>NC_134057.1:6492506-7692506 GCF_965140245.1 Athene noctua
AATTTAGAGTTTGCAGTTTTCCCCCACAGAATTTTCATCCTTTTTTCTTTTTCTGTTTGTTTCTTCCATTTGGCTGGTGATTCAGCAGATTTGGTGTACCTCCCAAGTATTCTTTTTAAAAGTATTTAGTGGATAGAATTGCCAAACTTCATAAATTGGGACTAATGGCTCATTATGGCATACCCCAAGGCAATTAAACCTGTACTTATGTAAAAGGGTCTGGATTTTATGTGAAGGTGAAAAAGGAGCACGGATAGTTCTTGGTTGTGTAGAAAAGGAGCCCTCTTTGTATGTGTAATTTCACATGCTGTTTTTCAACACTTTTAGTATAAGCTTAAGGCTTTCTTAAACACCATTTCTAAGCCTTTATTTCAAGACTTAGCTGTGATTTGTAGCTCATAAGCATTCTGCCCCACATTCATTAGAAAATGTAGTAGAGAAGAACTTGAACCGTTGGTGCAATTAGGTGGCAAGTGGAGCAGAAGTCTTGTCAGTCCTCATTGCTGAGTGTTCCTCTAATGACTCTCACGGTGGCCGTATCTGTGGTGGAAATACTTTCTTTTCATTTGTTTGAAATACCTTTCTTGGGTAGAACTGCCTCAGTCTCATTAGTCAGATCCTTTGAGGGACTTGCACAGGCACAAGAAAATTGCTATTTTAATTGAACAACTTCACCTTCAAAATACATGGCTAGCATATCTTCAGATGTCAGAAAAGCTGTTGGCTGATTCTCACAAGAATTACCTAAGCAGAAATTGCTTACACTGTTATGCCATCTCTCCTTTCCCCGCTTCTTTAATCCTGGGTTGTGTTTACCTTTTGTTTTGTTTGACTGGAAGACTGGCTTGTGACTTTCCAGGAGGGTATTGTGCTGTTTATGGTTTGTAAAGGACTTGCTATGGCCAGCTGACATACCTATGGCCTTTGGAACTAGCCGCAGTGCAAATAACAACAAAAAAACGAATCAGAGGACTGAATTGGTGGGAAGGTTCACTCTGCAGTCGTAAGAGTTCACTTATGCAATTAAATTCAATTGTGATTTAGAAGGGAAAATATCAGGAAAGGCAAACAAGACCACGCTGAAGTCCGAAGTACTTAATCCTGGATGCGTGGGATTGCATTTACAAATTCATTCCCCACATACACTATTTTTCTATAAACTGATCAATTTGCTAAATAGGATTTCCATAGCAGGAACCTTTCTGTAGAAAAGTAACATCTAAAGTACCTGATTCTAGGTTGTTCCAAATGTGGGCTTCAAAAGTTGAAAATAAGGAACTGTAATTTGTAAAGTATGCTTTTTTTCACAAGGATTAACAAATAGTTCTTTGCTAAGATATATAATCAATCAATGAAAGAAGAGATTAAACATTATCTGCCACATTGTGTTGTCATCAGTGTCTTTTTACTGAATTTTTTTAGACTAAATTATTTTTTTACTGGAATGGTTTGCTTTCTTTATACATGAAATCATATTGACTTCAAGGAAAAGGGTCTTCTCATTCAAACAAAGAAGTACAGTAACTTTTTTCATGTCATCTACTTCCTTTGTCCATTACAGAACTTGTAAATTGATATGAGGCCTTCAGGAATTAAATGTTAAGTATAAAACTAAAATTATTCTGTCAAAGATGTTGAAATGCAAAGTTGAATTTATCAGGATTGCTCACTTTATACATGTGTGAGGTATAATTGTTGATTTTAGTCTAGCTAAAGCATTTCAGCATTGGAGAAGCCGAGAATGTGAAGATAATGGTTAACAATATTACCTACCTTAAGTATTCACATTTTACTTATTAGGTTCTAGAAACATTGTCATATAATGAAAGTTTTTTGGGTCTGGGGGAGGGCATGGTACAAAAAAGAGATTGGCTTCTTGACAAACTGTTCGCAAGGACTTCACAGTTTTTGTAAACTGAAAATTCTTCTTTGAATAATTTATGAAATTATTTTGAAAGTACGTTCAGATATGGCATATCTGTATTTTGAGTGGCATTCATTAGTTTCAATTGCAGCCCTGTTAATATATTTCCATTCATGTTTGTGTACACCAATTAAATTTAAAAAAACCCAACTATTTTTCTGACCAGATATCCATAATGAGTCTCTGAACACATCACTGTGATGGACTTTCTTTGAACATACAAGAAAATTCCTGGAAGGAAAAGGAACATAAACTTCATATAACCACGCAAAAAGCAAATGGCATAATTAGTCTCTTAAAATCTGTGTCCTCCCAATTTGGCATAGGATGTGCTTCCAGTATGTAAAAACTGTGTGACATCTTTCTGGTACTTCTGCATCCAGATGATGCAAAACAATACAAATTTGTAGGACATGAAAACAAACAGTAGTGGGGAATGTGCATTTAATTAATGCTGTTTCTGTATGGATTAGTTGTTTTATTCAATGGAGTTCTTCCGTGACTAATTTGCATGGATATGATTTTGTCTCATTTTTGAATAACGTAGTAGGGTTCTTTGTTTCATTTGAAGGGGTAGAGGACCACTGAAGAACACATCTGATGTAATTAATGCAGCAAAAATGATTTCAGAGTCAGGATCAAGGATGGACGTCCTAGCACGGCTGATTGCCAATCAGGTAGGTTATTTATGCAGTAAGGCATTAAACTGTGTCACAGATTAATCCATTCACAGACCTCCAACACCTCAGAAGGTCACTTACAAAAGTTCTTGTGACATTTTTAGACCTACATCTCTGACTTTCCTTTTCTTCTCAGTTTCTGAGGTGATGAATACATAGATCCTCTCTTAATTGTATGTGTGGATTCTCTTCTTCATGCATATCAATGTGTCTATTTATATACACTTGCACGCATATATAACAGATGTATATGTACATATATTTATGTACATATGTATTTGTGAACTCCTTTAAGCTACAAATGCAACATTTTAGACATATAGACTCTATTAATATATATGTGTGTATGTTTATATAAATATATCTATTTATAGCTTCTTTAAGATATGAACACAACATTTTAGATGTATAGTACAGTCCATTCTTGACTTCCTTGGGTAAATTACACAGACACAACTTGAGTTGTTTCAGGTGAGTCAGTTTAGATGTGGGAACACAGGACTGTTGCATTGGCATAGAGTTCTGCTGAGCATGCTTACTGTTTTGGAGAGGTGCTAGGTCTCAGCACCAAACTTAATAAGTTTACTGACTTTTCTTCTGTGTCTTTGAAATTATTTGTTTTCCACCCTAATCTTTCTCTTTATATAGTTACAGAATCTGTGCTTTTGCTGTAGCCAGGTTATCTTTCTTCCATCCCTGCCCCCCAACACTGTCTGATTCTTTCACAACAAATGGTTTTCCATGTGAATACTTTTCGGGATAGTCAGTTTTGGCCTCTGCATACCTGCAGTCTTGAGGTGATTTTTTTAGCATTTAAAAGAAATACGTATCATCCTCAGATGCAAAGTGCTAGAGCTATAACATCTACTTTATTTCCATTGAATTTTTAAAACATCAGGTAGCTCAAAAAGCCCCATCAAAATACCCAAACCAGGAGCTCTGTAAATTGATAAGCGTGATCATTTTCCTGGCTAAGACAACTGCATAGCAGTTTAGTAAAGGAATACACCAAGCAACCCATCACATGCAGTCCTCCTTACTAAGTAAGGTGGGTTGGTTTAGGGCCAGACAGTGCCAGTAGAGTGTAGTGAAATGTTGCTGTGCACATATCAAATATAAAGCATTTACATTCCTAGTCTTTGTGCATGCCTTTTCAGGGTAGCATGGTATAGTCGCTGTCTTCCACACCCTCACATACTGTCTCTCTTCCCCTCACTTCTGATTTTCATATATTACACTTGCTTTTCTAATAACTACAAAGCAGCAACAACCTGTTAGTGTTTTCTGTCATATGTCTCTGAATTCCAGATAACAAGACAAAGCCTTTCTGGTTTTGATCTACACAGTTGTGATCTGATTTGTGGAAGAACTAGGTAAAATGTCTTGAGTCCCCATTTCTGATCTTGACAGATATTTTTCCAGCACATTTCACCTTTCAAGAGCATTGGAGAATGGCTCCTTTCAAGATTTTATCAATTACAAATTAAAATTCAAACCCATCACTGATCTACTGCAGAAAATGATGATATCAAAACCAAAGATGAGTAAGGGTCATAATCTCTTGCTCTTTACAGAACACGGATCCAGTCTTGCTGAAATATCTCTTTCCTAAAATTTTCTTTTTTGTGTATTATTACAGTGACTCCAGACTAGAAACATCAACAAATCAGTGTGAGGAAAAAGTAGTTATGAATCATTAGTGCTAATAATTCGTGTGTACCCTCAGAGCTGCTGGCAAATGTGACATCATTCAAGTTATTGTAACCTTTTTACTAAATTTACTCAAATTATTTCCATTTGTCCTAGCTCAGAGCTTGCACTCAGTTGAAACCCTTGAACCACCTGACCTCTAGTATTTATTCCCTGTGGCATCTTGTATGCATCTGAAATACACTAGTTAGTTATTGGTGTTGCTTGTATTTTAGATGTAAATTCACATGATAAGCACTGAAAGCAAATAAGCATATACAATTTTTTTTTTAAAAAAGATTATGAACTGAAGCAGCCTTTCCAGTAACTCTGTGGTGAACACAGCTATAACCATTGCTAGACATAAGTCAAACAGTAAAAAAGAGAATCTTGTCTTTACTCCTCCTATGACAAAGGTGCTTAATATGATCCTCTTGTTCCTCAGATGGCTAAAATGTTTTAACTTCTGTAACCTCTCCTGCCCATGCTGAGTCATCCTTTAACTTATACAGCACTTTCCTCACTGTTCTTTTTTTTTTTTTTTTTTAATCTCCAAGATATTTTTAAGACCAGTAATTCCTTTTCTCAGCTGTTATTTTGCCAAATTTCCTATGCCCTGCTCTCTTGGGGTCCTAAAATAAAGTAAACTTTACATTCCTCTGAGCTACCTAATAGATGTTCTTTGAATTGGGTCCAAACTGAAGGAACCCTTCAAGAATTTGGTGCCCAGACTGAAACATGAATTCTGCTGACGTTTTATGAGTGCCTTTCTCAGCAGCATTAATACTTTTTAGTGAAATACTTCACCTGTTGCCTTTTAGTAACATCTAAATGATGTGGAATTTTTATTCTACGTAAAAATGGATTTGTAAGATTTGCTTTGAAATTGAAAATAGATAACTCTACATTGTACCAGTTGTCAAGTAACTGGTGTGAGATATAGTTCCTTGCATTCTTCCTACACATACTTTTCTTGACCCTTTTTCACCACTTGCTATTGAGCTTAGGCTACCCTATAACTATTTGTTACTACTTCTGATAATGTTATTTAATAAGGCCACATCCTTTTGCTGTTCACAGTAGTCCCATGACACAACTATTACTCTGCCTTTGCAGGTTAACAGGGCCACAGTAATGTATGACAGCATTTTCAGTATTCAAAGCTACATGCAAGGAAGAAAAGCAAAAACCTCACTGTTTTCTCCATCTAGCTTCAGACCTGAGCAAGAGCCCAAAAGAAGCAATCAATGCATGATGAAGAATTGTTGTCATATCTCTGACCTTTTCATGTTCATAAAACATTTTCAAAGGAATGATTTTGTTCATACTCCACGCAATTTCAGAGAATCAAAATTCAGAATGGGAGAATTACATCATTCATACAGTTTTTCTGTTAGGAAGAAAAAAAACAAAAAAAAAACCCCAAACCGCCAACCCACCCTGAAACTGTGTTTGTAGTATTTTATAACTCATCAGCCACAACAGCACCTCTCTGATACGCTGTTCTTCATTTCAGATTTTTATAAACCCTTCTTCCTGTGTTTGAAGGAAAGGGACACAGTGTGGCACAATTCAGATGTATTTCAGTTCATATTCACAGCACTTTTAAGATGACTCAGAGTTAACAATGGTGAAAATAATCACAGTGCAGCATCAACATGAACCTAGGCAAATTAATCACAGGTACATTGATAATATATTTAGTTTCAAATAAGATTGTTTCAAATTCATTGTCAAATTTGTGACCTGAAAGCCCTAAGGCAATTAGTACATCCTGGTTTTAATGGAATGTGCTGTTCATTAAGATCTTTACGAAAAGCCTTCTCAGTATTCCATTTTTTTGCACCAGGAGGTGCTGGTCCGTTATGATCCCAGTACGACAGGCACTCAGACTCTGTGAGGTGTCATCTAGAATGCTGTTTGTCAGAGCGAACACTGTGAGGATAATCTTATATCCCTTTCGGTGGGAACCCCAGGTGGTGTAACGTTGAACGGGCCTCTGATCTGCACACAGCATGCTGGCAGACCCTGTCCCTAGCAGAGGTTCCCCTATTTTGGTAATTTGAGCTATGACAGGATCCTCCTACAAAGAAACAACTCTTAATCATTTCCACTGTCAAACATGATGTTCACGGCAACTTCTTTTTGCAGTCCTAAATAAAAGCAAGGGTACGCAGGCGTCCTAATCACCAGTACCAAGTGGGAGCTGCCCACAAGCTCCTCTGCTGCCGTTAGCTAGGTGTGTGCTGAGGCCAAGGGATGTGTGAACCACAGCACAGCCCAGGCCTGGCCCTGCCCAGGTCAGCTGCCGGCTGGGTCACTCACTCCTCAATGCACAGTGGCCTCTCGGCCAGGAGCAACACATCGATGCAACAGAACATTAACTACTTTGAAACTCTGGAAGTATAGGGATCAATATGAAACATCTCTTTCTGTAGAACCAGGTGGTGTCCTGACTTAGAAGTTGATTTCATGTACTTTAGAAAAGCTTTCTGGAAAGTAAAATTTAAAAAGCATCCTTTAAAATGATTAGCTGATAAATACGATGCAAGCAAATGTGCCAAAAAAGATCTTATGATTACAGGATCATCTTAACTAAAAGCTTACAGTTAACAAATAGTCACAATAAATTATACATTTATATTTATAATAGTATCTGTGTGTGTGTGATTATATGCAGCATTAAGCACCATGACAGATTCAGATTCTAGAGAAAAGCTACTGGCTTCATTAGCAAAAGGATGAAATCAAAAGCAACAACAGTTTTGTTTACAGTCGGAATTTCCTGCAGAATTGTCTTGATCTTTTGTGCAACTGCTGTACCACTGGCTTTTTCATTTGGATTGTGAATGTTGGTTTCACTGTATTTTTAATCAGTACGTAATGTATCAAATCGCTCGATAATATTTTTATTACTAAAACACCACTATATCTGTTGGCTGTAAGTCAGTTCTGATCCCATTCTTAGGGAAAGACCTTGTTAACACCCCACTACCTTCAATATGTATGAGAAAGACCCTCTCATAATTTGCCAGGATTTCTACCTAAGAATGTGAGGCATTAAATTGGTAACTATCAGTTGCCTGTAGGATGATTAAACTCAGAATTTATTATTGTCGCCCTGTTGCAGCCTAGTGTTTGGTTTCACCAGTGAGCAAGTGTTGCTTGTACCAGATGCTTCTAAGCCGTATGTAGAGGATTCCTTAAGGAATATTCTCCCTACAGAGTACATTTCTTTCTAACATCTGTTTATGGTTGATTGGGATATACTGTAAGGCATGAGGCTTTCACTTTTTTGTAGTACTTTATCCTGCTTATAGCTGGAATGTTATCTTTACCCCTGTAAATACCACCTCTTTGCATTGTATTGGTCCCTGCCTCGACCGTATCATCTTGTAAAATTTTATGGGTAAAGTACATAAAAATGAGCACATTTGGTCAGACTGTAGGTTCATTTAGGCCAATATCGTGTTGCTGGCAATAATTCATAGTGAATATATACAGATCTCATGAGATAATGGCATGTGTTTCATTATACTCCCACCATATGGTCTCCCAAGATCATTCAGCCCCTCAAGAATTTACTTAATCAAACATACTTTTTATACACTTGATACATTAAATAGTCCTTGGTATTTTTTCATTATTTTCTCCAGTGACTTTTTTAGCTCCTGGAACCTTTTATAACCATTCTGCAACAAAGATATCTGCAACTTAACAACACAGTGTTAAGGACCCTCTCCTTGTGTTTTGAATTCGTGCTAGTTACTTTTGATGACCTCTTGGTTTTGTATTGGAGAAAGATATCTGTCTTCATAAAGATCTTTTTTGTCCTTTGCCTGTTCTCTTGTATATCTTGTATTTGGGCAAGGGAGGGGAAATATGTGCCGTATCTACACAGGGTAGGAAAGCTGTGGGTATCCCACAGAATTGTACAGTAACATAATTACATTTCAGATTTTTTTTCCTAATAATGCTTAGCATTTGCTTTTTTTGAACACTATTGAGCACTGAACCAGTATTTTCACAGATCTGTTTTAGCCTCAAGGTCTTGTTCTGGCATGGCAATTTCCCAGTCTTTGATGCATATCATATTTAGCATTCCTAAAATGTTACACATTTCTTCTCTAATGGTATATAAGGAAGATAGTAAATGTGACTGGCCTGTCAATATTGTTCCATAAAAGAGTGCCATATAATAAAGTTAAATTATTCTTGTCCCTGAACTTCTGTCATTGACACTGACACTATCTGAAGCAGATGAGACACTATATAAGCACTTTATCTGCCCATTTATTGAGTTTTTCCAGTGGAAAAAAAATATCACAGTGTATTTAAGGAAAAAAATAATGGAGGATCAAGCATCTCCTTCCAGGAAATACACCCTGTCTTGATATAATTACTTCTGGGCTTAAAGGGATTACAGCTGTATTTGACTGGAAGAACAAATTTTTATTAATTAAAATTAAATAATGAGTATTCCAGTTTTCTAAACAGTCACTGAGATGCCAGTATTTAAATACTGATTTGTTCAGTTCTTAAAGCAGTGTTGAGTAAGGAAGAAACAAAGACATATTTTAGCATATTTTTCTGTAATACACTAACTGTTTGGAAACATCACACGTAAAAGAGAGAGGATGTCAAAAACATCTTCGATTTTTCTTCTAAACTGTGCCAAAGTACAGAAAATATTTTAGTAATGGGTCTAGCAGAACATGAGGTAGGGACTGACATTTAATTCATATTAATTAATTTAAAATTGGTCAGTCTCATCTTCCTTATTTGTTGTTATCTTTTTATTCTTGTTATCTTTTCCTAAATCTAAAACATGAATTGGATTGCTTAACCAAACACACTGCACAGTCATGAAGAGTAGAATTGTCACACCCCCCATTTTAAACAGTGTAGAGTTTCTTCGTCAAAGCCAGTAGTTTAGGTAAAGTATTTCATGAATTGGATAGAATTGGTGACTTTTCTGATTTCTGGCAGGTTCTGGATTTAAATCTACTGACCATCATTCCATAAGAGCAAAAGTTTAAATATCTACATGAAACCATAAATGATTGTTGCCACTGCAGATGGTGGGAACACATCTTTTCTTTTTTTAATATACAAAGCTGAACACAATTTCCTATCAAAAGAAAGTGACTATATTTATAATGTAAGTAAAGCACACAAACTAAAAACACATCTCTGGAAAACCGTGGGGATCTATTTCTTATTTATCATGCTCACTTTTTACAGCTGTGGTAGTACAATAGGGACTCACCATTCACCTTAAGATCCCTTTATTCTGCCAGAGTAATGAAAAGCAGCTTTAGAACAAATGCATGCCAGGCTTGGTACTCACAGAGCAATTATTTCCCCTCAAAGTACTTCAAGTATTTTGGGAGTTCACAGAAGTGAGAGTAGAAAGACGCTATTTTTATAATAAAAAACAACTGTGTTGTTTAAAGTATTGAAATCAGTGAGTTTTCTGTAAGACATTCTTATTTTCTGTTCCCACTGATACAGAAGATCTGTGATGAAGTTGAGTAAACTGAGGATAGAACACAACAAAAAGAAAAGCATAACCTCATATAATGTTAATATTGTTCTGCATTTATGTCTACATGTGCCCACATAAGTATCACTGTTAATGTAGGTATCTTCTTAAAACCAAATCATAACCTCTTAGGAATTGAAGGGAAAGTAGTTACTCCATATATTCAAGAATTTGTTTAGAAATATTGCTATGGCAGGCGCAGTAGTGTTAAATAAGAAGTGAATGTGGGGAAGTTCAGGATTATTATGAGCTTCTCCAATTATTTTGTTAAAAAGCTTCTCAAGAGGAGCGAACTACACAACCTGACACAGCTGCAGTGAAAAGCAAGGCCATACTCGTGTACAATTTGAATACTCCTCAGTGAAGTATTAACCTGATGTCTGAGACAAAATTATGAATCAGCAAGTGCTGAAATGCTTCATTATTTGTTCTTTTCTTAATCTTCAGTGTCCAGACCAATCGTGCAAACAGGATTTGTTGGCTTATCTAGAACAGATCAAGCTGTACTCCCATCAACTCAAAATCTGCAGTCAAGTTAAAGCAGAAATCCAGAATCTGGGTGGAGAGCTCATCATGTCTGCTGTAAGTAGAAAAATGCTATAAATTACTCTGTTCATCAACGTAAATCTTAAATCTGATCTGTGCTTTCCTGTGCTTGTGAATGGTTCCAGTGTAGTTCTGAATCTCTTGTTTTATTCCCCACTGGTTTTATACGCTCACTTAACACAGAGAATCTAAGACAGTGAAGTATAATACTCATGGCTTAAAAGGAATTAGTAATCACTTGTGTTTGGTTGTGGTTTTGGTTTTTTTTTTTTTTTTTTTTTTCTTTTAAATCCTCAAAACTTATTATTCTTCACTGTTATCCTGGATTAATATGGTTTTAAAAACTGTAACCTATTGTAAGACAGTGGTTCATTTACTTACATATATGGAGTATGCGGGTATTTGTGTCTGTACACAAAAAGAAATCCCCAGAGATGTACTTCCAGTTCAGAAGGAAACGGTGACTGACATTGTCCATCTCTACAGAAATAAAGAAAACTGAGAGCAAGGTGACTTGATACTTGAGTAGATTTTTTGATTTTTGCATTAATATAACAGTCATTAGCTTCATTACAGCTAAGTATCATTAGCCATGAAAAAGATATTTTTTGTGGTTTTATGGAACTTTTATGCACTTGTTCTCAGCACAAATCTCATCACAGGCATTCACAGAATGCCTTCATCTTCACATATGCCTTGATTATTAGTGTTATTACCTGTAGCATATGGGATTATGATTTCAAGACATAAAATCTGCTAAATGGTACAAATAACAGGTAGCAAAAGCTTCCCACCCCACATTCTTACGATTTAAATACTTTTCTCTTTCTGATAACCTCTCATTCATATAGACTGGAATATATGTATCACTAACACTATTGGTACATTTTATATGTTTATAAACTAATCAGAAATGAAGCCTCTATTGCTGACGTGAGATTTGAAACACTGATTTTTGTAGGATTTTTTTCAAATTATAGAGACCGTATTTAAACCTCTAGAACCTACAGAGAAGTAATTTGAATTGAATATATACTTTCTCAAGCAAACATTTGTTTTCACTTGGATTGTAAATTAATCAAGTGTACTGTCAGTAGCTGTTTCTTTTTACAAGCAGTTCCATGAGCAGTGTGTGTTAATAAAGCCAAATGTCATTGTTTTGTGCCCTTTGTGCATGTTCTCTTGCTATCAATGCTCTCAACTTTCCCATGCTGTCTTTAACCTACGGAACAGAAATCCACGTGCCCCTCTGTGCTTAGAGGCCTTGTTTCAGTACTTCATACTCCCACTCACCTGCACATAAACTGTTCACATCTTTCTTAGAGTATTAGTGCTTTTTACCCAAACTTCTGTGCTCCTGACATGCTTCCCCTGATCATGACAGACAGATAGATAGGTCAGACCTTGAATCTGCCATAATCCTTCCTGAAGTCCACCACAGCAGTCCAACAGGAGACAGAGGGAATTACTTAATCCTGGTGCAAAAATTTTAATTCTAAAAATGAAACCCCAAATTTAACTTCATTCATAATCCCAGAGGGATGACTATAGAACTTAATCCTGTTTCAAGGAAGGAGGATGAGGACATATAATGTGTGAATCCAGAAGCTCCAGTTCAGGAAAGCAATTACATATTCAAATAAATGCTTAACTCAGTCCCAGTTCAATAAACACACTAAGCAGGTACTTAGCTTGGAGCCAGTGGAAATTAAGAACATGATTAGAGTCCTGGACAATTCTGGAAGTGTTTTGTGGAGTCAAGGTGAGATGCTGTAAATTCTGGTTGATACTCTGTTAAAGCAATCTTGGAAAATGCTCCAACAGCGGTTGTATTTTTTTATTTTTAAATATAAGTATTATGGTTAGGCCTATAAAAGAGAGAAAAACTGCCAGCTAATGCTCCGAGGGATCTATGCTCTCAACCAAACCCTTTTAAAGTCGGTGGAGACAAACCTGGTTGGTATCAGTGATTACAAAAAAAGTTTATAAAAAAAAGTCTCACTGGTCTAAATGTCTGTTATTGGGAAGGGGAGGGCATTCCTGATGGACTGTGTTCAACTGTGTCTTTTCAATTAAAATTGTGATTATATGAAAATGCAACCAAACTGAGATGGCTTTCCTATAAGGCTTGTCCTAATCTATATGTAAATAAACTATTTGTGTTTGACTCGCTTCAATTTTAAGAGAATATGGGAGTCAAAAATATGTTGAATGGATAAAGTGATAAGCAGAGAGGGAGAGAAATTCACCACTGATACGAAAGGGCTGATTGTTGAATTGCTTTTTTTAAAAGCTGGAGCAAATTCTGGCTTTGGAAGTCCATGTGGGGGCTTAAGAATTTGATCATGTAGGTTACTTGGCCTTGGAAAAAGTTACAAAGTTCTGTGTAAGAAAGCACAGAGGTTCTCTCTCTCTCCCCCTGCCCTCGCCCTCCGCCTCACACACATGTACACACACAATAGATCTGGGAACATAATAGGGAAAAAATTATAGAAAATATGTTGATAGAACATCTGTGCCCTGATTATGTGAAGCATCTGCTCAGACAGCTGAATTTCACTCATAAACCAAAAGGTTTTCTTTATGGTTTATGCAACAGTACTAAAACTTCAGATTTTGTTCACATAAAATCAATAGCAAAGTTATTTTTTCAAGGAGTCAGAACTGTAGTTGGAATAGGATTATATTCTTCCCAGTCTTGATATTCTCTCATTTATCCATTCATGCTAATAAAGGATGAGATTCAGAAAAAAAGACATCAGGCATGATTAAGAAACAGAGAGGGTTGCAGATAGTGAAGATCTGTTACAGGAACAAGTCTATTAGAAATGACATTAGGAAATAAACATATTTCTGTTGTTTGCTTTCACTGTTTCCCCATGATTTCTCTCCTCTGTACCCATGTACATGTATCCTCAAGATAGAACTACCTGATTCTTGGTCACCCCTCAGCTGTCTGTTGTTGGCTCTTACAGTTCCCTTTTGTTATCTCCTCTCTCCCTCATGACTGTGATAGGTGATGCAAACTGAAGAGCTGAGGAGGAAAGCTCCTCTCCTGTGAGAGATTACAGATTTCCACATTCAGATGTTCGTATCAGCTTCCACACTGGCAAGTCAACTTTGCTGTAAAAAGTGAAAATGATTGAGCAAAAGCTGGCGGCAGACCACAATTCAACACATAAGAGTGCTGTTGTATGGATGTAAGATGGCATTTATATCCACCCCACACTTCCCTTCCTCCAATAGCAGCTGTGCACAAGGATCTTGGATTTAAATCAGCCTCATGGAATTTTTTTCCTCACAGGAAGAGTAGTGTAAAAATGTAAAAATATCCTCTATTGAAGTCTAAAGACCAAGTCAAAGGAAAGAATAGAGGGATGAGGAGCAGAGGATGTAGACTTACTCTATCACGTATTTGTAGATCTGTAAAAGAAAGAACTGGCTTCTCGAACTAGAGCTAAATCACAACATCTGTCTTACCAGTATCATCTCCTGGATGAAGCTAAGGAGGAGAAAGTAAAACAGACATAAAATGGCATTACAGATTAACCTGATACACTACCATACAACAGTGGTCAGCAATGCCAGGGGATAAGGGCTGCAGTATCTCTGTGAACAGGAAAATGGATTCTCATCTACAGAAGCACTGTACCTAAGGAGGAAGTGGTGACTGCCATCGTAGTTCACTTTAGGACTTACCCCATGACAGCAAAGAGCATTATGCGTATGAAAAAGTATGTTGTAATTCACAAACACAGGTCACAGTCATTCAGTGCATATCACAGTATCTTCTTTAGTTGCTTTTCATCTGTGTCCCCTGTGTCCTTGTCCTTTTCTTCCCTGTAACAGTCTTCTGACAACCTCCCCTGCAACATTCCGGACTTAAAATTAATACCCCTGCCGTATCACTAGTGTAGGTTTGCCCGGGGCAGTTGGAATGCTTCGGGACGAATCCAGCTGATAGTCCTCCTGACTACTCTCCTCAATTAGTAGCTTTTTGACTTCAGGCCATATAATCTTGTACTCTCTCACTGCATTTATGTGGACACCTGCCTTTCTGACTGCCCTCCCCTTGAGCTCCAGCACCTTCATTCTAGCCAGTGGCTCAGAGATGCTCAGAGCTCCAGTTATGGTGGTTATAAAAAGGTCATATACAGAAAAAAGAGAGGAAGAGATGTGTGAATTATTTATTACCTTCTAATTCTTTATTCACTGCAGTTTTGTTTTTTTCATTCATTAAAATTTCCTTAATCAGTATTTAGTCTTTCATGCTCCCATAAAATACTTAACTTTTTTAATAATGCAGCGAGCATTGCCAATTTGTAAGCTGCACAAGCAAAAATGGTGAGGACTCAGTAACTCTTCACTACCTGTGATTAAACAGGAAATGGACAATTCTTTCTATTAATTAGAATAAATTTGTGCCTCTTCAGGCACAAAATAATGGTGTAACATTTGCAGTATGCAGATTGATAGTAATTGCATTCATTTATGTAGATAATCTGATAATGTATTTACAAGTACTGCACTATGATAGGCTTACATGTTGACAGCTCACTTTTTTCCCCAATAGTGGCTTTAAATAAAGAGAATTATATCACCGGGCAGAAAATTAACATATTTTATATGTGAGCATCACACTCTCTGACTTCTGCCAGGCAATTCTGTTTTGTGCTATTTATAGTCATCATTTTGTATTTCATTTTATATTGTATTTGGCATGGGACACCATGCTTTTTGGCCTTAAAAAGAAAATAGAAATCTGGAAGAGACAGTTCTCAGTTACAGTATCACAGAATTTGATAAATGGCATAGAAAAGATCTCTCGGGTTAGCCAGCCCTACCTGTGCACTGAAGGTTGTTTCACTCTATTTTTCCTGCAGATGTTTCATTTGATTTATCTTTTGACACTTCCTGTTGGTATCTAAAGAACCAGACTTCAACAGTGATATAAGTCCACTTTTCTGCCAAATGTAGGTGCTTTAATACTTCTAACTTCACGCTTGAAGGCTGGATTTAAATGACTGGCTCTCTTAACCGAGTTACCACTGAGTTCCCATGCCAGATGAATCAAAAGTTGCAAGCACAAGACTGCTACGAAGAGGTTTCAGCTTTGAAGGCTATATTCCATAGGTAAAAACACACGGAGTCAGAGCTATAAACTCGCATGTAGAGAAATACCAGGTAGGGTATCTGTAGCTGCCACCAGAGCTTTGGCTGACACAGCCCCAGTCCTTGCATAGCCATACCCCAGGAGAGCTGTGCCTCAGCCAACGTGTGAGTGCCGTGGCAGCTGCTCAACGCCTTCATTACAGTTGGAGCTTTTCGGTTTCTGCTAGAGAGGAGCCAGGCGGCAAGAGCTAGCGTTCTGCGGATCTCTTTAAGAGCTGCTCCTTTGGCAGGGGAGGGGATGGGGAGCAGGGCGTTTCAGTTCCTTCTTGGGTTTCTGTTTGGGTTTTCTTTTTCCTCCTAAAAGAGAAGTCCAGATGGGCAGAATGGCTCCCGAGCTGCAGGTCCCGTAAGACTGAAGAATGGGAACAAAGGGCTAAGCAGCAAGCTGGCAATCATGTTGAAATATTGGCTACTGTAACAGCCCACTTGATTTATTATAGGAAGACAGTTTGTTCCACTGACTTCGATACCACTGTCCTGCTTTTCCTGCTGTGCCACCTTCAGTGACAACATTTTTCTTTTGCCTTGCTCTAAGTCCATAGCTGCTGTTCTGACAAAGCTGATGCCTGTGTGTGCCAGAGGCACAGCTACTGCTCCTTGTTCAGCCAGTTTGTTTCTCCATGCTGATATTTCTCCATGTCATTGGGAACTTGGCAGTGCAGTTGCTTACACTATACATAAAATTACTTCTTATATTGGTATTTGATTCCGAAAATACTAAACCACTAATTTTCTAAGAGTTGACATTAACCCCTAAGAGCTCGTATATTATTTTAGCATGTTCTTTTACTGAGAGTTGATAGAAATGTTTCACTAGGTTTGTTTTTGTTTTTTTTTAATGTGAAAGTACTACACGTTACTGCTTTTGCCTAGTCTATGCTGGTAGGTGTGTGTCTGTAGAACTCCTGGCCTTCAGAAACAAAGCAAGGGGTATGTTCTTTCCTGTTACAGACGGCTAAGTTGCTATTGCTGTCTAAACTGCATCTACTGAGAAGAACTAATTTAAAGCAGTAAGAAGTATTACTGGTAATGTACACTACAAGACAGTTAACTTTTCCTAATAATAATGACTTCGCGAATTAGCAAAATCTGGATGTATTTTATACTTCTCAGCCTCAGTGCATGTAACAGATTATTGCAACAAGCACTCCATTTCTTCACAAACTAAAGCAACTGATGGAAACAGCAAGGAAATATATGAAACCATTATTCTCTTTTTCTCAAGGACACGTTTTTTAAAAAAGAGTTTTCTTTTTTTAAAATCTTGCGAGTGAAGGCAGCAGTACTTGAGAGGGACTGAGCTAACCGCCTGTCTAAGCATATGTTCCATTATGATGTTTAAAGGGAAACAATTTTACAGTACTTATGTAAGTTGTTTATCATTTAACTTGGACACAGGGCCTGGTCTAATTATAGGACTCAATTTCAGTTCTTTGAATCCTACATAGCCTCAAGGAGATTCTGGTAATATTTAGTTCATTAATTATTTAGTTCATTAGATTCAATTTCCCCACCTGAAAAATGGGTAAAATGCAGAACAAACCCCAAATACCCTTGAGGTGTATCTTGTAATTACTAGACAGCCAGACGAAGATAGATAACCTCCAAAATAGCCAAATTTTTAGGAAAACTCAGCTTATTGAATATAAACACCCCCAGATTACCCACCCAAATGGTGAGGCAGATTTCCCGAGGTCAGTTCCACGCATCAGGATGAAATCTCTCATTCCAAAGGGAGAGCATGGCAAAGCAGAGGTGAGCAAAACGCTGAGGGAACAGATTCCGGTAGTGGGGGAAAAAAGAATCACAATAGCAAGTCTCCCTTTGGCTTATTTTATATGTAACATGTACTAGGATTGAATCCATGACAGGTTTTATCTATCATCTGGCAGTTATATGAAGAAACATGGTAGTTAACGAAGTGCTTCCAGTTCTTGAACTTTTTCCTGTGCTTTCTTGAACACCCATCTTCTGGTGTCACTCTTACACTAAGATCTCCATTTTCATTAAAATGAAATTATCGCTGTTCTGGGTGGAGGAAAAACTGTGGAAATGTAAACATCCTCGGCTCAGAAAACAAGGCAAGTAATTAGTGTTAAAATCCTGGCCCAGAAAATCTTCAGTGTCTTCAACAGTCAGGATTTCACTCTTAATAATTTTCCTGTTTGGAGTGTTCTGCTGCTTTTAATCTTACGGGATTCAATTGCTTTATTTTATATAGCAACCTTAGTGAAGGAACCATAAAATAATTCACAGCAGCAAATTGTTATACATAGTAAAAAAGTGGGAAGAAAAGAAAAAGCACGATGTAATAAATACTCCTTACACCTTAAATGCATCACTACTCAGAAGCTCACTAGTCTTCATAGAAATACAGAATTCATGTTGTTTTCATAAGTAGTTGTCAAAGAAATAAAAATTCTGTCTTAATCTCTTAGTAAGAAAGAAAATTTGCTCCTAGGAATGTATTTAAAGTAGCGGTTCAATTAAGATAAATTTTTAATAACTGACCTTGTTTCCAAAAGAATTCTAAGTTCAGACTTCAAACACTGATTAAAGAACTGTGTATTTGATATGCAATTCTTAGTTTTCACCTGTATGAAAAATGAAAGTCTGGTTGAACTGTAAATAGGATTGGAAGACTGCAAACAGCCAACTGATAAATCCACGCTCAAACTAAAACCTCAGTTCCCTACAAAAAAATACTCACAGCAGAGCAGCTGAGTATCACACCTGAGGTTCGAGCAGACTGGCACATTACATATCAAGAAACATTTTGTGAGTATTGTTCTGCATAGTCTCTTACAGCTTTATTCCAGAGGACAATTGTCTTCCACTTCTTTATGTCAAAAAGACAGTGTCTGCAAATCTATGCAAAGAATGTGAGCAAGAGACTGACTGATTGACATTCTGTAAGAATAAGGAAATTCTATATTTGTTTAACTGCTACAGCAACAGCTCCTACTGACACATGACAAGGCTCTTAGTACACTGAACAAGTACACTGAACACAAGTTTCTTAGTACACTGAACAGAAAGTACTTTGACAAAGTTTCTTTAAATTCTAAGTCATGATTCTCTTAATCATTCTGAACGTTAAATAAAAATAACTGACCATATCAGTTATTATGTTGTTACACTTCTTATAGCAATATACAGCTACTACTGCCAAGACATGAAATTATTTTACGAAACTGTGAAAAATATAATGCGTGTAAAGAAATTGAAAATAAAGTTTCAAAATGCAGTTTTTCCTGAACTCCCTTTTGTTCCACTTGGTTATTCAATGGAGCGTTTGCTTACTTGCACCCAGGACTCATGACAGAAGAGGAATGCTGAGATGAGATTTCAGCATGAGTGCTGCCAGTCCAATTCTTGGTGGCGGTGGGGTTTGGGTGACTGGTTCTTTTTTTAAAAAGTACTATCTTCAGGTCTGTATCCATCTTCTCTGTTTAATCACAAAGGTAAATTACAGCGGTTACAGAATCATTCTCTATTCCTTTTGCAAAGTACTAACACTCACAGGACAAATGACATATTTAATGAGGAAAAAGATACGGCAAGGGATGCTTTTCCTAAATCCTTTAATGAATTAATGTCTTGCCTGACACGGTCAGACCTGTGAAATGTGGAGGCTGGAGCTGCTGTCTCCATGGAAAGTGTGGAAAGAGCAAAACTGGGAGTCACGCAAAAATAAAACAGCTTTTAGTTTGGGGTCAGTTCGTTTGTTTTGCTAGCGAATCTTTATGTACCATTTGCTACACATTGAAGAGTTTGCAGCTACATCTTTCTAAATGAAACGAACTTAACTGATCAATGAGTACTTTATCAATCTTTCATTTATGCCAAGTTTCATTTCATCAGTTTTCCTAGATACGTTACGAGACCTTGAAGAGCTTACTGATTATCTGAGGTAAAAGCATCCAAGTGAAGACAGTCCTTGAGTACATTAGATTTATAGAAGAACAATAGATTTACACCAAACTCTGTAATGCTACTGGCATTGAAGTATAAGCCAGCTGCTCACTAGAGACAAAAAAAAAACCAACCCATGACACGTATAGCCTGATTCTTACATCTGTAGTCCAAGGACACCTTCTAAAAGCTTCTCCAAAATTTTGAATGCAATTAAGAAATAACTTCCCCCACATATCCACATTTTCTGGTCAGACATAAGAGTAGTGTAAGATACATCCAGAAAACTCAGGGAGAACGTGGACACTAAGGCACTGCAGTAACATGGATAGTCTAAAGATCAGCATTAAGTAAGTCTCCCTATATTTCTTTGCCTATGCAGAGATGCCAAGAGCAAAGTGAAATTAAAGGCAATTGCTGCCTGTCCTGACATACACCACCTCCCCCTGCCCCCACCACTGTGGTAACTGCAGCAGCCCCCTAACTTCAACAGCCTTAGTGGTAGACAGGGCATCTGCTTTTCAGCCCGGAGGCACACAGCAGCTCTTTTTTTGTATTTTTGTTTTAGGTAGCTGTTTCTTCAAGCCTGTTTGTATCTCAGGGCATCTTTTGTAGAACTTAAATACTATGGCAGAGGTTCAGAACCTCTGGCATGGCAAGGGGGCAGTGGAATTCAGCCACATCAGTTCAGTACAGGTGTACAATTGGGTTTGTAATTCAGTCTTCAGATTTTTAGCATTTAAAATCCTGGAGTTGATAGGTGCCCACTCCCCAGAGCCCCTGTGAAACTGTGAAGCTAGCATGCCACATACTGGTTTGTAATTACAACCTCATCAAAGATAGAGACCCATGAAATTTATTTATTATTTGTTTATAGTGGATACATATGATTATAGTTTAAGAACACTAGCCCATCTTGCTGCCCAGCCTGCCACCTCCTAGCGTGGCTTTTGAAAAAGTGGAAGGATTACAGTCACTGAAAAACTTCAGGACAAAACCCGCCCCTTAAGCCCATGCACCTTCTGCCATAGAACCAAAATGATCTTTTCTTTTGCCCCCTCTTGCACACAGCAGCTTCTTAGTGGTGTTCTATACAGCCAGTGCTAGAAAAGTGAGTGTGTATGGTGCCACCAATATTGACCACTGGAGGGGGTAATAAAAAAAAAAAGAGATTATTCAAAGCTCTTAAGACTCTGTCAGGATCATGGCGTTGTCAGCTGTTCTAGAAAACAACAGATAATTAAAATTGTGTCTGTGTGCAAGTGTGTGTCTATAATTAATCCTCCAGTAAGCACGAAAGAAAAAAGTTTGTATGAAACTTTGCCTCTCGCTCTCCTTCTCATTTCTTCTAACTAAATAATATATATTGTGACAGTGAGTATTCAGCAGTTTGAAATTCAGACAGCATGCCTGTTCATCTGCCAGTGAGCTAATGCTACAACACTAGTCAGCTTCTAGAAAAAGTGATATGCTGGAGGCTGAAGACATACCAAGTCCTCTGAGCAGAATGCCTTACTGACAGCCGGGAAGTTTATAAAATCTTTGGTTTAAAAGCAGCATTTGAAATAAGCTTTAGGCTTGGAGGTCACCATGTGCTTTAAACGTCATGTGAAATCGTATCACAACACCTCTGCTGTCCGGGTAAATCTGGTAGAGTGGCAAGGCAGCCTGCTTTCCTAAAGTTTATAAATCACAGGCCCCACATACACCTGCCATGTTATGTTCAAATACTACCGTGCAGAGATTACATGATGGTTATAAACTGGAAATCCTTTTCTAAAAAGCTCAAATGCTGCAGCAAGGAATGAACTTTAGAGGCCAGCTGGTAAATTTTATGCCTTTTCCTGGCATACAGAGATCATTTCAGTTTGCCATCATACATACGTGTGCATTCCCTCAGGCTTCTAACTATTTCAACTTTCAGAGGGTGGGGAGGGGATTAGTAAATTTTTTTGGCGCTTCCAGAGAGAAGCAGTAAACATGATATCAACTGCAAGGTTTTCTGCCAGTTCAGAGGTGTTTCCAAAATGCAACTAAAAATCCAGCCCCTTGGCCACATTTTTATTATTGCCTTATTTGCATTTGTCTGTGTGTGTGTGTGTGTGTGTGTAAAGTGTTAATCGACATGCAGCCAGATTTTAACACACGCCTCTCCCCTGGTCAATTCATTTGACCTGGCAAAGGGGAGGAGACCTTGAACCTTTCGTAGCAGCTCAGTTTGCAAATCTGTTTATTGCAAAGGTCGATGCAGTGAGGCTGGATGACAAAGTGCAAGATCGTTCTCCCACTGAAAACGATGGTCTTTTTTTAGAGAACTGACTTCATTGCTTTTACAGATGACAAATGTTTCAACGAAGAGGATGTTTAGAAGTTGAAATGGAGGCTATCCAGTCATATAGTGTAATCCTACTATTTTTACACCCAAACCATAGTGGGCTTCCTCAGTGTTTGCATACATGCAAGTGAGAAGTACTCCTGAACAATGGGCTTGGTGTATGTAATCATGTGTTCTCACACGCCTACATTCTCTGTGTGTGCGTGTGCGTGTACACACACGTGCATGCACACGCATATTCTCTACAAAGTAGACCTCTAGCAAGTAGACCATCTCGCATTTTAAATTTATATGTTGTCCTAAACCCAATACTGTTCTCATCCTGGCACACTGATGTAAATTTGGCTTTTAACACACCACTGTCCTGGGGAGGATATCATAAAATAGCAGGTGGCTCAGGTAAAAATTATTACTGTAAATAATATTTTTCATTAAAATTTTATTTCTAAATAATAACTCTCAGTATTAAATACTACTAATAAAATAAATAATAAATATGTAAATGAGGGCTTTCCTAAAGGTATTCAGACTTGAGATTCCTTTCCAAATTGGAGTTGTCAGCCTCATAATTAAATAGGAGTGTAGTGACTTTTTTCAAGATAAAAAGCTACTCATTTAGGTCACTGAGATGATTTATGCCCTATATTTGTCCCTAACAGTTCTTCGGTGCACTATGACAACAACAAAGGTAGCTTAAGTTGAAGTGGGAAGACCGCCTTTATTTCAAGCAAATAAATCTAAAAGAAATTTAATGGTACAAAAAGCATTGTGCTCAAAATGAAATACAGCATCATTCAGCTGTTAGCTGACCCTGTCAAAAAAAAATTTTCCCATATGACCAAAAATAAAATCATAAAGATGTCACTGAAAATGGTATAATTTTTTCCTGTTTGAGTGCATTGGATGTGCAGTGATACTTTCTGAAGTGCCCCGGGTGACATACAATGCCTAATGTCAAACACAGCTCCAGCAAACATCCACACAGCAGCTCTCTGCTCTTGGATTTTAAGACCACGAGACGTGGAAGGACACCCCCACACACACATATTCACACACACACACACGCACTATCAGTTCCTCCCCTTTTATGTATTTGTTTTTCCAGTTTCTTCTGAAAGGATGAACCCAAGCCTTATCTCTGTGTTTTAGGAACAGAAAGAAGAATAAGTTGTTTTTTTTTTCTCATTTTCAAGGTCTGAAGTAATACTGATGGCCAATCACAGGCATTGCATTTTTTTGCCTGTGTTTGCCTTTTGGCAAATACTTGTGCTTGTTCTTCCAAGATCATAGCTCTCCCCATCAGAGTAGTAACTCTGCCTACAGCCTGCTTGGAATCTCCTGAAGCACGTTGGACCAGATCTGTACCTAGAGTTTGAGATTAAGATTCACTAGGAGGGGGCGGTTAACACAGAATAAAATGCCACTACTCAACCACACATCACAGGATCATATTTGCCATTTGCACAGCGCCTCCACCTAGGCTGCAAAGTCACCAGCACTGAGGAGGTGGCTGAGACAGCAAAGTGTCCCCAGCACGTTCTGCTTTCAGCCCGTAGGTGCTGTGCAGCCCTCGGCTGGCCGGAGGGAGCCGTGCCATCGGTGCTTGGGTTACACTAGAGAGCCGTGTGGCACAGCCAACTTGCTTGCTAAAGCTGTTGGTTTTGTTCCAGTTAGTAAATTTTAAGTTCAAATTAAATGCGCTATTTCCTGTTTCCATGAGTAAGGAACGGAAAATGCCTTTGCAAATGCCACTGCAAGGCTTGTATGCCTATGTAGTGTGCTGTTGAAGATGGTAGTAGGTGATAAGGATTAGCTTGTTCCGCGTTCTGCCTCTATGGTTGGCACTCCTTAAACAGTTTGAGAGGCCACACAGACACTGTAATTTGTGTGCTATCCCACTTTTAATTACCCTTTAAAATCTTGGCTGCTGAGACAAGGTTCAGCAGCTCTGACAAAGCCAGCCACCTCCCCATATCCCAGCATCGCTCAGGAGCATGTGTGGGAGCCTGAAAACGTGACAGGAGCAGCTGAAGTCTTTGCCTGGTGCTGGTACAAAGGAAGTAACAGGTCACATTTTCATAACTCTTTTTTGAGTTGGTTTCATTACCCATCAGTAGTAATTGCAATGAGACCCTGCAGACAAGCATCATGAATTCATGTTTAAAAAAAAAAAAGAAAACAACAAACATTATCGACATAAGCATTTATATTCCACCAGCATAAATTTCTGTATATCAGTTTGAGTCTGAGCAGTGGAACATGAATATAATGATCAAACACACCAAGGGAAAACAAAGAAATCAGGGTTTAGTATGGTAGCCTACTTTTTATTCCTGAGCATATTGTGATTAAAGGCAGACTGGCTTCCTAGGCTAATGTTTCTGTTTCTTATTACAGTTGGATAGCGTCACTTCACTAATTCAGGCTGCCAAAAATTTAATGAATGCTGTGGTGCAGACAGTGAAGATGTCCTATATTGCATCCACAAAGATTATCAAGATTCAGAGTCCTACTGGCCCACGACATCCTGTTGTGATGTGGAGGATGAAGGCTCCAGAGAAGAAGCCCCTAATTAAAAGAGAGAAGCCAGAAGAAATCTATGCAGCTGTCAGAAAAGGTTCTGCAAAGAAGAGAATCCATCCTGTTCAAGTCATGAGTGAATTTAGAGGCAGAGAAATAGTCTAATATTCTGCAACTTGTCGTGTTCCTATCTTGAATGTCTGATGATTTTTCATCTTTTCCCCACTTAATAATTATATACGTTAATGTTTTGCTTTTCCCTAAATCTGTAAGATAACACTTGTTTAAATTATTTGAAAATGCTGTTGGATTAATTAGAAGCACACAGTTGAAAAAACAAGAACAAACATTCTTTTCCAGTGACAAACTATCATGTCTTTATAGTGGTGTGTTTTCAGCAGAGCACGTTGAGTGATAGTTCGGGGGCCTGTGCTGTAGGTGGAAAGGTGGATGCAACTCGCCAACCTGTCCCGAGTCACTCGACTTAGGCGTTCCTTCACCAGGGATGAACGTGGCTGATACTAAACTGCATCTATTCTATTACATACAGCTTTCTAAACATTGTGCTATTGGGGCAGATCCCTTATCAGCACCATTACACCGGGATCAGATCAGCTGGCCTGCTAGCATCAAGCTTGCATCTAGAGTGAAAGATCTAAAGATCTAAAGATGTCCCTTCGTCCAAGGCCCAGCCTTGGAAATGTAAGTCTGAAAATATTTGATGAAACACAAAAAGTGTTACAACAACATGGATGTAATAATGTAATAAAAAAAAGCACTGACTGCAACCTAGCAGTAATAACAACTCTTTAAAAGGCCTTTTGAAACATTAACATTAATCTGTGTTCTGCTTCCTACTACTTTCTGTGAGCCCTAATAAATCTGCTTGACTTACATTTGGAAGTTCAGATAAATCAGATGATATTAACAATAATCTTTTCTGATTACTGCACAAAAGAACAAATACGAAATAAATCATTATTCTGAGCTCTGTGTGTGAAGTACACATAAACATATCTTGAATCTTAGGAATGATGAGATTTTTGCAAGGTAACTGTAGTGATTTAGATTACTTTTCTTATGATAGTAGAGTCCTAAATGCAGGACTGTGCTGGTAAGCAACTTGCTAAATGGCTGCACTATATCTCAAAGTATGTGATGAAGATAAGTGCTGTTTGTTTCTGATCACCACTAGGCTTCTCTAAGATACTTAGAGATAGAAAATTTTTCTGTTGTCTGCTTGAATCCGAAATCCATGGCCTGGACTGATTTTTTTGAAGAATCTAACCTGTCTTCCCTGCCATGTCACTTAAGTTTTTCCAGTCTTCTTACTGAAGACGTCTTTGCTTGGCAATTAAATAGATCCTGGTATGGTTTATTGTATCTACTAAGGTGAAAGGGCTCCCCCAACTGCCAGAGCATCACGGTGTGTCACTGACTGCCATTACGAGGCAGCTCCAGCCTATGGGCTGCTTCTCCATGTCATTTATTACCATGTTTTGCACAGCAGAGCACCTACTTAGCACAATGTGGACAGCAAAAATAACCATAAGTTGTGTTTTTCCTCTTGGTGGCCAGTCTGTTTCTAAGCTCAAGACAGTGGAGTGGTATAATTTCTAGGCTGCTGGTTGAGAAACCTCATGAAACCTATAGTGATCGTGAATTAAAAGCTTTACAGATCACTATTCCACCTTCCCTAACTTTACTATCTGTTAAATGAAACAAAAGGAGAAGTTTGGAAGAAAAATTATTTCTTTCCAAGTCAAATTCCCTCCAGCATGTTTGCATCAAGATCTTAATAACATGTCTAGGTCTTTGCTAGGCCTTTTAGGGCTACAGAGTGGGAAGCAGCTGACACTCAAGCAGAGCAGGCAGAGGTAATATAGATCGGGTCATACAACCTACTTCCAGTAGGTCTGCTGGCAGACTAAACAGAGCTGAGGTAAAGATCCTCTGTGGTATGGCGATCAGGAGAGCGTACGTTATTGTCACCCCTTAAAGCCAAAGTCTCCATGTAGTATTTCAGGTTCTGGCCTACCTCCTCAGACTACCTACCCCCCACAGTAGGGTTCAGGTCCAGGAGCCAGGAGGTAAGTTTTCATAACCTTGTTTTGGGGAGGTCTTACTCTCTTAATAAATCCTTATGTCTCCAGGTTACACCATTGATATAGCTCACCTTGTCATCAAATGTTTGTAACTGGTATCTTGTTATCACATTATTAATAAAAAGCATGAACACCACTGAGAAGATGTCTTTTAGTGTTGTGGGATTATTATTTTCTTTTAAATGTGTCTCCCTATTGGTCTCCAACAGGAGTGAACACCCAGAACAAAAGCCTTGCCAGGTTTGCTTATAGAAATGCCAGCCTTCCAGCACATTAAGTGTACTCAGTCGGGTTTAAATGAGAGTTCTTCTAGCATTAGTATCACTAAATCACACTTTATTGCTTAATTTAATGCTCCTTTCTGCAGTGCTAGTCACCGCTCTGTTATCCTGGCCATACTCAATAGCCAGTTTGATCTCAACTTCCAATACTATTTCTACTACACAGAAATTTATTAGGAAGAAAACAACCCCCTAAATGCACAAGAAAATCAAAACTCACTGCTGGTTTTTGAGAAGAGCCAAAAGAATGATGAGTTAATTATATCCGGACTTCCTTTTCTTGGCTAAAGTTCAAACCCCAGTGAAAACCTAACGAGGTGAAGTTTATTCCTGGCTAAGGAGGCAGACGGCTAAGAAACAGTGTAATACACTGAAGATGTGAACAGCCCAGTGTATTAGCCCATTACCCGCCCTCGGCAGGTCTGTGAAGCAGGGAACCACCACTTCCATGCCACTATTAATAATGCTGAAGGAGGATGTGCTGCTCAGTAAATTTTATTCAAAAATTGTTACTCGGTTCATCCTGCAATCTGCTCATTCCTGCTAGCCCCATTTTTCAGAGTGTGTTTTTTTCACTCCATTGTTGCTTGCCTCTGTGTTTGCACGACGTCCATACCGTATCAGCATGTCCCTTGAAAACTCTGCTCTTAGCTGGGGCTTTGCAAGGCTTTCTGATCTCAGCAGCTCAGATTGTTTCGTTAGCTTGCCTTGTCCTCTCCCCATTACCACATTACGAAGCAAAGTATGATGGACAATTGAAGGCAATTTTATTTAAAAAAAAAAAAAAAAATCAGTGAAGCGCTAAAAAATGGGGTAGATTGTATTTTTCATTGTTGAAGCACATTAGTACGAGAGGACAAATTCGTGCCATTTCTACAAATCACGACGCTGTTGTATTTTTATTTTAATAAACAACTTGGTTGTGTCACTCTGCTCTCACTCCTGCTGATGTTTCCTTTAGTATTTAGTGATGCTGACTTGTAAACAGCAGTTTCTGTCACTGCAGATAGCGCTGAGCATAGTTTGCAGTTTGCCCCAATCACTTCATTGCTGCCTTAAGTGAGCTGTTCCTGGTAAGTAATGAAAGACCTCTCATCTCTTGGGCCCTCAGGAAAATGTAAACCCACATGGCCCTCTACCTCTGCCCGCCCCCAGAGCCCTGCTCTTGCACACAGCAAAACTGCTCTATCATAACTAATTGGCTGCTTTTTTTTTTTTTTTTCTCCTTTTTTTTTTTTTTTTTTTTTGAGGGGAAGCTGAGGAACAGCTGTGGTAACCTTCTCTGCACTTACATCAATGTGCTTTTCCCCCCCAACTTAACCTGGTATCACTTGGGAAGCTCTATAGGGAAGCTCTATAGCTGCATCTCTGCTGAAGAAGATGACTAAGCAGCCTGACATCATGCAGGTCTGATTTTCCAGACACTTTTAAAAGGTCTTCAGCTCCTTTGAAAAGGCATTTTTGGGTTGTTTGTTTTCTGTGGACTCACAACTGAAGTATTTAAGAAAAATGTGTTTATAGAGCAAACTCTTTAATGAGTTTTTAGAAGTTTTCTTTTTGAAGAAAATAGTTTTAAGTCTTTACCAGTAGTAGACAGTAAAATTCTATGTGGTCATACCTGCTATTTTTGCTTCCAGGTTCTACTTTTTCCATGAGTTAAAGCTCTTGGTTAAACTTTGGGGACTTGCCTGTATATTTGGCTCAGGAAATAAGAAGGTAAAGAAAATTCTATTCCCTCAGGTTGGATTTAAAACCAAACCAAAACAAATGCCCTGCAATGGAAGAGGCAGAGAGGGACCAGTACGTGTGAGTGTGCAGGAGAAGAAAGCAGCCTTGTGCCTGTGAGCAAGGGCAGAAGTGAGGGTAGCAAGCAGGGGTGGTACTTCTGGCAGAGGACATGGCAGTTGTTGAAACTCCAGAGACAGAAGGATAAAATGGTGCAGGACATCTTGATCTTGTATCCGAGACCAGCACTTTGGGCTCAGCCAGTGAATGCTGCCCGTTCTCTGCCTCACAGCCTTGCAACCCCCTGAATCCCAACATCCCTGACAAGTACCAGTTACCTCCCTCATCCTCCCTGACCCTGCCAGCAGCTCTTGGTGGTCACTTGAGGTACAAGTGACTCTCCTCAGCCCTCTTCTGGGCTCCTGCCTCCAGAATAATTATGTTCTAATTCTAGAGTCTGCTCTGCATCCCATTGAATTTTGCCTATAACACAGACAGCTCTGGTTATACACAACTGTTAATAAACCACTTTCTCTCTAATAACCCACTAAAACCACTAGGGTGCTGGGAAGAAAAAGTTAACGTAACAAAAGCAGTCATCTAAAATTGTCCAATAGAGTGCAATTGAAGAGCATATTAGTAGAGTAATTAAATAATAATTAAAGATGAAGCAGATGATGCTATACACTTCATTTTTGTTTTCCCTGGGAGATCATTAGAACTGGCTTATTCTTTTTTCTGCGATGGTTCGTGGGCTTGGGTTTTTTTGCAGAACTACTTCTTAAAGTGATGAAAATGCACTGGCACTGCTGATGAAAAAGATCTTACGGATTTTGTATTGTACACTGAAAATGGTATTACTGCAATGAAAACTGTCACCATCCAATTAATAAACCACAACTCTGTGGAAACTTTCTTGGCACAAAGAGAAACAAATTATGTCCGAAGCAGAAATGGCTTAAAAAGTCATGTAAAAACAAACCAGGAAAATGCTTTAAAGCCTCCATTGTCTACTGTCAACAAGAGAAACTTGCTGCTACGGTCAAAGGAATTGAAAGCTGAGGGACTAATTTTTGACTCCAGCATACAAGAAATAGTTAAGATGAAAGCTTGCAGTACAAGAGATAGATCTAGCAAATTTATTTTTCAGGAGCTTTTTACAGGATAGAAAATATTCATGTTCTACTTTCTGATGGTGAAAATGACTGCATTTAAGCAGACTGGAGACTACAGAGATGCCTTGTCAAGCAGGATATTTCCTCTGAACTCTCAGTCTTCTATCAGCCTGGCCATTTTATAGCCATTGACTTTTCTGCTGTAGTTCTCAATTATTTTTTATAGAAGACAGCAAATAATTTAACAGTGGCTGAAAATAGTCATGTAGCTCATTAGCTGTGGGGCAGGCTGTGCCTTTTTGGCACTGCTCTTTCAGGGAAGCAGGGGGGCAGGACATTAAGGGAGCTGGTGCTAACTACTCCAGCAAGCCTGCTGGTAGGTAGATATATCTGCTTAGTTCCCAGGGCTCCCTTATTAGATGGAAACACGCTAGGAAATTGCTCCCATGCTTTCAAAATACAGAACAGAGCACCGTTCTCCATTTGCCCAACTAGCCAGCATGGCTGAGGGCATGGGAGAAAGGAAGAAAGGTAACTTTTTTTGTGTGGTTTTTTTCAGCTTCTTTGGTGGAGAAAGACCATCATTCAAAGGAATGATTTCTCTAGGAAAGCAGAATTCCCCTGGTGTTAAAGCTTTACAAGGATCAAGTTAAAAACCAGCAAGAGTCTTTTTCATGCTTTCCACTGCCTCTGTGAACCCAGTCTACTCCTCCGTTTTCTCTGTCCTAAACTTGCTCCTAATTGCAGATTATCTAAGTATAAATTTTGCATTATTCACTCAACTGTTACTTTACAGCAACTGATGCACATACTGGAAGCCTTCCTAACAGCAAATTGCATGGATTAATTTTTCTCATATTACTTTTTATTCAAGGTACTAAGGACCTCACACAGCAAGCTGCAAAGCCCAAACCCTCAGTGTCATGTCTCAGAGCTTGGATAGGCACCAACCAGGAGAAGCAGGCAGCAAATCATTCCTACTGCTACTTGTGTAAATATTTTGTGTGCAAAAATGTTGTGTAGTTTGCACCATGTTCCTCTGCTCAGTAGTGACTGCTACACAGTCACCACTAAGCGCTCTACTAGAGGAAAGAGAACAGATGTAACGTTGTATGTAGTAGTACCTAGTCACACATTAAGATTCAAGCTGTCACAGCAGGAGACCTATTTAAGCATCAGCAGCTGAGGTCCTGCACATCTGGACATGGCTGCCTCTGCAGCTTTCTGTCTTTTGCCCTTTACTGTCAGCCGTGGGAATAGGCTTGCCTGGACTAAAACCGTTTCTTATTGTTCATCATCCGACACACCGTAACCACACCATGCAGACTCTGTGTCCTCAGAGGAGCCACAGCTCATACGACGTTCAGGAATTTAATCGGGAGTGGGTCCTCAGTGGCTCCACAGAGGTGCTTGGGCTTCTTGTCTGCAAGGTTAGCCAAGAAAGGAGGAGAGGAACCACTGAACCCCTTCCCTGCAACTTTCTAGCATTACTTGTATGCAGTGACCAAGTAACCCACCTGTCCTATTCCCTTCTAATACACCTTTTAATTTCCATCTATCCTATTTTCATATCGTTTTGATGTCTATGCTCTCACTCAGCATTAGCCTCCTGTCTCGGATACTGCAACTTCTTTAAACAAAAGGACAGCATCGAGGTTTTAAGCCCCTCCACCTCAGTTTTGCAGGGTCCTGTTTTACTTCATCTTCTCAAAACACTACAAGAAAAGACCAAGGAGAAATGTTGTGTGGCCAGCTGAGCAGCCAGGTAAACCAGCACAGGTATTTTGAGTTCAGTAGTAAAACATCCCCTTGACAGTAGTTCCTCTGTAGCAGCTCTCTAAAAATGTTATCCCTCATTCAAGCTGTCTAAGACCGATCAGTGACCTTGAAGTTTGCTTTTGAGCAGGTAGAAAGCACACCACCAGTAAAAATATATGCTCCCCAAAAGAAAATATGTCTTCCTTGCCCTTTTCTCTTGCTGCATTTCAAATAACGTGTCTTTATTTAAGCACGTCGGGGCCAACTTTAATATACCAAAATACAAAATATGAAGGTTATTAATGCAGCAATGGGCAGCATTAATGCAGCAAGGGCAAAGAGCTTTTTGGTAGTATGAGCTATTGAGTCATGGGGGTGGTGATGGCACATCCTCAAGCACTCTATTATCATAATGCCTGGGCTGAAGACTCCATTAATTTTCTGCATCACCAACAGCTGAGGACCAAAGCTGACAGCCAATAACACATGAGTCCAGTGTAAGCAAAACACACTCACAAACAAACCTTCCCATCATCTCCCAAAAATATTAACAGCAGAACATAACAGATCAGAAAATATGCGGCAAAAGAAGGAACACAAAAACACTGTTCCTAAGTGTAAGAGCCGTGACAGTGTTGTTTTTCAGAAACATTATATCTCAGCTGCCAAGCACCTATACGTTTGTCTTTTTACTACTAAGTGAATTCTGAGGGTCTGAATGTGCGAGAATAAATTCATGTACTTTGATTTTTTTAAGGTATCAATCAGTTCTTCCAGTGTTTTTGTTTAAGGTACATAGTACAGGTTTTGTTTAATGTACCTATTACATAGAATGGATCCCCCACCCGTGAACACATTAAGAGATGCGCGTCATTCTAGGAAACAATTTCTGTGAATTAATTTTGATTGGCTACTCATCAGAGAGCACAGTACATTTTTTTTGTTAACAAAAGCATGTTATGGAACGACTTGCAACAGACTTTTTAAAAAGCCCCTTTTCTGACCAAATCTTAATTCCTTATCCAGAAGCTTTGTGCCCTGATACTGCAATCTCTTTTTCCTTAAACAGGGCAACAGCTAAAGAAGAATGGTAATCCAACTATATCTAGTTATGAAACCCACATTTTGGCACAGAATTTGCCACCAAGTATTTGAAGGTTTCAAAGTTTATTTCCAACGCAAGAGGACTGAAAAAGCAACTAGAAACCTGAAGGGTTCTATTTAATATTTCTTTTGAAAACCAGTTAAACCTTATTATCATTGGTATTTGATTTTTATATAAAGAGACTTAACAAAAACTTGAGAGGCACATACAACATGCTACCCAGACAATGGATTCGGACTTGTTAAAACCAGGCGTCATGCCAAGTTGTTAGATGCATATGGTAGACTTCTCACTTCTTTGTTGGTTTGATATTTTTTGACAGATTCATGTAGATCATTGTAATGAAAAAATGGAATTACTCATTTCAGATGTAGTATTCCCTGTAACATGCAAATGTTGGGTAAGATACTGAGTGTGTGTGAGGAACCTTGGCAGAAATAGCTTTTCCTTTGTTTTTCTTTGGTTTTTTTTCTTCTTTTTTTTAAACAAACAAACAAACAAAAAACCCCCCAAAACCCCAAAAGAAAACCCAACCCAGTGATGTAGCCTTTGATGTGGCCATTGAGTTGACAGCTACTATTTGGTCAGACTGATGGTAATACGCTTTACCTTCCAACACATTCTGATATAACGTACCTCATCACACTTTATCACAGTGAGCATAAGCAACCATTCCCACTGAAAAGAACTCTCATGGATCTGCCATTATTGCAAAACATATAATTAAGCCTGTGCTTAATCTGTTCATCAGGCTTTGTTTTAGGATTGTAAGTGCTTTGCTGAATCAAAGCCACGCTGCTGGCACATTTAGGGAGCAACATATATCAGGAATCAGCAAGGAATGGTTACTAAGAGGAACATTTATTACCCAAAAGTTATATGGATTACTACAGAAGGGGTAAATTGGTGAAGTGGTAGCTTACAACGGAGATTTTACTCCTGGCAAACAGCTCCAATGGCACATTTCACCTTACAGGGGGATTCCACTGCTCTACATATGGACTGTACACATGCCACAGACTTCATACAGAAGTGAAGTAAACACAAATAGAGGAAGACCACATGCACACTCTGCTCCTAATCTGGTTGCCTTAATGCTCTAGCTGATCTTTGCCCTGGCCTGACAGAAAAATAACTCTCTTTTGCTATTATTTACCCATTTATATAATTATATAATTAAAGTATTTATTATATATTTTATATATGGTAAAATACATAAGATATTGGTAATGATTACTATAATACATTAATAAATTAGTAATGCATAATAAATGTAATTATTCCACCTATTAAATTTATCCATTTATAATTATAAAAAACATTTTTATAATTACATAATATTTATCCATTGATAAATTAAAGTTGTTAGAATTCGTAGCCAGTACTATCAGAAGTATGGGAATGTTTAATCTTAATGAGGTGAAGAATTTCCATATTCAGCCTCAATTTTCTTGTTTTTGAAATAGTCTATCAAAAAAAAAAAAAATCAGCTGCATCTTATTGCAGAAGTATAGCAACTGCATCTAGTCAGTCCGAAAGTAAATTGGAACCTAAACCCCCAGCAATTAAAAATAAGAGCACAGAATAATATGTCTACCAACCTCTGAAGAGTTTGAATAGGATATTCATATTTGGTAAAATATTAAAAAGTGTAACAAGACAACTCTTTGGCTAACAACGAGCTCTATTTTCACTGAAATCATCTTTATCTAGCTGCAAACATTACACAAGCCAACATAACTTCAAGTCAAATAGGTGTTACGTTAACAAGAATGACTAAGATACTTCACTTCCCCCAGCATCCCATCCTCTAACTGTTCTTCCTGATTTTCCTCCCAGAAGAATTTCTTGTTCTCTGGGCTCTGGAAGAATGGAGCATGCACACATATACTAACATCTCAACAGCTGTACCCACCTGAGAGACCTCATCTGAAACAGTTACTGCAAATTAAACCCATAAGCACAGTAAAAAATAAATAGGGTGTAGGCAACCCTGTTATCGGAAAGAAATTCAAGACTCAAAACTGCCAAACTATTCCATGTTCATTCCGCTTGTCCCAGGCTCTTCTCTATTCTCTTTTGCTTTTATAGCTTGTATGTAAGACACGGCCTGTCCCTGGGTATTACTACATACAGATTTCACAATATAATGGGTTCTGTTTGTGATTAAACAAATGTCTGATTGTTCAGAAATCTGGTCACAAACTGAACTCTGTTATAATACCTTGGAGCCTGGTGTCTAATGAATGAAAAGCTTTAGGCAAGATTCTCTCTTGATCCAATGTTGGGGATAGTGTTCTCCTTCATCCCTTCAGTTGCAGGGGTGGATGAGAAAGATTACAGGAGAACTCGAGATGAACTTGGGGCTCCAAGACTGGTGTTATCGAGAGGGCTTTGGATTTTTCAGTCACAGGTTAGTATACAGGCTGGCAGACCTTTTGGCATCAGATGGGATGCACCTGTCCCAGAGAGGGGAAAGGATCTTGGGGCAAGAGATAGCCGAGCTCATTGAGAGAGATTTATACTAAATTGGAAGGGGGAAGGGTTAAAAACTGGAACTCCCAGATATAAGCCCCAGGGAAGATTACCAGAGGTTGTGGGCTGTTGTGACAGCGATGACCCTCACCCTGCCATCTCAGTGGAGGCAAGGGATGGAGACATGCAGCACAACAAAGGGATGGATCAGTAACCATGGTAACTGAAAGCTCAGGCTGCACTTAGGACCTCTAAATTCAAACAAGTGCTGGGGACATCAGCCCATCTGAAGTGCATCTATACCAATGCACACAGCATGGGTAAGAAACAGGAGGAGCTTGATGCCATGATGCAACAGGAAAATGACGATGTAGTGGCTATCGCAGAAACATGGTGGGATGTCCCCCATGACTGGGGTGCATCAGTTGATGGCTGCAAGCTCTTTAGGAGGGACAGACAGGGAAGGAGAGGTGGTGGGGTATTGCTGTATGTTAGGGACTGTTAGGATTGTTTTGAGCACAAGTGTAGTGAAGACAGAGTGTCTTTGTGTTAGAATCAGGGGGAAGGCCAACAGGGCAGATGTCAGAGTAGTGGGAGTCTACTATAAGCCACCCATCCAGGACAGAGAGATGGGTATTTTATGGGCACTTAGGAGAAATCTCACGATCGCTTGCCCTTGTTCTTGGGAGATACTTTAACTTCCCAGACATCTGCTGGAAATAGAACACAGCTGAGCGGGACCAGTCCCCGAGATTCCTGGAATGTGTGGGAGACAACTTCTGACACAGCTGGGGAGAGACCCAACCAGAGAGGGTGCCCTGCTGGATCTCCTCTTTGTGAACAGGGAAGGACTGGTGGATGATGTGGTGGTTGGAGGCCGACTAGGGCGCAGCAACCATGAAATAGAGTTCTTTATTCTTAGAGAGGCCAGGAGAGGGGGAAGCAGAACTGCTTCTGGAGTGAAAGGTCTTTCTCCCGCCTATCAAATCCATATGATCCTGCCCTGCCCTGCTCATGCCCTCCAGCTTTTCTAAGCTAGCAGAAGCAGATAGATATAAACTCCCCATATTTTTTCAACATGTCTTTTTTCCCTTACATATAAATCTCCATATATAAATAAAAGATCAATTCACCAGCTTCTACCACAGCCTCAGCCTAACTCTAATAATTCACAACACTTCCTCCCTGGCAATAAGACTCCCCCTTTCTTTTTTTTACTGAAGTGGCAAGCTGTTTTAGCAAGCTGTGTTAATTGCCCACTGTAATACCCAAAGATTCTGATATCTAAAGGGAGGATAAAAGAGGGACTAGTAGCAAAACACTAAATAATTAATGCAGTACACACACAGAAGAGCTTTCAAAAAACTCAAAACCTCAGACTGCAAACAGAGCAAGCTATACTTGCAAAGTCAACAAACTAATTGCAGTGGCCAAAGGCTTCTCCCTCTGATTTTGAAAAACACAGTGTGATTTGTCAACAACAGTGTTTCCTGTTTAGAAAAAGGTCACTTTATTTCTTTAAAACTCCCATCCTTAAACTTGTGTGCTCTGGCAAACCACATGTCATAAAACAAAACAAGAATTTTAGACAGGAGAGAGATGAAATACAAGTTTTCTCCTTTAAAAACAGGAATTCTTCATTGGACTCCTGAAGCCACTGCATTGCAATCCCTTATTACATAAGCTAGTCTGACAAGGTCTCAAATAAATCAGCTACCTCCTGAGAATTACATTAAAAGGGGGGATAATAAGTAGTATCAGAAAGACCTCAGCCACCTCTCTGTCACTGCTTACTTCTGCAGCTGTCTCTGAGTTTTAGGGACTCTGGTTTCAATATTCTGTGATCACTTAAGTCTCGCTCCTCCCACAAGCGCAGTGACCATCAGATTATTCTCTTTTTTTTTTTTTTTTTTATTCTTCCTGCATCTCAGAGGGAGCCATTTTATTTCTCTCTTGGCCATGTAGGTAAGGAATGTAACAGATGTGCAACACTGCAGGGCAATTCTAAGAAACATCCAACATGGAAGAAAGGGCCATTGCCTACTGCTCTCCATCAAAATGGTAATAGGTTGCAAGCAATCTTCCCAAGATCTCTTGTGACAACCAGCCTACTGTGTGCAGACTCAGTTTATCTGACAAGAGGAAAGCTGTTCTTCTACCAGGCTCAGATACATTAGAATCTCACCATCTTTCTCTAACACATGTTTAGGAGGAATATTTCTTCTGAAAGAAGCTTTAAAAATGCTACTGCCTGCCTGAAGTGAGCAGGAGGAGGACGCGGGATGACCGAAAGCAAGCTTCCTTCAGGGGTGTGGGAGCGTGTTGTGTGTCAGATGTGCAGCCCTTACCGAGGGGAGCTTCCCCCCAGCCTCCCACATCCACACAACTGATCCCACCTGGCCAGATTTCCAGGAGCAGGAAGGCAGGGGCATGGGGTGGCCACCCGAGGAGGTTGTCCCTCCAGCCTTCAGGGCAGCACGCACGCTCAAACAACTTCATATGGTCTCCCAGGAACAGAATAATTGAACATGAATGGAACAACTGGGGATGTTCCATTGCAGGAGAGTAAAATACAGACCATAACAAAGATCCATATTAAATGCACGGCAAGAAAACAAAGTCAGTATTTATGCACCCTATTTCAAAATCAAGACAATTTCACTTCATATTTTGCTGGACCACCTAAGCAGCAGGCCGTGTCTTTCTTCCCGAGCAGTGATGACTTTCTGTAGCGTAGCATGCTTTATTCAGAGGAACTGATGAGGAACAGCTAGACTGTAAGTATATTATAACTGTATAAACACCCGCAAACATTTAAATCCCTGTGTTTTGGTGGTGATGAACTAGTTTAGTATGAATTTATAGAAAGTACAGACAAGAAGGAATTATTTGGATAAATTTTTTATGCATAAGATTTTGTCTGGACTGATAATATCATCTTCCATAATTTTGTTATATTTTATTGAAGAAAACTGAAACATTTGAAGACTCAGATAAATGAATTATTAAACCCAGTTGAACTTTCTTCTTCCAATTATTTGCCATATTGAGAGTGGATTTTTATAATAGAATTGGATGCAATGAAATTCATAAAATGAGAAATTGAAATGAATTAAAAACATTGATTTTTCTTCTAAGGATGCCTTTTCTCCTAACATCTCTTACACTTTTTTCACTGTCTTAGTGGGATCACTAAGTACCACATTCAGAATGCACCTGCCATCTCCAAAGCAAAAGAAATTGATTTTTGTACCAGCATGGCAGTACAGTAGCAAAACTACAACTTTTATTCCTTTTATTCATCCTGTTCTGTTCAATACTGTTGGAGGAGGGAGACATTTGAATGAATGTGTCTTTGGGTATGTGTGTGTGTTCTGTCTATATCCACATATTTTCAAGTTAGTAAGGCTGTACAAAGAATAACTGGACCTATGGTAGATTTTATGGCTAATCTTTAACATGCACACATTTTAGATCCTTTTTATTCTTTAGCAAGGTTTTGCACTGAAGCACCTTATTTTTTATCCAGAATATATAATTAGTGTCTTGTCTCAGTTTCTTACACATGACCTTAGGAAAGTCACTGGGCCTTTCTCAGAATTATTATAAAGTAACATAAGCGATTTAATTATAAAAAGTACATAATCAACTTCTGTAAAGCAATTCAAATCACATGTAAAGGGTAAAGCAGAATAGTAAATGATTTTGACATTGCAACCAGTTTTTATTGGAAGTTTTTACCTGCTATGTGAGCACCTTAAAAACCAAATTTCATTTTTTCTGCCTGTATATAGGAAATGGTTTTGTTCTCCATAGATCTTAACTGTTGACTAATGTAACTAAGCCCTATGAAATGATATTATCACCAAGCGCATTTTTCCATCTCTCTCTGTAATTAAATGAACGTTATCCAACAGGGTGCTTCACACACATACAAACAGCAGAGAAGGAAGCCACATTAAGAACAGCAACATATAAAGTAAAATCTTTAGAAGGAAGTCCCTCATAAGATGATAGAAAGTAAGATGCAATCAATGACCAACACAATGTGATGTGGCAGGCCTGCATACTCTAATGATTCACTGACTGGAGAACAAGTGAAATGCTCTTAAATCTGAAGAGTAAATTCTGAGCAATACAGAAGAATAGACTGCAATAGAAAAATTAAACTCAGGCCTGTTTTGAGGAGGGAGAAGCAGCACTGGAAGATGTCAGCAATTCAGAATAATTAGTGTTTAGAAAAAGGTTTGAATTTGCTTGTTAAACATACTGAGAAAATGCCCTATTCGTTAAAGATTCCATACATTCACCACTATAGTTAGCTAACAAAATATCCAGCAACACCAACTCTAGAATTGAAAAGGTACTGCAACATAGTAAAAAAAAGTGAACTAAGATTAGAAAAAGCAGGTTTCTTAATATCATAAATTAATAAAAATAAAAAGACTTGGCAAGTCACACAGAAGTAAATGCACATAAGAAACTTCACTAGGAAGTTGCAAACTTAAATGTCTTTGGGCCACTGGTGATTTGCTTCATTCAAGGGAAGTTCCTAGTGAAAGAACCTGGAGTTTTGCTGCGGTATTAAGTGCAGGAATAATACATGATTTATCCATTGTTGGGATTCTAGAGGGCTTTCTGCGAGAGAATGGCCATGTGAGCAATCCTGTATGAGAACAAGACTGATAAGAGCCTCAGCCGAGCAAGAATGCGATAAGGACGTGACCCTGAATGAGGGGGGAGAAACTCGACGAGACAAACAACCCCCGGCAGGGGTTGGGACGGAAGAGGAAGTTCCACAAGGCAGGGAGCCTGGCAAGGCTGATGGGGCACCTTTTATCCAGTCATAAGAAGGTTTAAAGCGCGGGCTAAGTTAACTGTCCAATCTTGAGGACTTGTACTGCATGTTACTCACGTGTGCAGGAGAACATTATAAAAGGGTTTTCTTAGTTGTAATAAACGGGCATTGCTTGATCACATTGGTCGTGTGCGTGCTCAGCTCTCCCGCAAGTGGCGTCCCTGGGTGGGGGGCCTCAAGACTGGCACAAAGTCTTCATTAAGGAGGACTTGTCGGAGTGCAGTCTGAGGGGGAGAAAGCCGGTCGACATATCCAGACACTGTCCTGGTGTCTGAAGGTGAGAAGCAGCGCGCTGTAACTTAAAATGGAGAGATAGAGAGTTTGAAGATAACAGATCTGCGAGAGGCGGCGGCCGGGGAGGAATGGGGCTGCCCTTGCCAAGGACGAACAGGCAGTGGTGAAACTCCTCCAGTGTGTCCTCTCTATGAGGGGGAGAAAATATAACTTCACTCTAGAAAGTTTAAGGTGGAACCGAGAAAAGGGACTTATATCTACTTGGGAATCTATAGGAAACAGCTTTGGGATTCGATCAGTGATGGAGGAAGATCAGCAAAAGCAGTGAGCAGCTACAGCACACTCTGGAAACAAATCCGTGAGACTCTGCAAGAGCTGAGCAGCGAGCGTGCTGCGGATGCTTCTGCTTTTACAGCGATTGGAGTAGCATTTCGTCCTGATAATTCGCCTCCGATGCCGGCGCCCCTAGCAGCTCTCCTCGCGTTAGCTCAGGAAAATACCTCTTTACTTTGCCGGTCGCGCCGCCGTGTCCTTGAAGGGCAGCGGGGGCGAAACCGAGAGCTGCGCGGCCAGAGCTGAGCACACCCGAAGGGCACCTGATGCCCTCAGGAAGGAGAATGAGGCGGCATCGGAGGAGTCCGCGGGGTCCGGCAGCGGTCGGGGCGCAGTATGGAGTTGGCGGCGGCGGCCCGGGGCCCCCCGAGCCCCCCCCGCCGCGGAGTGACCGCCTGCGGCCCAGCCCGGCACCGCGCTCGGCCCGCACCCACCCCCCCAACCCCCGACAAAAGCAACAAGTTTTTTCACAGAGAAGGCGCTGACGCTGTCATGCAGCACTGGCTTTATATGTTCTTAATGGAGTCTTCGTATTTGTAATGTTTGTCATTTTATGTGGTGTCAGTAAGGAGTGTGGGAAACTTCTTGGTGTGGTTGTGTGATTGTTCTGCGTGTGTGGGATGCGGCCTAGCTGCAGAGTCATCGGTGCTGCTGTCTGTTTGGGCTCAGGGTTTTAACTGCTACATGTAAAATACCTCCTCTAGCAGGAGGCAGTAATTCTGTGTTAATTGTTGTCTTCAATTTAGGTGCGTGCTCTGTGGGGAGAGTGCACCTCTGAACAATCTACCTGACGGAAATATTGTAAAAAAATCACCTACAACCTTACAGGGTTGTTTGTTTTACCAGGGGTCGTAGATGTTGGTTATGAAGAAGAAAATCAGAATTATGGCCTGAACCCCTGTGTTCTGTAACAAAAGGGTCAATAATTATTCATTCTGCTTACTTTACTGCGGTTCCCCCTAATAGTATACCAAGAAGCCGCAATTACTCAGGATTTGGATCAGCAGGCACCCCTTAAATATTTTGGGCTCAGACAGTGACACAAGATTGACTTCTAGTAAAATGTACTCTCACTAAAGATAAAGCGTCAGTAGAACAACAAAAAAGGGGAGATGTACAGTATCAATCTACACCTCACGAAAGGCTAAATAAGGCATTATATGTCATGAACATTTTAAACATTTTCCTGTCTCACAGGTGCCACCAATATTGTGTCATTTCTCATCACAGATACCAGATCAACAAGAAGTCCAAAGTAAAACTCAAGTGTTAACAAAAAACTTAAAAAGCGGTAACAGAAGGACCATTTCCTTTAATAACCTGGGGAAGAGGTTGTGCTTGTGTCTTCACAGGTCACAGTCCCTGGTGATTACTGGCAAGGTGTGTGCAACCACACCTGAGGGTGAGAGGCAGCCAGCACTCAGGATCCAGCTGTGGGTGCTGTGAATGCCCCTGTACCAACTGTTTGTAATCTCTTCGGCTGATAATTTCAGCAGAATGTCTGGGTAATGTTTGCTACTGCAACAGAACAAACTACACTACAGTTGCCAATTCTTTTAAGAGAAAATGCTAACAGTAATTGCAACTCCTGAATGAGATATATAGGCTTACTAGTCACTAGTGAAAGATGTAGTTTAGATGAAATGTAGTTATTCATAAGGATGAAATGCGGTAAGAATGTGTGCATTCAACTTTCTTTGTTTAGCAATATTAAGAATTAAGAACTCAAGTGTTTAACCTTATTAGAAACTCCCTTGGTTTTCCCCCTGGAGTGCTGGCCAGGCTCTGGGTGGAACCCAACAGGAGGATGAATCAGAGGTTTCTGATCACCAAAAAAAAAAAATAAAAAAATAAATAAAAAAAAAAAAAAAGGCCACTTATTTGGGCCTCAGCCGAGCAAGAATGCGATAAGGATGTGACCCTGAATGAGGGGGGAGAAACTCGACGAGACAAACAACCCCCGGAAGGGGTTGGGATGGAAGAGGAAGTTCCACAAGGCAGGGAGCCTGGCAAGGCTGATGTGGCACCTTTTATCCAGTCATAAGAAGGTTTAAAGCGCGGGCTAAGTTAACTGTCCAGTCTTGAGGACTTGTACTGCATGTTACTCACGTGTGCAGGAGAACATTATAAAAGGGTTTTCTTAGCTGTAATAAACGGGCATTGCTTGATCACATTGGTCGTGTGCGTGCTCAGCTCTCCCGCAATCCATGGTAATTAAAAAATTCATAAGATGATTTATAATGGAACAGTTGGATTCTCTACACTGAAAAGAAAGGTAAAATACACAAGACAGTGTGTGAAGGCTAAGTGAAGCCAGTAAAGAGAACAGTTGTCTTAGATGCTAGGGACATCTAAAATGTTGTTTACATGCCAGTAGTGTAACATTTGGTATTTTAGTGAATTAAGGAGATACACTGAAGGCAAACTAATTGCACAACAAAGCAGAAAAATTCAAAGTTGCCTTTCAAACATCACTGTGCCAATGCTTTCAATGCTATTGTGTCCCATGAAAAACGTTGCTGATGGTGAGCTTGTCCAACTGCTTGGAAGGACTTGTTAAGGAAGTCTGGTGTCACTGGTCTTGAAGAGACCAAATGACAAGTGACACTGAAGGATACTTCTGGAAGAGGACTTCTAGTTAAAGCCTGGCTCCTCCTTCAGCAGCCTTCCTATTCTCATTCATAAAACTTGGTTAAAAAAAAAAAAAAAATAGAAAAACTGAAAAGGTAACAAGGACTTTTGTGTTAATCCTAAAGCAACTCTGTTTGACTTCATATCTTGGTGGGGTGGCAGCTGTAGAGAGCAACATCAACAAATACGGGGTTTACTTCTTATTTATTTATTTATACAATAAAACAGCAGAGAGCCTGCCTGGAACCTCCTGGGAGATCATAAACTGGAGCAGCAGGAGCTTGAACAGGAAGAAACTGGGCAAATGGCAGAGGGGGGCATGGACAATTAACAACTGTTCCTTCTGAAGAACAAAGGAGGATATCTGAGAAGTTTGGATAAACTGTATTTATGGTCAAAACTTTCTGGGATTAAGAAAGTTTTCAAATCATATAAAATTAATTAGTCAATAAAACTGTTAAGATAAAACTCCACGTTTCATGCCCATGTAGCCCCTTTGCTATAGGAGTCTGTGAGAATACACAGAAATTTTGGACTTATTTCATTGCTCCAACTGTAGGCACCTAAATTAGCTATCTAACTAAATCCCCACTTGTGTTTTAAACTCCTTTGGGTAATTCAGAGCACCTGCAGCATCGTCATGCTTTCAGTTACCCTCTCCTCTCTTCCTGCTGACCCCAGAGCAGGGCACAGAGCCACCTGAGCGAGGCGAGGTCCCAGGCCTGTGCGAGGCTCATCTCCCTGCATCCAGCGCACACCCGCTGCTGGTGCTGCAGCAGAGCTCTGCTCGGCTTCTCCGTCTTGCCCTAATGCTGCCCTTGGCTGCATCTGGCAACCTGCCTGCAATGGGGTACAGGAGGGCACCATGCCATGCTTGCTAGCCCCATGTATGCAACAGTGATCCCAGTACAAGGGAATTTATCTGCTGGGAATCACTAGCTGACCCAAAGCTACTTCATGCTGAGTGTGAACCAAAAACTGATCCCAGCACACTAAAAATCCATTAAAATAATCCCTGCACCTTAGGTACCTGACAGAACGTTCCTGACATCTCAAACCTATTAATTTAGTTGAACTCTAAAGAGGAGGAGATCACTGCCAAATATGATTAAAGCTTACTGCCAAGAAGGAGAAATCACTTTCTGAAAGTTAGTGAAGAAAAAGAAAAAAAAAAAAAGGTCCCTTGTTTTTCCTAGCAGCTATAAGCTTTCAAAAGTGCTGCTTGCACTGAAAATAGGCAAAAATTTGCTGAAAGGACTTAGGTGCTCTGCTATTCAGATGTGCACAGAAATTAAAAAAGCATCTTTCATTTAAGCACTGAAACAGAAATCCAGGTGAGAGCAACAGCCGGAGCTATATTTATCTAATAAGAAAGTGAAGGGAATTGTCCATTTTCAGGGTATTCCTCCCTTTGAGAGACCTTTGGTGGCTTAAAGAGCTGTTTTCTCTTCATGACTGTCAGATTAGTAAAAAGTCCTATCACCTGTGCAGTCAGGAAGCTAAGGAGCTGTATGGACTGTACGAGGGATTTAACGCTTGATCTGCAGGGACAATACTTGTCACTGAGCTTTGTCTCTGTATCGTACTGCTACTTTTCTAATTAAGTGTGACAGAGTCATTTACTTTTCTCAGTCACTCCCCAAACTGCAATGAGTTACTGCCCGAACTGTCTCCACTTGTACAGCTATGATGCCATGCTGTCTGTAATGCTCTCTTGTCCGTTTTAATACATTAAGCCATCTGCCAACAACAGAGCATGAATAACAAGATCCAATCCATCTCTAATATGAGTGTTCTGTGCCGTTTCCACTCATCTGTTTAGCCTTCCTTCCATTTTTGTTCAGGATGGGAAAAAGATAGTATTTTCACTTTCTTATTTTCTGCAGGTACAAACATATATATTATTTCAAAATTCAGTTTTATCTAAGCATAAACTCCTTTATTTACTTCAGCTAAGTGAGACACAAGAAAGGCTGTACCACCTACTGAAAAGCAAACTGGGACACAGTGCATTTGAATAAAATTTACAAGTAACCCTATGTCTTTCACGTGAGACAAATGTCTGCTGTACTAAGTGCACATGGCAAGTGCCTGCTATTCCAATCAAAATTACAGGAGGAGCTGAATAATGTCCAGCAGGAGAAAGAAATTACATTATTGGACAGATTTATAGTACGGCCATAGGAAGGACCCCAGGAAAAACTATTCCAGACAAAAATAACTGGGGGTTGATCCAGTATTTTACCTTATTTTGATAATAGAGAAGCATTAGAGAAGCACTACCAGCACCAAGAGAAACTGTTGGGCTGATCATCCAGAGTGTCATAACCTGAAAAACCCAGTTGTCAGGATTCAGAAGATGAAGCGTTTCCTGAGAGTGGGAATCTCAGTGCAAGGGGCTGGATGCTTCTGCCAGGATGCCTTTGTAAGCTGCTGCCCTGGTGAGCATCTGAACTCCATGCAAGTGAAGACATCTGTTCACCAACCTCGGTGATCACACACAACCTGACATTTTGGGACAAATGTTTTCACTGCCTCCCTTTTCAGCTTTTCCTAAAGCATCTGTGCATGTAATATCTAAGATCAACATCCAATTTTACTTTAATTTTGTTACCTGAAGTATCTTACATATTTCTTTATTCTTGAAAATTCAGATGCCTTGCTGAAATCTGGATATCATATTGTTTGGGAGAATAGAGAGGGAATCTGATTTCTTATTTACACTGTGGTCTCTTGGCAGTGCAAAGAGTATAAATTACACCCTCATCCATGGGGAACCTCTTTGCACTCCCAGAGCAATTTAAAGATATCTTAGTATGAATAAGAATCAGAACCTGTGAGATATTTCTGATACAGATTCTGCTGGAAAACTGTGTTCTGCTATCCTAGCTGCTTGGACACGCTATTTTCACATTTTCTGCTGCTTGTATGTCAGGACAGTCTAGCGTGAATATGAGATACACATTGGCTTCTTCACAGTAAAGAAGAGAAAACTTAATTTTCTGCTTCAGAAAACAGAATTGCTGGTTCAGAAGGTCATCAAATACCAGTCTCCTCTATGGAGAGAAAACTCCAAAAAGGAGTCTTGTAAAGGGAAACTCTCATATGCCATTAGATCCTAACAAGCTGACTTCTGGTGGTGCATATGAGAGAAGATAGGGAAAGTACAGAAGGCAGATTTATAACTCTGCAAAAAGACTAGTGTTATTTTTGCAGAACTGTTTATATATTTTATTCCATCCTGCACTGACACAGTAGTTGCAGCTGAGAACCCTTCTCTAAAACTGACTCTAAGGAACATTTAATAGGTAATTTGAATGTTGAGACTATGATTAAAGAAAACAGATTATTACACCTTTATATACATGTTTTAAACTATTATGAAACAGAATTTTTTCTTACATTATTTCACACATTGAGGAGTGCAAGACAATTAACTCCAAACTGTCTCTATAAGCATAGAATTTTAATGAAAAATCTAATGTAAACCAATAATCTAAACAAGCATAGAAATCAACTTACAAATTCTGTTTATGATGGTCCTACAAAAAAAAAAAAAAAAAGAATAATGTGTTCTCTTTATCTCAATGTGAATTATAAGAGACAGGTATGAATCACACCAGGCTGATCTTCTCCAGAATTTATCTAGTTCCCCATTTCCAGCAAAGAATTGCCACAGGTATCACCATAATACCAGGAGTCTTCACAGCATTTAACTAAAATCATCCATCCTAGGGGGTAGGAACCACCCTTTGGACGTGTGTATCTCCCTCCTTGACTATGCAGAAAAACTTAAGCTCTTTGTAACCCAGCATTACCTACATAAATGGTGAGAGCATCCCTCCTATTATCAAAGAATAGAACATTTTCTGCTGAAGCCCATGCTATTTATTAGTCACATTACTGAAAGTACTAGTTTAGAGCTGGACACATAAAATGTGTGACACACTAACAGTCTCATACTTCAGATTTTCTGAACTTGCATATTGCTGTTGCCTCCACTGTACAGACACAGAAATTTCCTAAAAGCCTAATTTTCCACCAGCAGGGTTCCCTAGATGGCTAAATAAGCGCTCTGAGGAATATGTTGTCACCTATGACACGAGTGCATTGAACTATAAGATACTTCAGCATTAAGAAGATCAAAAACTGATACTTTTTTGTTTGTTGTTGTCGTAGTAGTAGTAGGGCTTGTTTGTTGTTTTCCTTCAGCTTCAAGACTTGTTTGGTGAGCAAAGAAAAAAAAAAAAAGTCACACAGTGAGCTAAGCAGCTCAACGGATTCAAATATGGCTCCAAAATACAGGACACAGCGCTCTCTTCTGCTTGATTTGGACTGATGACCACACTGTTCTGTTTTCTCAAAGCTGGTCCAAATCGTGTTAAAATTAACAAACAAAATGGAACACTCTACCAGGGGCATGACTTTGATTCTTTAGCTCTCTGGGGTGTCCTCTTATTCAAATTCCTTTCCTCTGTGATTCAGTGAATATATACATTTTACTCTGGAAAGTGGAACAGCTTCAACAGACAAGCATAACAGATGGAAAGCTCAGATAATGAAAGCATAAATTGCATGGATTATAAAATAGTGACTTTTGCAAGGCTTATAAATGGACTATACTTAGGAGATTTTCAAAGGAGAAAAGTATTACTATTCTGTAACTACCCCTTTGCTAAAATGCATGCCCTACCCAAAATTTGTTTATACTGTGTATTGAATTGAAACAAAGACTGAACATAGAAAACAACGGCACAAGTGCAGTTTGCCAAAATCCAAAGGTGATCTATATAAAAAGTTAACTTCATATTTGGGGGAAAAAATAAAAATAAAAAAGGCCTAAATCTTGAGCATCCTGGCACCCAGTGGAAAACATAACCCTAATCTAGACTTGCATGTTCCCTGTGGGTGAGTATTTATGATGGCTTGCTGAGTAGACTCCTAAGTCAGCAAGTATCTCTTCGGAAATAGCCTAAATAAAACCAGATTTTTTATACCTTCCTGATCAATTACCCTTTAAATTTAATTGAAAGAAATTCCGCATGTCAAATGCCAAGTTTCAACGTCACCTCTTTGACTGAGTTATTGTTAAAGAATGAAACTTGAAGTAATTTGCTTCTGGTTATGTACTTCTGTGATCCTTATATATACTACTTATTTACTTAATAAAGCAAGTCTTAGCAGAGCAACTTCTTCACCAGTACTCACAGTGGAATACTTCAGCACTGTTCATGTTCTACCATGACCCTACATAATTAAAAATTGGAATGGCCAGGTACTTAATGACATCAAACTGAGAAATATTTCTAGGTTCTTTGTAAAAGCAGATACCCAAGATTTTGCTGAATTTTTAGTATTATCTGTAGTAAAGAAAAAAACCTTCATAACCATAGGTGTAACTTTGATTTCTTTTAGGGCAATAAAGCAGCACACAAATCAGAGCCTCTTATTGTATATTCGAATCAGCTCAGTTGGGAAAACTTACTTTTTCAAATGTTTAAACTTAAAGAAATTTAAAAGCCAAATTAGCTCCAAAAGCCTGTAGTGCCTGTAGAAGAACAGATTAATATATCTCAGACTGAATACATTAGCAATGAAGTCACAGAACGCTTGCATCAGGTTTTCCTGCAACATTTCACGGTATATTAAATAATTGGTTCCACAGAGCAAAGTAGAAATGTAGAAATATATTTCTAGAAAGCTAGAAATAATGTACATAAGTCTGTATTACATGTGCACTGCTACGCATTTTTAAAGTTCAATGGATTCTGGAAGCACCACCCACTAAACACAGCACGGTCACTGTTCCTCAAAGACTTTAAGTGAAAATAAAAATGCAAGTAAAAGGTATGAGGTGAAAAACACAGCTCACAAAACCTCAGGAGCAACCTGTGTATTAAGTATCTTCACAAAACTTACTACATTTGCGCACGGAAGCCAGCGTGGGTTTCTGCGTGCACTGGACGTTCACTGAAGCACCTGTGACACACAGTGGGGATGACAATGGCAGTGGAAGATGTAGAAAGTGAATTCTGCCCCAGAACAATTTATGCTAAGAGAGAGGCTGTGCGTGTGTTTCAGTTGTAATAACCTGAGTAACTATTGGTTAATAACTTCAGTGGTTAGTTATTCCTCCACTGGAATACTGAATCCCAATTAACTTTGCCAGAAAGTAACACTGAAAGTTTGTCGCCCTACCATCAAGAGAAGTAAATAAGCTCAAATGGAGGTAAATAACCTCAAATCTTTTCTCTTACTATTAAAAGAGGGACAAGGACCTGTATTGTTCCTAAGTGTAGGGGCTAGCTAGCACTACCTTGAAACAGGCAACATTGTATTTGGGCAAATCTACTGGATGTTTGGTCATTTCTAGAGAAACTCTATATTGAAACATATATTAATTCTGGACATACATCGATTAACTTGATTAACATACTGTTGAGACTTGGTTACAAGGGAAAAAATGAGGAAATAAAATAAACAAAAACCCAAACACACACCCTCTCAACAAACTCAAGACCTAAAAGGACCTCAAGACCTAAACTACATATAATGATGTAAAGAAGCTCTGGAGGGAACAGCTGGGCATTGCCAAGGCAGGCATGCAGAAGCACGTTAAGTCATGAAGCTCCAGTGAGAGGACAGCGGAAAGGGACTGCAGGAAAAAGATTAGGCATTCACTTCAGAAAGCAAGCGGACAGACAGACAAAATTCTGGGCCACCAGTTAAAGAGCTAAATAGGAAAGTGAGTAACTGAAGAGGACTATTACAAAGACAATACAGAAAAGAATTCCGTTTCTTCTCATTCCATTTAGGGAAAGTTTTAAAAGAAGAATATAAAGATTTGAAAAGGTAAAATAAAACACTGGTGTCTGGAACAAGGAAGGAATAACTAGTCAAGTGTTTACCCTGAGCAGATTGCTGATTTAGATTTTAAGCTTGCAGGCTTTTGATATACATGAAGGATACCTCTGTAATAGAACTACATCTCTCTAGTGCCTGACTGCTGCTTTCTCCTTCCTTGCCTCCAACTAATAAAATCCAATGACTATTTAAATTCACGTTAGAACATTGGATCCAAGACGGAGTATCTGTAACTGGCAGGTACCAATATACATCTTTGGATACTGTGCCTTCCTTCATGTCTTTGATGGAAGCTTTCTCTTCTGTTTCTACAGCTCACAGAGAAAGCTGGTCCCTTCCTGCTGTCTCAGGACACAGAGCTGTATTAGCAACGATGCAACGGAGCACGGGATTTCTGCTGAAAAGAACATTCGCAATAAGAGATAACGGCAGATGTAATTTTTCAGAAATGTTCTTTGTACCATGCTCACCTTTCAGCTGATAATATAGACCTCACCTATAGCCACCTTTGCTTTAAATGCTTCATTCCCCCTCCCCTCTCTTTTCCCTTGATTTACTTTCCCTTTCTAACTGTCCTTCCCTGATTAGCAACGCTTTATTTGTTTCGTGTATTTCTTTCTCTCAGAGAAGTTACTCATTTTCCCTTCCCAGCTGAAATTTCCCAGACTGTTTTGATTCTCTCTTGCTCCTTACCCAGTGACCCAACCCTAGAAGCTAATGGTTTGAAATGTTACCCCCACTAGATACTCTACAAGCTTCAAATCCTGTGCTGGCAAGCTTCAAATTCAGCATATTTTAGTAAATCCCAGGGTCAATAGCTAATCAATCTTTTTTTCCTTTATACTTAGGACAGTGACAATAATTCACCACAGATAAAACAAGGCCTTGACAAATAGTTTCTGAGAGTACTTGACTTGATTATCTAACCACATTTAGATCAGATGGACTAGTGCCTTCAGAGGAGACTAATTACGTATGTCAGTGTTAATTAACACACACACACACAAAAAAAAGCTGCAGATTTGAAGCCACAGGGTTTCAGGCAAACAATAATTGTATAATTCAACTTCATGGCGAACTCAATGTTCCTTAAAAAAAGATTGGAGTCCGCTTTATCACAAACAATAGGAACAAAAGCAGCTGTGTTCCTCCTCTCTATTGCGCTCTGCTCTGCCCGCAGCCACCACTTCTGGATGAAGGAACAGTTCCTTTACTTCCACACCCAGTAAGGTTCTTGGGCTCTCTCCCAAGGGATCACCATCACTATTGCTTTTAGCAATGACTACAATAACAGCAGAAAGGCACAGTATTGCATTAGCAATTGCCTGAGCTATTTAGTGTCCAGCCTGAGAATTTAATAAAACTACAGAATTTCATTTCAATTTTACACGCACACACAGAGTGTTAGCTGTTATTTTGGCTTCCCAACAACAGATTCCAATTAATCATTTTGCCAGTATGAAATGTGTTGCTTAATTGCTCAGAAATCAAGTTACATTAACACTAGCATCAGCTATCGAAAATTGGCAGAAATACCATTAACAGATGAGGCATCATTTAAATTAAATGCTTCATCTGTATTTTTTTCCTATGAAAATTAATACACAGGAAATGGGCATACCCAACCTCAAAAATAATATTTCATTTTGACAGGGAAGAAAGTGAAAATGAATTTTCCACCGAATAAAACTCAATTACATTTGGTTTGTTACATGTAATTTTAGAAACGGAAATGAAAACTTGACCCACCTTTTTTTTTTTTTTTTGGTGCCCTGCTCCTGCACAAATTCCCTTTGAATTTGCTCCTGCAGCTTCACAAGCTACGAGCCAGATGACCCTCTATGTCTGACTAAACGTGGAAGTTTTTATGATTAAACGGTAACATCTAGCAAATACAGTAGGACTAACCTGTCCTTGCAGGAGGCAGAGATATAAGGAATGACAACAGCTGAAAAAGTTCTGGTAATCAAGAATAATGCTCCATGTTCTTAAAGTAACACAGCTATTCATATTTACCTGTGCTCTCTCTCAGGGACACCTACATAAAGCACAAACTGGTAACTTGTTTCAGAGGCACTGTATAACACTGTCTTGCTCAAGGATTTCAGTAAGGGCTAATGCTGGCTGTCAAAAACTGCAGCTTAGTCAAGTAATATTTTTCTTTGTAGTTATGCAGATTCCTTTGTCTTTTTTTTTTTTTTTCCTAGGGGAGGAGGGAGGGAGGGGGTTAATGTAATACACCGTACCTACCATAGTTATTTTTAGGCAAACACACATGAAAGCAATCACATGCAATGTATGCAAATGTTGATTATACTGAGGGTTGTTGGTTTTGGGTTCTTTTTTTAAATCTTAATAAATTATCCCTCAGAGAAAAGTCTTAAGTTTATTCTTAAAACTCATTGCTCACGAGAATCTTTCCTGCATGGCAAACGTTAGTAACACTTTTTCTTCCTCAGCTCTCTCTTTCTGGTTTATAAAATGTTGAGTTGAACATTTTATAAAATGTTGCTCTGTAAGAGCCAAAAGCTGATCAGCAGGAGGCAGGCTTGTTTCTAAACAAGTTTTCAAACTGTCTGGACCCACTGGGCTTTATAAAAGAAAGCAGCAGGTTGGTGGGTTTGGCTTTTGTTTTGTTAAATTTAAACAAAAAATTGAACAAATGGAAATATATCACCCAGAGTCACTTGCATAATACTAACACTGTAATGAAGAATAACACAATTTACCATTTAAATCAAAATCAAATAAAGGTCAAATTAATATATCAGTGTTACCCGCAATGTTTGCTGAATTAAATAAATTCTATCAAATGATTAATAATACAACTAATTAATCTTTATAAACACTAAAAGTGACAATAAGTTAACCTAGTTGGTGGGTTATAAACTCAGATAAATAATTTAATTTGTGCCAGTCACAACTCAGTCATTAAATACCTTAAAATGGAAGGCAAAGTCACAATATCAAAAGCAGCTCCTCTCATGTAACTAAGCTTTTTTTTTTTTCTCTGGCCTCACATTCTTCCTTCCCTGACAGGAGTAAAAAAAGATATTAAAAGGAGTCCCTAAGAAGCAAACATGTTATAACCTTTCTGATTTGTAATGGTAGGACCTACTCTAATGAGAGCTTTTATTAGACATACTCAATGGGAACTTTTCCTGTTTTCCCTGTATTCAAGTACACGTGGCTATGGATTCATGCAGCAAAGCTGAAGACTAGAAAAAAGCTGGACTCTCTATTACTGTTTATATTTTTAAATAAATTCAGTAAAATAGCTATGAAATGGAAAGAGCACGAAACTCCTTCCTGAACCACTGACCTCTCATGGGTTTCTTGCCTGGGAGGGCAAACTATGGATACAAAACATATTCTCCTGGCACAGAGCTTTCTGATCAATTTTTTTTTTTTTTTTTTCCAGAAGCAGGAACATAGGTCAAATACACAGAAAATTTCTTAATGCCACAACTACTTCCACCTAAGGCAGCTGTGTTTTGAGAGATTATGGAGCTTACTAGTTTCCCTGTAAGATTTTTTTACTACTCCAGAAGGCAACAAGGGAATTTTTCCACTGTCAAAGTTTAACTTGCTCTCAGTGATGCCAAGGGCTTCAGGGAAATCTGGTAAAATGCTACTCTGGAGGCATGGAACTTGGTACCATCAAGCCTTATACAGGAAATATTTCTTAGTGTGCAGACTGGCTACTGTATTTCTGAGCTGTCTTCAGACAAAGTAGATTGATTAGTGTCTCTCACAGCTGTATCTTTGGCAGAGTCACACACAGGAGGGTGGAGAGTTCATATGCTTGTTCAACTATTCATTGAAAAAACTATGGGAATTAAAATAACATGGAAAATACAGACTAAATTACTTCAAATTTTCTTTCACTGCTAAGTCCTGACAACAGATTTCTATTTCCCTAAAGCTGTGTATGTGTTTGACTGCTGATGAAAAAAAAAAAACCCAAAAAACAAAACAAAACGAAAAACCAACAAAACAATAAACACCTAGAAAGAAAAAAAGTAACGTGACATCTTAATGGATCAAATTATAGAAACTCAGGTCCAAAGTTAAAGACGTTCCATCTTAGAACTTCTAGCCACTAGAAATATCTGTAAGGATTACTCATCTCAGTCACGGCCACTTTAAAGCAAAATCCCCCCCAAGAATATTTTATTGTCAATTAGCTTACTAAAAGCTATGTTTAATGCAGACTCCAAGGATTAGACCTTGTGTCACAGTATTTCAGAGCCAAATATTTAACATTAATCATATAACATTATACTTGAGACATTTATAAGAATAATTCTGTGGCGGTATCGTATGTTGTAATAGTGCTGCTAGAGTATGAAGTTTCCAGTGTTTTACAGTCTGGTAGAAGAATTCACTGCAGTAAGAAAATCCACAACTAAGGTAAATCCACCTAGGTCATACTTTCATTGTAGGACATCGTTGTTAAAAAAAGTAATTTTGTTTTATAGTGTCTTGCTCATCTGCAGACTACATATTCAAGACTTTTTGGATTAAGGAGTTGTCAGTGAGATTATGAAAAGATTGAGTTACTACTTTGCAGGCGTGACAGCATTCAGTTGTAGGAAAATATGTATATGTATGGTACATAATGAGCCTTTTAAAAAAATCCCCTAACCATGTATTTATGTAATTGGAGCTATTTTGCTTTATGTCACATTGAGTGAAGAAGAAAATACCAAGTAATTAAAGCAGTACTCACTAGTGATACGAAGTTGGCAGCTGTGTGAATAGGAAAAACACCATTAGTTTCTTTCCTGTAGCACTAAAACACTGTTTGCAGCATGTCTTGCTTATCCGTAGGTTCCATGTAAACAAAACTACTAAAAATGGACTAATATTCGAATAACTATCTACCTCTTCCCACCTACCCAGAGAGCAAGTGGGAGCTTCAACATTAACTTTATAGAAGTGCAAACTGATCACTGAGGCTCAGCCAAGCCAAAAGTATGATCCTGTGGCTTTGTCTGTCTTTATAAAAATATATCAGAGATACCAGCAGGAGGAAAAAAAAAAAAAAACAGCAAAATTGGAATTATCATCCATTAGTAAACAGAGGCCATGAAACAACTCTGTTTCATCTGATATCTTTTACTGTGTTGATTACATGAAGTGTAACATCTATAATATAGTGAGAATAACTCACAAATTTTATGGTAGATTTTAAGACAGCACGTGAAGTTTCCCAAAATGGAACTGGATTCTGGTTCTTAGTCATTGAGCTTTTCTGTCCTAGGTCAATGTTCTCCTGACAGATGTGTGACTGTTGTTACCGCACTACAGATCAATGATTGGTAAATCCTAAAAGATTATATGAAAAACCTAACAGGAAAAAAAAAAAAAAAAGTTAAAACATGATTATTTGTTTCCATGATCTTAATACACAGTAGGTGCTAGAACTGAAAAACAGCCTAATACACAACCACGTGTGGAAGTGGTAGTAAGTAAAACTGTGGATAGATACAGGATAGTGAGGAGAGAAATCTGAGTGACTGGTCAATCAGATCAAGGAGGATAAATTTTCAGTGAGGTTAGGCCAGTTTAAAAAGATGAGAACATAAAAATAATGCAATTATAACCACAGATCCCCTTCTTCCTAGCAGTTTCATACAGAAAGGCCCCCTGATGCTATCCATATTTCACCAACTCCTGCATCAAAGCAATGTTACATATTTATAAAATAGGAAAGCGTTCATTTGAAATTTATGTTTTATTAGTTTGATGATCTGATCTGGATTTGAACTTTCTACAAAACATGCCAAAGGACATTGAGACCATATGGTAACCTTCCAACAAGCTGGTTTTGTATATCTGCTGCCTTCCGCATGTCAAGTGCTACAAATAATTTTACTTGGGTCTTTTTACCACACACAGAATTAATGTAAGCAAACAATTCAATGGGGATGTGTAACACCACCTGTTATATATCCAAAGTTGCTAAATAGAGAGCTAGTATGTTGCTTTTGTTTTTCACTAAGTATATCTTCACTGCAAGAATTGGTTTATGTATGATTTTCTAAATGCAGTGCCTAATTCCGTAAAACCGTCTTACACTCCATTTTAAATTTTTTAGGTATGACACTGTTGAGGGATATGGCTAAAAGTGTCCTTAAGTAAGTTAACATACAGATTTTAAGATAGTATGTAAGACCATACTGGTGTTTCTACAGAAGTGTGTAATGCAACTCCTAAGTTCCTAGGGAAGTGGCAGTGTAAAATTCAATACAAGGGAGAATAGAGCAAGGGAAGAGAAACCATACCAGTGATCTTTTCTGGAGTTTCATGGAAGAAGATGAGATAGGAAGATTCGAGAGGTAGAGGAAGCACTGGGTTAGCTTCCACAAATCAAGATAACAGAGAACATAACTACTTCAGGATACCCCTCACAGCCTGAGGTGGGGCTCCAGCAAAGGATGAGTCTAACTCTCCAATTTCTACAGCCAATCTCTTTCCCAACCACTGGGGGAACTGCTCATGGAATCAGGACTGTGCTTGAGCTGGGCTTATGACAGTGAATAATTGCGTATCTTTGGAGAGCAGCATTATCTGTGACTAGTTACATTTATGCCTCCACTGCCGTTTCTGACTAGCCTTTGCATTCCGTCTGATGTCTTAGTCTGAGCTGCTATGGTGTAACCAAGTTTTGAGTTCAAGGCAGCCTTTGCAGGAGGTTCATATTTGGAAGTTTAGGCTACACTGGTCAGTATGGAGTAGTAAAACCGCAGCTCTGGGATTCCTATGTCGCCAAAAGTAAACAACCTGCTAGGATGGTAACTTTGAGAAGACACAGAGAAAACCAACTAGATTTTGAAAACTACATGATAAAACAAACCAAGAAGCAATCGCTAAAAACAAAGGAAATTTTTCATGCAGGCTATTTAGCACCCAAACCTGAACAAAAAAACCCATATTTGTGAAAAATTTTTCCCTCCTTAAAAAGGCAGCAGAGCGGTTAACAGCTCATGAATGTCACTTATTCTCTCAACAATTACATCAGCTGTACTAGCCAATATGACAGGCTGTGGGACAGCCTTAACGTGATTTTGTGGGAATAAGAAGTTGGGAGTTATAGGAATTCTTATCTTATAGGAACAGTTACGTATATAAACAAGTCTTTAAGTCCTGTCATCTTATGCATATAGTTGAGCTAATTGAAGTAATGAACACCAAAAGGCAGGACTCTGAATTAGTAATAATCCTGATTTATCTAGAAATAATGGGGGGTTTTGATATAAAGATGATCAATGCACCGTTGTAAACATCCTGCAGACAAACTGATCTCCCTTTTGAAAAAAGGGGATTGTAAACAAAAGCTGCTCCCCCAAACTTCAGTTTCTATATAAAAATGACTCAGACTTTTTCAGTCAGAATTGCTGTCCATCCTCTGTTCTTGTTAGAATGCAGAAAACCTCTTTTGTGTTTTAGGACTTCACTGTTTTAGTGCCGAGTCTCCTATAGGAGACCCACAAGAGCATTTATTGAAAGGGAGAAGGGAAGACTCAGAGGCAATTGAAAGGACATTTGGGAACAGTGTATTTATAATAATAGAAGTTTAAAAAGTTATGGGGTAAGTGTGCAAAGTCCTTTTTTTTTTGAAAAACAAAAAACAAAAAACAAAACCAAACAAACTGTAGGCTGCCAAATCCAATTTAAAAATATTAGTAGCCCAGTCCTGAAAATATGTGTGTTTTTAAACAGTGACAAACAAAAATGATAATTAGAACTTTTGATTTAGCTCTGCAGTTTCTCTCAGAATTTTTTCATGGTGTTGGAAGTGCCCTAGGTTTGAAGGCTGAAGAGATAAATCACATAGCTTCAGTGTTTGCCTCTAGGGAGCACAGGGAGAATGTATCCCCATCAGATACTTTCAAGACACAGATCCTGGAGCTAGTGTGAGAGGTTGCCATCACACACCAGAGCATTACATGCTAAAAGAAGCCGAGGCCTAGGCCCCTTAAAGGAAAAAAGCCCAAGAATACAGGTTCTTGAAGGTACTGCAAAAAGACTTCAAACCTATTAAAGTTGAAAGCAAGGTTCAGCAATTACACTCAAGTGCAATGAACAAAACCCCTCCAGCAGCTGAAATGAAAGTGTGCGCTCATGGGAGGAGACTCAGAAAGCAGTGCTGTGCATCCAGGTGAAATAAAAAAAAAAAAGGTAGGCAACCAAGAGTTCTTGCATAGAATTTCCCAATTCGTGACGTACATACAAACAAGAACTTGAAAGAGAATTTATGAGAAGAGAGTGGTGGTGGGGTGCCTCCAGGCTTAGCCCCAAGTTGACTGAAGAATACATGACTTTCCCTCTAAACTGCAATGCTGCTACAGAATTGCCACTATGATCCCTCTACTGCTGAAATTAATTTAACCTGGACTTCAAAAGCTGGTATGAATCCTGCACCAATTTGATTTCTGTAAGCCACGCAGAACCATGGGATAGATAAAAAGCATCAGTTAGTGATACTTAAATATTCAGTGCATAAATACTTAACTAGCATTTCTTCATCTTTCTAAATGAATAGGGATGCAAGCTGGCTTAGGAAGTCAGAAGTTAGATTCAGGTCCAAATTTCAAACCCCTCCAAGTTAAATTCTATCTGGAGCCAGTGATCTAGTCTGCACGTCTCTGTCTGTAGCCCTTCTTTTGAAGGAAGTCTTCATTCTTTCAGAGAGCTGCTGCCACCAGCCTCGTTAGCATAAAACTCTCAGTGTAAGAGAGATCAGATACAGCGTGTTACGTATACTTGGGAGAGAAGGAATCACACTAGATAGCGTTACTTTTCAAAGTCTGTGTTATCCATTTATATATCATCATCAACACTAGTCCCTGCTCCTACAGATAAGCAAGGAAAAAAAAAAAAAAAAAAGAGAGAGAGCATAAACCACACTTCAAATCAGTGTGGTGGCATTTTCTGTTGTAGGCAGAGTACGTTCTGATGGGCAATGAATTTAGCATGATCACACAGTTTCCTAGAGGCTTCCTCCCCCACCAAGATAAATACTCTTGGTGACTTTGAGCAATACCAGTTTTGGTCTTTAGAATGCTGGTCACATTAAGTGTTATATATTGGTATCAGTGGTTCAGTAAACATTTCTGTTGTAAATACACTTTGGAATTAAAGCATGCTGTTGGAATAAGTGGGTAGTAACTACTGCTTTTTCAGTTTATCTGCATTTTTTTTAAAAAAAAAAAGCATTAAATAGCTTTTATCATAACACTTTGCAGATACAGTAAGAAGGCATTTTTGTCTTATTTGACATTTCAAGGATATTCCCAACATTTGTAATAACAGTAAACAGGTGGAACAAAACTCTGAAGAGTATAAAACAGAATATCCAATCTTTTCTAATTACTTTCCAAAATCTTTATGTCTACTTCACATCTGCCTTCTCCATACAGGCTGCATTTTCCCCCCAGGTAAACCTTGAAACAGTTGTTGCATTCTTGGGCTAAAAAGGAATGTGACATCTGGATCCAAAGTCAGCCAGATGGCAGTTATTCATGGAGGACATACCATTTCACTTTTCATTTGACCTGCTGTAATCCGTGATGATAACCCTGGTGATACGGGATGCTCTGCTCTTCTGTGCTCTTTCAGTTCTCTTCATTTGTGTCCCTTATGTGCCTGGAGAAACCCAAATGGTATGTTGGTTCTCTGCTTCACACAGAAGCATAGATAAATTCTAATGTGGTAATTCAGAAATAGAAGACCTATGAAAATAAAATCAGATTTCTAAACTTTCATCCCTCCCATTCAGAGGATAAATAAATATGTTTCAAGAGAAAATCATTATTTCACTGAATAATATTTTGTTTGAGAAAAACAGGACTACTTGTGACTGTAAGACTGCAGAATGATGTCTAGAAAAGATTTTGAAGTCAAGGTCTATATGCACCTATTGGTATACATATAATAATTCCAGCAAAGCTATCAATATGGCTTTAAAATATTGTCCGTCATCTCTTCTACATCAAGATGGTCTGAAAATATTCTCTTTTGAACTTAATCTTTCATATACACAGCCCCAAACCAAAATATTTATTCTCAGAATGTCCAAGATTTCATTCAGCTGGTTTTTAAGACATCTGAGATGCTTAGAATGTATTTTTCATTATATTCAGGGCATAATTTTATTGTCATTGCTGCTGTTAAAAAGCTACCATTTAAAACTTCCATTTGCGTAACCTGCATGTAAAGTATCCTGGCTTTAACTGAGGAAAATAAGAGCTAGAAGATATTGAAAGAAGTACCAATGCTGAACACGTGCAGCAAGTTTTACTAAGACCATTAGCCAAATAACTTGACCTACAATATCATTGATATTTACACCACGACTTGCTACAAAATTTGAGAAAAAAAAAAAAAAAAAAAAAAATCCTTGTTCTGGAATACACCCTCTTAATGGAGAAGAAATCCTGTAAACCAAACAGACCTACGAATAAGAAAAATAATTTCTTATTTCACAACAGAAACAGAAGCAGGTTCTTAGCCTTTTGCAACAAGCTTATCACTGCAAAGGAAATTAATTTCCCATCGGGACAAACTGATCTACTTTACCCAATAGACTCAAATCAGAGAAAAAAAATCACTAAGATTCCCCTCAGTCCTCTTCTCCTGCCATTAAAGTAGGAAATCAGCAAGTTGGTGATGGCAGAGAAGGGTTAGGCTTATGATGTAACTTGGCCAAATCCAGCTGTTGTGGCTATTGAGTGCAAAAATCAAAATCAATCAAATTTAAGAAAACAAATTAATGGGTAGAACTACTAAATTTCTTGCACTGCAGTAATTTCATTAATTGTAAAAGAATTACAATTACAGACAGCAGATATACTGGGAATTGTGGCCATGAGGTAGGTCAAAATAATTTAAACACATCAGTAAAGAACATAGTGGTATTTTATATCACTAGGGGAAATCATAACCTACATGGCTACTTCTGCATTATCAATGAATTCAATAGTTAAACAGTTATATTTTCAAAGGGAGACTCTACTTTATCATGATGAATGCCAAGGTTGGGAAAAATGAATTTAAAAAAAAAAAAAGGTAAGATTAAAGGAAAAGTAAGAGCTAGTAGAATTCTGAATGAAAAGCCTTTCCAAGCAAAACCTTTTACCCTGCCATTGCCAAATGTACAGTCAGGAAGTCAGGAGAACACCTGCACATAGTCAGTCAGATGGAGACCATTACAGCACCAAAGGAGAATTTATTCTGGTGCAGTTTGTGATTCATATCTTGAGAGTTAGAAGGTAAAAGAGAAGGCCTTGATTTGTGGGGTTTCAACTTTGTCTGTGTAATAGAACACATGCTGCAGATACTAAAACCTGGTTTTAAGCACTGTTGAAACTGAAAGAGGAGCAAGATCGAAACATAAAGTAAACAGACCAAATTTGGGTAAAACAAATATTCTTGAAATATGTGAGAATCGAATATTACTAAGAAAGAGGGTTCCTAGATAAGCTAAGGGTTATTTAGGATAGAAAAATATTATTAACAAGCAGAGAACAAACTGTACAATTTCAATAATAATTTTTAAAAACTGCAGAGATCAAGAGGTGTACCAAAAAAAAAAAAAAATCAGAAGATGGCATAACAGTTGACTCAAATAAGGTATTTGTAACACCATCACTGGAGTGTTGCTTAAAATCTTCCATAACAGGTACTCAGTCAAAGGTGACAGAATCCAGATAGAAGAAAAGCAAGTAATCACAGACAGAAAGAATACTGTCAGAAACTATGTAAGGATAAGGAACAGATGAATGATATCGATTGAGCAGGTAAAACAGAACCACCACCATTATAGACTAAAGCTGCACATGCTGCTCAAAGACTGAAGAATGGAAAAGTTCAAAGACAGGATGATGCACCGATAAAACTTCTTGAACAGTGGCAGTAGAAATGTTGATTTCTATACTCATGAAGTTATGGGAAACTGGAGAGCAGCCAGATTGTTGGGAAAGATCAATGTACATTCCATGGCCTAAGAAAGTGTACTGGAAGGAACATACAACTACAAATCAATCTCATTGATACTTCATGGAAGCAAGGTTGTTATTCTGGAAAGGATTTAAAAAAATATTTTAAAACCCTCAGAATATCAATGTAAATTGGTATGACATACACTTGGAAGAGGAAGAAGGGACAAAACTCAAGACCATGATCAGTTGTGTTCAAATATTTTAGTAATCATCTCTCTTGTTTGTTGATTTCACTAAAGCGTTTGACTCAGTAGGAAACGATCGGTTATGGCTGATGATGCTTGAAATGGGTTTTCTGTCACACTTAACATGACCTACCGTGTAAAACTTACCACAATCATAAATTTGCTGCATAAGAAGTGAGAGTAATGTAAGAGTGGCTCTCAAACAATAAAGGTGTACAGGGAAAGGTGGATCACATCATCTTATCCAACATTCTAGCAGAGATGGCACAGAGGAAAGCATTAAAAAAGTTGAGACTTTAGGTATGCAGACTGTGTAACACCCATTACCAACTGGTCTGAGGATCCACAGAAGACGTCAGTATGTTATATATAACAGGAGTGTGGATTCTCAGTTAATCTCTAAGTAAAGAAGAGATCATTCTCTGGTTCTAATGGAGGAGAATAAACAGTGGGTTGAAGAGTTTTTAATATCTAGGCTTAAGTACTGACCCACAATTCCCACAAGAATAATACCTGACGTAAATTAAATACTACAGAACCAAAAAAGACAAATGTATCGACAACCTGGAAATAAATAGAGGTCAGCATGAAAAACAGAAATTCATGCTTTTTTGAAGACAATAGCTTGCTAAAAAGCAACATATACCTATGAGAGTTGGGAGGCTGAGAAAAAGTGGTACTTCATAGACTGCACTTTGAATGTTGCTTGTTTTACAGAAAAACAGCAGAAAGAAATATCTGGGGGGAGGTAATAAAGTTAGTTAGGTCAACTACAACCACCCCAGATTTCAAAGCTGTTGTAACTACAGTTTCAGCAACAAGCTTATAACTGGGTGTTAAAAAGGAGTGGTATGATAAAAGAGCTTGTCAGTATGATTAATAGAGAAAATTACAAAATATGGTTATGTGATCAGGAGGGGGAAAAAAAGCAACAGGTGAAAGAAGATAACCATTCAAGAATGTATGGAAAAGAATGGAGGAAGACCAAGAAGAGCACAGATAAAAGATATAGACTGCTGGATTTAACTGCAAATCAATCAAGCAAAAAGAATGACAGTGAGAAACAAGTGTGGAAACAACTGGTTTATCATGAAATAAAACTAAGGAGAATTCATATGGATAAGAACATTCCTCAGACAGAAGTGCACATAGAAGCCTCACAAAATTCTAAGGTCTTAAATAAGAAGCATCCTTTCATCTTTAACCTTCTTAACCAGATATAAAAACCAGCATAACCTGGTCATCCAGTTGACCTGATTACATGGCTTCAACGCCGTGCAGAGGTATCTGTGCTGTCAGTGACCCTCCCAGCAAGAAAGCGATGCCAGCATGGAGGCCTGTTTGGGTTAATGCAGTTTGCTTCTTGGCAGACCCAGTAAGCCGGGGAGGACAGGAAAATTCTGCCAGTTTTATGTTGATGTGTTCATTTACAGGCACTGCTTTTGGCTTTATCTTTTAGCTAGCTTTTCCCTGCGGGTTATTCATCATATTGGCAAACTTTACATAGACATATATCAGTTTTAAAATACAGAAAACAGTATACGTAATGAAACAGCATAATGATATTGGGAGTTTTCTGAGAGGAGTTAAATCCTAAAACCTGCCGCTCTGCTTCAATTAATCTCACACTTACAGCTAGTACCAAATATCATTTGACTTTTTAGATCTCAATATTTGATGATCCTTGAAATTTTTTAAGTATCTCACAAGTTGTCGAAGAATGATTAGTTGAACACTATTATTTCATTGGAAAGATGAATTTTAAGATGTTTCACATACTATACTTTGCCTTTAACTGTAAAGCTCAGTTAAATAATGTAATTAAAGTTTCATTCTTTCAAGTGACAGCACTAGACAGCCATTCTGTCTTCCACTTAAATTTGAACACATCAATGTAACGAAACAATCGCTTTCCACGTGAATATAAATATAGAACACAACGAAGTTAAAGAGGCTTGTGTGTTCAACCATGTCAGAGTGGAAGTCTTGTAAAAGAAATCAACCAAAAAATTTGCAACGCAGAGGTTTTCTTTCAAATCCACAGAACATTTTTCTCTTTGACTATAGATATATCCCCAATAAAAATATTAATATATGTATAAATTCTATACGTATCCATATGTATTTAATATTGATACGTATAACGTATACATAAATTTATGACTGCATTTTAGGAAATTCATTTCCATGACTTAAGACTTACCCACCAAAATCCTAAATAACATTTAATTCAATTGAATCGATAGTGTTTGATAGTGGTCATAAGTGAGTTCAAAACAGTCCCTATTTCCTCCATTACGAGTGGTACTTCCAAGGTTGTTTTTCCTTCATCACAGTCAGCTCTAACAGAACTGTGTCAGGTATTTGGAACAAGCACAGTCCCAACTGTACTATGGACATACTGAAAGAATTCTTGTTAATGTTTATAGACAAGTTTCTATTAGATTACTATTTTAGCTGAGTTTTAGCCATTCTTCACACTTAGCATGGCTATTCCATTTATTTATAACTGGGCACATCAGTTTTAACCTTTTTTATATCAGTATCTGGAATAGCTCCAGTGAGGCAAAATTAGTTACCCTTTTACATAGACACCAGTGTACACAAACTAGAATGTACATCAGGAATCGGCTCATAAACTATGCCAAAGTTACTCACCTCTCTTACAATTATAGTTTCTTATGAATAATAATATGTATATTATGAAAACATTTTTCAGCATACCTTCAATATAATCTTTGATATGGAATCATATGAAAAGAGCACATATAGGAAGAGTCTCAAGCTAAGCTATAAGGAATTAATAACCATGCTATCACAATCACAGGTCTCAAGGTCGGAAGAAGAAAAAACAGGTTAATTGTTTCTTAATGATCTATTAGTAAGTCGGCTTATTTTTCTGTTCTTGCATTCATTCAGGAATGTATTTGGTCAGGAACCAATTACCTAGATTTCTGTTTGTTAATAGCCTCATTATATTCTGCGGGCCTCCTCTCATACTAGTCATTTTAAACATATTCTTGATTTGGGACCAGAGATAAGTAGGTAAGTGAAGAAGTCAGCACAGGGAAGGTTACGAAATTGAAACAGTTTTTAATGCTTTCATTATCTGTTGAATGCAAGACATTCAACAATGTGAGCGAACCATGGATGGAGAGTGAAAATCTAGTGAATGCTGATTACATTCTACAAAGTACAGCTGTATCAAAGTAATAACACAGAAAATATCTAAAACAAGAAATATACAAAGACATTTTACACTACAAGAAATTGATATGCAATATGAACACATAACTTCCTTTCTTCCTCAACCAGGAATTGATGCAATCTGCCAATTATTTCAGATGAAAGTCACATTCCTTAACTAACCTGCAGCAACAATCTAAGAAGCTAATCTGATAAGAAAGCAGACAGTAAAAAGAGGTTTTTCATCCCCTAAAATTAAAATGAGCAAATGTGACAAGACAGGTGTAGAGACAAAAGAACAAACATCAGGAGGACAAAAAAAATATAAAAGTTTTATAAAGGAAAAGGCATCAAAACTGAGTAAAGAGAGAAGGGTGATTTTATTACATTTTTTGAATGAATGAAGAAAAAAAACGTGATAGCAACAAACAGTATGCACTGCTTGTATTTTTTACCTATTCTTCTAAAATAAATTTGCCTTTATCTCTCTCACCAGTACACCCCTGCTTCTAAGGATACAGAAATTTTATACATTTAAAGGAAAATTTTTCTAGTTAGACCAATTACCCTTATCTTCATATTTATGTATTTCCACATCACAATTGCCCCAAGGATACAGTAGGCATGTTAAGTCTAAGTGGCAGTTTCTAGAATGAAAACAAAAACTAAGAGTTTTATAGCAATCAAAAATACCAAGAGATCCTTTAGGATGCATAGTATGTCAATACATTCATACCATAGGTGGGCACAAACAAAACAAGCTAGAGACATTTTAGCCCTAACAGTGTCCGAACAGTGTGTGTATTTTATCCCAAGTGCACTCTCGTATGAGTGGAGCTCAGTCCCAGATGCCAGATTATATCCTGGTAGAACTCCAAAGCAAAACAGAAAGACATCAGGACTAAAAAAAAAAAAGTATGTAGAGATAGGAGTGTTCAAAAAATGTCAGGGTAACTCAAAGTAACCGCGCATTTTTTGCAGTGATTGCTCACATTCACATCTGGGTGACTGTTACCAGTATAAACCTAACCTGCATAGATTACAAACACAAAGATTTCCTAGAAGAATGGTAACTGGAAAGTCACTTTTCAGAGAGCCGTATCAGGACTGGCAGTCTGCACAAAGCATACAACTGAGCAAAGGCATGTATAAAACTTCAGATAAGTCCTGGGAACAAAGACATTCATCAGAGACGCTCTAAGGTTTCCTGTGTTCTCCTGAGGAATGTTCAAGCCATGCATGCAGCTTGACTTTTGCAGAAAAAGCTTAATATAGTCCTCCTATTCAGTGCAACAGCCTCTGAGTCTAGTTAACTTAATGCCCTTTCTGCCATGGAAAAAAAAAGAGGTTAAGCCTCTCCCAAAATGGCTTTATCCTATAGACATGGAAATGGAAAGCACCACCAAACATCCTATGTGAATGGATTTTTTTGAAACTCAGATGTATAAATTTTAGGAATACAGTTAGCTGAAGAGTTTTTTGACTTAAATTCAATTGAGTGATAGTTTGAGAAATGAGCCGGGGATACAAGTAAGCAAACAGGTAAAGAAGGTGAGCAACTGTTATGACTTGAATCTCTACCTCATCTAGAAGAGTCAACAGCCACCAAAGAAGCCACCTTCATCTCACCACAGAGGAAGGGGACCATGAGACTTTCTCATGAGAGATTTCAGCACCAAGCTGCAGTTCCACTGGGGCTGGAATGCTTCATTGAGCTCTGAAAGAGCTGTAGCTGTTACGAAAACAGCAAAGAAAACCAGCAACCACGTCTTCCCATGAAACAAGCAGAAGTTGCATCTCCTCTCATCAACTTATCAGCAATAAAACAAGTCTTATCCACAAAAATATTTCTCACTTCTGCCTGGGGCAGTTCCGTATTTCTGATAGCTTGGGGTTTCAATCTACTCTGAGCAATTGTTTAAAGCATCTCTACAAAATCATCTATTCTATGGTTCATTTGGATTCAGTCATGTTCTTCAAAATTTTTCTTTGCTACTCCTCAATATTAACCTAGTCATATCACATATATTGTCCATCTGATAGAGAATTTTGGTGTGCAAATATGGCTTAATTATTACTTCAGTACTTAAATCCAAAATGCAAATCTCTAGAACACTTGCTCAGCTACCACTTACAGTGTTGCTGCCTAAAGCCCTTACAGGTTTGCATTGGTGCATGTTCTCCAAGTACCAAAATCCCTCCTTCTGGAACAGTGGTCCTGGAATGAGCCAACACACTTTATTTTTTTTTGTCCATCTTAGTTTTTTCAGCCGATCATGTTTTGCAATATCAGAATGAATTCCCATGCAAATCCATCTCTACATACAGAGGCATTTTTTGGCATTGTAAACAACAGTAACAAAATGACCAAAGATTGATTCCCACAGGCTGGACTTCTCTCAGATGATTTTTCAGTTGATAAGAAAATTTATAGACATCCAATCTTTTGCCCAGGGAATTATGATTTTGAACATCAAGGGATAGCAGACAGATGTTATTCCTGTGCTCTGGATCCTGTGGCTCTTTGTGTCTGAATGTAGGGTACGCATAGGATGAACCCATATCTTCCTGTTATATGGATTCATCCATATGTCCCTGTTTCCATGGGAATCAACAGTAGAACATTTGTCCCGATGCCCATCCACTTATCCATGCACCCACATACATGCATGAGCATACAAAATGTGTATTTACCAATTGCAATCATTATGGAAAAATGCAGATTTTCCTTTCTCTTTTTATGTCTAGATATCCAGACATTACCATAAACCTTGGACTCATTCAACCAGATGTGCAGTTACCTGTAAGAGGCATGGACCTTATATAAATAATGTACCCATCACAGTTTGTTCCCAAAGTTAAATTTGCTTTTTCAAACAAAAGCAGAATCTAAGCCCTAGCTTCTCAGGATTGTTAGGCCAATGAACAACTGAACTTTATAGGACTTCAGGCCCTTCAGCACCCCATATCTACAATGTTCAGTGATCGTCAACTAGAGTAAATAGAAAGCATCTAGGTTTTCTCCTTCATAGCATTAATTTTAAAATAAAAATAGGGACACAAAAAACCCTCTTTTTTTATTCTGGACCTTAAGAAACCTTATCCCTATAGGCTCATTTGGAGTATTTCACTTGAAAATCTACTAATTTTAATCAAAACGGTTCTAAGTAGGTATTAACTGCATTGACTAACATTTATGTACAAGTTGCTCAGCACTGAAAGTAAAGCTTTGTAGTTATCTTGGGAGACAAAACCTCCTAGATCTGCCACAGAATTAATGTGTGACTTTGTGCGAGCTGTTTAACCTACATGCCCTCTGGTTCAGAACTTAAAAATAGGGCTAATGTCAACTCTCAGATGTGTTGGGAGGAGGACTTCATTAACCTTTACATAAAGCACTCCAACAGCCTGTATAGAGAACAAGCTCTATTCTTGAATATTTATACTACAAACCCCAATGTAAAAGCAGAAAATGCTCTGCACAGGCACGGAAGATAAAGCCCCTGACTTGAATGCTTATATTCTAAAATACATATGCACCAGGAAAGTGAGCACGCTTATACCACCAAAGCCTTCCAAATTCTAAAGCTAGTTTTTATTAAGACACAAAGCAAAACAAGGTGACTCTTGAAACAAAGAAAACTCAGATCTGTTGGGTATCACAGCACCTATGAGTAACTTGCTGGTCTCACAAACTGATTATTTTACTCTCTTAGGAAAAAAGAGTGAGAGGGAGGAAATAAAATGAAAGCAACACCCAAGAAAAACTGCACAACCAGCTTCTAATTTCCACTTAACTGTATAAAGATGCTGTAAATTCCAGAACAACTGACAAAAGTTCATACAGTTTGACAGAAATTCAGTATGTTTTTTAGCAGGTCAGTTGAGTGGGTGAGGCTGCAAGCTGCCTACAAAACATGGTTAGAAAATAAGCCAGATCAGAACACATCTGTTTAAAAAAACATCAAAGTGAGTTCCCTCCTTCTTCTTGGGCAGGTAAGTATTTTAAGCCCTGGGGCCCCTAACGGACTTGCTTTTATAATAAATCTTACATAAGCTGGGCTACAGAAGTGACCCGAACTCCTCTGACAGTACAAGCTGCAAAATGAAAATAAAATTGTAACATCAGAAAAGCAGTAGTGTATCAGGCAAAAGTCATGAGAGCCAATATCCTACCTCCAAGAGTGGCAATGAGCACTTTTAAGGTAAAACTCTTCTAATACGTCTAACTTTTAAAGTAGAACTCTTCCAATTGTCAACTATTTTTGGCCTAGGGACTTCCTCACTTGGATGATGTTTCTATAAATTTAGCTTCCCTTCATAGACCTATCTTCCATTAACTCATTTCTTGAATTAATCCAAAATTTTAGTATCCACAACTTCTTTGCTGGGGGGTTCCACCGCTCAATTACTTGTTGCATAGTGAACTCTGCCCTTCCCTTTGTTTTAAAACCGGCTCTTATCAACTCCACTCGATCCACCTCAATCTTGTACTGAAGAAAGAGCGTGAACAACTGGTCCCAGTTTACTCTTTCCGTTTGGTTTCATACATCTCCATCAAATCACCACTGAGTTATTTTAGTATATGTCCCTTCACTATGTAACTCGGGAAGACAAAGAAAGGAATATGCAATTCACTTCCTAGTACTTCAAGGAAATGAGCCACCACTGTGTCCCCACAGCCCCCAGACCCCAGCACAGACCACTGCTGGTCACTTGTTATAACCCTGGCACACTAATTGTTTTCACAACCCTCTGGAGCGACTCTCCCTTCATTAGAAGCCCTGATGGTCTGATGCATTTATAACTAATTTTTGACCCCTTTCTCTGGTGATTTTATTTTTCAGATTGCTTCTGGCAGATGAAATATGAATACACCCAAGTTGTTTATCATATAATTCACCCATTTTTCTAATTATAATAGAGTTGTCAATTATTTATTTGATCTAGCTGCTTATTTGCATTCCTTAGTGTATTTGGGAGCTTTGATCTAAAAAGGGATTCAGACCAAACACAGGATGCAAAGTCCTTCAGTGTTTCTTTTATCATTTAGCGGGAAAACTTTAAGCCACCTCCATGCAAAATAACAAACTGCATTGGATTTTTGGTGCAATTTTACAAAACACAAATGAGACGAAGCATACAAGCCAGTCCCTGAAGCACAAAACAGAAAACTGTGTGTTTTAGGCTAAGGCAAAGCTCTCATCTATGTCAGCAGCTATCTGTAATATGGAGTGTCACAGAGACTGTGGTGATGGTGTGGAAAAAGCTTTGCTGGAAGAGCAACTTCCTTGAATTCATAATGTCAGAGATATGCCTGTGTAATGAGCAGTTCTTTAACAATGCACATCAGTAGAAGATACTGTTCCTAGCCAAGCTTAAAATATCTGTTAGACTCCAATGACAGTGAATTTGCCAGTTTCCGAGCATAACACATCCCTTAACTGAAAATAGAGATTTACAAAAAAAATGTTTCAAAAGGCCTCAGTAAAGATTGGCATTGTATTTCCATTTGAAATGTTCTCCTACATAATTAAATCCCCAATAAACAATTGATGAATTCAGAACAGACCGGTCTGAAAATAAGTTTTACATGCTCACTAGCAGCCTTGCAAATACATATATAAGCTATTTCCTCTGACTCATATATACCACACAAATGGTTTCAAATCACTTAACTGCTTATTTAGGGAAAAAAAAACAAACTACCCATGGCATTTGCAAGCCAAATAAATTTCATAATAAGAGTTTAATTTTAATAATTCGTATTAATGGGGAGCCAAAAAAATCTCTTCCCCAAAGTGGACTGTGTGTCCACAGAAAAAATCTCTATCTTATTACAACCACCCCCACCTACAGTGTTTCTATGTATCTCCTGCTGGAGCTAATAGGCCTTCTACTTCCATCTTTTCCAATACTCATATAAAATACAATTTTCAAAATTAAAGAGGAAAAGAAATTTGAAGAGACAGAAAAAGATATTACTCCTAAAAATGTATCAGTCAGATAAAGATGTAGTTGCCCACTTAATAAGGTCTCCCTGGAGCCTTCTCCAGCCTGAACTCCCCCCCCCCCGCCCCCCCACCAACTCTCCCAGCCTGTCCTCACAGGGGGGGCTCCAGCCCCCTGAGCATCTTTGTGGCCTCCTCTGGCCCCGCTCGAGCAGGTCCGTGTCCTTCTGCTGTTGGTGCCCCAGAGCTGGACCCAGCACTGCAGGGGGGTCTCACAGAGCGGAGCAGAGGGGGCTTTCTGGGCTGAGAGCACACACTGCTGGCTCATGTCCAGCTTCTCATCCACCAGCCCCTTTCTCCAGGGCTTGTCCCTTCATCCCCGGGCCTGTATTATACCTGAAACACTGGCACAGGTCGCCCAAAGAGGTGGTAGATGCCCCCTCCCTGGGAACACTCAAGGCCAGGTTGGACGGGGCTCTGAGCAACCTGGGCTAGTTGAACACGTCCATGCTCATTGCAGGGGGGGGGACACAACACACACACACTAGATGACCTTTAAAGGTCCCTTCCAACCCAAAATATTCTATGATTCTATGAGTAACAGCTAGTCTTATACTTTTCAAGGGGAGACTATTCATTGTCTTCCATCCGTAACTCTAGTGGCTTGTTTGTTGTTAAGCACTTTAGCGATAAAATATACAGACAAGAGTGATTATAACCTTTGTCTGAGAAGAAAGCATGACAACAGCAGATACAATTATTTTTATCTATAAACAAGAGAGAAGTACTGGTGTCTAGAAAATGAACATTTAATCAACGACTCACTCCAAGGTTGTCTGCTTTTCTCAACTGTCTCTGCTCATCACTGCAACTACTAAAACTCTTCAGTTTTCCATCTGCCTTTTTGGCAGGAACCATAGTGACAAGCCAGTATCTTCAAATTTCTCTTATTCAGGAACCATGAGGAAGTCCCTGAATCTGACAGATTAAAAATAACTGAAACAACACTGAAAACATTTGTTCCCTCAAATTATAATTTGCTTGTCTTCAGTACTATGAGCTGAAATCAAAATTGCCATGTGGCTAAAGTTATGGAACAAACCAAAACCACTATGAATACTTTCAAGCTTTCAAAGTTCGGCTTTAACCAACCAGATTTTAGGAATACATTAAAAAAATGGATGACAGCAGGGAAGACTGGAAATAAAACTTAATGACAAATGACTGAGTAGTAGGTACAGTAAATGCTGTTTTAATACATGGGGTATTTTCTTTGTTAGATGTAATTTAGAAAGCAGTAACAGAATCCGATTCAGAACTGCAATTCTGTATTAATTATGGGTGGGGGGGGGATTTAATTAGTGATTTGGTAGAAGTGTGAAGGTTGGTGCTATTCATTGGATGAATACTTTTGCCTATTAGGAAGAAAATATTTAGCTGGAATGTTGACTGCCTTTCCCTGGCTACTGCTAACATCAGTTGCAGGGTCCAGCCTTAGCATCTCCTGCTACTCATCCCACCCTGACAGAGTGAGTTCAAAGGCAAGGTAACTTTGATATAATACTTTAAAGAGATTTTGCCCTTCTTTCCTCCCATCTTTCCTACCAATTATTGATTCCCAAGTTGGGCTGACCAAGCTGCAGGAGTACTTTCTATGAAGCAGCAACCAACTGTAATACTCTAGGACTGATAGAAATGCTACAAAAGAATAGCATCTCTTCCAGCTCCTACTCTACTTCTGAAAAATAAAGACAAGCAAAAAATCTGAAAAATGAGGGAAGGTTCTCTTCTACCATGTTCTACATCCTTGCTTATTATCCTGATGTGAAATTTACTTCTTCCTCTGTAACTTGGTTTCTTCTTGGATTTAATTGCAGAAGGAGTAAAGGGAATAACATGTTCTATTGTTGCTATATAGCTTATGTTTGATCATTGGCATCTTTTTCTCCACAGTAAAATAGTTTGAAATTAAATGCAACCTTCCCCCAATATATGGGTATTTCTAGATAAGGACTAAACACTCATTATATATTGGTAATCTATTGATGAAAGACGGTAAAAGAAACTTTCTAGTAGTCCTGACAAGTACAAAAGAAAGTAAAAAAGAGCTGTAATTTAGCACACTGTGACAAGTGGTAACCTGTTAGTAATTCATGATTGCTCTGTTTCACCCTAACTATCGAAGTAGCTGTATGCAACTTCTATGTTCTCCTGAAGAATAAAATACATCCGAAAATCTAGCATACTTGTAAGCAGTATTTTAGAAATTCTAGCTTAAAATCAAGCTCAGCTTTCTCAACGCTGTTCTAGAAAGCTGGATGGAATACAATGTCTATGAAGGCAGAGTGTTAATGAAACAAACTTTTTAAAAAAACCTGTAAGCCAATAATCCTTTTCTCTACAATGATACCGCCCCGTTATTGCAAGTTACAAAATGATGATGTCTCACTGTCTCTTAAATTTAGATGAACCAGTAAAGCTTTTCATATAATTTTTTACAGATGGTGACAAAGAGGTTGAAGGTTTAATAAATAAGATGATAAAACACTGTATTTGTGGCAAGAAGTCTTGATTTAATCCTGTAATAGAAATTGAGGCTATAAAAAAAGTTTGTATAAAATATTAATTTACTGATTCTAAGCTATTAAGACTTACACACACTCACACCCTGTTTTTCCCTAGCCATTCCTGGGACAAGTCTTAGCTCTAATGGGTCAATTCTCAGCTGTCATATTTAGTTTTATTTTTATTGAGAAAAATATGAATGTCTTCATGCTGCCTCACCTTTTTTTTTTTTTTTTGTCTCTTCCTTAAGTAGCCTTTCTTTTTAACAATCTTACTTAGTTTCAATATAGTGCAATGATACCTCTCCTTATCACTTCTCTCTCCCTCTTTCTCAGTGCCAGCATTATTAATTATGAGCCTAGGAAATTTTAGTAGTTGCTACATGCAATGAAGCCATATAAACTATGATAAATTCCTGTCTTTAAAAGTGCTTGCTTTACCTTATCTGGCTGATATTACTAAATCCTGACAGAAATAAGGAGTTATTGTGGAACATGCATTTCTTTTTAAAGTGTAAGTCATTTTTATTAAGCCTAACCTATATGAAAATTACTTTGAAGTGTATTGTGCCTATAATACAATCTAAGATAATTCTGGTTAGCCTTTGAGCTCTAGGTAGTTTTAGAAACATAAAAATTTCAAACTATCTATACCTAAAACATCAAAAAGATGAAGAAAATACTAGAAAATGTGAAGTTTGACAGGACAAAACGTGCGTGCATATATATACACAAAGCAGCAGTACTTTTTCCAGCAGGAGTTATTTGAAAGTGAACTGATCGTTGTATTACTTGAGTACAACTCTGACCTACTCTTTCAATCCACACACCTTGCAAAGTCTGATTACTAATCCATAAATCTGTTTTCATAGTTTTACCCATTCTTCTGAGTCTCTCAGATATCACCCATCTGCAAGCCTAGGCCTTGTGCGTGTGGCAGGAAAAGCAGGTGGTATGTGTTGGACACACAGGCGTAAGGATACAATAGAACATGAAGTGATATTTAGTACTGCTATGTGTTACTTAACTTTGGCTTCAGCCCACCTTCTCTTACACAAACTTGCGGTTTTGTGCAGTGCCAGAAGTCTGTAACAAAGGTGCGCTTTGTGCCAGCAGAAACTCTTGATAAGTGCATAGTTTGTGATCAAAGCTCTATTCAAAAAAGCCCCAATCTTTCTCCAGTGGAATGTGGCTTTCAGGGAGCAAATGCAAGACAGTTTAAGGGGGGGGGGGGGGGGATATTTTCTGAAGACAGAGCTGTACAGAAGTGACTGGTGCTGCACAAACATTAGGAGTACATGTAGGGTGAAGTCTTTGAAGAGATTAAGTTGAACAACCCCAGCTGGAGGGGATATATGAAACCACATGGAGGTAACTATAGACCTATTCATTTAAAATACGAGTGTCATGTGTAGACAGATGTCATCTCAAGCTCCCTGTTGTAGGGTAGTTTGACTCAGTGCAGCAGAAGTGAGTAATTTCCACATTCTGACTCACAATGAGCTTAACCCTAGAAGATGGCACGTTTGTTTGCCATCCTTTGCCAGGTGGCAAGTTACTGAAGCTAAACCAATATTTTAAGTTTTTGCTAGCACTGTCAGGTTAGGTGTGTAGTGAGGCATGATATCTGCCGGCCATTGCAGTGTTGGCAAAAATCCTTACTGTAAATGGTTATGGTGACAAAACTGTTTCTAATGCTCTGACTTGATTTACTCTGATCAGGAACAGTCCTACACCTGTAGAGCAGCATCTCCCACCCATCTTACTGGAACTTTCAAACGTCTCCCTGACTTGCGGAGAAATCACTCTATAACTGTGGAGTTATAAAGTGGGTATGTTTTATTCAGCACTGGGCGCATGGGGGATCGCTCCACCACAAACATGCGCGCCGTTCGTAGCTCCCGTCCGGCTTATATGTTACAGAATAGTGCATGTTCATAGAACGCCTACACATATACAGAGTCTACCCCCGCCTCCCCTCGCTCCTCATGGTAATCAGGTCTCCTCCCCTTGAACCTGCACGATGAGCTCTTCAAGTTCCGGGCAGGGGTCGCAAATTCCCGGGGAGGGGTCGTAAAGATGAAGTACCTCTTCTTCCTCGCTGATGAACTTTTCACCCTGTCGCTCGGCGCAGCCTCAGTTGTTCTCTGGCTTCTGACCAGACTGCCAGGCCAGTTTGTGCCGGTGTTTGGGGTAATCTGTTGCTGATACCTCCAACTTCAAGGACCAGAGGAGACTTCTCTTTGGGCTAGGAGATAGTCGCCTAGCAACGTTATCAGCACCTGGTATGTCTTTGCGAACAGCCCCATACGCCTCCTTTTGTCTTTGGGCAAGTTCCGCAGTCTTGCACCATCAATCTAAGATTGTTTAGACTCCCCTTCTCACTCCCAGAAGTTCGAAAATATTTTGGGCTACTCCATGTGCTTGTGCCCCTATGTTTGTAACTTTATTTCTGGTTCTCTTACCTTGTTTTCCAGAGGCTTGCACCTGCTTTTCCAGGTCCCAGTCCAGAATACCTGTATTTGCAACAGGGGTGGCTCCTTCCTTTTCCTCACTGTGAGTGACTTCTGCTGCAGGCAGTCCAAGCAGCAGTTTGAAACACCATGCTCACGACTCTCCGTCCTGCTCTACACCAGTCTTCCAAAGGCAGAGCTTACTTCAGTGTTTTTCTTGGTCCTCTTTCTGCTCTCTGTGCCAAGCATGCCTTGTTTATTCTTTGCTTCTATCACAATTTCTCTAAAAGTTTTCCAGGACAGCCTCTCCCCCACTGCTCAGTGGGCTTGTGCCTGTTGCACAGCTGGTTCCTGTTTGCTGCTCAGACATGGGTGGAAGAGGTGACAAAGCCACATTAGGCTTTGGAGGGGAGAGGCTGCCTGTCCCTTCACAGATACCTCAGGATTGGCTGCTACCCATATTGCTATCAGGTGCTGCAGGTTTTGCAATATGAAGAAAAATAACCGATATCTCAAATACTGCTATGTAGCCATTTGCGTTCAAAAAGTAGTACTACAATAAATAACAATGTTGACTTGTTTTTGTTTTCTTTCAGCATTCATCTCTAACATTGAAAAACTTGTTATGAAACAACTGAGAAGGCACCTGTGTCTGTAGATGAAGTGAAGGAACTTTTGTTCACTATAGGTGGACTAACACCAGGTCTGGAAGGAGTAACTTCCCTTACAGCCAAGGGACACTCAAGACAGTCAGGTGCTGAGGTAAACTGGAGCAAGTTCAGTGGAGCCAGACTATTTTTACAGGTAGAGGACATGGCTCACAGGATTCTCTGAAGAAGCCTTTAGCTGTCCATTCAGAGTTTGTTTACTGATAACGCTTTGACAGAACGCATTTTCATGTACTACAAACTCTCACGTTGTTGAGTCATGGATGAACATTGAAAACAATCAGCAACTCACTGAGAGTTTCAATCCAAGAAATTTTCCTAGGGGGAAGAAAAAAATCAAGACCCAAACCGTCATCTAGGATCTAAAGAACTTTAAGTGATGTATGTGAGCTTTGTTTTTTACAGGCTCTGCTATCATATTGCATAGTCCTCACTGATAACAAGACTGCAGAACTGCAGGTATTGCAGTCTGCTGAGCATCATCACACGATTTACTCTAACTATAGCAAATGAGTAATAACCATCTCAATTTCACAGCACTTTATATGATGTGTATCTATTAAAATAGCTTGGCTTTTTATTTTTACTGTTATTTCTAATAACTCAATAAAAAGCCCACAGTATTTATGATTAAGAAGCTATATGACAGTGATCAGACTCTACAATTCTCAGTCCCAAGCCATACTGTACTGCTTAGGTCTACAACACAATTTAGAACCATACTCTACATAGATTGCTGAAATTTCACTGGATATGATCCAGTTGAACCAACCCTTAACTATTAGCTCTGAATAGTTTCACACAGGACACTTGAATGCCAAAACTGGATGGCTAGATATTCAGCCTGACCTTCTTCACAAGTCATCTACAGAATTTCACTCAACATTCCTGCATCAAAACTGTAATTTCTGGTTGAGCTAATTCGAAAGACACACCCTCCGCCCCCTTTGGTGACAAAGTCATTTGGAAGGACTGAAAGGATCTCTTGAGAAAGCTGTCTTCATCATCAAAGACTAAAGATGCTTGCTAATTCCTGTCCTGCCCACACATTTCTAACCTTTGAAACTAACCTGCTTGTACTGTTAGTACTTCTCAAACTGCTATACTCATCACCTTTTCTGCCAAACTTTTCTTACATAGATTAGGCATTTATACTCCTACAATTATGAGTATCATCTGGACAAATTTCTTGTGTAATAGCTGCTCACAGACTCTCTGGTTCCAGTCTTGTTAGTTCTCCTACATGCTTGTACAGAGCACTTTAGATGTGAAATATTTCTGTGATATATCTTGATACAGGAACATCACCAATATTAGACTGAATGTCAGTCTTAAATAAATCTGCTCTCTTCCATCTAACCTTACCTCACAGTCAGGATTTGCCTGAGCTGGGTCAGTGATAAGGCTACCGAGAGACCTCTATTGTTCCAGAATAAAGCATCGTGCAAGCATGGGCTTCTTTCATACATTATTTTCTTTTGTAAGGAATGATACTCTATTGTACTAACTTTGCCAGTGGAGCTGAGCTAGCAGCACTCTGATATGAAAAGGACAAGCAGGTCACATCTCTTCAAGCTGTTATTCTGGATTTAGATGTCTCAGTCACAATTTCTTGAAGTTTCTTTGTAACCCAAAGCCACTAGGAATTCACTTTGAAAAAGCCAATCAAAACTGAGTGTATGTCTGCAGTGCGGAGAGGTCAGGCTGGTGCTGATTGGTACTTTTGCCCAGAAGAGCGTTAACATGACAGCGCCGTGTACGTCCGTGCTCACAGCTCCTGCCTCTCACCGTGCCTTATTAACTGCACTGCAATGCCAACAGCTTGACACAGTCGGCTCCAACCTCTCTGCCGCACGTACCACAGTGATCCTGAAGGCCAGCACAATCAAATCTAATCCCTGTTTGTCTCAAACAACAAAATGCAAATTTGCATGTGCCCTAGCATCACCTTTACTAAAATTGCTCTTTATGAGGGTGAAGTTACTACATGGTATCTGCTTGCTTCACTGGAAATATCTGTGGCAGGTGCACCCGCCCCATGAAAATGGAGCCGCTTGGCTGCTGAAGTGTAGCAGCTACTAATTGCCTTTGTTCTCAGGGCTCCGTGGTAACGGGGCCTTTGGCCAGCGGGACCCGCTATTGACCACAGTCAGATTGGCCCTGGGTATCACTGCAGGCCCCTGCAGAGCTGTTCGGAGCAGCGGCTGCGGTCAAGGACTCTCCCTTGGGGTCAGGGCGCTGCCCAAGGAAACTCCTCGAGGGGCCGCGGGTCGGGATGCTGCCCTGGGCAGCTCCTCGAGGCTGAGAGCCCTCACTTGTAGAAGGCATTTTGGGTGGTCATTAAACCCTAGGAAGTTGTTCTGTTCTTCTCTCACAGACTCATTCTGTAATTTGCAGAGGGCTAGTTCACTGTGTTGATGACAAACTTTTAACTTTTGGTGGTTACTTGTTTATTTGAGAGCCTCCATAACAATATTAATGCATTAAGGCAGGGTCACAATCCATACTAAAATCCAACAGATTTGAAAGTCAAGATTTTTTTTAGAAGTAAAATATGCATGATCTTGAAAAACATGGACCAACACCAGAAAAGAATGAGAATTTACAGTAACTAAAAATTTAATAATTGTTTTTAAATATCTAATATTGAAGATTTTTTTAATAATCCATGCTTACTCTTTATCCTCCATTTTTTATAATAATTGACTATTTTACTTTGTATGAGCTATCTAGGAATTATCTACTAGAATTGAAAAAAAACCCCTCTGTTTTAGATAAACTTCTTTCTACATTCAGGTAATATTAATAGCTTGGACAAAATGCAGATAAGGAAGGAGTAAAAGATTACTAAAATATTCATATAAGTTATGTTCTCTATCTTTAAATGAGTGTTCAGATCTAACAAAGTTTGGATAAATTGCCATGACTGCAAAAATTCAGATACGCTCAATTACTGCATTCTGGATGAAGGAAAGGTTAATGTATTACTGCAGTAAAGTCACATGATATGGAAAGCTTAAAAGCAGTCAAAAATTTATTTTTGTAATCCTTTGCTTTATTTCTAAGTCCAATTCAAGAAAAGAAGGAAACTACTTAGAGCCACCAGCCAGACGACAAAATGCATCCTTCCATAAAAGTCATTGTTAAAGAGAATAAGATTAGAAAATTTAAGTAGTTACTGTTTTATATGGTCAGAAAATTATTTTCAGTTGATTTGGAATCAAAGATTATTAAGCTTACTGATAACACATTGCAAAGAAGTTGCAATAAACATGTCCTATTTATCAAATTAATTACCAATATGTCCTGCAACATGTATCATTAATAATGATTCACTAAATCTTTCTGATCAAAGTGTAACTCTTATTGATAAGTAACACTGGAGGCAAACTCAAATTTTACATGTGTCTTATCTATACATTTTCCAGTACTAGTTTCTTCACAGCATGTTTTTTGGTGTCAGTGTGACCAAGAAAAATGCTGTTTTAGGTATTTAAATAATGAATACGCTCTGGAATGGTTTTAGATCAAACTTTCTATGTGTTGTCTGACAGTATCTGTGGCTAATTCAGGGTAATTTTCCTTCAGTGACACTTCAACACATGCAAAAGCCAAAATGCTCCTATTTACGATAGAAAGCTTTTAAGGAATTTTACCTCCACTCCGGAGACTTAACAGCACCTGATACAACCTAGACTCACACAAAAAAAAGTGAGAGCTGACCCACAAAGTTATCTAGAGGAGAAATGGGATTGATGCCTGGCTGCCTCAGTGGCCATAGGGCTCTCTGTGCTGTTTCCAAATTCTTACAGATAGTTCTACATAAAACTTGCTTTCTATTAGGATGTTAGCACTGAGACCATACCACATCATACGAGTTACAGTTTGAGTACCATCTCCTGCAAACAGCAGTCACATCTTTTCCCCCTTGCCTTTATTGTCTTTAACCACCACAAATGATAGGATTAGACAGTCCTTAGGCAAAACACTATGAATATTTATCTAGACCTTTGAACTCTGGTTATTCCTGTAAATCCTCAAACTCCTCTGTGATCAAAGGATAGCCCTTAAATACATTTGTCTGTCTCTAATGAAGCACATATCCCTCTCTGTATCCTCTACATTATATCTCCATCTGCCTGCCACACACCCTCACATACTAAAACCTCAGACACTGCTGAAGAAGAACTGGAAACTGGAACACTGGGTGACAGATGGGATGTGTGTTCAGTACATAATCTGTGTGGGAGAACATCCCCACATCCTTCACCAGCATCCAACTGAGTTTTGGCAGGGATATGTATCTTATCACAAGCACTTAACCTATTCCACTTGAAACTCCCAATACAATGCTTAATAAATACCCCCACACAGGCATGATGGAATGCCTGGGTTTGTGTGGTGGTGCAATTCTTACCCCTCCCTGCCCTCCTTGGGCTGCCTGGTGCCAGGTGTGATTCCATCCACATCCCCCCGAGCCATACACCGACCTGTGGAGATAAGGACTGATAACCTTGAGGAGCCTGGCTCCTGCCCCCCTCTGACTGCTGGGAAAGGGTTATACTGGCCCATCATCTCCTGGTGGCCTGGCACACCTGTGCCTGGGGTGGGGTCAGATGGAACAGTAACAGGGTTGCACGGTCATCAAATTCTTGTGCAGCTGCCGGAAGGCACCAGACAGTATTTGACAAAAGTCAGTTATCTTGGATCCTGTAAACTGCGGCCACCAGAGAGGCCCTTTGAGCTCTCCTGGACCGCAGTGGGCTGTGACCAGCATCTCCCCTGAGCTGGGAGCCTCTCGGGGACCAAAACCCTCACGGTGTCGCCTGCTCCAGACGGAAGGCCGGGGCCAAGTCCCCCCGCTCGAGTCTCAGTTATCGCCCATTGAGGAACGCCGAGGCACTGGGAGTATTTGCTCTGAACTCGAGAGGGAAATTTTTTTGAGCTAGCTTGTATTTCACCTGTTTATTGGGGTGTGTGTGTGTGGGTACGTACCCTTGTTCCTGTGTGCTTGTCCCTTTTGTGTTCATTTTACTGAATACAAACCCCTTTGTTTCTGTATGTATGTGTCTGTTTGTGTATGCGCATGTACATATGTGTATAAACTGAGGTACCATTAAGTAAGTTAGAGTGAATCTTGTCATTTTAGAACCTGAATAAGTCGCTTTTCTTTCTGAGTTATTTTGTATTGGCAAACAGTTGTTAGTTATTAATAAATCTAGATTATTTTTCTAAATCATAACCATGTCAATACTTTCATCCACGACAGTTTGTAGCACCAGTTTACCAGGACTGCTCATGAAGGAGCAGCCCCAAGTCCCAGCTGGCCTGGTAGATTACAGCAGTTCACTCACAGGCGTAGGATCTTCCACCCTCCACTTTAGGGGAGTCCTGAAAGACTTTTAAAGTTCCTGCTTCGGGGAACCATACGAACTTTAGCTGCATTTCTACTAGTCTCACCTGCAGTATGGTTCTGCATAAGTCTGTGTTACACAGAAAGGGAGAGCACATACTGGAAGTGTGGCATCTCCACCTTTCCCAGAAAGGCAACACTATGAACACATATTTTCTGCTTTCCTTTCACACTGCTTTTTTTCTTCACGTCCAAATAAAACTCTATTAAATATCATATTGAAATTAATCATATAAAAATAAAGTAACTGACTTAATATCCAGATTACTTTAAAAAAAACCCTACATGGAATCATAAAATACCTATGAAATAATCTGTTACAACCATTCTGTATTCTTCCCAAACTGCATTAGTGTAAACCTTCCTCAAGTACCTTTTCCAGTGACAAGCTGCTCAGTATTTTAGTCAATATTAAGACCATTTTGTAAATTACTTTTGTCTTCTGTGTCTGTTTTCACTTCACTTGTCTCAGGAAACTTTAGCTGTGTTGAGCAGATGCTTATGATTCTTCTGCACGACTTTGATTTTTGCTCATGATTACTAAACAGGAGTGAAGGTTACTTCTGTTTGACCAGAGGAGCTCTAAGTGACTTGATTTCATGTATTTTTTTCCCTATAGAAACAGCATCAGATGATCTTCTGTTAGATACTGTAGGCTCAGAACACTCAAATCACCAGAGAAAAGGGTGTCCTGAATTGCCACTTTTCTGCAATGCTACTGAGCATAATGTGTGTTTCTTAAAAAAATTACAAATACAGTTTTTACAATATCTTGATCATCACTTCAGAATGGAGAGTAATACTGTATTAGATAACTAAGACATTATCTCAGAGGTAAAAAAAAAATAAATCAATTGCTGACAGCATTTCTAAAAAATTATAAGCAAAAATGCAGTTGCTTCTTTGCAATGGAAAGTTATAATCCTCCAAGTCAATGTGAGGGAATAATCCTAAATGTTGTACAGCAGTGTTTGTTTGGCAGCTATATGTTCTGAAAATATTTCAAAAACCAGCCAGCAGTTAAACACTGACAAAGACATAATAATCCTAACCTTTTTCATAGGTAAGTATCTCATAAAACATGATTCCATACTGGGTTTAGGTACCTGGGGTTTAACTGTTTAATGAAATTATCTTTGTATTTGCTTCATTTGGTGAAGAGATGTGACTATCCTGTGTGTTTGCTTAGATACATAAAAACGCAATTTATACACAGGTCTACCCATCTATTTCTGTCCTAAATGTGCTTCATTCTCTCCTTTGATTTGGTTGGTAGTAGAGATGGGATCCATGAAATAAAAGTTTGATTGGTATGAAGAATCTCAGATTACAAGCTCATATGCTGTTATGAGAAAAAAAAAAAAAAGATAATACTGTCAGTGAAGCAGATGCAAGCCCTGCCATAGATATATTCTGTAGCCTTGGTCAAGTCACTTTTTGTCACGTCAATTTAGACTGTATTTCCTAGATAACGGATGCTATGCTATTATTTACCTCTGTAGTCCTTTGCTCAATATGGGCTACAAGTTGAAAAAGTAGATTACTATTTCATAATGGGAAGTACGTTCTCAAGGGTATATTATCAAACTAGCAGTATTCAAGCCCACTAACATCAAGCAAGCAATAAATGTACGTGACCCTGACAAAAGCATCACATACTATAGCTTTAAGCATCTGGGGTGATCTGAAGACAACCACTAAATGTGAAAACCGACATGTAATGACACTATAAAATTGAGAAAAAAGATCAATGCTCTCTATTCATATTTCTAGTAAAAATGAGCTTTCAGGGATCTCAGCAGAGCTTTTGAGAAGTCCACAAATTGTAGGTGTAATAATGACGGTAAGGAAAATACCGAAACAAATAGACAAAGGGCACCTTGGAACAGTCAAATCAAACAGGAGATTTTATGCAAGACCCACATAAATAGCAACTTCAAAGAGCTGGTGAATATTATGTGTAACATGTCACACATAGGGATTCCCCACGGGATGGATAAACAAACAACTGAAATTTCTTGGAACCAAGTCGGAATTGCTATGTTTGGGTTGAAAAATATGATCAGCAACTGTCTCCTAAAATTTTCAAGGATAGTCTCAATTCAAAGAATAATAGTTATCACCAGAAAACATGTTAAAAAATAGTAAAATATGTGACAATTCTTAATAAGAGATCTCACTAAGAGATGAATCAAATTTAGAAGTTTGCTGAACACGTATATTTTTTTTTAAAAAAAAAACAATGAGTACAAGCAAAAATTCATACTTAGCATTACCATAACACTTTATCTGTAATCCCAAATACCAAGAGCTGTATGAATATTCAACCACCAGACTGAAAGCTAAATAGCAAGTCTATGATAAACAGAAAAGTACTAGCATGTATATAAATAAGCACACAAAACAGCACAACAAAGAAACAAAGCTGTTCTAGCAAAAAAGAGTTAAGGCAGTTTCTACAGTACACAACATAAGGCAGGCTGACATGCAGACAACAAACCTATTTATCACACTGCCTCCACAAGTCTACTTACATTTAAACATCAGTCCTTTGAAATTTTTTTTTTTTTTTTTTTCCATTATAAATGCACCGGTAGCAAAATTAGAAGTTCTAAACCACAGCTTTTAAAAGCATGTTTTTAACTGTTTATTTATTTTCCTTTGAATTTTTATTTGATCTTGAAGAGGTAAATTATAGACTTCTCTAAGTGAAAACTCTAATCTAAAAAAATCTTTTAACATTATTAAACCCTTAAAAAAATTTCCTTAATGATTACCAGGTGTTCTTCTTATCAGCCAGCTAACAATTTGCTTGATTATAGATAATTTCCTTAAAATTATTAATCTTATTTTATATAATGGTGTATAAAAAACTGCATTCCTCATGGCACTTCATAAATATCTCATTTCTTGCTGAACTTCTGTATGGAATATACCAAAGAGTTTTCTCTTTTGAATAGAAGATAAGGAATATTGCAGTGGAACAGATCAGTCTTTGCTAATGAACAGAGTGGTTCAGCATAACACTGCTCAAATACACAATAATTATAAAATTATTATTTAATTAAAATTATAAAACTCTAAGTATATACTAAAGGATTTTTAAAAATTCTTTGAGAAGTTTGTTGATCTAATTTCCTATTGACTTTTTAATAGGATTTGTCACTCTTAAATGTGAAGAGAAGCATCTACTATAAATTACTTCGGTTTTACCAGTTCTGGAAAAATGGTTTATTCACTTTTTAGTATGTTGTTGTTTAATATGTGGGGGTTTTTGCCTTAAGTTATAACAAGAATTATGTGGAAGACAGAGTTATTGTGCTATTATGCACTTTACAAACACAGAATAAAAGACTGGTCCTGGCCTGAAGCCTACAACAAAGTTTGTAGTGAAAAGACCAATGTTACACATTTGACTGAGGTCAAAGTTCTTGTCCATGGCCTTAGCAGCAAGATTTTCTTGGCATATTCACAATTCTTACTGGAAATGTTAGAATCTGAAAGGAAGAATTTCATAAATGTGATGCAATTCATATAGTGAAAAATTCTGGAATAGAGTTTTTAAGATTAATTTGCTTAAGAAATTCAGAAATTATCTTGACAAACAGATCCTTTACAATCATTTGTGAAATTAAATGGTATTCTGTTCCTTAGTGAATAGTTTAGATAACAAGAGCAGCGGGAATTTTGATACACACGTTTTGTAGTTCATAGTTGGATCCTGCTTAGGCTACTGAATTCGCATGGGAGAAATCGATTCCCCAGATATAAATAGTAAATAGTATTATGAATAGTAAACACAGAATTATTTCAAATCACTCAACATTAATTGGTTTAAAAATCCAAATGAATATTCACATAAAGAAACTGAATTATTTGCCCGAGATCTTGTTCCTTAAGACTTTTCACAGAGCTAATTCTAACTGATCTCGCTGTGTTCTGACAGAAGGAGGAACTCGGTGCTTTTCTGCGAGGGCTGATATGAGCATGGCAGGCTGTGTCATATGTTTCCAGTTTATACAACTTCTGGAGATATAATCTTGATTGAGAAATCCTTCATTCTGAAGCATCCAGAGCGAAATATCCTAACTGTAGTTCTTGCAGGTGTTTAGAAGAACATAGACTGATATGCAGATCCCAGACTTTTGTTTCCAGTGTTGGCACAACTGGAAAAACAAAACCAAAACCAAGTTATAGATATTAAGGTAAGAGTACAGTATAATTTTAGCATATTTATGCAGAGGTCCAGTGTTGAGTTCATCACTAAGGCAGAAACAATGCTTTGTTATAAAGCAATTGTCCACACAAAGAAGATCCTATGCAACCTGATATCCAAGGTGTCTATCAAGAGGAAGCAAAATCTTTATAAATGGGCTACAGGAAAAATAGAAAGCAGGGCTTTCAACTGATTGATACTGGTTCTTACCTGGTGAGAACTAACGCAATGATACGATGCAGATATAGATGTATATGTATGTTCTACAGCCTGAGAAATTAAAATTACTTCCTTCAGCAGAATTACTGCCCACAGAGGCACCATTCCAAACGAGAAGTTTTTGATCAAAAAATTCAAAACATTTTCTAGGCTTCATTCTTTTAACTGTGGAGAAGTTTCTGAAAAACTAATTTGCATCAAAGTGTATAGGGGATCAATTTTATAGCACCTGGGTGAAATGATGATAGGATTTCAAGATCCTGTGATGGTGTCTTAGAGAGGGGAGGGGAGGGAGGAATAGATTGAAGTATTCTCAAGAATTAGAAAGTATAGCCATAGACTAGGATATTAAAAGCCTGTCTTGCAGAATTTATAGACTGCCATTAGGATTTAAATCTGTCAGTCTATCCTTGAAAAGTCATTTGACTGGAATGATGGGTGGTGGATCTGTGGGTAGGATTAACAGCTTTCAGCCTTCTGGCAGAGTTGTCTCACTGCTGAGGTATTTGATGCTGAGGGCCAATGACAGCAGACCGTTATTTACTCCTGGAAAATTTCTGGAGCATATGCTAAGAGGGGACTAGGGCAGGGAAACAGAATAGTTCGTAACAAAGTAAGTCTGTAGGGAGGATTCTTCCCTAAGAGTGTCTTGGAATATTCCTAATGGTCTCGACACATGTACAGGATGTTCTGCAGAGTGCAGTGCTTCAAGCACCTGGGAACAAAATGAGTTCTTCCCCTCAAGGGGGACAGTGCTTCACCTAAACTGAGGCCTGAAATTTGAAGGTACAAGTATCCTCTCAAAGCAGGAGCTGCGGATCTTGCTGTGATTTCAGAGCCATGCCTACTTTGAAGAGTAATCATGAAGTCTGTTGAGTTTTCTCATGCTGGAGGCCTTACTTATTCCTGCTGGAATGAGGCTTGAAGGGGTCCCTAGTAGTTAAAAAAAATGACGGTGAACATGAACATTAGTGATGAAGTGGGAAGTACTAGAAGACAGTAAAGAGTTTAGTCAGCAGATGAGAACAGAAGGTCTATGCTGCTTGGCTTCTTTCTGTGACAAAAGCTGACGCCAATAAAGAAGTTAGGATAGCTGAAGAAAAAACCTGTATACCCTCCAAAGCAATAATTCCTATCAAAATTTAACAGACGGAGGAGCCTCAAGATGCCTTGTTTTATCAGAACACTCAAGCAGGCACAGGCTGGTAAGACATAATGTTCATCAAAAAATGAAATTATTTCAGAGGACATCCTCTGAGGTTGCTAGTCTTTCTGATAATTACAGGAAGAATTTTCTGAGAAGAAAATTTTTTCAGTCAAGACAGCACATGGTGTGTCAGTACGAAAACAATACAGTCTGAAGGAATGTCCTTTTAACAAAGAGAAGTTGGGGATTTATGAGAAGGAAGATGTAAGAAAAGATGACAATGGCTTGAAATCACAAGTAATTCCAGATAGATCTGTCTTCTGCACTGATTTTGGAGCTGCACAGAGCACATGTACTGTACTGCTTTTTTCAACAAGCAGATCCAAAGAGATACTCATGGATTTGGTGAGTAAAATTTCCTACTGCATGTTTCCTCTCTATAGATAACTCAGACTAGCCCCTGTCCCTACTTTCCTGGTGTACTGGTTTTGGCTGGGCTAGGATTAATTTTCTTCACAGTAGCTTGTATGGGGATGTGTTTCGGATCTGTGATGATGTGCTTTGGATCTGTGATTTGGATCTGTGATGGTAAAACAACCATGTTTTAGTTATTGCTGAGCAGTGCTTACACAGCACCAAGGCGTTTTCTGCTTCTCACAACACCCCGCCAGCGAGCAGGCTGGGGGTGCAGCAGAAGTTGGGAGGGGACACAGCTGGGACAGCTGACCCCAACTGACCAAAGGGATATCCCAGACCATATGACACTGTGATCAGCAATAAAAGCTGGGGGCAGAAGGAAGGGGGAGATGTTTGGAGTTGTGGCATTTTTCTTTGCAAGTGACCATTACATGTGATGCAGCCCCGCTTTCCTGGAGACAGCTGAACACCTGCCTGACGATGGGATGTGGTGAATGAATTCTGTTTTGCCTAGCTTGCACGTGCTGCTTTTCCTTTATCTATTAAACTGTCTTTATCTCAGCTCACACATTTTCTCACTTTTGCCCTTCCAGTTCTCTCCTCAATCCCACTGGGGGCATGTGAGTGAGGCTTAGCTGTGTACTGGGATGGGCCCTTATCACTGGGAAAGTATCAGTCTTCAAGCTGTAAACCTCACAAAGGAGCTTCATACTGGCTTTTGGCCACAATGCATTTGTGCATCATACATTACTGAATGGAAACCTGCAGTCTTGCATTGTCATTGGTAGTTAAATATTTAGCTGTTAAAAGCTGCAACTGACTTGGCAGCTCTCAAATGTACTCTTTGTTACTACTGGTATCACACAGAGAGTTACACAGGGTGGTGCAGCAGAGGTCTCACTAGTGCTGCCATTGTTTTCCCCTCATCCGTATTCCAGATGTTAGTCAGCTCCTTATGGATTTAAAAGCAGCTTAAGAGGCCATGACTGAATCTGCCACAGTTAATAGTGAAGACGAAGAGAAGACATGGCTGATTTCAAGGAAATACATTACACTGGAAATGAGCAGAAAGAAAGGGAAAAAATACCCAAGCAGTTTCCAGGATCTGAGGAGACAGGTCACAAGGGAGACAGATGTTTTAATTTTCAGATACGCAACTGATAATCACTATTTCTCCTTCTTCTCATTAACCCCTGTTACCTGTTGTCCCGATTTCTAAGAAATTGTCTCAGTTTTCACGAATAATCAGTGATATCATTCTGACTTGAAGATCCCATATGTATCACTCTTAGCTTCTCAGAATTACAACTCCGTAACACCTAACTTCTGCAAACAGGCTTCCAGCAGACAGACTTAAAATTCTGATATACAACTAGGTCACAATCCACAGATGCAAAGACAAGCAAGGTCTTCCCTAGGACTATGAGGATTCACAAGTGTCTTGCTACAAGCATAAAATACAGAGCAAAGACAGATGCAAATAAAAGCAGCCTGATGAAAGGCAATAGATGTAAAACTGAACAAATTTCCTTCCTCCCTAAATACCATGGATGTATGTGTCCATATGTAACTTAAACATCACAATTAAAATGAAATTAATATTAAGAAATAGTGTAAACATTACCAAATACAGAAAGCATAGAAGAGGCATGCATCCAAAAGACCCAAATCCTGATCTAGATGGTTATCTTTGGGTTAAGCATACTAGATTTACTTCTTTTTCACTTAAGTTACTTAAAGAGACTTTATACAATACAGGTTTAGCATCAATGCTGAAGTATTTGAAGGGGAAATTCAAATTATAACTGCTCAGCAGTGGTAATCTGTGACCAGAGAAATGATCTGGCACAGAGGGCACAAAGACCCAACTGCAGAAGGGGCTGAACTGTCTGAGAGCTGGAATGCCAGAGACAGAAGGACTCTGTGTAAGGAAGTGAGGTTTCCTTTGCTGATGAGATAAGAAATAGCCACAGAATTGTCTTGTAGAAATCCTGGAATGCCAGTGCTCAGGGGCCACCTTTGGGCAGCAGAGTTGGCCCTGGGGGATGGACCCAATGCAAGGCTGAGGCACCCAGTGCTCACGGGGTCGGTGTCACTGCAAGTGTATATAAGGAATCAGCTTGTGACGCATCCTTGCGGACTCTTCACAGAACCACTTATGGTGGTAGTGGGAGAGACAACTTGTTAAAACAGGCCTGAGAGAAACAAAGACTGAGAAAAAGCAGCCTGAGAAAGAGATAAAGGTTAGTTGGGGGAGTGGAGGCCCTCCGAGCTAAGGAATGTCTCAAACACTCACAAGTAATGAAACTATAGTCCCGGGGTGGAGGTGTGGAGGTCGAAGCTGATGAGGCCGCCCCAATAACACAGGATGCAGCTGGAGGGGGGAGCCCTGTGGAGACAGGACGGCTCTGCTCTGGGGCACCTGGTCAAGTTCCAAGGGCCATCTGTCCAGCGAATGACCTTTGCTTCATTATCCATGAAATCCGTGTTAAAGTTAACACCCATGAATATTCTAATGAGGATTAACAAGATCATGCTAATTACATCATCCCATGAAACACCTTACCCCTCCCCATACGTGGGATGTGTAGGTATGTGGGTCGACTTAGAGGACGGACCCAAGGAAAGTGGGTATAAACTGAGGGGGAGTAAAAGGGCAGGGGGGAGGGCACAGACAGTGAAGTGAAGTGAAGTGAAGTGAAGTGAAGTGAAGTGAAGTGAAGTGAAGTGAAGTGAAGACAGATGTCTTCTTGAAACCTTGCTGGTGGGATCTACACAGGAACCCAGACCGGTGATCTCTACTCCTCTATTCCCTCCATCTCCTTCCTTTCCTTTTTCCCCTTTTCTTCCACTACCATTAAGCAATGCAAGGCATACTGTATTGCTTGCCATAACTTGTTTTATATACTTAGCCAATTATCATATATCCAATTAGTACATTGTGGGAAGTTAATAAATGTTTGGACTTTGAGACTTGCCTCACTGTCGTCCACTCCCTTGGGGATTTATGAACCCGAGTCACTTGTCTCCCGCATCTGAGCAGGACGTGACAGGTAGGACTCTGTCCAATTTTTTTTTTTTAAATATATTTAAGCATAAACATGTGTTTATTCACCTCAAGGAGTACAATAAACATTCCCCAGCATATTACTGAAATTAGGTTCCTCCTGTGAGAGGTTATTTTCTGATTGTAAATCTATTTGAAGTTAGTATGATATAACAAAACATCTTAAATTACATAAAATATTTTTTAAAAGTGAAATTACTCTCCCTTTTCCACCCCAACAAATTCACTCTCACCCGCAGGTGAATTGCTGCATAAACTGACAGCGAAACGGGAGCCAGATCTGTGTGATACAAAACATTTACCCTCCATTAAGCCTCTGGAGTAAATTCTGATGGGCAGTTTTCAGTTTTTATTATCTTCTTTTAAATTATGCTGTAATACCACGTGCCATATTTCCTGGATGTGTAACAAATGCTGTTTCTGTGTGATTTGTTTACACCATTGGAAGCTTGCCATCAATAAGCTCCGTTCCCCCAGGAAGAGTTAAAGTTGAAACATGAGTGCTGTGTAGGGAATATACTGAGTAAACTACTGCACTGACTGTGCAAACCTGCAGTAAAATGAAATTAATATTAAATAAACATTGGTCTTTATCTATATTATTGTCCTAAAAATGTCACCCTTTGGTCTTTTCCATTCTATTAAAATTGGGCTATCACTTCTCTTCATATTACCCTAAAGGAACTTGCAAAGCTAAAAGCAAGATGAATGAATTCTCTCTGCGATACTAGAAGATGTTTCTCAAGGTCTATTAGGTGTAGGAGCAGGCATTCACCTCCCATTCTCTTCTCTTTTTCCCCAATTTTATTTATATTGACTCTCCTGGGATATTATAAACTTGGAATCATTTTTCCTCAGAATGTCAGTGATCTGTTTTCAAACAGTCCTTTCTTTTCCCTGAAGTTCCAGCTCACCTGTTTCTTACCATCATGAGAGTCTCACTGGTAAAAGTACTGCCAGAGAGCTCTATGGATATTATTCTTCCTTTATTTTAATATGAATGCTAAATTAAAGTATTCTGATTTTGAGGGGAATAAACAAAAATCATTCCTTTTGTCTTCCCTTCTCCTCACACAGCAATTCTAGTGTCAGCTCCCATTGGGTGATTATGAATTTCTGTGCTTCCATGAGATTCAGACAGAAAAAACCAACAGCTTTATTTAAACTCATCCTGCCATCACCTGTTACCATTTCCAATATCCCAGGTCAAATAGAAAAGATTAATTCAAGCTGAGGCTGGGGGGGAATTCCTGTGACAGTCTACTCCGACCTCCTGCATAACACAGGTCACAGAACCTCCTGCATAACAATTTCTGTATCACACCTGTAAACTTTGACATAAGCCATAGCATATCTTTAATGAAGGGTACAACCTTGACTCAAACATTGCAACTGTAGGAGGATTTGCCTCTTTTCCAGCTGGTTATTCTAACAGTTTAACTATGCTTGGCACTGAAAGACAAGAGCAGGCAATGACTGTGTATCTGAGGATTCTGTAACTGCCTTTTCCCATGGTCAAATGGGTAGTTTCCAAATTTTCTGAACATTATTTAGTTAATTCTATATACATTAATACTAACTCATATACAGAAAAAAAAAAAAAAAAAAGGTGGGGGGAGATTGTAAGTCACTTACAAATGGAAAGCGTTTACTAGCAGCCCCATATAGTTCTCACTAAGAATGATAATGCAAGCAGTGAAAGAGTATACAAGCTGATTTCTGATTTTCCACGAGCCAAACTCTAATTAATCCCGTATTGTGTCTATTATTTTATCAATGTCAATGCAGATTTTATGTCTGCTGATGATTATTTAGCAAGCAGAATGTTCTGAAAAGGTGGGAGGCCACCAGCATGCAAACTGCTTGAATTAAAAAAATGAAAAGAAAGTTACTCCTGATAATAATAATAAAAAAAAATAGTAAGTCTCAAAGGACAGGAATAATTGATTAATTAGAAGTGGAAGAGAAGTTTTCTTGGAAAATTACTGTGGGGGAGAAAAAAAAAAATGTATAGGAAATAATGATGAATATAGGGAATTTCATGTTAATATAACCATTAAAATGACTATAACAGAATCTGTCTGTTCATCAGTTATATAGAGACCATACATACCATACAGCCAGCAGGGCATTTCCACAATTCCAGATTTATTTACTTTTCGGAAGTGTGGGCAGATATAAAGAAATAATCCACACAGCAAGTCAGCTTCATCAGTTTCCTTCGATTATACTGACAAGTTAATAAGTAGCATCACCATATGTGGCTGCTGTAATATATGTGGTGTTATTGTGCATATTTGGTCTACTCTGGCAGTAGCCAGAGTAAGACAAATTATTCTTGCTAAACCAAAATTGGCTTAGGCTAGCTAGGAGATTTTATGAGCCAGAACTTCTTTTCTGAGGATTCCCAGTTCACACACATCATATTATCATAACAAGCCTTGAGTGGGTGTCCTGGTTTTGGGTGGGACAGGGGAAAAGGGTGAGTGACCACCTGCATGGTGTTTGGCTGCTGGCTGACTTCAAACCACAACACTGGGGTAGACGCTGTTTAAAGCCTTTGGCAGATATCTGAATAACTTGCTTTAATAGTCAGTCTTGCTGCTTCACATCATTAGATTATGGTCAAAGCCAGCCATTTTAATTCATTCAACATTCTCGAGTTTTTTCACTTTTTTTCAACCCAGAATATGTAAGTCTAAATCTAACAGTTTAAACACTATTTGATGGGTCACCAGATCATGGAAAAACTGGAATGGATTGTTTTGTCATACTGAAGTCCTGCTCTATAAGCATAATTCCTCTTTTGGATCAGAGCAAGATATGTCAAAATATGATGTCTTTGTGGCATCTGACAGCAATGGTGACTCACCTAGCTGACCTACTTACCTGATAATGAAAAGGACTCAACAGTATTGCTGGCTCTGCTAGTGACCTGTTCTGTGATGCTGAACAGGTCCAAGTTGCCTCTTTGTGCCTTATTTTCCTTACCTGCAGAAAGAAAAAAACCCCCCGTACATTCCATTAGAACTCTAAAATCTACAAGTAAAAATAATGTTGTGGTTTTATTGATTCATAAATATTTATTATACTTACTAACAGAAAGAACAGAAATTCTGACTACTGCATAAACTCATAGTACCAAAAGACAGTTTTACTGCCATAGACTGTAAGTTTGAACAAGTATATATGAACAAATCAGTAAGACAACTGTGAACATTCACAGTATATGAATTGAAATCTCTTAATTACTTAGTCTCTAAAGCAATTATTGTAATTAATACATAATTCTGAGAACTGGCAACAGATACTAACAGTTACATAGAAATATCAAATAGACAAGCTTCCTTAAATAACTATTTTGCCTAGTTGTTTGAGTAGAAGAACTGATGTAATATGCAGTGACACCTCGGACAACTCATGCATCATTTGAGCAATTTTATAGTCCCCCTATTGTTTCTGTGAGCTTTCAGCCTTTCCAAGAGACGTTAATTGTCTAATCCAGTCATTCTCCACATTACCAGGTGTTGGTTGATACAGTGAAGCAACTAATTCCAAAAAGTAGGCTCCTTACAGCTTTACTTCTGAATTTCCTGTATACAGGGTTCATTCTTTCTGCCATTAATTTCTCAAGTGCCAAGCAACTGAGACACTAAGAGAAAAGACAAAAAAACCACCCCAGTAATTGACTTAGTGGCTTTTCCAAAAGCTCTTACTGTGGCTTGTTGCTGAATTCTTCTAAATATATGGAAATTTGGATAAATACAGTTAACTTTCTGTATGTTAAAGGAATTACAATAGACTCAATAAATCATAAAGGGTTTCAAGTGCAGGTCTTCATTGACCCTGAAGTGATGCACTCTGTCTCTCACAGATTTCCCCTCTCCCTCACAGATTTCCCCACCACAGAGATTATCATGCTGTTACTACATTGCTTTGAACAGTGAAGATTGTCGCAAACAATTTTATGGCTTAATTCAGTTGGAGTGAGAAGAGAGCAAGAGACATTTTCATCCTCCTGCTCATTAGGTCAAACTCAATTTTACAGTTGATACTAGGAAATAATTTGCAGTTTCAAAGCCTGAAATTTTGCCACGGCTTTGAAGGAAGTAAAGTAGGGGAAAGCTCTTTTTGTCTCACCCTCCCATGAGCAGCTTCTTACAATGACCAAACGTAGAGGAAACCTCCGTTTTCTGCTCGCACCACTTTTTCCATTAGTTTCAAAACACGAAACGCAAATGTCCCACTAGATGACAAATGACACTTCTTTTGGAGCCATGCATCTGAAAAAGTGATCAAGTAAGTTACTCAGGTATAAGATTATATATAAAGAGAAAATCAGGACCTTACAGAGAACTAAAGAGATTGATAGTTATTATGAGAGCAGATTGTCACTCTTTGGTGTCCCATTACAGTCCCTTCTCTCCTTTTGAGCTCTTAAGCTCTTATAACAAGAAGTTAACTTGCCATCTAACTTTCTGCTTTCTATATTGTTCAACATTTACAATGTTCTCCAACACATTTGCCTATGCTCAGTACAAAGAAGTTAATCATCAAACCAATACTGGGAAGTTCTTCACCTGATCAAGTCTGTTATTTAATGATGTAGAAGATGAGAGGACCCTTATTTGGGAAGTCAATAAATTATGGATTCTTCTTACATAGACAACTACTTGTGAGTTAGATAAGACTTATCCTTACTAGAAATTAAGCATAAAGGGCCCTATATTTTGCATTAATTAAAGCAAGTTTTCTACTCCCTTTCGTCTTAAAAATGTAGTCGTCAATAAACACTGGCATCCTCATAATGTGAAAGTGAAAATTCTACAGGAAAACTTGATTACATTTTAATTAAATTTAATAGATATTTAATATAATAAATTTGAAAAGAGAAGGAAAATAGTGTCCTGCTCTATTTGCCAAATTGATTGCCTAAAAGGGATATGTTACTACTTTAAAAAAATACATTTTTTTTCCTCTAGGTAGTGAGCTTTTTTGATAGGCTACTTATTTTTAAACAGCTATAACTGAATAGCAAAATTCATTTTTTTTCCTAAAGAATGTTTATAGTACTTTCCTCACCTGGAGATTCTGAATTATGTTTTCATTGCAGAAATAAAAGGCACAAAACCAAGTCAACCTTGCAACACTTTCTTTACTTCCATCTTCACATTTGGAACAAATCACCTGAGTAAAGATGAACAGTCTGAATCAGTCTTCATTTGGAATAAATTCACTTCTGTTACACATGCTTAGAGGACCCCAGAAAGTATTAACGTATCAATCACAATTGTTTGAGACAATGGCCTAGAAACTCTCTTGACACCCATGGCACTACAGTCTTCAGAAAACATAGTTCACTGCTTAATAAGTCTTTACAAGTAAAAAAAAAAAAAAAAAAAAAAAAAGAGAGAGAAAAAAAGAGAAGAGGAGAGATTATTTGTATTAATATCAATGAAAGGAAATTAAAATTCTTGAGGCATTTCCTCCCCCTAAGAAACATCTTCATGAACATAAAGACATTTGGAAATCATTTGTGCCTTGAAAACTTCAAAGCTCATTTTCTGGGATTTTTGGAAATTCCTGTTTTATTTATTTATTTTCAACTACTGAAATTATTCAGATCAGCACAACCTCCCTTTCTCCAAAGTAACCCAAGCATGGGAAATGTTTCCTCTTTCACCAAGAGCACTTTGGATATAAGAAACAATAAGAAGTCAGTACTTTTTATCTGATCACAGAGAGTTAAATACCAACTGAGAACAAAACGCTGAAAGATGCTGCCACCTGACTCAGGTGCTGCCATTTTTATGACATATTCATACGGACAGGTTTTTAATAATTTTCTTCCACTACTTAAGAATGTGTAGGGAAGGAAAGATTTTTCAAAACAGATTTTCCCCCAGCAGAACAAGAAGCAACAGCACATCTTAGTATCTGCCAAACAGAAAGCCCTTTCCCAGGAAAAAGTATCTGTAGAGACAGCGCTTAATTCTGTCTGGCCCTGTATGGTCATCATTTTAATAAGAATGAATACAAGCATGACAGGAAAAATGTGATTCTTCATCAGCTGATAGGCATGACAATAGTTGCACACAGATAACAGTTAACAACAACCAATTTTGCACTAATAATGGCTCTAAGCTGGATATTTTACCTTTGTAGTCCATCTAAGTAGGTAGTTAGGGACTTTCTCATTGTTTTTTAAAGCCTTCCTAGACTCATTCCTTAATATTAGTAAAATCACCCTCAAACACTTTGCATCAATCCATATCACTTCTGAGATGTGCCTGATCCATGGGACATTATACCTTAATCAATGTACAAATATCATGTCAGTTAACTTCTGTTAAATACACTTCCATTACTTCTAGGTTGGTTTTTTTTTTTTCATATCTTCTTCTATCTTTTTCCTTTGTTCACATTTTTTTATGTTGCCTTTAATATACCAACTTAAGCTATTGCTTAACAGTGCTACTGCTTAGCAGAGGTTTACTGCTAAGTAACTTAAGCAAGTCCCTATCATTAAGCTCTTATGAAGGTAGAATCGAACTTGTTCGGATTAACTGCTGGATAAATACTTAGCCAACATAAATAAATCCATAAGAAATTGATCTTCTGTACCTTATGTGAATTACATCAATAAACCACAAGCATGTTCTGTTAAATCAGAAGTCATATACAATCCTGAATTACCTACATTCCATTGATTCGTGTCCATAGATCACACTGAAGGCAAAAAAGTTAGAAAAGCATAAAAATGCAGTACAGAGTGAAAAACCTAAATTTTTTTTAAAAAAACAACTTGTGCCATCACTTTATAATATAAACAAATACAATGTTTGAGGTGGGAATAAAAGGTGAGGGAAAGTTACTGAGTTATTACAGGCAAACAGCTTGAACTGTGCAACTTAGAATCCAAACAGGCAGCATTCCCTGCTTGCAAGGACTCAGTGAGGTGTGGAAGGCACTCCTTTAAAGGACAGAAATCCTCAGATCCTTCTCAATCCATGTATAACTCTGGTTTTATGAAATTTCACTGAGGATTTCTAATAGTTTTATTTTAACACAAGAAAAATATCTAGGACAGTTTGAGAAAATTCATCCATCTCCTGGTTTCTAATCTCCTTTCCACAACCAGTCTAAGGACTCTTACTCTACAGATAACAAAACAGACAAGAACTTGGCAGGTTTCATATGCAGACAGGCTGAGAACATACTGTTAATCTAGTAAAACCAATTTAAAACATAAACAAAGAGGGAAAATGTCTTTCAAGTGCTAGTCTAACTCCCTTACAACCTTCTATCTGGACTCACCTCCAGCAACCTAGATGGTCCCTTCATCTTCTGTCTGTGCCCGTTCCTACAAGTAGCAGCCTCTATTCTCCCAGATGCCCTTCTCAACTTCTTATGATACTGCATAGAGTGGAATGGCTATAAAGTAGCAGTAAACCATCTTACCACTAACTGTTCCATGAGAATTTTTACTGTAGGGTCTAAGAAAGTCAAAAGGACAAAAAACCTGCTTTAAATATCCCAGCAGGTACCAACTGAGCTAATAACATTGATTTAGCACCTCTGTTTTTGACAGTGATCAGGCACTAAACCATCCCGGGAGCTTGTAGAGAGAAAGTCAGAGGCTTCCTAGATTATGCATCACCAAAATGCGGTGTTTGGAAGTCTCAGTGATGGGGTCATGCACCCAGTGTCTTTTGCAGGACTGACTCCACTTGTTTCAAGTTAAGCTGCTGACAACATATCACATAGTTAAGTTAGTTCAGGCTTAGTTTTCAGATATTTGCACAAGGAAATGTTCTAGGGAATATCATCAACAACAATTGTGAGACTTCTGTCTTCTGAACACCAGTCTCACAAGGCACCATTGGAAGTCAGTAAATACCCCCTGTATCTTTGAAGGATCAGGACTTTTGGTTACATGTGGTTACATGCTTTTTCATTTCCTTCCTCTAGCTGTGAACAACACAGAGGAAAGAAAAATATTAAGACATCTTCTGCCACATGGCTTCAGTTCTTAGACCTGTGACTTATGCAGGAGATGATAAGTAGGAATCTAAATGCAAATGTAGAATGAAATAAGCATCCAAAATACATACATTATGAGAAGAGGGGATTTCTTCTCTTGATCAACACTGCCATTTAATGTAGTTTTAAATTAATGGCCTGTTATTTATGTCATTTATAGCTACAAGTTGACCCCTTCTATTATCTTTCTCCGAAGATATAAAATATTGGAAAAAAAAGTTCTGCCACAGCTTGTGAAGTTACAGAGAAAAGATGTATCGATTATCAGAGGGAAGCAGCCCGGGTGATCTTCATAACACTCAGCTATTTCAGTACAGTAAGTTAATTTCACTTAAAACATCTTTCTTTCTCATCTTTTTGCTTCCACCGTACTCCTATCCTTGCAGCACCAGAAATCAGAATAGTAAATGGAAAGCAAAGCTCTTTCTGCCCTAGTAACACTCTCTGGCTGACCTCAAAAGATTTACCATGAGAAGCATGGTCACACCTGAGAGAAGATGCCATCATATTTACTAATGAGAAAAATTAGTATGAGGTATTTGCTAATATAATAAAGAAAACAATTTTATATTCTTAAATAAACAACAAAGTTGAACTCAACAGGTCTGGTATGTGCTTCAGCATTATTTCTCTAAGGGTTACATTGTTTACATTTTCTTTTTTTCTCAGTATATGAATCAGTAATTATGTTAAATGCCAATAAATTAAGTAAAATTCTGAGGCAACCAGCTTTGCCCATAACAAAGATGCTATGATTTGATGAACTATATGCTTATCCTTATACTAAATTCAAATTAATTTTAGTTACTGCTGCATAAAAACACTTTCTCTCAATGCCAAGGTGCATGCATGTTTTACTACAGGAGTAAAATTAACCCCTGCAACACTGCACGGATTATACAAACTGATAATGACATATGCAGTCAAGCACACGTGCATACGCATTAACTAGACAGTACTAATATTGTCATCAGTATAATTTCCTCAGGAATACCAAAGGTAGGTATTTCCTTGAGGTGATGATTAACATGTTTGGAAGCTGCATCCACTAATAAAAGATTATTGATAGAAAAAATCATATACTACTAAAAACTTCACAATAAAATTGACTCTAAGGTGGACACAGGAAAATTAAAATAAAGTCAAATTTTGTAGCGAAAAAAAATTCTTTTCAGTAAAGAAAGAAAACAGGTGACATATGGTGCAAAATGTTTGTAGTTAAAGTTATTTTTAATTATGTGATACTGAAAGTTTGTTTACCAAAATGTCAAACCTTTTCCTCCCTATCCAAAAAAAAAGGATATTAGCCATATCGGAAACCACAGCTGCAACATCTGAAAGTACTAACAAAATTCCCTTGTGTCAGTAAAATGACAAGAACAGATTCTTATGAACTATTAAGAAGCCCATACTTATAAGTATTTAAACAACGCTCTACTCAGAGCTGTCAGACATAAGGTGACGAGAGAAGAAAGGATTTCAAAGATTCAGCCCTACATACTGCTCACTTCAGGTATCAACCAAGACATGTGTCTCATATTTGGTCTATTCTGAAAATTCTAGATACTGCAGTTTTTAATAATTAAATTTGTTTTTCAGGTAGGCTCCAACCTGCCTAATGTGATATTGCTGATCATTTCTGTCCTCAATTCTGTCAGGATCCAAAAACTTGGCAGCCCTCTGACTACTATTACATGATTTGTGAGGCATGACCAGAACAGACCTCACAATTCACACACAGTCCCCGAAGTAGTAGCATCACCGTCTTCTAATAAGGTAAGATGGTGTGGAATAAACATAGGTTCTGTGCCATCTGTTATCTGAGAATATTCATGTTACAGACAATTCTCAGGTGGATGGCAAACTCTCCAAGGAAACGTCTTCATTTTCAATGGACTTATCGAGACTCAGCAAAGCCAGAAAGAGAACAAAGGAATAAATGTGACTGATCTCACCATTCAGCATGGGGAAGCGATGGAGACATGGCTTCCTAACCATACCATTAAGAAACCTTTTAAATACTGTATCCCACATGTCCCATATTACTAAAGCCTTGTCAGTCTTCAGAATTCCCTTGGAGAGGAAGGAGTTGGATTTCAATCTTTGCTGTCAGCGTTCCTTGTCCCACCTGCTCAGCATTTCAAGAACCAGTTGACAAAACACTCAGACCTCTTGCATTGAGTGTGATGGGGCAAGAGCCGGGCAGGAACTTCTGATTTGTCTACTACAGCTATGTCAAGAGAGCTCCAATGGAAAGGTATGGATCTGTCCACAAACGTGGGGTTTTCAGCTTTTTTTGCCCAAAATAACTCCTATATCATACAGAATAACTCAGGTTGGAAGGGACCTCAGGAGGGCTCCAGTCCAACATCCTACTCAGAGGAGGGTCAGCTGTGGGGTCAGACCAGGCCAATGCTTTGTCCACAAGAAGTGATTCCATAGCCTCTTTGGGAACCTGTCCTAAAGGTATTCATGAAAACCATCCGATGTCTCCAGTTTACTTGCAAGCATAGATTGAAAAGTGGCAAAGAAAAAAAAAAAAAAAGTTAGAAAACTGCTACCACTAGATACTTTTTCAAAATATGACATAAAGCTTCAACATTTACCTTTGAAATTTAAGACTGAAAACAAACAGTAAATAAATCCTACTGTGTATCACATTTAGATACATCCCTTAGCATGTCATCTAGATTTCAGAGTTCTTTTCTACAGTTCAGTTAAAAGATCCAAGAGAAATAAAAATTTAGCTTTCTATTATATCTTTATAGAAAAGGGATAATAGCAAATATTAATTTACCATTGGAATAAAAATTCCAATAGTATACTTGGAGTTAAACTTTCCAGTGTAGCATTGTGATCTTCTACATTACAATTTAGCTTCTAGTTATGGCTGTCATGTAAACAGCTCTTAATATGTCTGCAAATTCTCAAAAATGACAAATCAGTGGCATCTAATTGCAAAAAAAAATTAGCTTTACAATTTAGATCAAGTAAATATGATACAGCTACAGTACATACCTGGGTGGGTAGATACATGCACACATATGAATACAAAGAGAGGGAAAGGGAGTGACCCCACACACTGTGTCATTCTGACACTAGGCAATCAAGAATGAATTAAAAGGATCCACACATGTTTATTAGCTATTCTCCAGTTTACATTTATTGACACATTCTTCCTCAATACGTAAACTGCATCTCTTAGAGCTTCTGAATTCAATATAAAATATATATATATATATTTCTAGAGAACTATCAGACACATTCTTTAACAGATACTCTTTAATCAATGTCTTTGTTTAAAAACAGTACTATAAAATCATTATTAACACAAGTACTGGTGATCTACATTCCGTTAGTCCATAAAGCTTGATAAACTATCAATAGTTCAACTGTCATCAGCATTTTTTTTGACTGCTTTATGATACAGATAGATTGAGTAGGCTGATCTTTAATTCCAGTTTTGTAATAGTGCCCCTGGTAAACGTGATCTGGCTTTCAAATCACTGCAGCAATGCAGCTGAAAAAATTAAAACATATTTTACTGTGAAACAGCATAAAAAAATCATTTTCACTTCACACTACTAGCATTCATTTTATTTTTTATGCAGGTACTCTTTCCGTACCTTTAAATATTTCACTGATTATTTGCCTGCTAGAAATCAGGAACGAGTAGTAAGTTAGGTCAGAAATTACTGTCTGTGTCTGAACTTTCATAAGTGACAGTCTAAGGACTGCATGCCTGCCGACGATAAATCCATCTTTATATATTCTTTATGATGGGAGCTCTAAGCATCTTTCGTTTCTATGGTTCTGAAAATTAACACTATTAAATATTCCCCTGAGAAAGTGTCATACATTTCCCAGTGCACAAACATGCTACTCTTTCCTGTAGGAGGGGAAAGTGTTAGAATAATTGAGGCGGATATAAATTTAGGTGAGTAATGGCAGGTTGATTTACATAGATTTTTTTATTAAAACATCTTAAAAAATAACCAAAACAATAAGAAAAAAAAAATGCTCTTTCCTGGATTTTAATTAAGACACTGCAGAGGAAATACCGATGAACAGGTAAGTGGGTGACAGAAGGCTAATTTAAGTAAAAACAATAACGTGAGACAACTATGTATATGTAGTGCCCATAAAATGCCTCTTCTCTATTTTATAATTTCATGAGAACTGAATCTTACCAAAAAACTTTTTTTTTCTCTGCAGGAAAAAAAAAAAAAAAAGTTTTATTAAAATATCAGAAACATATCCTCTTTTTCTTCTCATCATTGCTTTTCAGCATGGTGTTATTAAATACTTCATAAGTTCAGATTAGATATTGAGCAGTTCAATGGAGGCACTTAACGCCAATTATTAATAATAACCTAAAACACTCAAATATCACTGACATTAAAAGTTAGAGGTAATTACAAAGTCCATCACCAAGTTGCAGGGAAAGAAATGATATTACCAGTTTCTTCACTGTACTTTATATTTTGATCATTACCATTCACATGCACGTTCTTCTTCATATTCACACAGTCCCAGTAATAGCATTTTTACTGAAAGTTAAGTTCTGCTTGCAGTGTAACTTTAGTTCTCTGGGTTCCAGCATTCTGCCTCCTCATTAGCTGATTGATTACACTTAATAGGTAGTAAGTTCAAGTCTAACAGAAGAGAAGCTCTAACTGTCCTCTACTGATTTTTTTCCTTGTTGATCTCAACCCATACGAACAAAATAATAAAACATAATGCAACCCCCACTAACAGCAACAACAACGAAATTAAAGCACTGAACAAAAATCTGTTAGGAAATCCACATTTCTGTCAGGATATGTGTGTATGCCTCCTCAGCTCCCTGTAGGATAAGATAGCAATCAAATTACTTTTATTTCTCTTTTCTTCCTGCTAGGCTTTTCTTCATGAGTAAGATGGCAGTGCTCTCAAAGGTAGGCTTTTGCTGCAGTATCTTTGTACAGTTTTCAAATGAAAGCAGCCTGAGGGATTTCCTAACGAACCTATACCTGTCGGAGAAGAGAGTCCTGCAGACTCAGTGGGTGTGAAGGAGAAAGTCTGTCTTCATATACAGGGCGTTACGATGGACCTGACATAACTTTGTAAAGGAAGTTTGGGAGGGTGTGGAGAAACTCTTCAGAAGGTTTGGGTACCAGCCTTACGAAAGGAAAACTCTCACATCTCTTTATTGAAGGTCATAGTGATAAAGAATAAAAAGGGAATAATGCACCCAGATGCACAAGGGTTGGTCCTAGAGAACTTAAAGGAGTGCAAGGTTCAAATATTATGGGGAAATAGATAATGAGGAGAGTATGTTTTGAAAGCATGGTGTTTGAAGATTCAGTTCATCTCAAGACCATGGCAGAGAAGTCCACTAAGTGATCCTTTACTGAGCTGAAGAAGAGTAAAGCTCCAGGAGCTGACAAAGATGAGTGAGACCGAAGAAACTATTTCTAACTTCTGCTATTTGACAGAGCAGACCAGAAATATAAATCATTGTTCCAGTCCTCCAGAAAGTCTCTTATTCCAAGGATTTTATATATAAACACAGGACCAAATGAAGTGAATAAAAGGCTTGCCTCCCCTCCATTAGGAAAGGAAAAATACAGGAGATAACTCAGATTGCTATTAGTTTTAAATCATATAGCTCCACTGAAAACAATGGAAATCACGGCACTGTAAAAACAGATTTACACAGCAGGCTGAGGGTCAATAACACTGACACCTGTTAGCACAATGATCAAAGAAGATAAATATCTTAGCAAAACACTCAGCTGGGGAGGAATGATGCTGATTTACTTGAGCTGAAGGACAATTTTCTGTGTTCGGCTGGAGGCAAAGTCCTGCTCCACACCAGATACAACAGGGAATGGTTTTGTTTCTACTACACAAGCATCTTCTTTCTAGTTTACATTACACATTGCTTGTAAAACTCACCATATCCTAAGGTACTTTCCAACCTTGGGACTCACAGTCTGCTAAAAAAAGTTATATTTTTCCCTATTAAAAATTATTACCAAAATCAAACAAAACATGATTTTTTTGAGAGTCAACTGTGAAAGAGCTCAGAGTACCAAACCATGAATGAAATATTCTATTACCTTGGCAATTCTACATCACATTTTAATCGGTGCATCTCCCTTCAAGCAAGTCTTAAGCTCTGTTGACTCGCCTGGCCCACTGCTTCTGTACTCGCATGCTACACAGGAACGCCGTGAGTGTTCTAGCAAGGCAGTTGTTTTTGTAGGCTGATTGTAAATCAATATAAGTAAAGCATTTTGTGCAGGAAACCTAGAAGACTATTTCCGTAACAGACGCCAGCATCATACCAGTGATGCCTTGTGGACTTCCCTCCTTTACCAAAGTTCAACTGTTTAGGCCAATTTCCTTTTCCTCTGGCAATCTTAGAGGTGCCTTCTTCATTTTGTATCTGCCTTTCTTTACAAGGGCTGTGAAAAGTTTTATGGAAGTATTGATTAAAACTCCTTTGTTGGTACATACAATACCAGTTGGCTTCAGGAGGTTCTTACTCATAGCATGTTTATGGAAAGGAATTTTAAAAAAAATCTTTGATTTTTTTATAGTGAGGATCAACCAGTTTGCTTCTCAGTCTCTCAGAAGGTACTGAAAATAAAACCATGTTTTATAAGACAGCAGTGTCACATCAATGCTACAAGATGACTTTTACTGTGGTATTATTCCTGGGGAAAAAAAGAGATTTCAACAAGTTTCTGGGCTGAGTGTTTTTCTACTATGTAACTGCAGCCTGTAGGTTCCATCTCCTTCTATTACAATTTTTCACATCTGGCTGTATATACATGAACCTCTTCTAGCAAATCTTTCACCAACTATCACAGTACTGTCTGCAAGCGCAAAAACTTTTAATGCCCTGGAAATCTAGAAAATTAATTTGAATAAGCTGTTATTGACATTTGGGGGGAAAAATGGGATGTATTCAAACAGCGTTTCTCCCTCCTCCTCCCTCCCACTGTCCTGGCAACTTTTGATTTTCAGGGTGCTGAAATGGAACATGGATTAGTTGAAAGTAATTTGCTTTCTCTTTTCTTCATGCTATTATCTAACTACATTGGCTACTGTTAATAACTAATTAAAACTTAAATTGTATACTCTAAGGACACAATCATATTAAAATGGAATAGAAAATAATGCTTGGTTGCTATCCCTTTGTTTACAGTGCAGCTAATCATCCCGCAGGGCTGGGATAAGAAGGGTCTGCATATTCCCCTGGTATGAGAAAGTAAACCCAAGAACAAAGGTGGCTGAGTCCTATGAGGTCTCGTTGGCATGGAAGAAGTCTCAATCCAACAGTATTTCGGCCTGAGTGCAATGGAATCAACGTTGAAGAACACCACCTTAGCATGTGCAACACTGTAAAATTGTAGACTGATGCAAAACAACTCATTAAGTTACCTTGACCCTCAGATAAGAGGAGTTCTAATTGTGAGCCTGATGTAAATCTTCCTAGGCATTAAAAGACTTTTTGTTGCTGTCTGTGCAACAGACAGTTTCTGGATGACATTGATCTCGAGATGTCTTGAAGGGTGGGTCTAAGATGTATCACTACAATCCTAGAAGTCAAACTTCCCAAGACTTTCTTTTCATGTGCATTCTGTGGACCTTGATGCTTAAATGTTAACAGAGAAGTCTTATTCAGGACCTGGCATGGTGGTGAGAACAAAGATCACAATATCTTTATTTTAAAATAAAAAAATAAAATGAACATTTTGGCAGAGATGTCATGTTAGGAGAAACATAGATCTTCCTTAATGACAGCTGGTTTTCTCTGTTTCTATAAGATTTCATGCAATTAACTGGTACCATGGACAGAATGAATAAGACCTATAATTTCCACAGGCAACAATGTCAATCCTAAATGACAGATTATGCTGCTCGTTAAGCATATAAAAATATAATCTAATACAGATTAAAAACATGTTACAAACTTTGATGCCTCCAGATTATGCCAGTGAATTGTGTAAGAACATGGCTTTAAGGCCTAAACATAAATATATTTAAAACTTAAACATAAATATATTTAAAACTTTATGTAACACTTTCCCTAAGGACTTCTATTAATATGCTTAGTGTTTTGTAAGACATGAAAATGAATTTATTACATTTAGAAAAATCAGAATCCTTCCAAATCTAGCATATTGGTCTTTTATTTCTGTTGATTTGCTACAGTTATCCAGATGGTTTTGTATTTAATTATAATGATTAGAAAAGGAAATGTCTAGATATGCATTGCTTTTCTTCCTCATTTTTTTCCCCTTGTTGTTCCTTCCCCTTTTATCTGCCACTGAAAGGCTATTTAAAACAGAAGTCATGCTTTTCCAACTATGAAGCACAGAATGGACATACCTGACACATTTTCCTGACGAGTTTCCATATTTTGAACTATTGTAGTAGAAATCAATATTTTGACAAGTGGGTGTCTCACCTCTGCTTTCTCAGATATATTTTCTATTAGTTAGCTAATGTATAATTGAAAGAAAACCCTCAATACAACTGATCGCTCAGTTGCTATTGTCTTTGTCCATTATTTCAGGAATGGATCAATGACATTTAATATTTCAAAACATGAGATAAACCTCCTGATAAACCTTTGATTTTGAAAGTATCTTATCTATTTTCAGAATACAACTACTGTTCTCCAGGAAAAATTCCAGCAAATGTCTGCCAGTGATGGCAAAACAGCAGTCTGACAGAAGATTTAACCTGATAACAGATGTCAAATTAGAGTCTGAGTAATATTTGATTTCTATGACTCAGCATTCAGATTTGAAAGCTTCTGAGTTTTCTTTGTTTTTGCAAATGAATGTCTCCTTTTATGGAAGAGCCCCTCTGCGTTTCAAAAAACCCTCTACTTCTTTCCCCTATTCCACTGCTATTACATGAAAGAAAAAGATGCTCAAGTGTCATTTGGCCTCAATTAAAAGTTAATTTCTAGCCATATATGGTTTCTCTTCTATGCTTCTCATGGTCATTACTTTCCAAGGAGACAATAATATTAAATCCAGTAAAACTTCTTTTCCACATCAACTTAGCTCTCTGTCAAGAAAGTTCATGTTAACCCCCCATCCCAAATCAATGTAATAAATTACAGCATGCAGAAAAGTTCATTAATTTGCATAAAATTGGCATTTTTCAATTAGAAGTATAATTTTAAAACCACAGTTTTCAAAAAAAGCATTCAAAATAAGTATATGTGTTACTGGCTTGTGCATTTTTATTAAAGAGAAATGTCTGGTTTGGAGAAAAAGTAGATGTTTACCTAAATAAAAAAATAAATACATAAATAATACTTATTTTAAATGAGCTAAATACTCGTAAAGAATATTTCCCTGTAATAATTAGAGCACAGACATATAACTGCTATTCATGCTGACTAGCACTTACTCCAAGAGTTACGCTGCAATACTTCGCTTTACAATAGTAATTTAAAGTCTTCAATAGTTTTGTTTTACAGTTTAGAGTAAATATTACTCAGTTGGAATAATGACTGCAAAGCTTGTACTCTTTTATTAATTTTTGCAGTATGAGCGAATGAATCCAATTTCACAAACCAAAATGATACGCCAGAGGTGTCTGCAGAATTCTTGAGAAAACAGTTATGTATTTGTTAAGCTTGTGCCTGGTTTTAGCCATTTAGTATTTCAAGAAAACTACACCTGTTCACCACACTGATAGACACTGTTGATCCAAGAAGCAAACAGCTCTATTTCAGGTTGGCTTCAACCCCTAAAATTGCATCAGAATTTTCTTCCTGAGACAGGCCAGCCACTGTAACCAAACCATTTGGTTATCTTAACATTTTCATGTTATTAAGGCAAAAGGAAGGTTGCTATTGCTAGATACAATGCTAAAATTAAGTCTCCTTCCACTAGCAGTGGTCTTAAATAAACCAGGAAAGATCATATCAATAAAAAATAAGTCTTGGCACTGGATATGCAAATGGGTGAGAGAAACAGAAGGCTAACTTTTCAGGGACTGATTAACATAGCTGCACTGAGTTAATGAATGTGGAGTTTTTGTACGCATGCCAAACAAAGGCTATTCTTGTAGGCACTTTGAAGTACTTAGAATTCACTGGAATATCAACGTGAAGGTAATGTGAGCAGTAAACAGGTAAGTTTTGCTTAGGAACACAACATACTGTTCTTTGACTCATGTCCTTGACAGATACATGTTGGGCGTAAGCTTCTGGATGACTTTGAGCAATAGTGTCCATTAGGTGGGTGGTCACAACCCACACACAACCTGACAGCTTCCAGTTGCAGCAAAAGAAGTGGCTGATGAAGGCTATTCACCTCATCATCAGATTCATTATTCCTAGTGAAATTGCTCTGTTATGGTTACGACACATTACAGTGACATTTCCTCCCTAACTTGAAATGTATCTGTGGGGAGAAAGGACCTATTCTATTCTTCAGATGCCACGAGTCAGAAAGTAGAAAAACAAGCTTTCTTGTAACATGGACCTTGTAAGACCTCCGCTTTGATGAACTAGCCTGAATTTCAAACCAGAAGCAATTAATGTCATCATCCCCAATGAAGAGACTATTATGTTTGTCACTCATATTTATCCAAGGAAAAAATATTTCTGACTCTAAGTGTTGGTCAGGAAGACCAAAGAGACTTCTTCCTTCCTGAAGGTATCACGTCTATGCAAGGAGTATTCAATGACTGGACAAAGAACAGCAAGCATCCTTATGAAATTAAAAAAAAAAACCACCAAAACACCAAACAATCAAAAGACAAACGCAAAGTCCCACAGCTGGGAAGGGAGAATCCCTTGCAACAAATAACACAGGCTGGGGGCTGCCTGTCTGGGGAGCAGCTCTGCTGAAAAGAACTTGGGGATCTTGGCAGATGGGGAGCTGGGCATAAGCCTGCAGTGTGCCCTGACGGCAAAGGTGGCCAAGAGTACCCTGAATTATGTACCATGGCAGAGCCAGCAGACAGGGAAGTGATTACCCCACTGGGCTTGGCTCACATTAGACCACATCTAGACAGTGTGTCCAGTTTTGGGCCCCCCAGTACAGGAAAGATCAACTGAAGCATGTTCAGCAGAAGGACATCAAGTCATGGAACACTTGTCCCGTGAGGAGACACTGAGGGAAGTGGGCTTGTTCTGCCTGAAGAAGAGGTGGCTTCAGGGGCACCTATCAGCAGCTCCTCCAATACAAGATCATCAAGAAGCTGGAGTCAGGCTCTGCACTGTGGCACATAATGGGAGGGTGAGACAACAGGAGTAAACTGGAACAAGAGAGGTTCAGCCTGGCTACAAGGAAGACATTTATCCTGAGCAGGACACACCAGCAGTGCATCTAATTTCCCGGAGAGGCTGTGCAGTCTCCCTTCTGGAAGGTTTCCAAGGCACAACTAGATATTGCCTTGTGCAACCTGGTCTGACCTCACAGTTTGAGCAGGAGGTTGGACTGGAGCCCTTTTGAGGTCCTTTCCAACCGGAGGTATCCTATGATCCTAGAGACTTAGACTTGCCAACGTGCAGTTCCAGAATACACACTATATGCACAAGGCACAATAACCAACCAGAAGGAGCAAAAGTCAAATAAAAACATAACTAGGAAGCAAGTAAGAAAGGGACTCTATGTCAGAACTACTTATTACTATTCAGTTCAGTCAAAAGTATTCACCTGCCCATTGAAGTCTGCTTTTCCCAACACATCTGTTTTGCAGGGTTTTATTTGTTTTATCAAAAGACTAAATCCAATAATGGTTTTGGAACTGTTCACTCAACAGTTTGCAAAAAAATTTCCAACATCGCATCACCCAGAAACATCTTAATATACAGGTGTTTCATAATCTCTCTTCTTATATTTGACATAAATTATTAGTACAACTTCAAAAGTCTGACAGTCTCAGTCTCTAATATAGCTAGAACCACTATCCTGGCTGCGTATCAAGCCAATGCTGAGGACAGACATAAGCTCTCAATTATAAACCATGCCAGCAGTTCCATGGAAATTACCAGGACATTCACAGAGCTTACATTTCAGCAGGTCAGTATCTTCACAGGATGAATGGCAACTGTGTCTGACCTTTGCCAGAGGAAAGCATTCAGTCATAGCTCTCCCCCTCCTTTCATGTGACTTTAAAAGGACTGGCCGTAATCTACTAAACTCAGGCAAGAAGCATATTAAAAAGAAACAAACGTCTCTGAGATAAGGACACAAATTCCAATTTCAATTTGCAGGTGCGTTGCTCAGCTATGTGATTCTCTCTAAAGCTTTATTTCCGCACTAAGTCAGACTGATGGCTGTATTTGTCCAGTGTTAAACCATCACTAGAGGCAAAACGAGGCTACCCTGCATCCGCTGTCCAGTTCAGCCTTTCTTGGTGCATTTGATGCCCTCGCAGCATCTGCACTGCTCAGTAGTCTCACATTCCTGTTGGAGGGACAGCACTGCACACCACCAGGGGGAAGAACACTGCAGTTATGTTTTATGGTAGTTATTTGTTTTAGTTCCAATATCGTAGCTAGCATGTAGTGCCAATGACTGCACCTTCCCCAAAATATTTAAAAATATGGATGGTTTTAACAGCATCTTTTACTAACAGCTCCACGACTAAGTTATACAACAACAACAAAAAGCATTAATTATTGTTAATGAAAACAAGAGACTGCATTTATTCTCCGATTTAAACACTCCCAGAGCATGCATGTTTTATCACATCAATGTTAATGACAAGGTACTACCATCACCGTAGATGACAGCTAATTGCTTTTGACGGAATAAACTCTATGCTGATTATTTGGTATCTTGGCAACTTAAAAAAATACAACCTTATTTCATATCACACTCATCAAAGCATGATCTCCAAAAGAAAAGGTGCTTTATGTCACTAAGAAATATTAAGAGAAGCCTATTTGTCAGAGTAGTTCAATAAGACTATTTTGCTTAAATCTGATAAACGCCGTGACACTTATATATCAAAACCTGTTTTAGTGGTATAAGAAAATACCCCACAACGCACCCTGAATAACAGTCTGCTGCTATGATCTGCCTCAAACTGCTTTGACAAGGAATTTGTAACCCACTCCTAAAATGCAAATTTTCAGGGGCTCAATCTCCTGGAAGAAAGCATACAGCATATCATGTCAATGTTACATGGAGTCCTACATTTGAGGGACAAGAACAATGAGTTTACATAAAAAGTATGCTTGGATAAACCTATATAATACATTATTTTATATGGTCTGGATTTTTAAATCTATTAAGAGCTACCAACATATTGCTAAGTACAGATTCTACTTTATTTACTATCTTAAGTATAATAATGATACAAAATCTTTCTGTATATTTATTCCTATGTCATGTACAAAATTGGTCTATAAATAGACCCATATGTGTAAGTCTTTGTTAATTTACCACACTGATTTGTAAAGTTTCCAGTGAAGTTATACCAGTCTACACATTGCTCATTAATTTAGTTACCAGTAAAAGCACTGGAAAATTTTAACACTAAAATGAGTGTGTGGTATTATTTCTTCTAGCTACTATTAAGTATGTATTTAATATATTAAATTAAGAACTCATTATTTAGATATGTCTATTTAACTGTTGCAATTCTGCAGAGTACTATGAGCTACTGAGGCCCTGGTTATGTCAGGAAAACGAAGTCAAAATAGTAAATTAGCCCTTTTTTCTGCAATCTGGAAGATTTTCTTTTATTCTTTTAGTTAAATTTTACTTTGTTGCTTCCAAGCTGATGGAGAGAAAGACTGATCTCTGGTGGTAAAGCTTCTGGTCTGCTTACAATGGACCTGTTTTCAAGTCACACACAGTGTGTTTCAGCAGGTGTAGTCCTGTCTTTCTTTGAACCCCGTCATGTCTTTATTAATTCAACTGCTAAACAACACGCCTCTGGCCAGACGGTTGCAACAGTCACTCTGTGTTGTGGTAACGAATTTAAAATGCTTTATGTGTGTCCTGGTTGGAGGGAGCGGCGGGGGGGTTTGGTAGCAGGTGAGGAACCCAGTGGTGGCCCCAGTGAGAAGCTTCTCGAAGCTCCCTCAGCTCCGAGTCAGACCCACCTTTGCACCAAGGCCGGGCCCGTTAGCTGTGGCTCTGAGATAACATATTTAAGAAGGGGAACCTTGGAGGAGGTGTGGGAGTTGTGAGGATCCCCCATTCCCCTCCCACTGCACCACCCGGGGGAGGAAGGTAGAGATATCAGGAGCAAAGCTGAGCCCAGGAAGAAGGGAGGGGTGGGGGCAGGTGTTTTCAAGATGTAGTAATGCTTCTCATGGTCCTACTCTGTCTGTTAAGTGGTGGTGATGGTGGTGTTAGTGTCTGTATTAAATTTATGTTCTTTTTTTCTTCCCTTAATGAGTCTGTCTTTTGCCTGTGCCGTAATGGATATTATCCCACCCCGTCCCTACCTCAAGTTCCTGGGTCATTTATTTCCTCCTTCCCAGCGCTGGGCAGGGGGAAGCGGGGAGTGAGCAGCACCTTTGCTTTATTTTCCCCTTCTCAGCACTGCGGGGGGGAGGAGGGAGTGAGCAGCTGTGTGGTGCTCAGTTGCCCTCTGAGCTCAAACCACAACAGTGCGTGTAAACATACATGTATTCTCATGGAGATCAGATGGTGATTAATAGGAAACATGAATATATTATATACACTAATTCTGTTCCACAAAAAACCCACAACATTTTATTCAAAGCACAGGTGAAAACATAATTTAAAACCCTTCTTCTCCCAACCAGTTCACTGGTGGCCATATTCAAGATACACAGCTCAAGCACCACCGAGTTTAGCCCTTAACAAATAACATCTGCTGTTGGTGAGCATTCACAGAAATAGAGATCGAAAGGAGAACTTGAAAACCAATAATTTCCCAACGAAAATTTCATTTCACCACATTTTCAGGTTCTGAAATATATGCAATATTCCCATAAAACCCCTTGCCGAGGCGTACTTCTGGGTCCCTGCAATGATGCACATGGATGCAGGAAAAGGACTGTTGAAAGGAGAATTCAGTAGAAAGTGTCACAGTGCTGCATTCTCCCCTGAAATCTCCACCTCCGTTACTTTGTCAAGTGTTGTGTCTTGCAGGCATACACAACTACTGCATCATCTCTGCACTTGATGTGGAAGCAGCTCCTTGAAAGAAGACTATAATGATGTTTTACAAGCAAACCCCAGAACGCATTCAGCAGCAATCTACTCAGTGAATTCCCATCCCCCTTCTCCATTTCACAAGACTATCAGTCATTCAGCACTCCTCCCTGACATGATCTCTGCAAGCTCGAGGTGAGAAAATGACAGTTCTTCCAGAATCTCAGAATTCTGTGGTAACTAAGAACTGTTACGCTGTGCTTTGTTAATTTTTTGTGTTTTTCTTAGCAGGAAGGAGATTGTCCTTTTTCTGTTCTTTTCTAACTATAAATAAATGATTAACAAGATTTACAGTAATACATTTTATAAAAAAATACAAATTGCATGGTATTTATAATTACAGAAGGCTTTACCTTACAAAAGTCACAGTATTTTGCTGGTCACCTATAGTATAAATGGTCCACAAAAGGACATTTCTGTGCATTTAACTTGAAAAGGCACTCTTCTTCAACATGAAGTGTCCTTCATTTACTAGCATGATGTCCTATACCTCCCTTCATTTTGCTTTCCTCCTCACTTAAAAAAAAGAACAGATAAATTAAGAGACATGTGCAGTTTGCATGAAGATGGTTTCCTGCCTAAATTTGGCATTTGATTCATGACTCTTTCTCTGAGATAACTGAGCTCTTTATTTTGTAAAGTCTTACATCTCTTTCTTTGAGAAACTTTGCTCAAGTTTAAAACAGGCAAAGAAATGGGGATTCAGATGGACTCCAGCAGGGTAAGTGAGACTCGGTTATCATTTGGGAGAACAAATCAGAATCCTGCTCGTAGTTAAGAGTCATCCATGAGACCTCCATGAAAGGACACAAGAAAGCTTACCCATATCCAAATACTGATGCCCTTAATTCCACCTTCTCGTACAGGGGGCGGGCAAGTTACGCTGCAAAACACAGGCTGCAGATGATGAGGACTATTCATTTCTGGTAACAAATGTAGATGCCTAGTTTATAGCAAGCAAACACAGTGTGTTAGGGTCCCTCTACAGTCAACAACCACACACATCTGCAGGGAGAGATTCATCCCTCCTGCTAGAACTATCTGTATGTATTTGAAGAGGTACTGAATTATCCAACAGAAATGTCCATTGCTTACTATAAGGAAATCCTAAGCAACTACCTGAAACTTGGACTGTAACTTTCACAGGGTCGATGTCAGGCTATTATGCCACAGGTAAGACCACAATAAGGCAGTAAAAGAAAAAGGGCTTTGTTTTTTGTTGTGTCCCCTCCCCAAGGGCAGAAATAAACCCAGAAACAGAAAAAACACATTTCACATAAGGAGGAAGAGGAGACATCTGAGGGGGAAGCTTTCCAGATTGGTTTGGACTTTCCTATTTTCAAAAATACCATAACACACAATTTCAAATATATTAAACCTGTGGCATGGAAGAAAATATATGACTGGAAAGATAACAGAGCAATACTTATAAAAAAAGTGAAAAAGAAGAGGGTGTCAAAGCCAGGAAATGTATTGTGCAGAGCAGGAAGGAAAAATTACCTTTAAGGCTGTTTGTTTAGTGCAGAGAGAATAAAAACAAACCCAGAAGAGATCAAAGAGAAAAAAATTAAGTCTTGGTGAGAGAAAACACACTCAAAAATCTATTAGAGGAAAGATAGAATAGAGTCAGGCAGCTATTTGGTGAGATCTTACACTTTCTATGGATCAAAGGACGGACTTCAGAAGAAAATGCTTCTGAGCAAGAGGGCAGATTACAGAGCAGATCAGCATAAATGATAGAGAACGGAGAACACAATTACACAGGATAGAAAGCTCAAAATGAGGGCTCAAAGAAGCTGAGGCAATTCTGGGTGCAGCAAGGAGACAGTGCAATGAGCTGGAAAGCTCTTGCTAGCGCCAATCTTGCTAGATGGTGTCAGTTTAATCTTAAAAAAACATGAGCCAATCATGAGGTTTTTGGGCAAGCATTTTTAATTTGCTTGTTCTCATTAATAAACAAGACAGTTCCTGCACTCAGCTGTTTTGCTATACGTATCAAGATGAGAACTAGGATAACAATGTCTTCAATGTAAATAGGTGGGTTCTTCAGATTCAAAGAGTGCCTTGTGTTCCTGAAAGCATGCCTCATTTTTCTCAGCTGTGTTTGTTGGTCTAACACGAGATACTATCTCCCCGCACAAATTTTAAATTTGCAGGATAACTTGCAAATTTTAAACTTTAAGAAATGAAAATCAACACCGCAAAACCATACTCCAAAATGCATTTTCAGTTAGAATAATCTAAATCATCAAAGTGTTACCAGATAAATTCAGATTTTTAAGTTACTTTCTCCTACAACTGAATATTTGTTGCTAAGTGTTGGACCATGCTAATACAACGGTAACTTGCAAAGTAATGTTCCACATATAATTCCTTATTACTTCTTAGCATGTTTTAGTTTTTAAATTATGGTTGAAACCTTGATATTTTTTATATTTCTGATTTGTGGCCTAAATTCTACATTCTTTCTAGTAGCTTGTGTTCAAAACCACTACTAAACAAAAACAACCCTCTTCAAATTTGGTCCAGGTCTTCCTTTTTAGAGTGATTACTTATTATGTGAGTATTTGTTATGCCACTGTTACCTTCCCATTAGCCCTGTCTGACAATGCTTAAAAAAGCACTGAAGCCACCTTCTTCAGGATTCAGTTCTAGTGAAGACACCTGTCTCATAATATTATTTTTATATAACATGGTATAGCAATTTATGAGATTACAGCCCTGAACAGAATGATTACATATTATGTACATTTTTCTTCTCACCAAGACTTTTGTAGCCTCCTGCATCAGCAAAAAAGACATGAATTTAAAAACAAAACAAAACAAAACAAAACAAAACAACAAACTAAGAAGAAAACATCAGGCTGCAAAGCATACATACATTTTTGCATTAGTTATTTAATAAAAGATTTTTAAGTACAATCCAGTAAAAGCATATTATAGGTGAAATTTTATGCTGTAAATAACTGTTAATTGCCAGCATGATCTTCGTACATTGCTTTTTCTAGACAAATTGATTTTTTGCTAAGATATGCAAGTATAGAAACGCATGTTTAAAGACTAATGAACTGAGCAGGAAAACTAAAAATAATCAAATACAGTTAATTTAGGAATTTTTGTAATCATAGCCTTGGAAGCGAGGTATTATGCTGCTCTGCTCTTCAACTTCAGAGGCAATCACAATTCACTATCGGAGGGCACCAATACCATTGATATCTGTCTCGTGTACCTGCATTCTTTAACAATGTGAGTTGGTACCTTGTGGCCTTATATGTGATCCAGGTTCCATTTTAAAGATACTGTGGGTACACACAGTAGGAGAAAACCCTGCCCCAAACACTTTACAAACTAAACCAGAAATGAAGGTTAAAAAAAAAAGTATATGAAGTAAATTCTCCAATGTCATAGACCATATCAATACCAAAACAAAGCATAAACAAGGCCCTTTTTAATATTCTGTTACCATTATTGTAACATCCATTCAAAGAGTTTCACTAAAGAAGTGTGGATTTGACTTCCCCTGGAGTCACTGGAACTCCACTACTGCATGCAAGGTATTTCATGACTACGTGTCTTTATCATTTTGTCTTGTGTTATCTCTGTGATTACAAAATTCTCCCTACTGAGTCATCATTAAGTGAAAAGATCAAAATATCCCTATTGTTATTAATGAAGGTAAATCCCTCTATTGTAAATGAGAAATTTTTTTCTTCCAAACGGTATCATTCTTGATCTTTTGTAATTTCTTGGTGATTGCATGTTAAATGTATCTGAATTACAATTTAATGGAAAAGGCAGCTCTACCCATAAGTCATATGGCCAAAGCCATGAGGAAAGGGTTCCTTTATCACCACCTCTTTACAGCTACGTTTCCACATGGCAATTATAACTATACAACAAAATTAATTGTTCTCCTGACACACCTTATCTATACGATTCGCAAAGACCAGTAACATAAGTTTCTTATAACTTTATTATAGGAAAAAAGAAATTTAATTGTTATGTAAGTAGAAATCTTGTCCCGTCCTTCTGGCAAACCTATCAATGTCTTGTCCATTTTCCTTTGCTCGGCTCAAGCATCAAGACCTAGATGCTCTACAGCAGGAAATTTACTTGCACAATTCCTGGAAAAATATATTTGATCTGACTTGTGATTTGGCAGGACTGCTGCCATCTTTGTCAGTTGTTCAAGAACTATATGTTGTCACTGAGAGACTCCTTGATCCTCTTGTATCTGAGTCCAGCATTCTGAAAAAGCTTGCTTAATTTCCATCACCAACAGCTATTATCTGTAAGGACAGTTACTTCTGATTTATCTGTCCTTTTTTTCCTCAGCAGTTTTATCTAACATCATCTGTTATCCCAGGAGCTTACATATGTCTGAGGGATGTGAAGAGAAAAAATAACCCTATCTATATTTCATTACCTCTGAAGGACTGAGAACTTCCAAATTCTTTTTCACATAACTAAACAAATCTTACCTTACTACAGCCTAGACAACATTAAAGTAAGATTGTATATGGCATTGCATACAGCTATCATTTTAAAAATAATTAGAAAGGCACTGACAGTAAAAGAAAAATGTTGGGTTTTTTGAACAATAACAACATTAGTCTATCATAAAAGTCACATGTCATCTGCATTAAGAGCTGTAAGAAGAGTGTTCAGTGAAATACATGGTATTCAGTCTGGAAGCATGAGAAAGCACGCTATCATTCAGACAACTTTACAGGAATAACAGCCACTACTTCAAATAGAACAATTGTTTATGTGTGTGAAGAATTTTATGCGACCAGTTAATAACACCGAAGCTAAAATTACATATGTCTTTGCAGTGTTAGACCAGAAAGGAATAAAATGGAAGTGCAATCCAGAATATGGAATACCAGAGCAAACGTACAACATGAAGCTAACAGCCATAGCTTGCAGCAAGTTAAGAACAGAAGCATCTGTCAAAAGCCATATAAAGTAAGATTCAGATGGCAACAGAGGAAATAAATCAACAGAATGCTAAAAAGGAAATTAAGCAAAGAAGCCACTGAAAGATCTCTGCAAGAGACCATTTAGAAAGCAGAGTCAGATGAAAGTTGTTGTAGAAATCACTGTAATAGAAGCAGAAACATCCAACTTCTTTCTCCTCTCAATCCCAGTTCATACAGCTCTCCATAACTGGCCTTATTTTAACTTATTGGTAATTGAAACATTGATGATGAACCTAAGGAGAGCACAAAACCCTTTGTCTTAAAAAAGTGCTCATCTCTATTCCTTGTAGCATATTTAGTCCTCAGCGGCAGAGACTGTGCAAAAGGTCAGGTGAAGATGGTAGCAGCACAGGGAAAAACTGGAAAAACAGCTGTACAAAGAAATACTTGTTCTTGGATGGTCTTAAAGATGAGGAGGTTGAAAACGCAGTGAAGAGATGCAATAATAAACAGATTACACAGAACAAAAAGCACAGTAGCAATTTTCATTGGTAGATTGCAGAAGAGGAGTAGTGTAATTCAAATGTTCGGCAAGAAGGACAAAGGCAGAAACAAAGGTTAGAAGGGCCAATTTCTCTAATGCCAAGCATAGGGAAGTGTTGTAATTGAGGATGGTGTTTTAGCTAAAAATTCAGAGTGGTGATTACAAATGAAAAGTCACTTCCGAAGAGAGGAAAAGTGCTTTTAAGGTTATTTAATGGAACTTGTTAGGGTCACTTTGACACAGTGACTCAGCACAACGGTTTTCCTAACAATTCTGGTGATACTGCTTTTATTAGAGAATGTTCTCTAAGAAAACTGTCATTCATTTTCAGTCCAAAGAAAGTGAAAAGTCCCCTTTCTGCCATATTTGCATATTTGCATTTTTCTAGCAGCACCATACTGCATGGTTATGTGCAATTTAGCACTCCCAAGATCCTTCTTCTCTAATACTGTTTCTTAGTCAGCATCCCCACGTTATGTTTTTCATTGTTGTTTTTTACACCGAGTGAGAACCTATTTGTATTCATATTGATTACATTTTACTCTGCTAACATCTGCCTCCCTCTTAACTGCTCTATTTCCTACAGCCTTTTATGTCCAACTTCACAAATGTTAGCAAGCCCTCCTAGATTAATTTTTGTCAGCAAATATGATTGGTGCGAACTTCATTCTTTCCTTCATTTGCTTTATTTTCTCATGACAATCTTCTTGCAAAATTTTTAAACTAAAGCACACATTGCTTCAGTACCTGATGAAAGTCATGCAACTTGTTAAATCTGTATCTATTAGATTTCCTGTTTTCACTGAATTTGGTACATGAAAACATTCAGATAAGTAGGGGTGCACAAAAGCAGACTTCATCCAGTGAGCTATATCACGGTGTATACTGAAGCACTTCCTCAAATATATTGTAATTTTTCGGTTTACCAGTTATTTATGAGGCCTCTCTTTTTTTCCCCATCTTGAAAAATGGCAGTCTTATTTACCACTTATTTTATGATCCATACACAGTTGTGACTGCAGTTCTGCACGAATGCAACACAGCATCAAATTGGTCTGATGGACATGTGCCCTCTTCCATTCTTCTTTAACGCCTGATGTTCTTTAATGAGTCCCTGAAAGATGACTTCCAACAATTCTGAAACCTCTTCTGAGGTTCTTTATGAATTTTACTATCTCTTACTGCTGCCTTTACACATTGAAATTACAAAAGGCAGTGAAGGAACAAATACAAGTCACTGACTATCCATGCTCACTCTCCCATTCCTGCATATTTCAGAACCCAGTCAAAGGGAAAAAGAAAGATTAGTAAGCAAAAGAGCCTTCTCTTAGAGATATGTGAAAACGAAGCAGGTTTTGTCTTTAATGAAACTTCAGAACTTTTACTTCTGGAGGTTTAGCCAATGTTTTGGAAAAGGTACTTTTCTAAGGGAAGAAGTCTCCTTTTCAAACTCTCTCCAGTTTTTTTACAGAACATTTTAAAAAGCAAGAGATACTACAAAGATATCCACACCAGTCTGTAGCCTTCTTGAGGAAAGAGAAGTCATACCTTCATGTAGGAAAGTGATTTATTGGAACTCATGAAAGAAAGGAATAACTTCTTAACCTTCCTATGCCACCCTTTGTGATGCTAAAAAATTACTACATACAAGAGAAACAAAAGTTATAAGTAAAAGGCAGCTATATTAATTTTACAGATTGAAGTTAAGCTTTGGAAATTTTTATTACTTTGTATCTCCTTAATGAACTGTATTTTCCTCTTTTACATAACGAAGCATAAAAAGTACAAATTTGACCACTAGCTGCTGGTTTCAGGACAAGAATTTGTAAAACCACAGTCTGGGCTATATAAAGCAGTTGAACGGAACATATTCACTGTAGTAAGCAGCATGCTAGAGCACTATTTTCTTAAAACCACGTTCTGTTCTCTGGTGAATTAATACACATATGGATCAAAAGTTACGAGGCTGTTCTTTATCCTAATGTAAATTTCCTGAGAGAATTTATTCCTGGTATTCAATAATGTTAAGCAGCCTCCACAACCAATCACACCAAAACCATGGGCTACAATGTGAAGATTCATTAATGTCTTCACTTTTACTTGCTGAGGATATACTTAAACATCATAATTTGCACTATTTCATGACAATGAAGCATAACTAGTGCGGGTTTTTTTTTTCACAAATCAATTCTTCCTAAACTGGGCTGTAATTTTTAAATGTTAGGAAAACTATAAAACTGCAAATTTAGATCTCCCACTTCCACAAGCTTTTGTCTTCCTTTCTAAAGTTCTTCTCATTTGTCTAGTAGCTAGTTTTCCAAAGACATGAATCTGACTAGGACACGGCATTCTATTTTAAATATAATTTTAAAATCTCCATGCCTTTTGTACCAAAGAAGCTTTGTACCCCTTCACAAACTAGTTTAACATTAGGGACGTGGAGCCCAAATGTTGATGTTCACATAGGGTTCAAAAATTTAATGTTTACCACACATTTTAAACATTTGGGGACAAACTCAACAAATTTGAAAAAATCAAAAAAATATTCTTATTCAAATTAGATTATATGAAAGGTTTGATATGTAAGGTTGGGAAATTTTACAGCATTTCTAGCACTTTATGAATTTATAATCTGTCATGCTAACTGTTCTCTTAACATCTCCTGTATCTAGATCAGAAGAAAACAGTCTTTTCACTTTTGGAATGTTACATAACAACGTTCAGTTCTAATCCAACTATAAATACATTTTAGTGAAGCTGTTTCTCAAGATCTCTTCATGGTTAATGCCCTTGGAGAGAGTGCTGTGCTAGCCAGACTTGTTTAATCCTTTTGCTTGAATCTTAACACTCCATTGGTAACTGATCAACTAACTCCCACTTGGTACAGCAATGTGAGATCTTGGCAGCTCACAAAAAATTGGAAGGTGTTTTAGGATTTTTAATTGGAATTTTAGGATTTTTAATTGGAAGATGTTTTAGCAAAGCCGTGGAGCAAATGTAGGCTTCTACAGGACCACCCTGATGGTAGGAGAGAACCTAATTTATGCCTTTGTCAGGCCAAGGATCTGCAGAATGTAATCCTACAAGGAGTGATTGGCTTCTGAAGTTGCTAGGCCAGAGGAAAAAGGGTAAATGAGACTGTACTGAAGTGAAAAGAGTAAATTAGTAGATATTAAATTAGTCTGAAAAGAAAGAAACAAAGAATAACATAGTTCATATTAGGAAAGGCTCCTACTTTTTAAAATTGTAATCTTTAATTGTAATCTTTAATTGTAATTTTTAAAATTGTAATCTTTTCTACACAAATTCATGGATTTTCTCTAGCAAAAGGTTCCCAAGCACCCAATAATACCAGGAAAATCTGTTGCATTGCTCTCTCTATTGCAGAACATAAAAATATTCTTGCTTAATGACCAAATCCAACACACCTTATTTGCATCCTTTTCCCTGTTGTCTCTGACAAGAGTAGTGACAACTGCAAGGACTACTTTGAGGAGGAAAAATTCTGGGATAATGTTTACAGGTTGAAGGAATAATATATTTCAGGAACAGGAGGCTGTCACATAACTACCTGCTTGATTATAATGTATATGAGTAAGAGCATATAATGTTTATGTGAGGTTGTGCATTCAGCCTTATCTTCCAGATTTTCCTACCAAAGTTGCTGCAATGTCCAAAAATAATGACAAATCAATTAAAGTGGAGGGGGGGGTGTTCACTTAATTTATATATCATTCCTCATGAAATTTCAGGTCCAGAAATAAAGCTAAGATAGACTCAAATAGAAAGGCTTGGGACGGGTAAAAAAACTTGTGGTTTTTTTCAGTGTACAAAAACAAGTTCAGAGTGCAATACTGGGCTAACTCTTGTTTTACTCAGATGATGTTCTTCTATTTCTTGCTATTCTCACTTGTTTTTAAAAGTAATGACCCTTTAAAACTCACAGTGACCTTAAAATTTCCTCGCTCTCATTTTCTGATTAGAAGTTCTCTCATGCCCCTAAGTAGTAAATATCAAATGCTGCAAAATATTGTTTTAGTAAAAGAGCTCAGTATTTGACTTGAATACATCAGCATTACTTAAGCGTTCATGAGACCCGCAGTCAAATACATTCAGCACTGCTCCCACTTGTCGCTGTGTGAAGGCACTGAGCCAGTGGGTTTTGGAGATTTCTCAACTTATCTTAGACCCACAGAGTACTGAAAAATCACTCTGATGTAACTGATCAGGAAGTGAAACTCTGCAGTGTTCATGAGGATAAGGAAGACAGTTTAAAATCAAAAGTAATGTAGCCCATACGGGGAGAATGACTACTTTTATGCCGCAGGCACTATTCATTTGCTAAATCAACAACTCAGAGCCTCAGGTAGGCTCCTTGGACTTCAGAGTGTTCTTCCACATTTGTACAAGCTTAAGTAAGGGGTCCTAATGTAAACATGATGATTAAGTCACTGTTGTAATTGTAAGAGCCAGAGATCACAAATATATATATTAATTGTCCAATTCAGCATCTTCTACAGTAGAATAATTCCCTTAGATGTATTTATGATTACAACAGATATTTAAAGAGATGCAGCCATTTTTTTTGGGACACTATTCTAAAATATTCTAAACCTATCACTATTGGACAGACTTTCCTGCTACTTAGCCAGAATCTCCTCTTTCTCAGCTGCATCTCAGTAATAAATATGGTTATGGTTACACATACGTTGAAAAATTTTATCACCTCCTGCAGGTAGTAACTGATCTGAATTTTTAATTAACCTAAGTTATAATCAGAAAAAGCAACCTTCAGGTTATCAATTAGTAATATTTTGTTCACACATTTAAGTGATGTAATGATGTATACAAAACCCTTCATATAAAATTGTGAGATTAAGTTAACTGAGCTTTGTCATTTAACAAAGACTGCCTCTGAACAAACTGATTTCCTCTACTATTTTATACTTCACATTCTAGTTAAAACTAATAGTTTCAGAGTAAATCACTTTACAAGTGGAACCAGTGCAAGGTGGAAAACTGAAGCATAACTCAATAATTATCCAATTATTTTGAAAAAGGAAGAAAAGTCAAATTATGCAGATTTGGGAAGCCTCATGAAGAGGCAGAAGAATACATACAGTCTTTGAGGGCCCTCAAATGCCACACAAAGGCCTTATCCATTGTTCTTTGTAATCCTTAGCATCCTCCTCCTAGCGTCCTATTTATAGAATTCTTTAACATGTGAAAAAATGGCTGTTGAAAGACTGGCCACCTCCGCTGAGATGGTAAATGTCTCGGGACAGACAGCTGTGCCTCTGAGCCTAAAAAGCAGTTCGCTCATAATGAGGCCGCTGAAAACAAAGTAATACCAGTGACGGTGATCTAAACAGCCACCAGCAAGCACAATGAGTGGTGCAGTGCACAGATGTCGGATGAATTAGCATGTAGATCCGCACAGATAATGGGGAGCCACCAAGACACTGGTTGCATGTTTGTACAAGCTCTCACTACATCAGAGGAATGGCTCCAGGCAACTCAACATAGCAAAATTTAACACCTTTTCTGGAGGCCTACAGGTGTGTTGGAACATTGATCTATTGAGTTCCAGTCTAGTTCATCCTTTCTCTTCCATGAATTGTGACAAATAAGGTTTTTTATTTTGTGCAAACATCCTCCTCACAGAAGCCAGTAGAATAGAAACTCAGGGAGTTAACAATGTGCTACAGTTGCTAGGATCTTGAGATCTCTATTAATACAAGTGGTATTTGTGTGTGAATCACCTCATTTGAAATTCTTGTAATTTAATTTACAAACCTAAATACAAAAGTTCCAACACACTTAATGCTTCCAGTTCTAGCCACTGCTTTTGGGCTATTTTGCTATTAAAGTCTCCTGCTATAGTTAAGAACACTAGAAAGCAGTGGCTGGGTCAGAGCTGAAAAGAAAAAATTTAGCCACGTGTATCTGAATGAATGCTCATAATTTTCCTTTTTTTTTTTTTTTGGACAAGAATGCACAATGACAAATATTAACTAGAACCAACAGAAGTAGCTATTAACAAGCATATCAGAAATGTATCCTTGAAAGCATACACTTTCATGATTGGGCTAGGGCATTTACCAAATTAAAAGGTATTTAAAGTACAATAACATTTCAAAGCAGATGAAGTATGTAGCTTTTACAGAGTATCTGACTTAATTTTCATTTAATTTGTGCCATGACTTTCCCATGGATAGGTTATACATTTTAACACAAAGACAGAATTGATTTATCTTGCTTTGACTATAGCTTTTATCCATTCACTGGTAAATTGAATTTCACATGGGTTTACAGTAGATAAACACAAAATAATATCAACTGAAACAAGCCTTCAGATTTTCTCAAACTGTTGTAACAAGTTAAGTGCCATTGCCTACAAAGAAATGCTTACTCCAACAGTTAATGGGGGACTGAAATCAATATTGAGGCTATTTTTTTCTTTATAAGTCAGTGATAGACTGCAACATCAATTACTTCTCCCTGGCATAAGCTTTCAGTGGGAATTGTACCAGGTCACACCAAGACTGATTTCAGTCCTGTACAGGTGTGTGAGGCTAAAACAGAAAGGAAGCAGAAAAGGGCTTGTGCCACTATACCAGATGATAGATAAGCAGCAGCAGTAGGCAAGCTGAAAAAAAAAAGTTAATGCCAACAGTCTGCTTTACTGTTTATTATCCTAACACTCTGTTCAGACAGATTTGTATCAAAATTCTATCTACCCTTTGCTTCCACAGAATATCCCATGCATCCCCTTTCTCCAGAGCCAAACTCCTCTCCTGCTTTTCTTTGCAATATTCCTCCTTTTCTGAGACCTTCTTGTCTCGTTCATTGTAATTCTTTCTCTGCATTCTTTCTGAAAAGGTCTGTAAAATTCTGTTCTTGCTCAACTTTGAGTCCTGACAATTAATCCCAGGAAAACCCAGAAGAGTTAAGACCAAAAGGAACTAAGAAATGTACAGTGAGCCAAGAGGTTCACATGCAGGTTAGTCTGTCCCAGTTAAATATAAGGATATCGTGGATTTTCTGTGTGATAGAGGCCATTACTCTAGGCAACCACTTCGGAATTAACTACAATATGGTCCAAAATATCTATGAGAGTTTAATGTATAAAAAAAAAAATTTAAAAAAATTTAAAAAGAAGTGGCTCTAGGATTCTGACTGCTCTAAAACCAGTTTATCCTAATGAAAGTGAGTATATTCTTTCCAGTCATCCATTACTGACCTCTGTCAGCATCAAGTGGTTTGATCTATTAGGGCAGCTTCTATGTTCAGTAAATGATAATGCAACAGGGATGTCAACAGACAAGTTTTAGTTTGTACCATTGTAACACTGCCTGGAGTGGGAGAGAAGCATCAGGAGAGATTTCAGTGAGGAACTTCCTAGGGAACTAAGAAAAGGAGAATGATGGTTGTCAGTCTTGGCCAGAAAAGGAAACTTTTATTGCTTTCCAGGGACTTCTCTGCTAGGATGTATGACTAGGTTTGAGATAAATTGCTTGAAGCATATGCCTGGGGCAAAGAAAGAGGTGTCTGTAGTAGAAGAAAAGAACAAGTACAACTGGGAAAGAAAGAAAGAACTCTCCAGAAGGGCACACATCATGCACTGCAACACTCACGATCAGTCCTGGTTTCCTAAATCAGTTAATCCAACAGAATGACAGCGCCGTTTGTAATATGTGGGTAATATTTTAGTAAGTATTAACAATTAATATTTAAACTAAACCAACACTTGCCTAATAAACTTTAATTTAAATGTAACACTATAGAAGAGTGAAAGGCAAGCATGCTCCTGAGATTTTTTTTTCATGCCCTGATAATGTCAAACATCATCTGTAATTTAAAAGCAGTAACAAACTCGCGATAAATATTTTTTACTCTTGTTTTTAGCAAACTTTGAATAACCAAATATCTCCATGACAGAAAGTTAATTAGAAGAAAACAGTGCTAATGGGTCTCTAATTCAAAGGAAAAAAAAAAAAAAAAAGGTGAAAAAATTCCTTCCAGCACTGAGAAATTCTCCCCCATATTTTAAGCCAGTTTTCTTACTCATTTATGACTGCATAAAGCTTTCAGTGATCACTGAATTCTCTGTTAGGTGCCATAGAATCACTTCAGATTTAGGGAAGTGACATTTATCCTTTGACAGTCTTCCCTCTATGGATAATATGTATCTGAACTATCTTTGCCTATAAATATTAAAGGGTATATACGTACCATACGGGTTTAGCGCCCTAGACTTTTGGCCTGCTGATCTCTTTGACCCACTGTCGCTGTGTCCACTGCTCTCAGCTCAGAGATCACCATTCCTCAGCTGGGACCGTAGCTGGGCTGAGGAGACCCTCCCTGTTCTTTGGCAAATAAACTGTAGCTGACTGCTGCCAGCTACTGGCACCTCCCTTCACCAGACCAGAGTGCCTGCCTCTAGCAACAACACACACACTTGGTTAGGAGCATCATTCCTCAGCAACTTTGCTGTTCAAGATGCAGGAGGGACTCACCTTGAACCTGAGGACCTTAAAGCATCTCAAAATGCTGGAGAATTAATATTAATAGGGGAGAATTTATAACCCAAACCCAGATTATGATCCAGGCTTAAAATGCTATGAAACCATATTCCTTGACAACTTTTTCCTTCTTTCTCTGTTCCGATGTAATTCAATGACAGAAAGATCCAGCACAGCTATTTTTTTCCAAATGCTGAATAAAGTAGTGGTTATGTTAAATGGGAAAGTTAAGATGCAGAAGTTACCTCAGCATTCAACCATTTGTTAGTCATTAAAACAGCTTTATCAGTCTTGAATATTGATGAGGACTGCTATCTGGCTGAGAGCAAGAGTGGCTATCATACATATAATGCACTGCATAATTAAGAAGACAATGATAAACTGGTCCCTGATCATGCAGAGCAAAATTTGGTGAGGCCATGAAGTTACTGTGCATAAATGAGCATCTATTTGCATTATAAAATTGCCTTAGTTGTATTGTATATCGAGGGCCATTCACTGCTGGCTTAAAGTGTTTTCAGCCTCTTATGCTCATTCCTGACAATTCCTAAGTACTGAGCAAGGACAGGGTAAAAGTATATTAAATATGGTATAATTACCTATGTATCTTTAACGTCTCTGACACATGTAACCCGTACAGGTCCCACAGCTTTTCTTCAGCACAATCAAGATTGACACTGCAAAGCAAGTGGAGCAGAAATTTTTTATAGCAGGCAGGACACATGGCCCGAAGCAGTTGCAAAGTATTATAGAGATAGTACATGAGAAAGGATGGGAAGAGGCTGTCCTCTGTCTTTCAACTTTTCTGGTGCTTTCTCTTGATGAGGTCTTTCTTTCTCTTCTGGTTATTGACTGTGAAAATTGCATCATTCAATCTGCACTATGTTTTAACATAATCCTTAAACTTGGCTCTTGAGAATAGGGTGAAAAAATGCTAACTGCTAAGAAGTAACATATAGCAATTCCATAGCCACATAATTTATTGGCAGAATGGGGATTTGAATTTGGCTCTCCCACAACGTTAATAAATGCCACTGCACAACCAGCCTATGAATTAGTTTGAGATAGGCTTATCCCAATTTCTCCTGTTGGAGCTGTTCCACTGTGTAAGCTGAATATTAATTAGAGCTAGAATTTTAACAATGGTTTGCAGGCAGGTGAGCATCAAAACCACATCTGAGTCTGTCTCTCTCCTTAACAGCTGAGAAATCTTTCATCTATAACAGCTGTATTCTTACACAATGCTTAAGGTTTAATGAATGAGAATTTCTGATCAAGCCAGTTAAACCAGAATTCCTTACTGGATCTGACACACAACTTACATTTCTCTAGGGACCTGAAATATCCAGTAGCACTCTTTTGTAATGCGTAACACAATTCAGTGTCTGATTAAATGAGGCAGAAACTAGATATATGACTCTGCTTTAGAGTTTACAGACTACATTTCAGTGAGATCTCATAGAATTCTATTTTAACAAGCTAATTAATTTCCTCTAAATAAATTATTGTAAAAATACAGGGCTCTGAGGAGGAACTGTAAAACAGCTTATTTTTAACGGGGAAATGCATGTATTATTTAGTAAAGGAACCAACTTACTATAACAGATATCTTAGAGAACTCATCATCATGTAAGGGGAGTTTAAAAAAACTTGTTCTCTACTGAAGAATTATGGTAAGCTTTTAGTAGAAATTACAATATGAAAGTGGAGAATGTACAGATTGAAAACCACTGTTGCTAGGGTCAATGCAAGTGGACTTTGTTTTCCCTTTGCAGATTGTAATCTCCAATTATCTTTCTAGATGTTTAGAGATGTTTATCAGATCTAAACCATCTACTAATATTATAATAATACTTTATTCATGTGTAGTATCACACTGATGGTAATTAGTTAATATATATCATATATAAGTTTATGAGTTCTAAACATCTCTGTATATTTAGAGTTGTAAATTAGAGCTAACTAAGCACCCTGGACAATGGCTCTAAGTATTCACAGATAAGTCCAAATCCTGCTTGATGAGAAAGCGTTTGTGATAAAATGCTGTCTATGTCTTTTCTAAAGACCAAATAATGAAAATGAAACGACTGAAAACAAAACACACCCATAAAGCCCTCTATAGGAGAGAACAAAAGCCAGAAAAAGTCACATACCAGGGATTCAGTCTCTGCTTTTAAGTCATTTGGCTATGAATCCTGATATTATTAAATTATTAAGATCTAATACACTTTTTAAGGAACCCTTGAGGCTGTCTTTCCCTTGCCATCTTCAGCACAGAGCAAGCATAACTCTTTAGAGAAGGGCATGTGCATGCTGAGCTTGCTTTTTTTGAGTGAGAGAAAAATTAGACTATTTCCCATGTACCTTGGCTCTTCTGCACAGTAACCAGTTCAATGCTGTAACATGTGAGGAAACCACATTTTGGTGCTGAAAAGGTACAGGAACAGGGCTGGACAATTACTGTAGGAAATCGAGCAATCTTGTGATGGCAACACTACAGAAAAAGCAGGAGTCCCTGGTTTTGTTCCTGTTTGCCACTGGCGGTATACAGAGGACATACTGATAATTGTCTGGACAATTAATACCTGGCTGACCTTAGTTACAGACACTGGAGACACCTCGATGCTACTCTGTCATCAGATCTGCACCCATGAAGTAAACACACATTCTGTCTCTTTTGTAAAACTTAGTCTGCAATTAGTTAAGGTATGGTTCAATATCACATCTGCCTCCCTCCCCCCAGTTCCCTTTCTCTGTTCATCTTGCTCACTCTTTTCTTTATCTTTTGTTTCTTTGAAGTTTTCTCCCACATTTTTCTGATGGGAAAAAATAATTACCACATCTACAACTGTTTTTATGAACAATTCTGCTTATTTAATCTTAGCAGGCTTGCAGAGTTCTATAAAATCTATCAGCTGTGGTAAGGTTCTTCAAAGGTAAAAAAGCATTTAGAAATTTAAGCATCATTTGACTATTATATGTCCTACGTTGTAATTAAAGAATTTCTGAACTTAGAAGAGCAGCTAGGAGTCTGTGATCACAGCTATCTCAGAAAGCCCACGAAACATCACTGCTTGAAGAGTTCTTGGATCTTGCATCCCTGAACGATTTTTTGCAAGTTGGATAGAAAAAATTGATTCATTTGACCCACTGCTTGGGACCTGAGGGACAATGCAATTTACTGCACTTAGAGGAGCTAAATTATATACAATATGATGAGAACTTCTTTTAGGTATCTTGCTGAACCAATACAAATCCCTCTACTTAGGCCAGTCACCGAATGACAACACAACCAGGTCTTTTGGTGCTCTGGTGCCAAAGTAACGACCCCTATAATCCTGACATCATAAGATCTGCATTAACATTGTGAAGAGTTTTTTTAAAGAATAAATAGATAAGGAAGAAGAAGTAGTGATAAACAGCAACTAATATTTGTATTTGTTAATGCTTGCTATTGACATTGAAACTAAACTCTCCCACAGGTCTTTGGAACTACTTAGCTGCATAACAGAAGAAGCCCACTTATTCTGTGATTCTCACCACAGAATTTGCATATAAGCATTAAGTTCAACATGAATGTCCACGTGTGAATGCATTTATATTTTGTTTACATGTATTTATAAACACACACAAAATCTGCAATCAACACAAAATTTGGATAAGTCTTCCAATTAAGTGAAATGTTTGAAAACATTCTGATAATGCGTAAATTATTGTTACATCATCTGCCAGAACACGCATAACATAGTGTACAGCAACTTAGATCCATATAGAGAGCTTCCTTTCTTGTCATCCAAAGTCAGAAATAAGTTATGTAAAGATTATATTCTGTTTGTATCTTCATTTTCATAATTTGGGTCAATTAAAAAAATCCTCTGCTTTCATTTTTTACATTAATTTGCTGCCCTATTTCTTTCCCTGCATTTGCATTGCCACAGGAGTCAGTCAGTCTTAAATCTACTGACTACAAAGAATGTGGGTCCTGTTCTTTCTGTAAGAGTTTTAACCTCTTGCTTATAGAAATTCATAATTAAGAAGCATAGTACTAAGCTTTCATTTAGAATGGAAAACACAAAGATAAAAGCCCACCTATAAAAAAAAAAATAATTATGTGGATTATTGTCATGACCCGGACTGAGAGCCCAGAGAGTCATAAAGGTTCTGTGATCCCCTCAGGTTAAATTAAGGTGAAATGACACCAAATGACTACTTAAAATGTTTCACTTGTGGTAGAAACAACTTAAAGCTGGAAAAGGATAATAAGCAGTGTGGTCTGTTATTAATCTAGAAGAAAGAAAAGAAAGAAAAGAAAATAAAAAGAAAGGAGAGAAATAGAGTCAAAGAAATCTGGTCACCACACCTGGATTCAGATTTGTCTGAGGTCTGGTAATCTTGGGTGGTGGGTGCACAGCTAGCAAATTTTTCTGTGGACACTTAAGTTCATTTTATCAGCTGATTAGCATACTAGACAAGGAGAGGCAGGTATTCCACAAATGAATTTCCATGAGAGACAAGGAAAAAGGTGGAGCATGGGTTCTGCATAATCACTGAGAGAGGAATGGGGTGTACTAAACCCCTTGTCCAATTGAGCTGGTGGTTGTGCTCACCCTGCCACCTTTATTTCTACCCCAGTTCCCACAGATTTTTGCTGACTACCTTCTTCATGAGCAGTCATTGGGCTTCTGGGGCAGAAACGCTCATCTCTTGTCAAGTCTTACCACCTCTTCAATGGTGAAGTCGTTATCAAGGCCTGCATGGTGTCAGGCTTACACAACAGAGCCACAAAGTATCAGGCTTACACAATGGAGCCAGTGATTAGTGGTCCTTGTGCTTAATGAGATCCATTTGGTTTTACCCAGTCTGCATTTCCCTCCTTTGAAGCTTAGCTAAGGAGTTTGAAAATACAACCATAAGGGAGTGGGGATGTGCATCCTTCGGTACACTCCGTGCTTCCTTAGGTGACATTCCTTAGACTAATCACAAAGGCCACACCTTGTCCTTGAGGTCTTCTGTGTCAATGAATGAGGCATTCCTTCCTTCAGTTCCTTACAATTATACATGGCTAAGGCAAGGAAGAACTGAAAGTCAAGTTTACCATCCTGGAAAAACACTCAATATGTTAAAAATACCACGTGCTAAAAACTGGGACATAAACGACCAAAAAACATTGAAATATTCTACAAGTCGATGAACTGATCTTAACATTTCTCACCAAAATGCTTCTTAAAATTTTACCAAGCTCCTATAAACTTCGCATGGGTGGCTGTCATTAAAAAGAGGAAGAAAAAGACACAATGCAATCCAGTGACTTCTCTCCAGAGGCTGCCATTTCTGTCAGACATTTCACCAATGAATGCTAATAAAACATAGTCAGTCTTTGGCTCCTTCAGCTGTTATGGGCCTTACAGAAGCTCTGCTGCATTATGTTGAATTACATGGATCAAATTTGGGCAGACATTTAGATGGCACTTGGAGCAGATGCTAGTTCTTTAACTAAACAAGAGTCTTTTTCCTAGGCTTAGATTAAAACCAGGGGGACATCCAACCTTTATTTTCATATATGTATCAGTTACCTAAGTAATTTTATTTGTTTCACCTGAGAAAGAATAGACATGCGCTGATATTAGTCCAAAACTTTTCTGACTTTTTTTATAGGTCAGTTGTGTCAGACTTTAGTTTTTCTTAGATTTTCTGTGCAGAAATCTAAGATAAATTTTAGCACCACCTGTGCAGAAACTTTCTGGGCTGACATGAAGAGCTCTTACTATTATCACTCACAGCTATTTATGTGTGTCTTTAGGCAGGACTCAGGTATTGCTCAGCACAGTCGTTCTGCTTCTCCATGGAGGATCCTACAATCAGCCACTCTCATACATAGAACTTATGTAACTTAAAAGTTTCAAAGCATCTTATCAGATTTTTTGGAACAGAAAGACCTTGAGTACATGAACCTGATGGATTCAAGTAATCATACTGTATCCATTCTAGAAAAAATAATTGCCTATAGTTGTGCCTGTTAAAAGTATTAATTAAAACAGTGTCTATATGTTTGAATATTCTTTGTACTACAAGAGAGGACCAGACAATACTGATTTAGAAGTATGGTCCATACTTAAAAGATACCTGTTTAAAATTTTGATGAGATTCTTTGAGACAGACCTCCCTTAACATCCTTTTCCACAAAGGCTGATTTCTATTCATATGGAAGAGAATGGATTTTTGTGAGTGACTTCATTTGGGAAGGAACAGCTCATATGTTATGTGACAGACTGGTAGACTCATGTCCTGTTCTGCAGTTCCTTTTCCTCTTTTTCCCAATTACAAAGAAATAAATGCAGAGTGGGAGTCAGACAACGTATGTCATGGTGTATGTCAGACTTAGGCACATCCTGTAAGACTGGTTCCATGAAGTAATCAGTGCAGAAATTTTAATGCTTCCAAACCCCTTAGTAGTCTCAAACTCTCACTTCACTGGTAGGTATAATCCAATCTTTTCTTTGCCTCCTAGAATATACACTAGGCACATTCAAAACCAAACAAGACCTATAGCAAGAAATCATATTCACAAACATGCTACCCTACATGAAATGCCGAGTTGGTCTAATCATCCAACCCTCTACAATTACTTTTCCAAGATCCAGGTAGTGACTGGAGACAAGATTTTCTAGTTTGCGATCAGGTGATTTAATATATTAAAACCCAATGCAGAACAGAGAGCTTGACAAAAAAAACCAATCTTGGCAGGCCACTGGCATGGCTGACTGAGTGAATACTGGAAGGGCAGTAAAAAGCTGAGAGAGTCTCAGGGAACGTAGGTCAGGAGGGAAGCAGAAAGACTGCAAAGCTGAGTATGCAAAAAATCAACAGAAGAGAACTGAACTCGGGAGGTAAAAGAGCAAAGATTACATATGTATTATGTGAAGGCTCTTAGTCTGCTCCAAACCCAAAACATAAACAGAGTGCCTGGTGTGTGGACACAGTAGCTGGCTGTCATTTCTTGAAAATGAACTCTTATATCTGACAAAGCATATGCCCCACATACAGGTGAAAGCTGCTAACACCAGCAGACCGTTTTTAGTAACAACAGTTTTCACAGTGAAGGGCTGCAAACAGACATATTTTTTCAAAATATAAATGAAACAAACTTCTACAGAATCTTTAGCATGTAAGATATCAAAGATTCCATTCCAGAGAAAACAAAGATTTTAGTGCTTCCCTATTTTTTTCCAGGACTATGCTAGATATTTCCATTTCCAGAAAAAAACAGTCCTCAAGCATGTGACGAAAAGGATAAAATCCCTCAACAGAAAAGCTGAACATATAAACATATGCAAAACACAATTAGGAAACAATCCACAAGGTGAAGTTTGTCCTCACTAAGCATTTGCTGAATAATTTTGGAAAATAAAAATATAAAATTTGAAGTCTGTTTTAAAACAGTTTGCAAACAAACTAAAAGGCTAAACCAGCATAGCAAATGGTTTGCAATGAACCGTTCACCTCCAGAGTACATCTTGTGAAACCAACTTCTCACTTGACTCTTTTTGAAACTTATTCCAAAACAGTATTTGAAAGTAATTATTTTGTTCTTTCTGCTGGTCAGAACTTGCTTCGTAAGCATGTTGCTTCCTATGTTTCTCATTAAGTGCACATTTGCCCTTCATCAGTGGCATAATATCTACACTTCCAATTTTGTAAAGCAGTTGCCACAGAGGAAAGAAAGCAAACACGTGCTTAACTAACTCCACTGAAATCAACCTAAGACTTTAAGACTAAGCATTTGTACAAACATTATCTTAAATAAAAACTGATACAATCCTGTATATCCATGTTAGCAAGAACTGTGATCTAAAGGCTTCTCATTACATAAACACAATATTCAAATACACTAACTCTTAGCTAAAAAGACGTTTTATGAAAACAAGCAAGCATTCAAAATTTTTCTACACAGGTTAACCTTGGGACTGACTTTGCTTTTTCAAACATTTCATATTTGGAAGAAGAAAACAGTTAATGTGGGCTCGTTTCGTTTTGTTTTTAACAGAACTTAAAAGTATTCCCTTGAGATTTTGCACAAAGTGATCCTTGGATGGTCATTTATCTGTTTTGCTGGAAATATTCTATTTGCTACACTTTCTGTGGGAATAAATAAGTATATTCCTTCCAGAGTTACAGGCTTTTTAATTCTGAAATAAATCAAATTTGCGGATGGATAATGCACAGAGGTTTGGGAAGGCTTTTGCTGGGAGAAGGCAGCCTGCCTGCACAGTAACGGACTAATCTACTGACATCCCTATAAAGTCTGCTCTCACAGCTAATGAGATGGGATTATGCAGGTCTGCATTTATTAACAGCAATTGCTTTTCGTATGCTGAATTTACATCCCTAAATTTGTTGCACAAGTGTTTCATAACAAATTTACATCATCCGGCTTAATGCGGGCTTTTTTAGCATCTTTTGTTAAATTTGTATTTGCATAAAACAGTTTATTCAATTTGTTGCCCTGACAGTAAAAGCACATATTCCCTATTAGAAGAACGGGACCTAGTGCACTGAAAATATCCTTGCAATTTTTTGCCCTATTCCTATAATACACCATCGTTGCTGTGGCTTTTTGATTCCTTTACATTACAGTGTGTTGAAAAGTAAGTTCTTGGACCAAGCTATGTGAAAATCTATGCCAAAATATATTTTAATATATATAATAAAATAATTTTAAATAATATTTTTATTAAAATATATTTTAATAATATTTGCACACCTTGCTCAAAAAGGGGTTTTTAAACAGAAAAGGTTATGGATGTGTACAAACAGATGGACATTTACACTTTTAAGATGCCTATCAAAACATAGCTAGGATCTGTTACAGAAGTAGGAGTGGGATGTGTAACAAAAATAAGCATGGAACATCGACTGTAGCAGAATAATGATTTATTGGGTTTTATTACTACAGTAACCGGAGCAATTAGTCTTCTAGTAAAGGACGAGCACTTGTCTGTTCCTAGGTTCACAGTTTGAAAGGACACAGAGAAAATCCCATTCAGGGGATTTTTCAAAACAAAACAAAGCACTGTCCTGACAAACTTCCCAGGACGCTGAGATCAATCCATGATTCACTGGGTAACATCCAAGCTTCATTAGAAAGACAAGACACCCTAATTTATTCACCTGTTGGTCCGAAATATTTGCATGATCCAGTAACTAGTAGTTATAAAAGATACTCATGAAGACTAGTGTTTTAGATAACTTGCAAAGTTGATGTTTGGAGAAATAGTAACTATTTGGACATTAAAATGACATGGATCATACAACAGGAAGGAATCCTATTATCTAGGCCATCTCCTGAACTCAAGGCAGGTTTAGCAGTTCCCAGTCATTACTGATGGACGTTGTCTTCACTGTTTAAAGCTCTCCTATTATAGACGCTCTGCTGTCTCCCTCAGTGAATCATTTGAGAACTTCTGTACTCTCTCATGATATGGTTTTGATCCGTGTCTATCCTGAGTCTTTACTCCTCAGATTTAAGTTCATGCTTCTTGACGTAAGCATGTGGGAACATAGTGTCTTTTCAACTAGAAAGTCTTTTACATACTTGAAGATACTTAAGTTCTCCTCCTACACTTTCCTCCACCTTCTCATGTCTTTCTTTAGGCTAAAGAAACTCCATTAACTATCTTTGAAGAATTATAAAAATGCAGGGAAAGAGATGCTCTTCTTTGGAGCCTCTCTCTATAGTTTACATTAATACTGATTTTTTTTTTTTCCTGAAACAAGGAATATGACTCCATCTAAGCTGAGTTGAAGGGATTACTTTATTGTATATATCTTACATCTTAGAAACACTACCACTATATATATAATGCAGTACTACATTTTTCACAACAGTATTTTTTACTCCTCTTTGGCCTGTGAGCCTCAACTATCAGATCCTTTAAAATATATATATATTTGATTTCCTACCTAATCCTACCTGTGTATTGTTTATGTGCTTGAGAAATTCCTGCTGCAATGTACACTTCTGACTGACGCATGGCTTTGAGTTTTAGACCATTTCTTCCATTTGTTGTGACCTTTTTTTCAGTTACAAACCTTGCCTTCCAACTTGTCCCGTTCTTCCCAGCTGCATGCTACTGTCAAGTATAATAAGCATACTTTTTACTCCATTATTTGAACCACTAATGAAGATACAACGCTGTACAAACCTCCAGACAGATCGCCTGGAAAACCTGACTATTTCCAATTCAGCAGCAGATCACTGAGAACTACTCTCTGTGAACCGAGTGACCAGCCAGGTTTGCACAAATTCCACAATAGTTTTTCAAGACTTTTATAAGAAAGAAAAATCAGATTACATCCAAGATTTACTAAATTAAAAATAATATAAAGGGAGGGAGGCAAGTACAGGTGTAAAATAAATAAAATAAGATATTCCACATATATTGTTGAGTACCTGACAGATGTGTGAAGTTTATAAATCTGTATGCTAGTAGGCAATCTTAAAACAGAAGGGGTCATGTCTGAGGGTGTATTTATTTAACAGAAAAGGCTGCTTCTACAGCATCAAACCTTATGATGTCATTTGTCTTGTTCTGGCTAAGAAAAAGTAATAGACTAAACAAAACAAACAAAAAAAACCCACTATTAGATTTTCTGTGTCTATACTTAACTGTTATAACTTATGAAGACAGTCATATCTATACTTTATGATTTCTACTTGCAAAAAGCACTCAAAAAGAGCATTTTCTGGGAAATCTTTAACAGCTTACATGGGACTACATAATAAGAGAAACCTGTTTAAAGACTGTACATTTAACTGGTCTAGTTTTGTCTAAAGAGAACTTTCAGTTGTAGAAAACTGCATTTGGCACACGCAACCACCTATATATCAGCAACCAAACAAGATCAAAGCAAGATCTTATCTTCTGAGTGACCTGTGTTACCTTTCAAAGCTTGATATCCATTTAGTTTTGAATGGAACTGGAAAACAATAAGTTTTACTAAAATTCCCAAATGTATCAAAATAAAGCCTCCATGCTGCAAACATTTAAATGTGTGTACACTCAAGTTGTAAATGAGCTCATCATTTTTAATAGGATTATAAATATACCTAAAGCAAAGCATATGAAACATCATTTGAAGGCTTAAATAACTAACTCAGATGGCTGATTCATGATATTGTTAAACCAACATAAATTTGGGCTGCCGCCAAATGAGGGAACCCTGTTCTCACCTTCCCACTCTGATTGTACTCTAGAGGTTTGTTTGGTTGGATCTGTGGTGCACGATGATTTAAAGCCAAATCAGTCTCCTCAACTGTCTGACTGCACAACCACAAAAGTGGTAGCAAGAGAGAGGCAGCAAAAAGGCTAAGGGCAGTCTTGTTTGGCAGCAATCCCACTTCATGGCACTGCAACCATACCAAAACATGACACCTTATTTGACTTTGGTTCAGCATTTTTTTGCAAAATGTCAGTAAGAAGGTACTGTAAAATATCGCTCAAAACAAAGAGCCATGTCATAGAAAAAAATGGGTTTTCCCCTTTCTTCACCTTCCAAGTTATTAATGAACTAATCTGTTTGCATTTTCAAGTGATTTATGTTGCATTACCTAATCTAAAAATGGTACTGGAGAGCTCACAAATGAAAAGATGAGTAGAAGTACGCTCTCAAGAGATAAGTGATGAAGACAAATATGTATATTAAAAAAACTTAATACAAACATGAATCAAGAAAAAAAATAACTGAAGTAAAACACAGCCTGAACCAAGATAGAATATATTGTTCAAGTAACTGCAAAATGCCCAAGTATTCTACTTTTGCCAAGTAAAGGTGTCAATGGAATGATTTAAATCCTATCAGTATTAATAAATACTCCTCATAAAATCAATCTAAGATAAAGAAGTGGTTTCACATTATCAAGAAAATAAAGAAGGCAGCACAGCTATAAAAGATTGAAATCCTAGGTGACTTGACCCTTTATTCTTACTGTAACTCCTTACTTTTCTCTCCAGGGAGTTCCTGTGAGATCTGCAAGATCAGTCTAGGATTACAGTACTTTTAAACTGAATCGAAGATAAAACAAAGTTTTAACAGCTGCTCAAGGCCCGTCATTGAACCAATAATCTACTAATTATCTCAAGGACCTCATGTGTCATTAAGGTCTGTTCAGCATAATAATCAGTAATGTGTATAGTAAAATTATCAAACACTTCAAGTATACATTCTCTCCCACTCTGTCCCCATTTTGACTAATTTAAATGAAATTAAAATACATTTGTACCTTCATAAAAGTACAAATATTCTTTTTTTCTCTTACCCATAACTTTTTTTTTTTTTCCTAATAAAATAGATTTAGGATCTATCAACTTTATTCCTTCTTTCTAGACTATTCCCTTGTTTCTCAACAGACAATGTAATAAAAGTCTGGGAGTAATCTTCTCAGTACTTTAACTGTCCTCCTATTCTGTTCAACACTTAATGTGCTCTAATTTAACTTAATCCTGCGTCCTTTAATTTAGGATTAGATTGTCCACCATAATCCAGGCTTGGAGCAGAGTGGTGCAGTTGTGAATACTTACAGAGCAATAATAAAAGAGAATTATTCTCTAACAGAGTCATTGCTTCCCAAAGCCATAAAAATTACTTTTCCAGCCTCTGGACAGTTCTGGGTTTCACATCTTGTTTTCACATCTTGGTTTCATTATGTGCAAATCTAAATTGGTCTTTTTTCATTCTTATATGGTTTTAATTTTAGATCACCTCAGCACTGATCTCTGATAAACTCCACACAGTGTCAGAACCCAGACTGAAGGGTAAACCTTCAACACATCGGTAAGAGGGGAAGAGGAAGGATAGAAAAACCAAACACAGCAAACTTAGGTGTCAGAATAGATTTAATACATGGACCCAGCAAAATCAGACTGGAAAGAGAGGGATCCAGGATCAGCTAGTAAACTGAATTCCGGTTGCAGCTTGACCTGAAGCTAGACAGCTATTAACTCCCAGTTCCTCACAAGGCATTGTGCTCCACACAAGGTGAGAAGACCCAACTATAGAGGGGGGAAGAGAAATAGGGGAAAAAGAGAAGCCAAAAAAGAGAAGTCCTGACCCCTCCTAAGGTGCTGAGTGGGAACTCCACTTGCCTCCAGACACAGAAAGCCACTGCTATTCCTGCTCATAGATTGCTTTCTGTACTCCATCTGATTCATCAGCCTCTGAGACCCAATCAGTGTAACAGGTGTCTTAATATAAATTACAGCAGAGAAGAGGCACTCAGCTTGCACAGGCCCACCACTCCTTTCACATAATACAGAACAAAACTGTTTTCACTTAGTTTAGTGAGGCATTTGGCCCTGATTTCATCCTTTCAGGTTTTGCTGATGATCAGCTTTTCCTTTACTACCTCCTTTCCATTCCCTCTTTCATAACCCCGCATGACCCTATATTTCATTATATTTGCTGCCCTGATGTCCTCCCTTGAAGTCTAACTCCCTCAGATTCCTTCCCTGCTACTCTAGCTGCTACCTTGCTCTTTCTTCTTTCCTTATTTACTTCCTCACCGTTCATATCACTGTGTTCTCCTTTCAGAATCTTTTCCTTTCTCCCAAGTTACTGACCATAGCTTTTTTCACTGAATAACACAGGCAGCATACATAATATCATGCATTTTCACAGACGGCATGTTTAAATACCATACTGATTGCTTTTACTGATTGCTAAATGCTGTACTAAATTCCAAAATCAAGAATCTAACAGTTAAATCCTGGCACCTCACTGGCCTCTAGCAAGCAGGGGAAAATAAAGCTGCTGTTCTTTGTCATAAGTTAAATCAGTTAACTCTTTCCTAGGTCGGTTCAAGCCACCATATATAAGGTGTGCATTCATCCACAACCAATGCTGACTCAAGACTTGTACAACTACCCAGTAAAAATATGAACATTACCTTTGATTTAGATCTAGTAGAGCCATTAAATGACTTTGAAACTGATGACAGTGAGGTGTTCCAGAATGAGAAAGTGAATCGAGTAATTACGAAAATAGCTTACCAAAGCATAACTCAGTGCTGTCCTCTCTTCTCTTCCTCCTCAGTCTACATGGATATATAGACTATCAGAGCAGAAGAACAAAAGGCAATGAGAAAAAAATTGAAGGTATCTTTCATAGCAAAACACTGTTACATGAAGCATCAACCACCAGACAAGTATGATTCTGAACCCTCAAAAAGATGAAACACTCTTTCAGGAATATGTAACGTTTTCCTTTAAAATTATATTTAAAGTAGAGAAATTAGATTTTTATGGGAGAAGTTCTTATTTCAGATGAGAAAGATTGCTTTAGGTATGTGTATACAGACCAGTTAACCCCCTTTCTAAAGACATAATTTCTCATACTTTACAAGCTCTAGTTCACTTGAAATTTAAGATTCGGAATATTATCTCCAGCCTCTTCAGAACATTGGCTGCAGCACACTACGAGGTGTGGAAGAACTGAAGAGCTACAGATGGAATTCTCGTCAAGAACAACCCTAAATCAAGTTGTGTGCATGGGAAAGTCAGAAAACTGAACACACGAACAGAAGATACTCCATTGATAGCCACAACTACTTTGTCTAAATTTATAAAACTGAAGCTCACTATGTTGGCTTCTTAAACACATGCTACAGCACCAGCATGCTCCGTGTCATCAGTGGCCTCCAAACACAAAATGTTGTAATAATCCCATATTAAAATAAAGATAACAAAATAAAAGAGATTAAAACAATAAAATAAATTAAAATAACAACTGTGCAACAAAAATAAGTAGGAAAGATCCTAGAATTGTTTAGTCAAAAGTTCTCAAACCTGAGGATAAAATACGGTTTTGATAACTGCATTTGTGTACAATTTACCGTATTGTTACAGTATATTGTTTACCATCACTTTGTCTCCAGATGATCCACACAGAATAATGTCTGCTCTTGCTACTAGTTGAAGGTATTTAGATGCCTAAATATAGAGCCAGGTGCCTTACTAGGGTTTCCAATGCGTTTGGTTACAACTGTAGATGAGTAATTGCCCTTCAAAACTGTGATATGTTACCCTAAGGCATAGTGTGCTCTGCCTTTGTGTGTATTCATGTCTCTAGCTCAGTTTTTGCTAATGGGAATCTACTCTTTGGTTGTTGAAAGGCAGAGATGCTTTATTTTGACAGATGCAGGTAAATTTATAAAAAGGTGATTTTTTAAATTTAAATGCTCTTATCTAGTGAACATCATAGAATGCTGAAAATATGCTTCTGAACATTGCTTAAGCACATGCTGTACGTAACACGCTGGTTTTTACTCCCAATATCTTTTGTTAGTTCCTCTGTGTTCTTTCTCCTAACATTAAGATGTCAAGTTCTAAGGGAGAGACAATGGGAATTGTCATTGTGTGGCAACATTCAATAAGAACCTCTAACACTGAGTTACCAAAAGCCAGGCCTCTGTCTTCAGTTCTTTCTCACTATCACCAAATGATACAACAGAGTAGGAGTTACCACACCTCTAATGGTTTTCAGAATGAATTGCATGGCCTGTACACACCCATGCGATAAATCTCAGTTAGCAGACATTTGTTTGAAATCCATAAGAGTTGTTTTGTCCAATAATGTCTTGCAGTCCAGCATTATTTCTATTTCATTTAGGTTTATACAGTATTTATTAGTGATACTGTGCAGGTAGACCACTCTTGAAATCAATTACTTCTATATTAATTGATAATCATTAAGTAATGATTACTTAGTCTTAAATCAGAAATAATTTGAAAAAATAATATTGGTTTTGCCACTTTACAGAAATAAGAATGGATAAAGTAATAAAATGGCCTTATGAAGTCGTCTTGCTGGAAGTATTGGGCCCATGCGTTTGAAATCTATATTCCACCAGAGTAGTGAAAGGCTGGAGCAGCAGCCTGGCAATTTGGCATTCACCTGCACACTCATGAATCATTAATCTGAACTTCTGAAATGTCCTCTATTAGAAATGCCTGTCCCTTGGAGCCATTTATGGATTCAGAGAAAATGAGTTATGATTACGAGTAGCGGAGTAAAGAAAGACTGGAAGAACATAGTAACTTGGAACAAAGGCATGAGTCAACACTGGGGGAAAAAAAAGACTAATGTTGGAACTAAGAACTCAGAGAAGAAAGAAATACTAAATAGGACAAAACTTGTAAGCATTTCAAGAACAGAAGAAAGCAATGTTATTGTCAATTAAGAGAGCTGTCCCAACAATTATTAACACTGATTCTATGGAAACACTGCTTCCGAATGAGGAACCCTTTTGGATGCTGAATAATGGAAGGGCAAAATTAAAAGCCCTGTATTAGCCTCAGCCAGGCTATGCTTGCACATTTAACTCAATGACTAATGTTAATGTAACTTTGAAATATGAAATCTATCCTAACAAAAAAGATATATTTAAGCTAATGTAGCACATGGCTCACTCCTCAAGAACTCTTTAATTCCATTCAATTATCTCTTAGCTGTTGTTCTTAAGGAGAAGCATTTTCCATTTCAGCTATATTTCTTTAGCAATCCCTTTCCAGGAGCAAAAGTCCCTTATATTCAAGAAAGACGTTAGAGAACTGTAGAAAGATAAAATAACTTGCCAGAGAAATCTTACAAACATTTTACTATTGCCTGTTTTAATCTCTTTTTAGCATTCTTTACACAGGATTTTTGTAACATGCTTAATTTGCCTAGAGGCCTTGTCAGACCATGAACATTTCATAAGATTAAACTAGTTCTCTCCCTTCTGCTAAATCTTACACTGCTAAATTTAGATTATACCGGAGCAAGAAGGAGGTACGTTACAACTGCACTTTTAAACTGAAGTAACTAACCACTGACAGTCTGCTTTATTCACTTACTGTGGCACACCATTTTCTAACCTAATTCAACTTAGAGAAAAATAAGAATATTTACATAAACTTACACCAGATAAAATTTTTGCCCCTATGCTTATCAGCCTCCCCTGATCTATGCATGTATTTCTTCACTGTACATTATGTAATTCTGCAAGGATCAGAATATTTGTAAGTTTTTTCATTCCTGATCCATTTCCCATGCCTTCACTTTGCTATGCCTGTATCTACTATTTAGTATACTTGCTCTTTATTGAGTTTAGAACAATGTAATTCTACATGAACCTTCCTTAAAAAATAAGTACTTTTAAGATTCATTTTCCTCAAGATAAATTTAAAAAAACCCCTTAATATGTAAAAATGTTACACTTCAGTAATGAGATTCAAATGTTTCTAAAAACACTTTCTATCCATGTGGGTCTGCACTGCAATCACAAATTCACAAAGTACCAAATATTAATTTCATTTTCTACAGCCAGATGGAGTTGTTTCCCATGTACTTATTTAATGAATTTTCATTGTTAATTAGAATAGTTTGCCAGTGGTGATCAATAAACATTTTGGATATTTACAGAGTAAGAATTACAAAGAACAGCCACAGACTAAAGGAACAGAGAGAGGGACGAGATTATAAGATTTCATTAGCTTAATTAGCAATGGTTTCATAACCTTCACATAACACAAATGTTTCTAGTACCTAGTGATTTACTTCCACCCCTCCCAGTAACTATCCCACCCTCATAAGTAAATTTCACTTCAGTTAAAATCACAGTGAAAACATTTTTTTTAATATAATTTTAAAACAGAAATATGTAAGGACTTGTGGTTTGGGGGCAGTTCAGAAACCAAATCAATATCAGAAACAAGCGTAATTCCTACATTTGCAGTAGGAAAAATGCTAAATATAGAAAGCTCCACATGTAGCATCCTATCAAAAATTTGACTGGATTCAGATTTCACATTTTGTATTATCTCTTTTCATTGGAACAATCAAAACGGAGGAGGACCATTGAAGCAGTGAGTGTAACAGGTGCCTGCACACACTGGATGGAAAGTGCAAGTGATATAGGATCCTCGATGTGCTCAGATTATGAATTTGCTGGGTACACACAAATCACGTGTACTATACCGGCTCAGCAGGACTGTGGTGCACACATCAAATCCCACACATCTGAGCCTTTTAATAGATCTGTGATTTTCTCAGGTTGACCATCTTCACATATTCTGACCAAATTGAAGCAACCCAGCCATGACAGCAAACATTGCTAAACTCATGAGATATGAGAGCAAGAAAAGATCTTATTGCAGATAACTAAGTAGTTTAGGTGGATTCAAAACTCCCGGTGTCACTAACTGGTCAAATACCTAACTACTGTTTGCTTAGGTGCCTGATATATTTTATAAACAGTTTTATAAAACTTCTTTGACCTAATGACTGAAGCCACTGGACAAATGGCACACCTTTGACTGACTAAAAGCTACAGGATTTTACACCATAAATAAACATAATGCACATAAATAAACAAACATTCTGAACTGAGAATTTTCTACAAAGGGCAGGGCTCAAGTACAGGGCATGTAACAAGCAGATATGATTATATCTGGTTTTGTCCCTGCGGACAGGAAAGATGCAGAAACACTAAAAAATTCAGAGGAAAGTAAATTACACAATAGGACCTTTTTTCTTCTGGGACACAATATGATAATTCATAGAGCAAACATTATTTTATCCATCCACTCAAAATAGTATATGAGTTTTCTTTTCATAGCACTTCATGGAGACTGAGCTATTCACAATAAGGGGAATCAGTACTCCTGAAGTTGTCACTCACACTTTAGAATCACATCTTTATGCTCAATTAGCAATCTGCAATTCTTAAATATAGATAAGCAATTTAATCCTGTATGATGTTCGCAGATTTTCATATCCATTCTGATTGTTGCTTCCTGTAAATACTCTGGCTCACAATTTCTACACTGCATCCACGTCAACGTGGTTGCTTATATGCTATGTCTCATGAAAATAAAGCACCTGCATACTTAGCCATCTACTGTCACAACTGGATTAGAATCACAAAAGAAACAAGTGATTTTGGGAAAGCAAGAGAAAAAAACCCACACTTCCACATTTTCTCCCTCTTCTCAACATTAACTTGAAACCACTTTGAGAATGAGCTGCCATTTATTAACATGAAACTTGTGAATTCATAAGTGTAGCATAACTGTTCACTCCCTCAATGCAGTAGGCTGCCTTAAGCCTATTTCTTTGGGGAAGAAAAAGAAAAAAAAAAAAAAAAAAAAAAGGCAAGAACAAGAATCACATTAATTCCAAGAAATCAGCAGAGAATTAAGACACAGCTGTATTTTTGCACATAAATTTCAGAGTCAACTCCGACAAGATGAAACAGATCTTCAAGTAAAAGGGATTAAAGGAGGATAATCAATTATATAATTAAGACCTAATGCAAACTGCTTAGAAAAAATAATTCTATATCTTAAGTTTTTTTATTCTCAAACCTTTTATTTGGTTTCACTTAACTCACGTCTAACTCAGATTCCACTCCAAGTTGCACACCGCAGGTTTCATACTGAGTATCAAGTGCAAGCCTGCAAAGCAGCCCTCGAGGCATGAGCCTTTCTGTCACCACAACCAGAGTAACTGGCACTGGTTGTGGTGCTGGACACCTTTTAGCTCACAATTAAGGAGGAGCAAAATAAAGTTTAAACCAAGTTTAGCCCTGTTTCTTCGAGGAACAGAGATTTGGTTTCCAAAGCGCTATTTCTATCAATTAATTTCATTCTTCAACAGAATATTTAATTTTTTTCTTCCAGTAAACCTCACTGTTCTGAAACTCAGTACATATGGAGTGCAATAAAAGTATTTTTTTATCACAATTGTAATAATCAAATTTACTAGTTATTTTTAATACAGGTATTTTTAATCACCACTATAAGACTGAAACAACCACATCAGCAGTTCTATCATCACCCTTTTACAAGATCAGCCTTAGTGTCTGTGGTGGAAGACCTAAACTGTGAAATTTGGATTATCACTACAAAAGCTACTGTCCCCTATACCTCAAATATTTAATGGCACTTTGCTACGTACTATCCCTTTATAGTAGCGTGGGAGGGACTAAAGCACATAGAGCATTTATGACTCTCAATGACTAACTAGCTTTGTTACTTAAAGAACTGCTGTTTCATTTATCATACCTGCCACCGATACTTTTATTTCATAAAAGCACCTTGATTAAGTTTTCTAAATGAGAACATTAATTGAAACAATAACTTTCTGAAAATACGATGCCCCCTCAGAAGTAAAGATTGATTTTAAAAGGGCATACAAACCATAGATTTGAAGACTGTTGTCAGTAAATGAACAGACTAGTGTCGTTATTTCTGCGCCATTTTCCTATCTCAGGTAAATTTAAAGAGGCAGCTATTAAGATCTCAGAGTATGATATTCATTTAAAAGCAACCTGATTCTAATAAGAATTATTAAGGATAAGTAGTAACAAAGAAGTTAGTTGTTCCCATTTGCTATTATTAAGTCTCAATTTGCAAGTATCATTTTGCCAACAAGTAAAAGAAAGTAGCCTTCCCCTTCCTACTTCATGCTTTTGAAAGCTATAATTATTTAGACGTTCTAAAGTTGTTCTATAATCACTTCAATTTCTCCAACTCAGATTATCTTTAATTTCAAAAACTGGAATGCAATTTAATTATCATTAACAGTGTTTTCGAATTAACATAATTCCTTTTCGAGCCTAAGTAATCAGACACAGCCATTTCCTCCTAAGTAATCGGTAATGGCTTCTGAAGTGTTCTTCTGTTAGCCAGAAATCTGAATTAATCTTTTTTTTTTCTAACAGTATTAGAGGGCACTTTTACACCTCTGTTCCTATTCCTGCGATATCTCAAAACCCCTATATTAAAATGGTACCGGTTCCATGCTGATTTACAAGTTAACTTCTTAAAACTGAGATTTTGCTTTGCCAAATCCCCAAATAAACTCTGTGATACCAAACAAATACCAGATACCAAGCACTGTATATTTTCATGATAACTTCAGAACACAAAATAGAAGTTAAGAACACAATGACTTTCTAAGTATAATTTACATTCTCCAAGTGGTCATTACTAAACAAATAACTTTTTAATGGCCTATGACTTTTTTGCTTTATCCCGACATACCCCAAGATTCAGGTACCACATGACTGTGGATTGCCTAACACCTTTCTTTGAGACAAGTCTCAAAGTCCAAACATTTATTAACTTCCCACAATGTACTAATTAGATACATGATAATTGGCTAAGTATATACAACAAGTTATGGCAAGCAATACAGTATGCCTTGCATTGCTTAATGGTAGTGGAAGAAAAGGGGAAAAAGGAAAGGAAGGAGATGGAGGGAATAGAGGAGTAGAGATCACCGGTCTGGGTTCCTGTGTAGATCCCACCAGCAAGGGTTCAAGGAGACATCTGTCTTCTTCACTTCACTCTCCAGCACCCCAATCCCCTCAATTTATACACACCTGAGTCCATCCCCTAGATCAACCCACATACCTACACATCCCACATATGGGGAGGGGTAAGGTGTTTCATGGGATAATGTAATTAGCATGATCTTGTTAATCCTCATTAGCATATTCATGGGTGTTAACTTTAACACGGATTTCATGGATAATGAAGCAAAGGTCATTCGCTGGACAGATGGCCCTTGGAACTTGACCAGGTGCCCCAGAGCAGAGCCATCCTGTCTCCACAGGGCTCCCCCCTCCAGCTGCATCCTGTGTTATTGGGGCGGCCTCATCAGCTTCGACCTCCACACCTCCACCCCAGGACTATAGTTTCATTACTTGTGAGTGTTTGAGACATTCCTTAGCTCGGAGGGCCTCCACTCCCTCAACTAACCTTTATCTCTTTCTCAGGCTGCTTTTTCTCAGTCTTTGTTTTCTGCAGGCCTCTTTCTTTGAGGATCTGTTTTTACAAGTCATCTCACAGGGTTTTTTTGTTTATTTTTTGTTTTGATTTGTGTGGGGTTTTTTTTATTTTAGAGTTTTATGTCTTTTTCTTGAATTATTTCAAGCACACTCAGTGACTGTGAATTTTATTAACTGTCTCCCACACTCTGCCCTTTGCACTGCATTTACATATACTCTGAACATAGCAGGTCCTCATTTCACATTTGTTCACCTTATCACATTTGTAACAGTTGCACAACAGGGTCTTGCCAAAGAACTTTTTTCATGTCATTGTTTTACATATTTCCTAAGAAGTGATAACATTTCAGAACATGATATAAGTCTGTTTTCCTTAAGAGACAATGTTCATTGTTAAAAAATCCTGCTAAGATCACCACATGGTTGAGAACTCCAGAATGAGAGTGCAAAAGGCAAAATAATACATTTCTAGATCAAACATAGGAAATAAGGTTAAAAAATGAAAGTAAATATGCTATGATCCATCAGAATTTGCTGTAGTGATTACTAGGAAATTAAACAAATACTAAGTAATTAAAAGATGCACAAAGCACACTATCTTACATATTAAAAATAAATGGCAATATTGTAAAATTTAAAGTCTAATTTGTTTGAACTGACACAGACAAGAAACTAGTCTTTATACAAGGAAATTTCCTAAAACTCACAGAGAAGCTTTGACTGTTTTAAAAACAGTACCTGGGCCGAAGGAGAAAGAAAACCAGTCTTAAAAGATGAACGTGCAAAGGAAGAAAATCTTAATTAGGTATCTAAACTCTTCTCACTGCATTTATGATTTTATACAGCACTGTGGGAGATGGAATTCAGAAAGAGAGGGAGACAGCGTGTGTGACAGAGCATGAGTGAGGACTAGCACAAGAAAAATAGGGGGGGACATTAAAACAAGTTTCATGCTATTGATAAGATATTAAAGTAGTCTGCGTGGTGGAAGGAGTGATCACAGTAACAAAAGGATTTACTTGTTTAGCACTACTTTCCATTCTGGTAGCTGGTCAGTTAAAACAGCTGGAACAAATAAAAGCAACAATATATGAACTTGGACAAAAAAACAGTAAGAGCTATACCCTACATCATTTACAGGAGATCCCATAACATGATCAAGTAAAAACATGAGAGATTAGGCAAGAGCCAGTTGGCCTTCAAGAAGAAAAAGTATTCAGTTGTTCACTTGTAAGATTTGCAGACTGTCATAAGGTTTTAGAAGCTACCTCTTCTTACTCTTCCTTGTTCTCTCCTCTTAAGAATGAAATATTGCTACCACAGTACTTCATTCCCTCTTTCAACCTCAGTGACAGAAGAAAAAAAGAAGTTTATACAGTAACTATAGGAGATTCAAATGAGAATACAATTTCTGAAAGTTTGGCTTGGAGTGGTTTTTCTTCCCCCAGTTAGTAAAAAGATCTTCTTAAACCCTATTAAATTCCATTAAATAAACAAAAGACTGGCTACCAGCCACCTTGCTAACCGAAGAGAGGTTGTAATTCACCGAGTTCAGAAATGGCATGAACTGCCAGAGCACAGCTTAAATGGTTTATGAACAACAGCAGAGTTCAGAGTGAATTATAGTTATCTATTATTAAAGTTCTAAAAAGAACTCAGGACATATCAGAACTAACGGCTTCCTAACACTCCTCTGAAGACAAGCAGCTAGCGATGGGGAGGTGACTAACCCTTCAGAAGAGTTCACTCTTAGCCTGATCCTGTTCCCATGAACTTATATAGCATTAGCATTGAACTGAGGTCAAATGCTTTAAAAAAAAAAAAAAAAAATCAAGATTTAAGGGGTACTTTGGGCACATTTTCAAACTGGCAGCTTCTGCTTTGACAAACATTCTGCTTTATACTTCATGATGGCCCTCCGCTGGTACAGAGAAGAATCTAGAAAATTGTTTACAGTGCAGTCGCAGTCTACTTATACTTTGATAATTCCTCTTCAGAGACTTTCTTTTACAATCCATGTTACATAAACATATACAGCCAGTACACATTTCTCAAGCTGAATAACTGAGAGCTGAGGTAAATCCCCAGGCAGAATGCCATTACAAGTTATTATGCTGTAGGTGCTTGATTTCTTGAGAGCTGTGCTTGACTGAAACAAAGTAGAAAGCAATCATGGATCCATATATTACAGCACAATCTGAATGCCTCTTTGGGTCACATGAGAACTTAAAGCAAAGGCTGCTCTGACCTGCATTTTGATTCGAGGGGCTCCAGGAATCAGGAAGCAGGAAATTTGGAGGGAATACAGGACACTCAGAGGAGTCCTTCCTTCGGCATCCCATTACTGTGCAAGGCTTTCACACATTCCGCACAGTCAAGACTACTTATGCAATAAATACTTCCCAGCTGAAGTCTTACCTGTGCCAAGCAGTCTTGTACCTGTGCTGGTATTGCTTCCTCGTGCCTAGAAGGATTTACCCTGTAGCTAACCACTTCACTACACACCTTCCTTTTTTTTTTTTTTTTTTTTTTAAAAAAAAAAAAGACATTTCAAATTAAAGTATCTGTTTTCTATGTTTACACATTTATTCTGTTATAATCAGCTCAACTTGCTTTTGTATTTTACTGAAATGAGTAAAATTATTGAAAATGAACAAAGACAAATCCAACCATGTTTTTGTCCATTTGAAGTCCACAGTGATGAAGGATGGAGAGCTAGAGCCCCAGGTGCTAGGGTAAAGGACTGGTGCATAAGCTCCTCCACTCTCAGAAGTGGAAATAAAATTATCCAAAGACTTTGATATTTGGCTAAAAGATTTTTTTTTTTTTTGCACATAATGATCAGATGAGGTCCTTAGGACTTAACCTAAAGTTCTTTCGAGACATGAAATTTCCTAACTCCATTATTACAGTTCCCATCAAGATTCTTCACTGACCTTGTCCATTATTGCTCTGTCTGGCACGCCCCAATCTGATTGCTATACTATTTTGAAGAATATATTGCTTTCCTGGATAGATGATTCTTTCTTGCTCAATTTTATCATTTGACTATTGTCCACCTACTGCTCATTAGCTATTTTACAGTTTTTATTTGCCTGCATTAGTGCTAGATACCTCTGTGAACAGACATTAGGTAGAAACTGCACTGCAGCCTGTTGGCATATGTTTTCCTCTCCATTTGCTGTCATCTCCTTTGACATGAATAGCACTGGTTACCACAGGTCAATATATCAAATCATAAACCATTTTTCAGGGTTAAGAAAAAATGGTTTGGTAAGGTACCATACAACAAGAGTACTATGACCATATTTACTTTTGGGTTTACCTTATTATTCTAAAATTAAGTGTCTATTGTACTTGAACTGCAAAATACAGTATATGCTCCCATTCTCTAGGAGTCAAATATACAGCATGCCTATAAAAAAATTCTATTAAATAATAAGCATGCATCGGAATCAAATGAAAAATACAGACCTCAATTTGCATTTACCAACTCTTAACATTTGAAAATTTCAGCACAGCAAGTAAAACTAATTTATCTCCCTTGTTAGAAAGATTTATATATGCATTATTTTCTGAAAGTCCACATTTTTACCGTTAAATTCCCAACATAAACTGGATAACTGATATAATGTTCATACAGCACAAATGTATCCTCTGCTGTGGGGCTCCAAATCATTGTCTTTTCTTGATCAGTGCAAGCCAGTAGGAAAGGTGGTTGTCAAATGCACACAATCATATCACAGCTAGATGCTGATGGATTGATATGCATCACATATAATGCCTCTTTAATTTTTACTACCTCCATAAAATGTTGCAGACTCCTGTGTTCATTTTAGGAGTACTATCCAAAATGATTTATACCTCATCCTCCTGCATGAGGAGGATTCTTCATAATTTCATTCATTAACAAAGGTGGAATTTGCATCAGCTTTCACCCCTAATAAAACAGTGTTTTCCTTGACTTCCAGATCAGTACCTGTATACCAGTATTTACTTCTGAATTCATGTTGTCTCAAAAAAATTATTTTCTACAATTCGGTTAATTCCAGGCTTATCTGGAGAGGTTAAACACGAGGAAAGCAGTGGCCACTAGCATCTAAGAGTCATACTACTTGCTTTGAAATAACTTTTGGCAGTGCTATATAGGCCTCTCTACACTGGCAATCAATAGAATAAAAAAAAATAGTCCTTGCAGCTATACCAAAGCTGACAGATACTACATACATAGCATATTTCTGAGGTAGCTAGAGCATGCACTCACATGTATGTACATATACTTGTATGTACACACATCCACATTTTTTTCCTATTAAAGCTCCCTTTTTGCCATGAAGATCCTTGATTCTAATTGCTTTCACAGGCTTTAGCTACTTTATAGTAATCACTAATGAGAAATTTCTACAGATCTATTACTCCTTGGGATGCTGAATGACAGAACACGGAAATTTATCATATCTAAAAGGCTGCACACCTTTCCCTCTATTCAGATCTAGGCCCTGCACTCCACAGCTGAGCAACAGCTTCTCTGGCTGCCAGCAAAATGACCGCAGTGACCTAGAATTCCCAGGCTGCTTCTGGGAATGACAGAACTACCTGTTTAGTCTTCTGCGAGAACTGAGGATGTGAGCCAGCAATGATAGTCCCCAAGACAGGAGACTACTCTGTTATAAGCAACAACAAAATTTACCTTCATTTCCCTCCATTCTTTTAAAAGGGTATCAGAGTCTGTTTTGCAAAGTTTGAACTCCAGTTTATTAGGATATTGATAGACATCTAAGTTGGATCATTAGAGCTGTACATACAAAGACATGAAGAGGAAGAAAGGGAAACACTGAATAATTTTCTCCCTCTCCAAGTGTATAAAATGTACAGCCTGTCTTCAAACAGCACTCGTAAGGACCCAGATGACCTTTCTGAGCTCACAGGGCAATTTCACATAATTACTGAACTTGAGTAATATCGCATGGCTTTACCCATAAGCCACAAAAGTAACCTCTCTTAAACCCCAAAAATCTCAGTATTCAATTGCATTATCAGAGGGGGTCTCAAATTTACGATTAGTAAGGCAGTTAGTATTCCACCCCACAAGAATGATAGAAATTTCCACAAACTAAGCACTCCTGCTATTTCTGTGAAACTGATTTTGAGCCAGCTCAGTGAGCTATACCCCTTTGATCACAGAGGATATACCCTGTTATTATTCCAGCGGCATAAATTATGACAAATTAGGGCCTTGTTGAATTGGACTGCGGCCATGACACATGATTTTGCTATTAAGACTAGGCATGCCCCTTCAAATCTGCTATAAAGAGGATACCAGGTAACAGAGTCGGCTGTGTTGCTAAAGTATCTCGTGTGCACTGTAGAAATTTTCAGTTGATCACTTAATTTCCACTTTCTTGTCTTGATCAGAAGAAAGAACATTCTGTTCATAACATTCACAAGCTCTAACAGCAGATTAAAATAAATCGGATTTCAGTTGAACGTTCAAATAACCTTATCTATGCTTGCTAGTGACTTGCTAAGAATACAGCTTCTGTTTTTAATAAATAAAAAAAAAAAAACCCACAACTCAACAACAAGAAGAATGCAGAGATGAACATTAGAGAAAGTATTGTTTCTCTACAATCCTTTGAAACAAACTTGAAAGGCAAAAATGAAAACAAGCTCATCGGCAGATAATTTTGGGCTACCGTGAGAGAATAAAGACATTTGCAAGTTTTTATTTAGATCCTCATACCCAGGAGATTGTTGCTTCAATGGTAGCGGCTCCGATCAACTGCCCTGACCTTTTGGGTAGAAAGGTCAGAAAGTTATCATTCTATTCACTGCTAAAATAGTATTTTTTGTATGTAACCAGCATGTGTTAGGAGTATCACTGCAATCACAGAAGCTGGATACTAAAGGATGCTATATAAATACAAAGGAAAAAGAAGTAATCTGCCTTACTTCAAGGCACTTAAAATCCTAAAGACTTCATGCTCTGATCAGGATTTAATCCCTGATAATGACTGTAGCATAGCTAAAGCAACAGGCCCTTCTGCTGAAGATAGCACATATATAAGAGCTTTTTTGTGCTAGCAGAAGGTTGTAAATTCCCAGCTACCAGAAGCTAAACCAGCAAAGGCACGAGTCAGCACAGCTGCATCTAAACTAGGAGTCTGCTGATGGCATGTGGTTTGTTCACAATTCCTCGGCGATGTTACTATGGGAACTTTTGCAGTGGGAGTTCCTTATGTCTGATCCGAGTTTCAGAAAGACAGAAATAGGAAGAAAGGAAAGAAACAGGAGAATGACAGGAAACTATATTAGCACATTATGCCCCATTTACTGTCTTGCTGGAGAATCCCAATGGAGATGAGGGACTTCTTATAGGCAGTAACCAGAGAAGATTAGCATCACATCACCGATTTACGATACATTTCATGTTCTTAACTATTAACTACTAACCACTGAACATTGTTTTACATTAAAAGGAAAACAAAACAGGGACTTTACCCAACTACAGTGACAAAAGACATACTTCTGCTAGTTAAAACATTTGCAAATACTTCTGAAATACAATTTAAATATACATCTTGGTACACCTCTAAATTCACTGAGTTAAAAACTAAGCAACAAAAAAATGTATACACTTGGCACAACAGCCCACTGCCCTACTCCCAGCAAACAAGAACTGCTGGCTCTGCCAGAGAGAACAAATAGCACAGAAATAGCAACAGTGGCACAGATCTGCTTACTCCACAGAGCCGGAATATTGAATGGATAAATTTGTGTAACACCTAAGAAGTATACTGACTGCTCCTGCTTTTGTGTACACCACAAAGCCTGCGTAGGCTGCAGCACAGGCTCCAAGTTTTCACATAAATTTTGTATAGTATAATGGTAGCGAGGAAAAATGAGTCAGTTAGGGAGTCTTCCTTGCCTGAAGTATAGCAGCACTACTGCAATCACCATTTGTCTCAGGGAAATCAAATGGCACTGGGAGGAACCTACTGAGCCACAGAACGTGCTTAGTGTATGAGAAGTTGTAGTCAATATTAATTTCTGTTTTATTTTCCAATTATTAATGCTGGCAAAGAACAGTGCTCAGCCTCTCTTCCTCTCCAGTGTATTTCTGTTTCAATATACATATCAATATTAATTTCCCCTGCAGAGTTACTGTCATATCTAATGAGCAAACACATGCTATGTGACATGTCTTTTTATGCCTGTGATTTTTATATTATCTCTAATTAATTCAGATCACTAATAATGTATTTTTAAAGTGGTCACAATTAAAAAGTCATGTGCTGTAAGACTGCACAAAGTTAAAATAAAGCACAAACCCACACACCATGTATCTGTTCCTGTTCCCTGTCACAAAATAGTTGTCCAATTTTTCCTTCCAAATTTTCATTTGGAAAACCCCTCAAAAACTAAATAATGAAGCTTCACAAGACATGATTACAGTATTAGAAAGAATGCAAATACAGCCTAGCTATTTAACTCTAAGCAGAGCATTTAATTTATGGTGATAAATTGGTTCTGCAGACATGCATCCTGAGAATGTCATCTTCTCCAAGACATTTATGTTTTAAACCAGTCAAGCACATTGACAGTACTTGGTAATAACAATTCCATTCAAGAGTCCTCTAAATTGTAATTGACAGTATTTTTAAATTCAGAAGATGAACCACAGTGTCAATTTAATTTCAGATATTTCTTTCCTTCTCATAATTTCAATTTCATATTAAATCTCGACTGAATTGCTCTCCATTTCTGTAAGCCATCACAACAGTCAATATTTTTTAAGGAAACTATTAAAGCACCAAAGAGCACAGTGCTTTTCAAAACAAAGAATACACAGATCAGTCCTGGATTCACTGGTCATGTCTATATTTGCAAATAACGTGGCCTGGCAGGAGAAGACATCAAAAAAAGAAACAGTGGTGCATAGAACTTCATATCCACATTGCATCCAGTTGACACCATTTTTGTTTCAGATTAGCCCATTTCTCATCCCATGGTCTGAATTTTCATTTGAGGTTGAAGTTTATTAGGTGTACTTCTGAAATGTACCCTTAAATTCATTCTAATTCGAAAGGAACTCAAATTTGTGTCTCTATGATCACTTTGTGATGTGAACCAAAGCACAGTAAGTGGTGATGATCAATTTGCTTCAAAAGACACTCATGATTCAAAGTAAAACACAAAAGGAGATGCACCCGTTGAAGTCAATGGAAGCTTTGTCGTTCCTTTCAGTAAGTTAAGGCTTACTTGATCCCTCCCCTCCCCCCCCCCCCCCTTTTTTTTTTCCTCTGATCTTTCAGTTTAGGCTTAGTAAGACACAAAGAATAAAAAAGTATTGATAAGTACAGTGGAAGAATAGTGTGTTAAATAAAGGGAAATTTTGCTGGTGTGGTTGTTTAGATTTCTTTAATTTACTTGGCTTTTCTCATTCTCACAATCATGCACTTAGAACCAAAGCAATGGGATAAAAATGGTGGTATTTCCATGCCTGTGCTCAGAAGTTCACTTTAGGGTCATATTGCTATGCCCAGCCTGATTACTTCTGAAGGCAATGGGGTTCTCCAGAGGCTGAGCAGCCTGCTCACATTCCGCTAGTTCTTTAAAGCTCTAAAGTACAACACGTCTGTGATGGCAAAGGTAACACAGACAAATCTGTCAGCTCTTTAGGATCCTTTTATCCCAAGTACTTTCTTGGTGATATAGAGGGGAAAAAAAGGTGAATGCAGGTAAGGTACCAGCATACTACAGTGCTCTGAATGAACATGAAAATATAGTTATTGTAGAAGGGGCTGTTTAGAAACCTCTTATGCAGAAATTAGAATACTTTTTGGTTTGTATTATGCCTCTTCCCCATCTCCTGTAGAAGAAAGATCTCCTTTATAAATTATATATTTTTCATTTGCTTCAAACTGTTAAAGCGATCCATCTTGTTATTTATCATTTACATAGAAACAATTAGGTGATTATGCATTACTTATTGTCTACCAGAGAAATAACACATGAAATCCAAGCACATATTATAAAGATGGTGTGTATGACATTAAACTAAGACACTTAATGAGCACTTAATATAGCCATAAAGAAAGTGGCCAAGCCAAATGCTGAGTAACCTATAAACATAAACCCAACCTCTTAGCATAGTATTTCCTTATACATCTTTTCTATGAGTTAGATACTATTCCACTCATATTCTCTACTGAAGTCATAGAAACTGCCACTTCTTCCAAAGTGGAGGATGAATCCAGCACATCTATCCTTACAGAAAGTATATTCAGTACAAACTACATTCCCAATCACCACCAGATCTGGGAGGAAAAATTAAAGGGAATTGCCTTCTTTTTTGCCCCAGCGTTTTATCAGTGTCCTGACTTTATACTGTTATAGTCTGCATAGCTTTGCTGTCAATTGTGCTCCCTGTGATATGGCACCTGCAGCTCTGGAAATTAGCAAGATCATGTTTTGAATAAATAACAAGTTGTTTTTCAAGAAAGAGGAACCTTTAACAGTGTAAAGACCATGCTTAAGAAAGCTTTCCGAAAGAGTAAAAGCTATAGGGAAACAGAGACTATAGGGAGTATGCATCAAATGCTTCCTGTCTGCTCGGCTAAGTCAATGAAGTCTGCAAAATCACAACTTTAGTAGCTTCTCCTAAGCTCCCCTCCAAGATGCTGAGATCTGAGTCAGACTAACTGCCTATTTAGTTCAGCAACCTCCCCATTTAATTGTCCAAACAGAAATGTTGGTCAAAGTCTCATTGGCTGACCTGCTTCCTAAGAATCATTTACTGTTTTGCTGATTAGGGATACCAATTAAACTCAGACACCAGAGTGAGAAGAGCAGGCGTATTTTACTAGAAATAACTTAATAATATGACAGAATAATACAGAAAATGTACAGTAAGAAAAGACAGAACAGCGCGCTTAAACATACAGGAAAATACCGTGTAATGCATCAAATCGTTACTACCTGAGAAAGAGAATAGTGGTTAAGAAAGATCCATCACCACTCACATACGTTACCATCACCCAGCCCCGCAGTGGCTGGGCAGCCCCGGCACAGCGAGGGTTTGGGGAGCCTGTCCCGGCAAGGGGGAAATCCTGCGACGTGTGTCCACCCATAGGCAAGGCGTCCAAAGTGGCTGTGAGCGGGCCCAGCCTTATAGACCCCAAAATCAGCAAGCCAGAAGAGCTGGCACCTTTGTTTTGAGCGGAAATATTTGGTTTCTGTCTCACATTAGGTTCCCCGCAGAGCCTGGCCAGGGCTCAAGGGAGAAGCTAAAGGAGTTTCTCTGCTTATCTGATGGGATTATGCACAAGGTCTCACATCAGGTGTCAGGACACCTGCTTCCATGACTCTGTTATTCTATTCACATACAAAGGAAGGGAAAGATACATTCAAGGTAGCTCATCCTCCACCCGTATTTCATTAAGGATTACATTCCAGGTTAACAGTTTTGTTCAGGGTCTGTTGCTCAGGCTTCAACACTTCTACCTTTTACATCAGGATAGGTGGTTTATTACAACTTAGTATAATACCTGTTGGCATAAAGGTTTCCAACCAGTTATGAAATATACAGGATTCATCTATAGGTCAACTCTGGCTTGGGCCTGTTGTCCAAGCCCTAGCACTTCACTTACCCATATAAAGTTCTTCTCAGTGCACTCTGTATTTACATCACTGAGAAACGATAAGGCATCAAGCACAACAGAATCCTTGGGATAAGAACTGCTAGATCTGGTGTAGACATCTCTTGATCACCTGTCTTCCCATCCAGAGGTGGTGGGCCTGAAAGCAGAGTGGGGAAAAAAGGAGTGTTTAAAATCATAATCCAAAGACCAGAGGGATCATATACACTACACAGCGTCTCTCTGCAATCTTAGACCCAGGAATCCTTTGACCCTCAGGTCTGCAAGCTCTCACCCCCCCCTTCTGTATGAAAGAGGAAAAAATGATCCTGCACTCTCCTCTCTGCTCTTGTTCAATAACCAAGGACATTTTTTTCTTTCATTTGCCATTTTCCTGTGCTGTTCCTACCCATTTGCTGCATGGCTATTTCCCCTCTAGATATTTCCTCTTTCTGAAGCTTCTCTTGTCTGTATCACACAACTACTCCACCTGCTGCCCAGGCTTCCTCTCAAAGCAGCTGTTGCTATCTGGCTGCTTGGTCACAGCTGGAGGAGATAATTAGGATCCACATTAAGCCTCTTCAGCTGCTGTTGAGCGGAAAGCATGCACTTCATCACATTCATCTTGCAAGAATTACTGCAATGAAGGTCTGTGATCTACCTAGCCGAATTCTGCTAAAATATTCTGCAATTTCTTATTAGTGCAAAATCAGATTAGATTTTGGCCTCGCCCCTATGGCAGGCTGGAATTAGACTTCATTTTCTCTTTTCAATCCTTCTATACATCACTCTCACGGAAACCACTTCTGTAGGTGCACCTGTGTGTCCAAAGCCTTGCCTGCAACAATGAGTGTGTACTCAGTTTCTCTGATGCACCCGAAACAGCCTTCTCACAATGATAAACAAACCCCCAGTTGTGTAAAGCATCTCTTCTCTTGTTCTCATTTAGTAAATATGTGCACATGTGCCAAGGCTTTCCTGGGCAAAAACTAAAACAGGTGAATACCCACAACAGACAATTGTGCTCTACAGTAATTATTTCAGCAGACTTGTACCATTTGACTACAGTATTACTGTGAGAAATTATTTTCAGAAAACAGTTTAGGAATGTTACAAAGTCTCTTTACAGTTTATGGTAGATGGTTCGGACAGTTCAGAAGTTGCATTCTTTATATTTCCTTAAAATTCATAATGTGAACTTGCATTCCTTCTACTGCTTGACACAGAAAAGTTTCACTGAGGCTGCTGTGTTGTAAGGATGCAAATTGTGTATTGCAATATTTTCTGCTGAGATCTTATAATTATGATAAACACTTTCTTAAAATTACTCTAATATATGCCTGTACTTTACTACAGATGGTTCCTTTGAAAAAGTAGAGACGGCGTAGCCAGTTTTAGGTTTTCTGTGTTAGAACTCTGTAGTACTCATCCAGCTAATCACTGAGAATCAATTAATGACGGTTACAAGAGCATCTGAACAACTCTAATCCAGATTACACACCTGCTTTCAGACAGCATGTGTTTCTGCCAGCCTCTTCTAGAGCTCCTGTGGCAGCTGGGGTTTTTTGCATGTTCAGGAAGTGGGGGAAGAGTTAGTAGTACTTTTAAGACTATCAAGGACTCTCACATTGCAAGACTTTTTAAGACACATTTTCAAGAGCCATATGAAAGGAGAGAGTTGAACAGTCACAAGGTCTTCAGTTCCGTTGCCATTTCCAGCAGTGCCAGTTTAGGAATGATCACAGGACCTAGCACTTGCAGAATATAGATCCTTGCTACCAGAACTGCTTGGGCAGTCTAAGGGCTCCCTGCAGATATGATGTGTGGCAATTTACACGATACTGCACAACAATGACATTTTAATCCAAGTCTGACAGATGAAATGTAAGACACCTCGAGTCACGTCTGCCTCTGATTCATGTGATTGGGTAATTTGTTATATAGAAGGCACAAAAGAGGACTTTCCTTCTGATCTGCTGGCTAGGTTGTAGAGCACAATTCAAAGCAGTGTCAGGGCCAGAGTACATACAACTCATCTGCCTAAGGATAAAGACAAGGGAGAGATACACAAATCACATAAAGCCACATATGCATTCCTACTCAGTTTTGTTGGAAGTGACAGTGGATGACATGAGAATCTTAACTGCAAGAATTAAAGTTGTACATATTTGCAAAACTGCAGATCATCAACTAACAGACACTCCAAAAAGCAAGAAGGAAAATTAAGTAGGCAATAGATTTCTGCTTTGAGACAAAGAAAATGTCATCCTACAAAGAATGGCCTTCAGAGCAAAAAAAAAGGAAAAAAAATGGTAGTACCTGTGAACTTCTGACACATGAAAATTTTCTGCTGAAAATGTCACTCTTCTAACCTGTGTTGTATTCACTACAGAATTTATATTTTCTTCTCTTTCAGAACACTGAGCAAACCATGATCACCATTTTGCACATAGCAATCTATAGATTCAACAGAATCTGAATCCAAATAATTTTAAATAATTAATGCAAATTATCTGACGCAGAAAATATCCAAACACTCTTTAAAGACACTGTTAGAAAACTTACAGACAAAACTACCCTTTTGGACCACTAAGAATTCTACTGAGAAAAAATAATCCTTAAATTACTAATTTGAGTGTTGTCACACCAATCGTAGTTAATGAAGTGCTTTAAGAAACACCTAAGAGAAGCTAAGGATAACAGAATTAAAAAAAAAAAAAAAACAAAACAGAAAGCATGGTTATTAAAATCTTCTTCCTGACTTGTTTCATGCAGAAATTTTTGAATCAAAGGTGTAATATTTTTGGCGTGCTCAGAGGCAGTGGGAGCACCTCTTTCATAAAGGACATTCAGTATGGAACATTGTAGGGGGGGGGGGGGGGGAAAAAAGCAGCACTGCTATGATTCATTTCCACTATCAGAATAACATCAGTGAATTAATAACAGCAGCCTAAAGAATCATAGCACCTTGAACCAACAGGAGGAAGCCACTAGAAAAAATTATTCAATGACATGATACATTTTGAAGATTACAATTTCTCCAAGACAGTTTGAGTCTTGTGCTTTCTGGGAAACCCATCTTTTGAGAGCACTGAATTCTTTATCAAGTGTTTTCCAGTAGTGGATCACATTCTACATGAAAATGTATCAGAGGTGTTTAAATATGTTCTAATATATGAGTAACTTATTTCCTCTGCCTTTAGTTTTAAAGGACCCAAAATGGTTATCTCCTGGACAACTTCAGTTCACTTCATACTAATTTCATACTTCAGTGGCTGTGAACTCATAAAGAAGCTAGAACATGTAAAATCACCAGTTATTATATACTGGCAATTGTTATGTATAGTCAATGAACTTGTAACTATTACTTAATTTTAATCTAATTTTTTCCCCAGGTGTGATACAAATTCATACTACATCATATCAAACCAGTTGTATCAAATAAATCCAAAGAGCATGAGTAATTTTTCTGAAAAAAAAATCTGACACAGAAATAATTTGGCTGACTTCTATTTCAGATGGGAGAAAAATGAAAGCTTAAATGCTTTAGGACAGAGAAAAAGAAAAAAAAAAAAACAACAGAAATAATGATATATTTTCTCCTGAATAAATCTATTTCCTTTGTTCTAAAATAAAAGTTTTGTAGAAAAGAAATAGTATGAAAATCATAAGAATGATGAGCTATTGATGCAATAAGCTGTTTTATCTCCCCGTCTTGAAGTGTTCTTCTGTTTGAGACTGTATTCTTATCACCCTAAATATATAATGCTAAGGATACATAATCCAAACTAGAGCAATCACTACTTATCATTCTATTTATCTCAAGATCACTGTCTATTCCTTGGGAGAGATGAAGTCTTGGAAAACCCTTGTGTTCTGAAAAACACTGAAAAAGTATTTTCCTTACTGAAACGCTGGGGTTTCAACCCCAAGTCCCAAATTAAGGTTGACATGTGGGTGATTCCCACAGCCCTTCCCAAGGGGGGTGAGTTTCCCTTTAGGCTTCCCCCCAGGGTGGGCGGCCTGGCAGACAGAGCCATTGGGTAAAGGAGCCCCAGGGGTCCCGCAGTCAGTAACCCAAGGTCAGGTGTCCCACCTGGGGATAACAGCTGGGACCCCTTGCAGGAAGGGGGGTGTCTGTCTGTGAGGGGGACGCCCTGTGCAGAGTTCCCTGTTGGGGAAGGACCTCCCGCCTCCCTGGGACTGGGCTCCAGTCAGCTCTGGCTTTTGTCAACGCGGGCTGTGCAGAGATTCAGGGTGTGGCTTCCTTGGTCTGATGTGTTTGGCTGGTTGACTCGGTTGTCTCCCGTCCCTTCTATGGGAGACTGCATGTCACCCTTTATCCCACCCATCGTTGGTCGTGCGGTGTCGTTGTTGGGGTCAGTGGGATTGACGTCGATTATGTATAATTTGATTGACTTATTTGTCCCCCCAGTGCTCACCCATGTACTGACCCTTTGGTATCAAATACAGTTTGGTTATTGGTTCATCTTTATGCTGGCTGTGTCCTTTACGCTAGGCCTAATAAATGGCAAAACATTTACATATATCCTTAGTTTGATACTGGACAACAGCAGAAGAGCTGGCAACAGGATAGTGCAGGTGGGAAGAAGGGGACACAGAGGAGATGGGTCACACACCCACCTGGGCTCTCCCTTGTGGGTGTGTGGGGAGTTCCCCCAGCACACCATGCCGTTGTTTGGGACCCCTCTGCCTCTGGTGCCAGAACAGAGCTGAACAGAACCTCCCACAGCTCTGACTGGGTTACACCTCTGCCAATAAAGGGGACTGGCTGGCTGTGGAAGGTTCTAAGTGGGGGGAAATCAGTTTGTTCAAATTTACTCTCTGCTTCCGTAGGGAAAACCTTTCTGCTCAGGGGTGCTCACAGTGCCAGCGTGGAGGAGCCCTGCCCAGGCAAGAGGGGAAGAGCATGTACAGAGAATGGAGGTGCATCTCTGTGCTTGACGCATCACAGGCCCTCTGTGGAACAGCCGTTACTGGTGGCGTTCATGTCTTCTGCAGCTTCAAAGGCTGGACTGATAGACAACAAGACACTGGAGAAACAATAGTCTGTTGTTTTTTTAATACATGAGGGGGATGATATAACCACTTCCAGCTGCTGGCTCATGTTTCTCATTGCATCTGAAACAGCACTTCCTACACGTAGATTGCTAAAACATAACTAAGATGTAGACTAAAATTAATACACAGTTAAACCACTCCTTTAAGACCATTATATAGGTTAAATACATTAACTGACCTTACAGATTCAAAATAGGGATATGGTGTAGTTGGGAACTGTCAGTGTTAGGTTAATGGTTAGACTAGATGATCTTCAAGGTCCTTTCCAACCTAGTTGATTCTGTGAAAATATGTGGAGTTTGCAAGACCTAGAATACTACTCTAATAAAAATTAACATATGCATATACCTGTAGTTATTTATATTATTTAAGTGTTGGTATAAAACTGGCCAGTTATATAACTGACCATGCTACCTGTAGCAGCTGTAAGGTTTTTTTAACCCATCCCTTTCCCATTTGAAATTTGACCCTACCCCATTTTAGCCCAAAAAACCCCTTAAGAATATGGGATCTAAATAGCTTATGTTCTCTTTCGTGCCTCTCACCCTTTCTGAATTTCCCAAACCCTCAGGCTCCTGCCAGAGCACAGGGTATTACATATTATCTATACATAATATAGAGAAGGCATGGCTGGTCTGGGTTCACAGGTCACAACAAGGCTGCTCTCTGCACTTTGGGCGAACTAAGCAGAAAAATTCCATCTTCTATCTTATTGTGTAAGCACCTAATTACACTGAGAATGTAAACCAAGATAAAGTTTGATCAGATATTGGATGATATAATCACAAGCAAAATGTGGACTTTTATTTGCTGATAACTTGTGAGTACAAATATCTGTAGAAAAGAGAAAGAAAAAGACTGAAAAAGATAACTAAAATTTAACTCTTCCAGCTGGAAAAAAAGAAAATCCCTAAATCCCTGAATGAATAGGATAGTGGAGTTAAGGAATATAAGACATAAATTACCCTGCCAACCTAGAAACGCAATGAGATTCTGGCCTCACAGAAACTTAATGGCCAAGTATCCACTGACTTGCAACAGGACAGAGTTTCCCCTGTGAAGCACTGACAGCTCTTTCATCCCACTTGCAATTAGGAATACTAATGTACAGTGAGGAATACCACTCATGCATTTTTACATGATGGGGCTTTAGTTGGGTGAGTACCTCTGGAAATGAACCTGTAAATATCTGTGGAGATGAAGTGTGGATGCCCCATACACTTTACATATTACATGGTAGCTAGGTAGCCACTGATTGCATCGTCCCTGTGCCCAAATTTATCTCTCAGCAGCTCGTTCATCTCACATGGAGCACTGGTAATTACAGCACAACTAGAATCATAATGAAGACTGTAATGCTATTTATAGACTCTTTATGACATTATCACATCCAATTTCCTTTCAATATTCCATGGCTATCAACCACATAATATAACTGAAAGGGAATGGGCCAGATTCCTCCAAGGATTTAGAAAGGATTTAAGGGCTGCAAAGATTCTTCTGGTCAAAAGCGGAAATCATCAACTGCCCCTTTCCCCTCCCCTCCAATCCAAAGGAGCAGCCTTATGACTTCAGGATGCCTAAATGCAAATGTCACTGTCTTACTTTAAAGGGTTTGGGTATGCATTAAAAGCTCCCCAGACAGTTCTGCTCCCACCCATGCTCAGAAGTTTTGACATCCTGAGAGCTGAGCAGTCCACCTTGGATTTTATGGTTGACTAATAGACATCGAGGGGTTTATACATTAACAGTCCCCTGTAGCAAGGAACTGACACCCCCCCCCACATCCCAGCCCCCCATTCTTTTTCATCTCTAATGAGTTGAGAGGAATCCTGCACTGTCTCGGACTTTTGCCCAAGCCAAACACAACTTAAACAAACAGACACTTTCTTTGGTTCCAGCAAATTGTGTAGAGACTTTTGCTTATTCTGAACCAGTTTCTATCTTAACGATTCAGGCTTCACCCAGCAGGTGGCTTGATATACTGTCCCACAGAGCAAGAAAATGCAAATCCCAGTTTTCAGCCTTGCTAAATGTTTTACTACTTACATGGAAAACTACCTAAATGGAAGTTCAGGAATCAGTAATTCTTCATCATTTGCACTGTTCTACTCTTTAAAAAAGTGTGGGGAAGGGTGTTTTGGTTGCACGTCTTTGTGCTATAAGATTCACAGCCACGTCTATTTCTGTGGGCTGAACTACTGCACTTCCAGGGAGAGCTAAAGCCACCCCTGGGCCTGGGCTAGTTCCAGTTTGGCTAGGCCCATGCATCTCCGTATGGAGCCCGCTCACCCTGCACAGCTCTCTGTGCAGTTCCAAGTTGTGCTAGATTGTAGCCCTCTTCACAGAAAATCAAAATGCATGGTATAGATCCTGAGTTTTGTATTCCAAGGACAAGGAACCTAAAATTTAGATACCACAATACCCCAGAAAAATAAGATTTACTTGTCTTTTGGATTAATTTTTCTTACAGCTATAAAATTGTATTATTCTGTTTATGTGCTTGAGTTTGTTCTAAAGAGCACTATAAATGACTGCTCAGAGGCCAGGAGTTGAACAGACATTCATTTAGTCTGAGTCTTCCAAAGTAACCTTCCTAAAATACACCCAAAGAAACATCCTTCCAAAGTAACATCCTAAAATCAGGATAGACACCACAGTACCCCAGTCTGATTTTAGGATGCAGTTCCATTTTCCTTTTCCTTTAATTTCTGATGAATTACTGTCTTGTGGAAACATACTGTCTAAACAACTTAAGGGGAAAATGTTTCACGTCTTTTCCTTGTTAGTTAAGATCATTACTTACTCGTAACTTTATTATTCTCTCTATTGGTTAATTAAGCCTAATCTCCTATCCTCCCTATCTTCCTATGCAAAACTCTTGTACTAAAGCAGGCAAATGTCTTTTTCAGAGGCTTTATAGTTTCAGGAAAAAAATACTATCTACCCCACACATCATGGCATCTCCTTTCAGGCTACAAGTACAAAAACATGGACAAATTCCTTAAGAGCAGAAAGTAATGCAAGCACAAATGAAGGTTACTTTGGAAGGCTCAGGCTAAATGAATGTCTGTTCAACTCTTGGCCCCTGAGCAGTCATTTATAGTGCTCTTTAGAACAAACTCAAGCACCTAAACAGAATAATACAATTTTATACCTGTAAGAAAAATCAATCCAAAAGACAAGTAAATCTTATTTCAATTGCAATTTCTTGCTTACTGTTTCTATTACAGAACCACTCTGAGGCGATTAAAAAAAAAAATCCACCTGTCTTAAAATTTTGTATCAAAAGAAACTGTTAGATATTATCAAAATTTTATAAAATAACCAACTGCTGAGGATCACTTTGGAATGCTTTTACACATGCAAAGTACTGTTCTCTTTCTCTCCTTAGAGAAACAAGCTCTGATTTCACAAAATTTAAATGTTTGTGTGGTTTACAGGGAGATGGAAGGGGATCTCATTTCCAGGTATCCTCTGTAGAACGAAAAATATTTTTGTAACACTAAGTAAACAACTAAGCCATACATCAATAATGTGCTTAAGTGCCAAAACTTGTTTGCCAATGTGCTACCAGGTCAGTAGAGCTGAGCAATAACAGCTTCCTGAATCCTTGGGATACTTTGTAAAGGATGTGAGGATGAGTATTGGAAAAGTGCTCAGTGGATCATCACCTCTGATTACATGAGATGAATTACAAAATACATCTAACGAGGCTGCATTACAATTTATAACTTCTGCAAACTTTTTGTGATTTAATTTTTCAACACACTGAAAAGAAAACCTTGAAAACAGTTTGCAAAATCCCCAAATATCGGTAGTCTCTTTTGCTGCTGTGCAAAACAGCGGGCTCGTCCTTCAGTGCCAAAACCTACAACATGCTGAAGCCTTTACACAAGTATAACTTGTACAAATATAATTTAGAAAACCCTTCATGTCCATGGAGTATTTTATTAGTCACTTCTTACTCATCCTTTACTACTGCTTTATAATTCGGAATCTCTCCTAGAGATCCAAACCAGATTTTTACACCCCTGAAGTGAAACAGACACCAAAGTCAAGAAAAGCTCCAGAGACGGGGTTAGATCCTTAGCTGGAATAAACTAACACATCTTTTAACTTTAACGAAACTTTATGTATCTATATCTCTTTACATCTGTTGAGACGCTATTGTAGAACTCTTTCCTCACCCTTTTCCAATATTTTCTTTTTTTCAAAACACTAAATGTTCCTTTTTTCAAAATGTAGTCAAGCTGACTCTGCATGGTGCCTACCTTGCCACCAAGCTGGCAGTTCACACCTTTTCCTTTGCAGACAGAAACCATACCTCATTAATATTTTCACAACCAACTCTTGCTGTTTTATCCAGGCTAAATGGCAGCAGAAATACCAGCTTGCTTGGACAACTGGACAAACTGGCAGTAGAGAGTGAAAGACTGGGGTCTTGCAAGAAACAATGAGGTGACAGGGCTCTGGAAGACAGTGGAAAGATGGGGTGTATAAAAGTTCTGGCATGAACTCTATAGGAACCTTTATCACATGTTGTTTTTCTTTACTGCTTTGGACTTTGCTTAAAGGAAATTAAATGTTCAGCCATGACCCTTAAGTAAGTGTGTTTTCAGCCACTAGGCTGAAAAACCTATTGCTGTGTCACAGTCCCAGCGCAAGTAACTCTCCCCCCTCAAGAGTCTACTATTTTTCAATTGACTTCTTCCCATTACTATGACTTATACCTCCTCAAATCACTTTCTGTAATTTCCACTGTCATCTTAATATTGACGTTTTTAAAATATCTGTAGACATTGCATCGATGTGCCATACAACAGACCTCCTGCCCCAAACATCTTCATTTAAATTTGTCGTTTCTCCAAAACACATGATATGAATATGTTTGCCAAGCTTCATCACTTCTGGCTACATGCTGAAGTGATGGTTCTATGGAACAGCTTCCTCTGAAGTCTCACAGGCTTTTTTCCCATGTAAGAAATTTTTAATCAGACCATTTGTGAATTAAAATGGCCAGTAGTACACCTTTTTAATTCCCACTTATTATAATTGCTTGTTGCTACTAGCCCAGTTGAAATCAATATGATAACAACAGATTTAATTTGTGTTGAAGTAAAAACTGCCTTTCATTCATTCGTCTGTAATAACAACATGGGTGGTGGAAAAAATAGTCCTCTGGATAGACCACATATCTTTTCATCAAAATGTTCTACATCTGAATTCTGACCACCAGCAACATGATCACATAATGAAAGCCACAGCATACTGCAGGCTCATTTAGCTTTGCTTAAGAGTCACATCATGACTGCTGCCTTTGTGACAGACACAAAGTTTGTCTAATGCACAAATAAAATGGTGTCTTAAGGTTAACACGAATCTATAGGCCAAAACTACCACAGAACCACACTCTTAAGTAGGTGACATTGTTTCAGAGGTCCTTCAGGGACGTACAGAGCAGGAAAGTTCCATTCCAAATAAAGAAGGCCCCTGAAGTTCTCATGAGCATAATGGTCCTGACAAACATTTTCATGAACAAGCTTTCACTAATGTCATGAAGGCCTTTGCCAAATTTAAGAAGAAAATGCTGTGATGTGGCTGTATTGTCTAAAGATTTATCTTCAAAGAGCTGAAATGCTGATGATAATCTCAGCAGAACATCAAAATAGCAACCCCTAAGGTTGCTGCCGCCAGTGGAAACGTAATTAGCACTCTCCAAACACCATATATTTCAGTTATATAGTAGTTTCTTTACCACATTACTTGGTATGGAAAATGTTCCAGTATCAAGAGAGGAAAAATTAACTACCAGATCATTTCCAGTTGGTAGCAACTTGTTTTGAAGAAACCAATACCAGAAGCCCCATATTAATTGGTTTGAGGCATGAGCATCGACAAATAGCATTTCTATTTCAAATAATATACATTAGATTTCTATTTTTCTTAGGTCGGCACCAGCTGCACTTTGTCTTTGAAAATGAAATAACATTTTTAAAGTTATTTAAAGCACGTGTTTTGGGGACAAAACCACAAACAGTTCCTAGGGAGACAGTAAAGTAAGAAAATGGATTGCTATCATGAGTCTAATAAGTCACATTCAGATTTATTTCACAGCTCCTTCACTTCTGCCCCTAAGGGAAAAATATATTTTGATATAGACTTATGAACATGTGCCTTTAATAAACTTAAATCTCTCAGAACTGCTGGGATGGAGCTTTACATTTTAAGGCATGATGAGGCGTTGTCAGAGAGAAGGTGGTGAGGAGAAGGTTTGACCGAGGACAGCCTGTGAATCTGAACTGCACTGTGACTCTGCCCAGCAAAGAAAATTACAGTTTTGGAATATTTAAACTTACACCAAGTGTATGAGAATAGGACACACTCCTTTTCCACTCCACTACTGAGCAGTCCTAAATCTCTAGGGTGTATCTGCCAAAAGATGTTAGGCATCTGCATCCGTAGACAACGTTTGAACAGGAAATGGATGCCTGTGTCCCTTAAGGCACTTTTGCAATTCTCAGCTGTAAAAAGTTACGTCTTTAATCATTCTCAGGTTGTTTCTATCCTTCCTCAGTTTTCAAACTCCTACGGTCAAGGACTGTGATTTCAGCAGATGACAGATGCTTATAGGATAGGTACCATAAAGATGGTATCTAACCAGAGTGGAAGTCCACCAGTCACCCTAAATCCTTAACAAATTAATTACCCTTTGAAGTGGAGAATAGTAGAAAAGAACACCCATTCTGTAATACTATTTTTTCTTTCCCTGTAATCAGACATGTTACATAAGCTGGTTATGAAATTGTGCCAGGAACGGAGATTTTCAATGGACTTTAGCAGAGTTAAATAAGAAGTGGATTTCGATTTTGAAAAGAAAAAGCCCACATTTCATTAACTTTTGTTCCATTTATCTTGATTGCTGTTCATTACTGAGTCCCCCAAATTAATCTGTAAATCTGTAGTATTATTGGGGAAACAGCTCAGTAAAAATCTCCTTGGAACTGCACAGAAATTCCCAGTTACCTGTTGTGTAAATCTTTGCCTGTATTTCTGTATGTGAAACTAAAAATACTGCATATAACTTCATTTTAGTTCTTCAGTGCCTTCATAGTTTCCAGTCACAAAAACCAGGGGTTATTTATTCTATCCCTTTGCAAGCTGCCTAAATTTATTTAAGTCATTCTGACACATCTGTGTCTAATGCATTCTTAAATATCTCCAATACTAGAGATTGTACAGCTTTTTTCCAAGCAACCTATTTTCATGCTTTCTGCTACAAAGAGTTTCAAATAAATAACTTGAAGTGGTTGTTTTTTTCTGAAATTCAAGTTCATTGTGTCTTATCCAGTTAAACATGGACAAAGAAAGTAGATTAAATTATATGAAATTATGTTACAGGTTATTTATCCCAGACCTTTTCTGGTGCATTTCTCTCTTTGTCATGACTTTCTGTCCTGTAATTGTCAATGCTAAGCATTTTTTATTTTTCTTACATTGCACATTTTAACATGATAATGTACAGCTTCAGATTTGAAAATTCTGCTTAAGCATTGAAGAAAAAATATCTTTGCACTGTATACAGACATATGTATTTAAGAAAAACAGAATAAAGTAAAAAATGTTATCAATAAATTAAACTCTGTACATGAGAACTGAAAGTGTATCTAAAGAAGCTTGTAAGACAGTCTTTCAAAATAACTGTGCTATAATGTAACGATGTCCCTTTAAGTTAATGAAATACTAGTAATTAGAATATAAAGCTTCATTTTCTGTAAGTGCTTATAGCTCAGGTTCTTTTTTTTTTTTTCCTAGGAAGACTTCTTCTCTTATTATATTAACTACAAATAATCTGTTTTTTTTGCCCTGGATTCATGACATAACCACGGTGATTGACAAACTAGTTACACTTGGATGTGGCCGGATGGGAGCCAGGATAATGTGTCACCACTAGTGACTTTGCTTCCTAACAGCCTGTACATGGCAGCAGGTGTCCCAGCTTTGGCTCTTTCCCACTGTGTGCCTTGATAAACCGTATACACCTCCCAGCATGCGGCAGACCATGACTGTGTCGTGCACTGGAAATTAAGATATACCTGAGGACTGCAGCAGTGTTGTACATTTAATCTGGGCAGGGGCTATCAACAGAACTGCACATCACAAGGAATTCCATCACATCACAGAAATAAGTTTTACATTAATGCTATCGTATAGTGTTAATTTTAGCATAGCAAACAATAAGCACATTAAATGACATACATTATAAAAGGTGATGAATATGCAAGTAAGAATAGTCCATCAAACTGAATTCCAGCTCTTACTAAAGCACTGTAAGCAATCTCAGGTAACAGCATTCCCTAATGCTAAACTTCTTCAATTTTTGTATTATTTAGAATCCATTTAAAACTATTAAAGATTTCTCAAAAATCTAAGGATTTTGCATAAAGCCTTCCTAAGTCATAAAACTATTCCAGACTGACTTTTTAAAAACTCAGGCATAATTACTCAGGCATTTATAACACAGCTGGGGGAAAATAATGGTTGTATCCACCTCCACATCGCAAAAATTTAAGAAAATTGCTGGCTTTTTTTGAAATGCTTTCTTTTTCTTACCTTGTTGAACAAAGACTTGAAAGAAGCTTGTCCCTTCTGTCACAGCCATCTTTTTTTCCATCTCCTTGAACAGGGCAGTGCCAACATATCTCTGTTAGGACAGAACGAGGAGCAAATATACAGATTGGACAAAAAGCTCGGAGACTCTGAAGGCTACAGTTTAAAAGGCAGGAAGAGTAGAAGTGTCATTAAAAATCCTTAGTGGGGCTGGCTTGCATACCCCTCATGAGGAAAAGGGACGAGTATGAGGAGTGTGCTAAAAAGGATTCATTGTGAGGCAGGATGGAAAGATGGTGCAGAAGGAATCTAAAGCTTGAAGGACACAGGCAGAGCATTCTCTATTCGTTGTACAAATTCTCTTCACAGCTTGTCATTGAATCCAACTTCCACCCTCTGTGCCAGCGATTATTTGTGAAACCTAAGAGTAAAGTGTCCTCAGTCCTCCTGGAATTGCTGCAGGTACAGAACAATCCCAACACAGGCCAGCAAAGGCTCTCACTGTGAGCGGTGTTCGACCCCGGAGGCTCTGAAAGTCTGACTCTGATGTGGCCTTATTTTTTTCAGTTTGTTTTTGAAAAAGTTTTAAGCAGCCCATCAAATAGATTTTTTAAAGTTTTTAAAATTACAACATAAAACTCTAAACCAGTAGGAATTGTTAAGACCAAGGCTGCCTTTTGAAATCTGTATCTTGTCTATTACAATAGTACAGTCAGTGTAGGATTACACACTTCGGGGTATGACATATCATTAAATCCCTGCAGTATGTTCTGTCATAAAACATGGCAATGAGTGAGGCGCATGCCCTGTGCAAAAGTAATGTATGATTATCAGGTTAAGTAGGATCAGACTGCAAATGAAGGGGCTAAATTGTTATCATAATTCTGGAAGTTTGTAGCTTTCGAGTATTTAATTTGCAGTCTAAATAACATTGGGTTTCTGTATTTGGGTGTAAAATAGTAAGCAAACATTAAGCAAGTGTTTTGTTCAGCCGTGTTTGCCTGTCTTACTAATCAGTTATGAATAAACGCAGAAAAGAGTTTCTGTTTGTATCATGTAAAAAAAAAAAAAACGGGTAAGTCACAGTAAAGCTTTTTTAACATCTGGCGTGACTTAAGTGACTTCTCACAAACAAGGCACAAAATGCAGTGTACTCCAACCTCAGTTTTGGTTGTGCAAACTATCTGGCAAATATTTGTTAACAGCTGATACTCTGTAGCTTTCAGAATCTATAAAAAAACTGAGTTAGAGGGAAGGGCTATCCCTGGAGATTCACCGGCAAAGAGTATTTTGGGAAGATCAGGTGTGGGAAGTACGGGCAGAGCTGTAACAGAGAAAGGTAACTGGGAGAAATAAAAAAAAAAAAAATTAAAAAAAAATAAAAATAATAATAATAAAAAAAAAAAACATAAAAAAGAAAGGCAAGTCAGCAAAGCCCGATGTGTTCTAAGAGCCTTCTGCGTGGTTATCAGTTCTAATATGAGTGATCAAACAGCTGCAACAGAAGGTTGATCTGGCCAATGTTTACTTCAGTAGGATGTTCTTTTAACTATATTTCACACCAAAATGTTTTACATTCGTTTCTGTGAAGATTCTAATGAAGTGATTTAAAGGACTCTCTGTGGTGTGTTCATGCTACAAGCTTATCTCTTTTGATTCTCAGAATATTAATTAGCAGCTGCATGTAGTAGTATTACTGAAATCGAGTTTGGAACTGCTAGACAGCATGAACAAGTGTTTTGAATTATTTGCTTGGACTTTACACATCGCTTTTATTCACTGCAATCAATTGTCCAGTCAATGCGATCCACGTCCACTGTACAGAAAGGGGAAAGTATGAAGTGTTTTTATTGCAATACACTTTATTACTCCTATATTTGAATTTTACAGGAGGCTTAGCAGGAAGAGTTGAAAGCAAAGCATTCTGCAGTCAAAACACATTCCTCTAAATACTAGTGATCCTTTAAATCATACATGTCCAATTTTCCAAAGCCAAGTAATCACTTAATCCCCTCCTCTGTACGAGTTTAGACATGCTGTCTGATACCATCCTGTTGTTTGCAAAAATGAATATGAATGAATATGAACACTAGCTGTATCCATTACAACTTCTGGGTTGTAAAGATTTACACACAAGCAGCACCAGTAAGAAATTCTATTATTCCACGAAGCTGAAACTGAAATAAATCATAAGCTTCAACATAAAGAAGCAAACATAATTCAGGCTACTACTTGTGTTACAGGAATAACGTGTTGGAATTAAATTATAATCCACAAAAGATTTGTTCTACCCTGATTTACAGGAGAATGCTATAGAATGTATCTATGCTATATTCTAAGAGATTCAGATCAAGCCAGTAAGTCTCCGTTCTGTTTTGGTTTTAGCGTCACCAGAAGTGAAGGCTTTGAAATCAGACCTTAGAGGACATTAGTTTATCAAAACTAATAAATTTTTTAAGATTAGTCCTTGTGTGTGCCATCTTTTTTTTTTCTTTTTTTTTTTTTTAAAGAAATTAAAGCCTAAATTTAAACCACTCCAATAAATTACTTGTCCAAAAGTTGCACCTCCTATGTAGGCCATTAATTTGGACAATAGGCAGTGTCTGTGGTCTATTATTAGCCATTAATTTGGACAATAGGCAGCGTCTATGTTTAAAGAGCCCCAATATCCCAAAGGTCTGCCAAAACAGTCAGTAGTTATCTGATGACCATAAACCAGAGGCTGCTAAGAAACTGATACCCATGTACTTTACGCACACAGAAGTATTTGAAACACAAAGGAAAGAACACAGAACTAAATACAACTCAAGTCCCGCAAGTATGAGAAAAATTGCAAAGAACATGGATGTTCCCACTAAGAAAATCAGAAAGTACATCATCAAGAAAATGATGAAAATCAGCTCTGTGAAAAAGCAGAATAAAGGGGAAGGTATTTTATGGGGAAAGAGAACTACTCAAATAAATATGACAACGAACTGTGGCAAACATCTGATGCTGAAAATAGACCCCCTGTCTTTGTGACTTTTAAAATACGTTATATTACATGCTTACTACATTACTGACTGCATGCTTCTGCCCACTATAATTTCATTATGGGTCTGGTGTAACCTACCCTTTGTCATGTGCTTTGTCAACTCCATCACTGCTTTTCAGCAGATTAATGAGTCTCTATTCTTACATACTTAGTAAAAGCAGTAAATGTATGTTTAGAAAAGCTCTGAGTAGTATTTCAGAGCAATAAGCATTGCTATTTAAGAATAGTGTTTTTAAGACAATTTTATATTTGAACCACTGTCACTTTTCTAAGATTATTAATATTATTATGCTTTATTGACATCATGTCTGTGAGCTCTGGATGTCTCAGGGCCTTGTTACATTAGGCAGCAGAAGCATATAGTGGAAAGGTAGTCTTTACTAAACATACTGTAACAAATCAGATGCTGTGGAGTATCACATATAACACTCTATATTGAGTTCAGCTGCTTTAAAAAAAGAAAGAAACACCACCACAAAAAATCTCCCAAAACCCAAAAACACCCTAAACCCAAAAATAATCGGAGATCAAACATTAGAAAACAAAAAAACAGTGGATGAAAATATTTTAAATAAAAATAATTCACATGTAGGGAGTTTTGTTAGCTATTACAAGAATTAAAAAGAGCAGATGACATGAAAATCAATGAATAATTTATATCTGACAGCAAAGGTATTTCTAATCCTATTAGCAATGGAAATATTCTTTTGGTAATCATAACTTATTTACATGTACAGCAGTGTGGAAACAGCAAAGATGTATACATGCAAAAATAATTTTTTTACAGAACAGGTGGAAAAAAAAATACCATCAGAAAGCCTGCTTTTTTTTTTTTCTTCTCACAGATAGAAATATAAGAATTTAACTGTAGTGCAGGTTTTTTTATGATGTTCTGTCACTTATATTCAAAAACTGCCAACATTGAAATACCCACCATTCGCTTCAGAGAAGTAAATGGGATTGAGGAGCCCCCACAGAATGAGATCTTACCTGTCATTCATGAAAGAAGACTTTACTCATATGTAGCCGGTTTAACATCGTGATCCAAATTTCTTGCCCTTCAATCAATCATTAAAGATCACTGGGAAAAACAAAACCAGGTTCTAAATACTGAGCAATCAAGAGAAAATGGAAACTTCCTAACTCCACTTTGGGTCAGTCAACTCTACACGCCAGCAAAGTGACTGCAGATTGCTCAGTGCTCCAGAGCTCTCTTGAAATTGTTATTGTCACTCACTTTTGTTATTAACATAGCAGCAACAGACTTGGAGCATCTTAAATATATTTCACACTCAGTTAAGAGCTTGCTGATTTAGATAGTGTTTTAAAGGCCATTAAAGTTTTCTAGCTTTTCTCTTCAGCGCCTCAGTTTTACAGATATAGAGTGGTTTAAGAATATTTAAGCACTTAACAGTATCATAGGGCTTTCAAAAAATAAATATTAATTAAAATATAGCTAACAAAACTATCTTAGGTTTGGCTCTTAAGTAGGTCCTCTTCTCACAGTGTCATAAATCTGGCCTAAAAGCATGTTGAACAAACAAAGCTTTGACTGCTCAGAATTTAAACAAAGAATGAACTTCTCATGGAGAGATTGGTAAATGCATCTAACATTTTAATTTCCAATTTTTCTCCCTGCTCATTACATTTAGACTGGTTTTGTAGTTGCAAAGCTCTAGCTTCTCTTTGAAAAATAAGCACAAATTTCCTGAAAAATTTCAACACAACTGGACAAGTGTCCAAAAAATGTTAATTAACAAACTTTTTTCCATTTTGAAATTTTCAGTCTATAATGGACTTGTTTACCTTCTTTATAGCAGAAGAACTTTGATTCAGAATTGTGCTTTAACTGGGGAAAATGGGAAGAAACTTCACCATAATATCTAAATACAGAGGAATGCAAATCAAGCATGCACACAAATTTCCATGAAACCCTGATTTTTGTTCACTACATCCCATGAAAGGTTGCTGCATGGGAAGTAATATGGAAAGGGATTTTCTTTCTCAGCTATGGAGTGCTGCTTTTTACATATAGGAGGATGTGCACAAAAGACGGATGGACTGTGAAGAACATTCCTACTATTTGTTTTCTTTCCTTGAACAAAATGCCATTAAAAATACAAAGACAGTTTTCTCTCTTTTTGTATGTATCGTTAAGGAACATCATTTAAATAGTCCATTAGCATATAAAGCCGAAGACTGTCAAAAAAAATAAAGCACGTCTATTCTGGACCTGTACCGCATGTGTGTACATGCTATTCACATAGAGAGGTCAAATCAGGATAATTAAGAATAGGATGAAACACCCTGTATTTACTGTTTAATTAAAATCTCAGTAAAAAATACCACATTACACCCAGTTTGCAATGAAGTCCCTATTCCACTGACATAGCAATGTAACGCCATCCATCCTGAGGATCGCTTTGCTGTCATGGAATACATGCAGTTAGGGTGGAAGAACGAAGCTTTTCAATCATATTGTGTATGGAAACATTTGAGCCATGACATCAAAACAAAAATTTATAACTGAATTATAATGTGCCTAGAGTTTCTTTTATGGAATAGCACTCACTAAGAGCAATAAAGGAAGAAGGAGAACCTAAAACCGGATGCATGTGTAGAAAAGAAAACGTTTCCAATGCATGCATTTTTCAAAATATACATATTTTCAATTGGATTTGATATCTAGGCATGAGAAATAATACACTGTGTGTTTAAATGCACCTTGCTGCTCAGTTAATGATAAGAAACAGCACAATAGTCCTCCTGCCTCTCTCCCATGGAAAATTTCTTGGATCTAAATGCTTTTCCAGAAAACCAAATTACAGCAGAATACTGCATTTTGCAAATTATTGCATATTATCTATTTTATTTTATTCATGTTTTCATACATTATTAATACAAATTTAAAAATACATTTAAATTAATACAAATTTTTAAAATTTAATACCTTATTCTGACGCAGTTTCATTTCAACAGAAAAAATTGAAATATGAGACAAGAAATGATGTTTTCCTATTTAAAACACTATCTAGCTAATCTCGGATGAAAAAATTAGTTGTTTTACCGTCTCTATAAAACCATTTAAAGTGTATATAACCTTCTAAAAGCAGGTAGCTAACATATGTAAGAGAAACACACTTTGTTTTGAATCATTCTATTTCAAAATGAAAATACTTTGCTGCTTCCACTCATCATTTTTCTCTTGTAATTTCAGCTAATACACCTTCTCATTATGTCTTTCACTGGTAGTACCGAAGTGTAATAATTTCTCCTAATAATTCTTGACTATAATTATATTTTGTCACAAGATAATGTTAACATAAGGAACGCAATCTCCTTTAATAACCATTGCCAACAATTACAACTGTAGGCTTTAACAATACTAAAACAGGCGTTTTATTCTCACTGAAATAAATGGGATTTAAACCTCCTAAACAGGGACTGATTTAAAACATGTATAAAAAACATTCCTAGGCTGGAGTATACACAGCAATTCAAGCAGTATGCTGAGCCTTAATCAGTAAGCAGGTTAAACAGCACAGGAACAATAACTTCATGTCAGCCCTGCAACTCAACGACAGCATTCAAGTGGTCATACAGATCCGGTAAATGCAGAAGGTCCCTATGCTCACTGCATAACGCAGCCCAGCGGGGTCCCGTTACCCCCCCTCTTCCTCTGGAGGTGACTCCGGCAGGGAAACATGCACTGTGTTTCACAGAGAGATTCCTTTAAGGTCTTTCTTATTTATTTCTTAAAAGCACAATTTTTTTACCGTTAGAAGATGCTGCTATTTCTCCTGACAATATGAATTTTTATTACTTCATGAAGATTCTTGCAATTCCTATAAACAGAACCTGTTACTGATTTAATCCACAACGTGACATCATGTCTTCCAGAAAACAGAAGTAACAAACAATAATTAAAGCTGTACTAAAAACAGGACAGGTTGTTGACATTCATATTAGATCATATTAAATATACTTGAGAGAAACAGCTCAGTATTTAGCAACACAAGCCTAAGTAGATGTTTCTTAATCTTTTTGTAGATTTTTTCTTAATCTTTTTGTGGAAAAAGAGTAAAGAGATAAAAAGACAGACTCCTGAAAGGACTTTATATTTTACCTAACAGCTCCATTTATTCCATGTCATACATTAAATATATAATTACACATATATGTCATATATTTAATACATGACCATGTCATATATTAAAAACCAAGCACAGAGCACAAGCTTACCTAGCACTCCCACCAAAAAGTACAGTTCTTCAAAAAAGAAATAGTTTCTGAATCTTCTACTCAAGCAACAAGAGCAGGAAAAAAAAAAAAAAAAAAAAAAAGCGCTACACCATCTGTTCCTGTAACATGCTTTTTTCTCTTTTAACAGACAAGAGTCCACACTGAACCATTTTACAGGAAATCTGTATTTAGTAGAAATTGCCATCACTTCCATGTTCACTATGAAACATGAACTGTTATGGTCATAAATGTATCGCTCCTACCAATACAGAACATTTTCACTTAAAGTAACGAAGAAAATGCAAATGATCTCGTAGCATCAAGGATCATACTCTGAATATTCCCGTGGTCTCTTTGAGTCCTACAGTACGCATAGGGTGACAGCACGAAGACCCAGTGTGAATTGCAGCACAGCTATTCTCTTTATTGCCTCAATTCCCTCACAGGGCACACACGTGGATACGTGGTAAAATGCCGAAAAAGGTTGGTTGTTTTTGTGAACTGCCAAAGTTCAGGAGGAATTCCTGTAAGACGTAGGACATAAAAAGAACCTCAATTCCTTTGCTTCTAACCTGATACAAGCATGGCTCAAACAATTTATGGTTTTGGGGCTCCTTAAATACTTGGAAAAACCAGGTCCACCAATGTGTTGCTGTTCATTAAAGTTCTATGTCTTCAATTAAAGGAAAAAATCCTTTTTTTTTTTCCTTTATTTAGGAAATATAGAAGTGAATATGCTTACTGGCATATGTAGGCAACAGCTGACTGCTGCCTTCTAGGTCCCACCTGCTAATTTCTTTACTGATCCCAGCTCAGGAAATTACTTTTCAGCAGCATCTCCCCTCTCGGGGTGGCACTAATCAGTTTATTTCGCAGGACATCTTTCTCGAGGGCTAATAAAGGAATGAGAGTCTATAGTCATACCTATGGATTTTGACACTGACTGTGGTTCGTCAGGACAATTTTTTCTTAGTCCTCTACTGCTTCTTGTCTGCTTCCCATACTTCTCTGCCAGCAAGGCCTCTCAGCAGTGTCCCCTCTTGCTGCCACAGTACTGCACCCTAGATTCCCGTCGTCATGATCCCTTGAGTTTGGATCCTCTGGTAGACACTCCCATTTGCAGGCAGCTCTTACTGTGGCACGCTGCCTGTTCTGGGAAAATATCCCAGCTCTGTCCTCTTCCCACCTACACAGACCTCAGCTCAGAATCACAGAATATCTCAGGTTGGAAAGGACCTTGAAAGATCATCTAGTCCAACCTTTCACGGGAAAGGCGGCCTACATGAGACTATTTAGTGCCCCGATGAGATTATCCAACACCTAGACAGCTTCTTTGTCTTCAATCCAGCAGTCAGAACATGCAGTGGGAACAGACTGGCCCTCATTCGATGCATGGATGCTTCACTCACAAGTTTTAGCTTGCACTCCATGTAAGCTGTCTCTGCTCAGAATTCAAGACTCCTATTGCCATAACACACCTTAATGTCCTTTAGAGCTACAGGGTCTGTTCTGATTCAGTCAGCATTTTTAAAGTTTTTTAGTCAAATTAACATGTTCCCTGAACTTTTCATTAGCCTACAAATCAAGGTCTCCTTGCTGCCTGGTGACAGCTGCTACTTCTGTTTCCACTGTATTCCTTTGGTACAGTGCTTTGGCTCTATTTCAAGACCACATTCGCTGGTTCTCATTAGTTTTTAGACTGGGAACATCTTCGGCTCACAGTAACATCACCATTGCTCCTTACATCTCATTTTTCTCTTGCCTGAGACAACTGCTGTTCTGGTCGTCTTGTTAGTAGCACAGTTCTATCTTGGGGCCTTTATTCATTCACCTCTTGTTCAGGTTTTTGTAGTAGGTAGGAGAGTCATAAAACATTTTCTTTGTCCTTCTCAGCAGCCTCACCATATGTTTTTTGAATCCTCCAGACATCTTCCAGTTTGGGGGGGGGGGGGGGGGGGGGGCAGACAAGAAGTTCTAAAACAGTGTAGATATGTCTCCCCTCATCCATTTTGCCTTTTGTCAGCTTTTCTTTTTATCTTTTTTTCAGCAAGAACTAAGTGCTCCAGTATGCTCTATATTTCCAGTTCAGATCTGGATATTGGATAAATTCATTTACCCATGAATACAATGGAAACCGTTCGGGAGATGTCTGAGTATTATAGCGATAGATACACTGCTATACGAGGGTTGAGTATCTGCCTACAGATCAAGGTGAAGAGGCCTCACACATAAGGGTTCTTCTTGTAGAATGTCTGAAGACTTATGGGTATAACATCCCACTCCATCACTGGTGGCATTCCTTCTTTGAATGCTCTTACTATATTGTGGTTGAATAATTAAGTTTCTCTAATTGCCTCTTTAGGAGTTTCAGTTTTATTAGGTTGAAAATAGATCCTCATATTTAGGGTCCCTGAGAACTCACAATCCCTATTATTATTCTTCAACCTGGCTCTGAAACATTTAGGCAGCCGTTTTGCAGATGATTACTCCATTTTTGACAGTCTCCTGTTATGCACGTGAATTGATATCAGTGGAAGTATTTTCATGTGGACATTGAGATTTCTGGCAGAATGGGCAGATAGTCAGCTAGGGCATACTAATTCATATATGTGAACTCGTGCAAATTATACGTTTTTTACCAGTTGAGAAGATGGCACTATATACTTTGCAGCTTGTCCAATACAGACATTACTAGTTGTATACTCACTAAGATAACAATTTACTTATTTGGATATTAAGCTGACTTACACATAGGAAAATCTTTACCTACTCTTCAATGCTAGGTAAAAAGAATACATATTTGGTTGAATATGTACAGAGTGTTGTTTTGTTTAAAACCCTTGTATGACTATCCCGTTAATGGATAATCCTTCTATATTATGTGAAAGCTTCATGAAATAAACTACATGAAATTACTGAAGTGCTTTACTTTGATATCTTGTCACCTCATGGCTGCAAAATCCATTTTTAAAAGCTGCTGATTACACTTAGAAACATTACCTCCTGCACATCAGGAAACATCACTATATCCCAGTGTCATCTTCCCACACAAACCTCCTAATTACAAGAAAAACAGTAAGAGGCAGAAATATCTCTCTAGTATCTGCAAAAAAATCCCCAACTGTAATCGACATGAGAACGAAACAGTAAAAGCCATATGATAACCTTTAATATATCTCTTAGGCCATTGATAGATATTAGTGTGAAGTATTATTCACACTAATAACCACTTAACCATTTTGAAACTGTTTCTGAAAACTCCTACCACTTCTTCAATCAATCAATTACTACTAAGCAGTGATTGCTGTAGCCCTACATAGCCAGTTATCTTCTACTTGCAGCTCTTTAAATCTTTAAAACCATAATTGTTAGACTGATATGAAAATGAACTTATTAATATTGCTAAAATGAACATTTGTCTACATTTAAGTCTGTCACAGAAAACAAATCAGCAAGCAAAACTCAACACAAGCAGATAGATACACTCATTAACTCTAATACATTAATTTGATTGCAATAATTTCCTTCAGTGATTAGGAATACGAGCATCCTTATCTTATTATTGGTCAGTAGGGCAGTGTGTAATGCCTAGAAGCTAACTGTTGACCAAATGTTATCACAAGAAATGTAAACTAGTGTGACCTAATGTCAACTAGTAGTGTAAACTAGTAATGGCAGGAATGAGGTATCACAACTTTTCCTTCTGGATGAAAGGTAGATTCTCCTGACTTTATTCACATTAACTGACTCGTTGAAGTCAATAAAAGTTTGTCCTCATTGAGCCCAGTCAAAAAGGTTAGTTCTAGCAAAAGGGTGTGAAAGCAGCAGGCTTCATCTCTGACTTCAACATGATATTTTCTTCTCAACCTTCTTCTTCTACCAGATGATGAACTGTGGATCACACAGGCTACACTGCAAAACATACTGACTCTGAATTTATCATGAATGTATTTAAATTTTGGATTCACCACCCTCAAATGCAGAACATGAATGAGTTGAAAAGCACAGAATCCATGCCAGAATGTGTATGTGCACACAAGGACAAAATAGAAAAAGAGACAAGCTAATGCAGGAGAAATGAACTGAGAAGTTCATTACAATGGAGTATGAGGAGGTGAAAGGAGAGAGGAAAGAACATGAGGCAGCAAGAAGGGATAAAAGCAACTACCCCTGAAGTCATCCAGAGACAGCCAGAAAGAGTACTTATGGCAAGACACAGGAAACTAAGAAAAACAGGAATGAAGAAGCTGCAAAGGGAAAGTACCAGAAGGGACTCATTAACACCAGAACCATGGGGCCGGTTGTCTTGGCAGAAAGAGTACGTGTCACCAGAAAATACAAGGTTTTGAGGAGACCGGAATGTCAGATGTGGACACTCGGAAAAAAGTGAAAAAAATAAACATGGATCCCCAAGACACTAGAGATTGATGTGATTGTTATTTACAGGGGAAAAATTGATTCCCAGGAGAACAGATTCAGGACAGTTTTCAAATACAAGATCAAAAAACTTTGCTATGTAAGGATATACTGGAAACATATTTGAATAAAATGTTCTGAGAAAATAAAGAACTGAATCAAAGAAACCTGGTCTTGAGGTCCTAGGAAAAGCAAGCACAATCGTATGAAAGGATCCTTTCAAGGATATGTATCCTTCTAGTGCTTGGCTCGTAACGACAGCAATGGTTTACATGAATGCTAAAATCCTTTGGCTGCAAATGAAATTCCAAATCTGACCGCCAGAACTATAATGCAGGAAGAGATCTGCAAAACATGAAGAAGGTATTTCTAACAGCAATTTTCTAAGGTGTTTTTTTTTTTTCCCCCCAACAATTTGGGAGTAAACTTTCCGTTCCAGCTTAGTTTTTATTTAGCTATAGCAAAAAAAGGGTTTTCAGACGTTATGGTGGGGCAGGGTGTGTGTGTGTGTGTGGTGTGATTGTGACAGAGAACAAGCCAGAAAGATGAATACCATTTTTAGACTGAAAAATCTTGGAGAGACCATACTAAATATGTCTTCAGGTTTGCGGTATATGGCATAAAACTGAGGTTGAGTGAAACAAATGATCATGTGCTAATGATCAAAAAAATTGATCCCCTAGAGCTAATATGGCATTGATTTATTTAACATGACTGTAAGAAAATTACATACCCATAACAGACTTCATTAAATTTTTGTCACTACCTAAGTATTACAACTTGACAGAGTAAGGCTTTGTGATGGTAAACAGGGGCCACTTTGGTACTGTCCTTCTACAAACTAAAATTTTATTTTAAAGAGCAGAGGTGTTGTCTTCATGGGCTATTATGAAAACACACACCCCTACCCCCTGACTCACAGACAGCTACACAGATTTTCCTCTGAATTTTGATTTGGAACAAGCATAAGTAAGGTAAAAATGAGCAAGAAGAGAAGCAACTGCTACAACTGATGTAAGTATGGTGTACTTAAATATGACACATCAGTTCATTTGGCTTAATACTAGGTCAAAACAACTGATTTTTTAAAGATCCTCAACAAAATGTCACCTAATTTCTCCTATGTATTGCTGACTTCCAAGGTAAATGCAGCATTATTGTTATTCTGTCATTTGGACCTACAGCTCCAATGAAGAAACCTTGTGAACGTTATAATTTGGTAGTAGTACCTTACCGATTTTATTTACAGCAGAAATTCTAGATTGAGATTGTCCTTCTTTTCATGATGAACCTTTTCATTGTTTAAATTTTCTTATTTTTTCCAGAATATTTAAGGATATGATGACAGTGCCTATGTATTTCCCTAAAGGTTTGGCTTGAAACATTTTGTATTCTATCTCTGTTGAAATGATTTACTGTCAGAATCAAAAACTTCACAGCCCCAATCTGGAGCTACAGCCTAATAATTCTTTCACACAGAAAATGTAATGTCTCTTTGCTTATATCCAATGTGGCACTGAAAATAATTTCAAGATGATTTATGTACACAATATACATCAATATGTAGAATATGTCTCTAATTTCTTGTGAAACAATATCCTCTTGTAAATATTAATTTTGAGAACATTTTGGTTGGTTCAATAGAAGTCAAGACATGATTTAACATTGGTCTACATGTTTATCATGCAAACACTACTGCACTGATTTATCTTGAAATTTGGAATGCCTGTTATAACTTGGGTTACTGCAATGCTTTTTTCTAGGGCTCAGTAACAAACAGTTGTTGATGGACTATATTTGGACAGCTCTTACTGTATTATTTTAAGATGATTCAACTGTAAATTTTTAGACTGTCAAAGTGTTAAGCTTTATTGCATATTGTTAAAGAGAGCCTCTTCCAGCAGCATTTTTTTTTTTTTTTAAACTGTCTCTCACTTTTGTACATTCTTACATTAATTTGCTAGTGGAGTAATCATCCACACTATTTTTCATGTTGTTGTGATTAAAAATATTTTTAAATGATGTTGACTTAAAGAGCCGTCAAATTACTGAGTCCATAGCTGGTCAGAATATAGATTGGCTTTTCTAATGTGCTGTAGCTGATACTCCATTACTTGATGAAACACAAATAGAACCAGAAAAATAGGCAGCCAAGGTTTATTATTTCATGCTGAAATTTTTTCCAGCTCTGAAAAAATCAGCAGAGATGCTCCTATTGATATTGATTTCACTGGGACAAACATTTTTCTCCTAGGAAGCAACTGTGATGAATATTTGCGTATCTTGTATTCATCTTTTTCTCACTTTATATTTCATACTGCATAAAACTTCATTAAAGAAATTTTCATCCTTCCAGCAGTAAAGAACTAGGTAAAATATTCTCTGAAGTCCATTCCTCCTATCAATGCCACTGTGATCATGAAGGAGGCTGGGGACTACACAAATAGGCAGGACTACAGAATGTGCTTCTCACCTTCTCCATCGTAAACACGATCGGATTCCATATGCTTAAGAAGTGCACAGACAGGATTGCAGCAGCAGAAAAGATAAAGCCATTGCTCTCTGCCTTCTCAGGGGGAATAACCTTCCCAGGGAATAACATAAATAAGCAGAAGGATTTCAGATGCTGTCATGGGTAACAGGAGAAAAAGGCTAGGGTTGTTTGGCATAAAGGAGCCATGGCAGAAGGATGTTTGCATGGATAGGACACGCAGTAAGGAAGAAGCTATGCCTATCATCAATGTATTCCAAAACCTGCAAGTTATTGGGAAGGAAAACTCTCTAGCAGTGCCATCCATTTAGGTCACATAGTATGGAGGAGCTTGCAGGTTCTCGTGGCTTAGACTCCAGTCTGCGAGTCCCCTGCTATCCAAAGTTAGCACAGACACGCAATGGATAACTTATTCAGGATTCAGAATTCTGATGCACTAGATTAAAAACATGATACAACTTGTCACATCCTTTGGGATGCTGCCAAGGTAAGGGCAAGAAATGTTCTTTATTAAATATCTTCCAATATAAGGATAATTAAAGTGCATGGGGAAAAAAAAAAAAAAAAGTCCCTGTATAGAAGTCAATTTTAACCACATTATGAAACTGTATTACTTTAAAATAATTATATTTGGATTGGCCTCAGAGTTTGTCAGAAAATGATGCTGGCCAAAACATTACAATGCAGATTTATTTTGTCTCGTAAGGAATTATTTTATATTTTGTTTCTCTCATGTCACCTTTCCCTCCTCTAGAAATCTTTCTCTCTAATTAGAACATTTGTAACTAATATATGACTCTTTGGGTGAAAATATTTTCAAACATGAATGCATAAAGTTAATCCCTTAAATCTGTATTTAGAAATTGAAAAAAAAAAAACACAAAACCAAACACCAAAATGAGCTGAAAATGCATATTTACAGTTCCCTTTATTTGCAGAAATGAGTCTGCTTTTCAGTCATGTACCTATGATTTAGAAGCTCAAATTTAGGTACTGACAAGGCATAATTTGACACACCACAGCTTTCTTCAGTGAATAGGAAACCTGAACTTCACAAATAAACCTGCTGTCTCGATACACAATAGAATAGAATTAATTTGCCAAGAGATACACAACAGCTATTCTTCTGTTCTGATAAAATCAGAAGTATGTAACTTTTAGCAAAGTTGGAGAATGCATGAAAACATTTCTTGCTACAGGCAAAATAATTTTACTTTTGGCAGGTTTACAGAAAAGCAAGTCAGTTACATTTTCACCTCAGGTGGTTTGTGGTATCAAAATGGCAGTTCCTGCAGATGGAAAACTGTCATTACATGAGGACAAGCTGTTTGCTGGGGGAAATGGAAATATTTTGCTCTCTGTCAAACCTGTGAATATTGGAGAGAAAAATCTGTTTTCATATAGGAATGCTCAAAACAGAAGCTGATAGTTTACTGCAGTTCTACTAAACCGACAGAGTGGCTTACCAGACTGGTAATTGGCCAACTTGTGCTTCAGTTACTACACAAAGTTACCATAAAATTTCAGTGAGGAGCTGCATATACAAGAAAACAGTAGCGTGGACCTAGAAATTCTTTCAGGTAGATCTGGTGAGCTGAGCATCGGTGCGTGCCTCTGGAAACACTGAGTCACCAAATCAAAGGCCCCACACCACATCTCCTGCAGGAAATGTTGCCCGCTAAGGATACTCTGGAGAACTTCGTTCCTGTTGTAGACTGTCCGTCATTAATGACCGCGGATGCAGAAGGAACTATAAAGAGGGCATAAAAACAGGTGGAGAGCCACTACAGAATAATGTGCAGCTCACTGGCCTTCCTCAGGCTTTCCATGAGGATGCAAAGCGAGGGTATGGAAATACTGTCTGTTGCCACTGCATGCTCCCTATTTGTTTAATCAGTTGGAACTGATCAGCAGAAGGTAGAAAGCAGCAGAAGCAGAAAATCTTCAGTGGTGGATCTGAGGGTGTCTTTGAAAGGACTACTACTACCTTTAATAAGGCAGAGTCATCAGATCCAAGATTTACACAGGTGACGGTGGCAAACCCCAGAATTTTAACACAGTTGTATATAAATTAGATCAAATATATATATTATATCAAATGTATATATTAGATATCAAATTTATATAAATTAGATATAAATTTATCAAGGGAAATTGAGCCAAGCAGAAAGCCTTAAACTTCTCAGCAAAAAATCAGTTTTAAAACTAAATAAAACGCAAGATATGTAGCCCGTCAGTATACTCAATTGAAAGAGATTTATTTATAATACATTGAACTGAACCAATATTTCTGAAATTTTTCATAATTTGGGTGTGCCTACCATATCAGCTTAATTCAGTTTTACTCTGCTCTCAGGCTCTGGTCTCCTCATCATCCACACTCCCCACAGTCCTGTCTGTGACCAAACCCACAGAGCAATTTGTTTATGCAGGAGCGGTAGGGATAAGCCTCTGTGCCTCCCATGATGAACAGCTTTCCAACACTGTCCCGATAACCCCCACGTTCCCGTACGGCCACACACATCTTCCTGCACCAGCAAGTGAAACACACCTTGACAAAGCTATAAGGCAACTTTTGCTGATAGGCAGCTGCATGCTCATTATTTTACATGATGGACTAGAATGCCAAAAAGCAAATTAAATTGACCTTCCACAGGGCATTGATGCAGGCCCATAGGATCTTCCAGCAAGACCAGAGAAGACCGGTGTACTCCCATTTCGATCTGTTAGGGGCTAGGCCAGAAGCCTAGTGGCCTCTGTGACCCACCACAGGCTGCCTGACAATGCCACCTGATGAAACGCTGGGGTTTCAACCCCAGGCCCCAAATTAAGGTTGACATGAGGGTGATTCCCACAGCCCTTCCCAGGGGGGGTGAGTTTCCCTTTAGGCTTCCCCCCAGGGTGGGGCGGCCTGGCAGACAGAGCCATTGGGTAAAGGAGCCCCAGGGGTCCCGCAGTCAGTAACCCAAGGTCAGGTGTCCCACCTGGGGATAACAGCTGGGACCCCTTGCAGGCAGGGGGGTGTCTGTCTGTGAGGGGGACGCCCTGTGCAGAGTTCCCTGTTGGGGAAGGACCTCCCGCCTCCCTGGGACTGGGCTCCAGTCAGCTCTGGCTTTTGTCAACGCGGGCTGTGCAGAGATTCAGGGTGTGGCTTCCTTGGTCTGATGTGTTTGGCTGGTTGACTCGGTTGTCTCCCGTCCCTTCTATGGGAGACTGCATGTCACCCTTTATCCCACCCATTGTTGGTCGTGTGGTGTCGTTGTTGGGATCAGTGGGATTGATGTCGATTATGTATAATTTGATTGACTTATTTGTACCCCCAGTGCTCACCCATGTACTGACCCTTTGGTATCAAATACAGTTTGGTTATTGGTTCATCTTTATGCTAGGCCTAATAATTGGCAAAACACTGAGATTTGTAAAGCTCAAAGAATATACCTTCAGGCATTCACTGCACACAGACCATGTCCTTCCACAATGCTGTGTTGCACCAGACAGGTGTAGTACCGTTTAGGAGAGGGGGCGGGTACAGTGGTCTGGCATCTACCACAGCTTCTTCATCTGCCTCTGCCTGGTGTGAGAAGAGGATTACAAACAGTTGCCTCTGAGGTGGTCTGCCCCAAAAAAACCCTCACCATGGGGAAAAAAGACAAAGTTTAGGCCTTCAGGTCAGGTTTTTGCCAACCTTGCTGCAAAGGAAATGCACAGACACCAGGCACGTTTTTGTACACAACTCAGTTACGGCAGAAAACTTCACTGTAGAGAGAAGAGCCACCTCTGTTACCATCACAGTCTCCCACAGCCCCTCCAGTTGATGGTATAGCAATGCACAGAGTACGTTTCCAAATAACAACCAGATACCTTACAGCTTGTATCACCATCCACAGAGCACGCCACACGCATCTGCAGCACCAACACTAGGGTGAACAAATCTCACAGCATATACTGCCCATTTACTCCCCTGCATGCAGGCACAATGCTTCCAGTAAGAAAGCAACACTCAAAAAAACATAAGTAAGGTGGGGAGCTGGAAGGTCCAGCTCTAACTGATATAGTGTCAATGTATTTCACAGAAAGAAATTTGATGATAGGAAGATAATGAGGGTGACAAGGCAACGCAAAGAAAAAAGAAAAAAAAAGACTGAGCAGACTGTGATGGTTAAGAGAGTTTAGAATTTAATCAAATTAGCAAACATTCCAGTAAATGAGTAATATAAACCCACAGGCCTTGATCAGAAGAATTTAGCTTTGGGTTTATATTACCCATATGCCATCCAGGATGGGGTGACTGATCGTGACACACTGGGATGGGAAGGAGAGGCTCAGTGTTTAGGTACTAACAAAAACTGCTTCAAGAAACAGCTGCTAAGGGAGCTCGGAAGAGAAGATGTGACCTTGGTTTGGTCTCAAGGAGCATCCAGGATCTGAATGAGAATCAGACAGTTGAGGAGCATGCATAGTAGTGTGGGTAGTCTAAAGGCCAAGAGACTTAGATACCATAAGGCAAAGCACATCACCTATTAAGAAAGACTTAAGGAATTAATGTACGTTCCTTTTATTTTCTGCAAAAAGGACAGAGCTGGCTCAAGTCAGTCAATAAGCACTGTATCTGTGTTTACTCCTCTTCTATGTCTATAAACAGAGATTAGCACCATTTCTGGGCTTCCCTTCATCTCTCAGAGCCAATAAGAAGGATTTCAGTGGCTGGCACATACCACAACAAAACCGCTGACCTCCCTTGTCAATGATACGCTACACCACACACACATATAAACAGAGCTCCGAACAGCAGCAATACAGATTGTGAGTAAATCGCAAAAGGATTGCAAAAATGTGCAATATAAACATACTGAATAAGTTGAGAAATTTTATATGATCCAGTGCTTGCCCCTAATAATGAATGGTGAGATCAATGCCCATTTTTGCTTGCTCCTCTTTTTAATAAGCTGACAAGATTCAGAATAACACTAACCCCACACAAGTATTTTGGCATGTAATATGGAGGCTAACACAAAAGTGTTTGGAAACTATCTTGAAATGGACTGAATCAAATATAATTTCTAAATCATCATCAACAACTGTCCAGTATGATTTAACATTTTCCCATTATTTTTAAGTGCCAAGGAATTTCTTACAGTCCAGTAAATTTGGCAGCACATTTGCTGCCCTTAGGAGATTCAAGAGCCTTTTTTCATCAAACTCCAGTCACACAATCCCTTTCCCAAGTATTCTCCCTTCAGAAAATTCAAATCTTACTCACTGGTTTCAATGTGAAGGTTCAGATTTGTAAAGCTTGAAAGGAGTTGGACTCCAGTTTGGAATTTTCCTTTAGGTTCATCTCTCACATCTTAATATCTGATGAATGAAGGCCATGCCTGATGTTTTATGATTTAACAGACTCAGCTGTAGTGTTTTATTTCTTCTAAAAATCTCAGAAAGATCTTTTTACTCACAGTTTTACACTTTATGAACTATAAATTGTTCACATTCTAAATTTTCTTTGATAGCTATGTTACATTTGCAAAACAATTTTTCCACCACAACAAATACCGTATATTAATAAAAGACATCTTCCTTTTCCTAATTACTCTACTGCAATTTTCATTCTGCCATGGGGGATTCCCAGTAGACTTTCAGAGGCACTTTTCATGATCTTCTGGCAGTGCTCTAACACTCTATCACAAAATCACAGTAGTTTTTATCATCTTTTAGGCAATTTATAAAATTCTACAAGCCTGCTGTGTGACAATTTAAAATAATGTTTTACAAGATTAATCTATAAAAGGGTAAAAAGTACAGTATGTGCCTTGAAAAGGTCACAGAGAAGCTTTCCATTAAAGAAATCAATATCATCACAAACAGATCCTGAAGTAATATTACCATTTTAATTGGCTGGCACAGCCTTCTCACAATTCCATCTCAATAGTGACATTAATTACAACCGTGACAGTACAAGGCTGTGCTAACACAAACAGGAAAATAATTATTACACATTGACTGGCTATCTTTTGCTACTACCCAAATAGATAAAAGTTGTGCCATTAAATATCTAACGTTATTTTCTACTCAGTAGATTCACCTCTTTCGTGGACTGATTTTGACTTTCTGTTCTTCAGAATGTGACATTGAAAACATTAAACCTCAGCACTTCAAGTTGGAGTTTCAAAAATTTAAAAGAACCTGAAAAACACACAAACAAACAAAAAAACACAAACAAAAAAGCCCCACTTAAAAGGCACAGTACTGAGCAGCATTCAGACTGGGTGGCTAGAGAGTGATGAACTTCTTTGCCCTCTTCCCAGAGCAATGCCAAGGCAGCTGCCATCCTGGGGAGCTGCAGAAGTTGTCAAGGGAGGAGCGAGAGGAAGGCTGCCTGTCCCCGCTCCCCGTTCTTGGCTCCTGTAAAATGTCAGCCCCATTCCTTCTACTCTGGCTCCTTCTCCCAATATTTTGGTTTTTTTGTAATTTCCTATCACAGTCTCTCTCTTGGGTTCATGTCTGCATTAATCTGTTTACTTTCATCTCCAGCCTTTACACACTACTTACCGAGTTAAAGTTGCCTCTCACTGTCATGTCCAATGTGCGTGTTCCCACTACACATCACTGCCTTCCAGTTTTTGTCATTAGCCATGATCTCAGAATCAGCTAGGTTGGAAAGGACAAAGATAATCTAGTCCAATCATTCACTGCTCACCACATCCCAAGCTCCTCTAACATGCAAAAAGCTCCACTTCCTTGCCTGCCACACCTATAAGCCCAGATCAAAGTTGCCAAATTTGCTTGCCAAGCTGGTCACTTCTCCCTCTTGCTTGCCCCTCAGTTCTAGCATCACCAATGTTATTCCAAAATATTCCTTCTTTGTACTTGATCTGGCTCCAGGCCATTCGACATTCAAATTAAACATGCCATCTTCAAATCCACTCAGCCTGATTACCAGCACAAGTGTTGCTGAAAGCATGTTAAGACATACTCGAGAGCAGCTGGGGACAGCAATTACAACAAAAGTTTGATTTACTCCATAGGGATGGCATTTGCACCATCTAGTCAGACCCAGGGGTTATGAGAAGAGGGCGCTGGCTGTGCTGCTCGGTGGGTTCAGCGCACACGAGCAAGTGCCAGAGGGATGGAGCAGTATCAGCAAAGGCATGTCCTCAGAGCTTTCAATCTGCCCTGACACACACGCAAAGCTCCGAGTTTTGTAAACATAATTTGGCTATACTGGGGCAGCTATTCTCATGAATATGGCAAACCCAGACCTTCTTAAATTTCACGTCTTGTGAAAACATGAAAATGTTAAAGCTTATTAAATTAATCTAGCCCCTTTTTTAATAAAGAGTTATTTTTCCTTCATCTAATTTACTAAAAATATGTGAAATTTACTGATTATTTTTTTAAAAATAAGTATCTAGCAACCAGCAAAGAAAATTCCATCCCACCAAGTAAATTTGCACCAAGTTAGGAGAAACTGAATGGGTTCTGATTACACTCCAGCAAAAGGAAATGTGTGTGTGTGTATATATGTATGTGCATTTATATGTGTGTATATATATGTACATCTTAATGTATGTATGTATATATACCTATATAAACATGTATGTATATATATCTTGATTTGAAATAATCAACCACTCTATATTCTTTCTTGGGGGGGAAGATGGTATTTGCTTCTAAAAAGTAAAGATTTAACGATGTTCCAGAAACAATATATTTAGTGATTATGTAAACTGTCTTCTTAAAGTCCTGTGAAGTTTCTTAATGTTATCAGACACTAACTATGAACATAAACACAGATTAAAAAGTAGGATTTGTGTAATACCTTGTATCTGTAGGCTCTGTGCCATAAATAGAAGGAGAAGAAATAGTGAGCCATTAAAATTCAACTTGGAAATGAATCTGATGATCTGTAGCTGACATTTGAGATTGCGAGAAAGTACCATACAGGAGAAAATTATTACAGAATAACTTTGGCGTATGAAAAAAATGTCTGCAGGTTATATGAAGAGCTAGGAATAAGATGACAGAAAGCATCCCTGGGCTTAAAACACTAAGTAACTTTCATCCTTGTTCAAACCTTTGAACCTTATGAATACAAATCAAGGTTCTGCTCTGGGCAGAGTATCTCTGACATCACAAATGCAGCTTTGTCAATTAACAAGAGATATTTGGTATGCAGTGATAACTCAGCAAATGTTTAGAAAAGAAACTTACCCTTTCTAAACTCTTATTTTCTCCCCTACCCCGCCATGAAGATATTTAAAGAAGTGGTTTACTTTAAGGATATCAGTAACCTCTTTAGGAGGAATCTGTGCCTGCCCAAGGCTCCATGCCAACCTGCTATAACCAGCCCTGACTTGTTTTGATGTAGGCAGCACAAATAAAAGGATGTCTGTGGGCACTTGGGAATTGCACTGAATTTTCTCCATTGTCGAAGAAGCATTGGCAAATCAGGGAACTTACCTGCTGTGCAAACAAGGCCAAGCACAGGCATAATCAAGATATTTTAGGAAAAAAATATCAGGTATTTCTGGTATCAGGTATTAAGATGAACAAAATGTAGAACCTGTATCTCCTTTTCCTAATACGCAAAACTCTATACACTGATGACAGAAATCCAGGAGAATAGGAGTGAAATTAGTCCCAGTTTTGTTTTGTGAAATACACCATTTTCACGGTTAACTTATTTCTGATTTAGGCTGTTTCCAAAAGTACTCTCTCATTAACATGACTAGTGTTTTACCAGTGGTCTGCACTGGTGAAAGAATTTTTGTTTAAACATTACTCTCTTATTTGAAATAAAACCCAGTTAAGCAGACATGATGATTCATATAGTTGACATTTTTCACGTAGTCTAGCTAAAATGAATTTAACTTCACTGACACACACTTCTATTCGCAATGCCATTTTCTGAAAACTGTATTTTAAAGCCTAAACCAAAATCTTCTTAGTGAATTAGTCACCAGAGATGGTTACCTAGCTCCAAGAATATAGAAACATACTGACATTGGCAGAAAAGCTAACCACTTAATTAAAATCTAAAGTATGTTCAGAAACCTCTCAAATACTTTATGCATTGCTGAACGTACCTAATATTTTATGACATTAAAAAAATAGGTCATTCAAAAGAATGGAAAAGTAATAAGAGCAGAAATATCCAGAATGGTAAAATAAAAATGTATTATCCAATCTTAAATTCCACATGCAAGCCACACTTCTTTGGTTTTTCATTGATTTTTTTAATCTTGCAATATTCTTATCAAATAAAATAAAATTCATAAAATTTAAGGCTGACAGAGAAAACAATACAGTCAACAATATTACATGGAGGAGAAAAAGTGCAAGGGAACATTCTGAATAAAAATATTACAGCTTTTGAGAAGTGGAACTTTCATCCACTGAGATACATTATTTCATTGGTAGCTGGGTGTTATGAAGGTGTTCAATTAACTATTGGCAGAGGAGAGCGTAACTGAAATCCCAGTAAATAGTAAAAGAAACGAACTGAAGTTGCATCCTAGAGCATATATGGGACTTACAAAAGTCTTTGTGACCAGAATTCAAAGAGCATTATATAACATACTATAAATAAATTATTGTATAACTATTAACAACTTTTCTTTTTATACAAAGTTATGGAGACTTGTAGTTTACCTTTATATAATGTGTGTATCACCTTCAGTGTGCCCTTACCAATTTATACAGATCTTCAAAAGCCCTTCAAAAGCATCTTTTTCCCTGTACTGTGTTTATGTATATATTTCAGCATATATTAGTTGCATAAGCATAATTAAATTCAATTTCACGTAGAAAGATGCAAGTTAATCTTAGAAGACTTCTATCTGGTCCAGGGAGCAGTATCCAGGGCTGGACTGATACTTCACCTGTCTGAGTTTCAAGAGTTTTGCTGTACAGAAGCTGTGCAATATTTTGTTGCTGAGATTTGCTTGTAAAATCAGGCCATTGTCCATAATCCAGAGGAAAACTCGCTAAAAAATAGGTGTCATCCAAATTTCTCCTCTTCAAAACAGAGGAAGTGAAGTTGGAATAGATGAAGCGAATGATCACTGGGATGATGTGGGGAAGTGAGAGCCTGTCTTAAGAGACAATAACAACGTGCTGTAGAATAATAAACCACGATACGAATAACCATTCTAGGGCCTAGCCCTAAGGAGACAGAACAGCCACTTACATTAAACGATGTCCACTGCTTATTCCAGGGAACATTTTTTTTATCTCGTTCCTCCATTTCATGGGCACTTGAAAAGCTGAATCAATCAGACCCGTGCAGAGTTATACGGCTTTTTGTATGGAACTCAGTCTGAAGAAACCTGTCTTCTTAATAAAGTTTAGCCATAACCCTCAAAACAAACAAACAAACAAACAAAAACCCAAAACAAAAAAAAACACAAACACCCAACCCCCTTATCCTCCGTTCTAATTGTTTTAAACCAGCATTGAATTACACACATGAAATAATCACAGATACACCTTGCTGCTGACCTCGTTACGGAATTGTACTACTCTAGGCTTCTACTTGTGCCTGAAATGTACAGTTTAAAATCCAAAGAGGGAGATGTTGTGCAAGGTTCATTAACAGCGATGCAATCAGTGAAATCTTACCATATGGGCAGCTGCTACTGGGGGCCACTGCAAAAGTTCAGCAATTACTGTGCACACAGCAGTGCTTTAAGACGTCTGAGAAAACAAATCCTTCTGGAAGGTCTGGCTATTTCCAAGCAGGAGATTTACAAGAAACTTTTGAAAATTCCTATATTGATTCAGCAGAATATAAGGAGATAAGGATTTTAACTGAAATGATGTTTCAGCATACAGACACTACTAGCTCTGAGACAGTGAAGATATTGTAGGATGAGGGTATTTGCTTCGTGAAACTGGGGAAAAGTCCTCTCCTAGGAGGCCTTTTTCCAGCAGATTCAACAAGGAGATGGAAGGACCTCTCCAGACGTAGGCAAACATCAAAGAATGGCAGAAAGGAAAAAAATGTGACAACTTGTTCTCCAGGATTTTTGATGACTTCCTCTTCCACTTTGCTGTCTGGAATTATGCTAACAATATGGTAGATCATTTTTACATTGAGAAAATTGAAAGAGTTGGCTGAAAAACAGATATTTTTTTCTCTGTGGCCAGTTTTGCTTCAAAAAATTACCAAAACGTTTCTGATAGCTGTTCATGGCCATTCACGTGAAGGAAGAATGATCGTTGTCGTCATTATGACTTTCAAATTAGCAATGAAACTGCATAAGGAATATTTGAAAATATGTTAAAAATGCAAATATCTTTTAAAACGTGCATTAAACTAAAATAGCTTGAATTTATGACATAGATTCTTTTATATAATGCTACCATCAATTCAGAAGATTCCTTTCTGCCAAGAAACAAGTAGAAAGAAAAATGTATCACCTAATTGTATAGTTAATGCTACAGAAAGCTACAGATGAGTCTTCATTTCATATTCTATAACAAGTTCTAGATGAGTTTTCTTCTTCTCCCAATAGTGTTCCAAAATTACATGGCATATTTTAAATGTTTTTTAAACTCAATTATATGGAAATGTTAAGCAATGCCCCTGAAAAGTGATTACCTCTAGATTCTTCGGTTGAAAATAAAAAATATTTTTTAGTATTACAAATCAATCTTTTCCCAGCTGAGGACTGCCCAGTGCTTATTTTTAAGTTCAGTGGGGATAGAGAGGAAATAAGGATGATGCAAAAATACTTTTAGTGGCCAAACACTGTATATATTTCTACCAGAGATCAAAAAAGAAAGTAAATCAATCTAGTATATATTGAATTGCCTGACATAAGCATTTGCTGCTGTGTCAGTCAAGACAAATAATTGATAATTTAATTCTTTGGTGATAAATGTAATTCATATAAATATGGAACATGGAAAACTAAAAAAAAAGAATAAGATTTAATTCAGTCATTACACTAGCTGTCAAACACCTAACATAACATTTTTTCAGGAAAAGTATTACTTTAATCTGGATCAATCACTTTTTCTTTGAAAAGAAGGGAAATTTGAAAAAAAAAAAAGCATTAAGTAATTTGATAGATGCTTAGATATGAACTACTAACGAAGGATATCATTTTCTCAGAGATTCAACAGAGTATATTTGCTCACACATTCGGAAACAATCTGATACTCTATTGCTAAATCCTGTTTCTTGTAATGCTGTAAAGTTTCTGCAAATTATTATGTGAATTCCTCCCTCAAATGAAGTAAATCAGGTTTTCTGTGTGACAGCAGATCTCTGTAATTCAGAGAAATTTACCCAAGTCCTGACTTTGTGTGCCTAAACTCCAAATTAACAGTAATTTTATTATGTGTGAAGCATTTTATGAATGTATTAAAAATATATATATTTCTGGACTCTCTCGTGGAAGGTGTCCTACTTGTCTGTCTCTGACAAGAATGAACTGGCCTTGATATTTATTTCTTTTAGTCTAATATTTCTATGAGTTACGCATTTCAGCAGCAGTTCCTACACAGTGATTTTCCACAATTATTTCATAAGAAACTGATACTAATCCAATTGAAGTCAATGGAATTATTTCCACAGACTCCTACTGACATTCATCCATACGCTAAATTCTTTAATAACCAAAGGAGGAGTCTTTGTGTAGCGCTGTAGGAACAGAGTAAAATGATCTGCTTTCAGTATTCATTATATTAACAATTTGGCTCTGTCTTTCCTCAATGGATTAGTTTAAACACTAAAATTTAAAGTACCACCACTAAATTGCCTTAAAACATGAGGGTACTGTGTCATGAAGAACCTAAAAGATAATACAATTTAGGAGACTTCGTTTTGCCAGACCATTTTCATAAGACTTTTTCATAAATTCAGTTTTTATCAATTAGGCCTATATCATAAAAGCATGCAGTCTAATTTAGATGAGCAAACTAAAGTTGAATTTTGCTCAGAAAGGGATTACTACAGAAACTAAGACATTTTTAGCCTGAGAATTTCTATACTTTGCGTGAACCACTGCTATACTGATAACACTAACACTAATACACTGTGTCTGAAGAGTCTAAGTGATGATCACAGAGAGTTTAACCCTAAAAAATGTTCAGAAAGAATAAAAAAACATAGGACACATTTTAACATATGGTGACTGAGCAAGACAATGTTTTAATAATGCATCTGTATTTTTAAGATATTAGCAGCCCATTCATGATGTCTTTATACTAAGATAACCGTCTTCCTGCAGGTAGAATAAGCAACCTTTCAGATGCGATTTCTATATAAGCCACCTGAGGGGAGAGCACAAGCCACATGAAGCATCAGTCCAGAAAAAAACCTCCTCCTTCTTCTGAAGCAGATTAAAAGCCTCAGCAGCCAAGGGCTACAGAGGAGGCCAGAATGAGCAGGGTGGGTGCAGGAGTGAGTTGTTTACTCCTAGGGCAGAATTGGACAAGTTCACACATGGCAGCGGCCCATGAAGATTTAAATGCATAAAAAGCAGGGAAAGGAGTTGTCCTGTCCTAAGCATAGCTACTACAGGTAGTAGGTGTGGATGGGAAAAAGAAAGGTCAACCTGAAAGGGTAACAAGGGAAGGATGTTCATCCTCTCTCTTAGGTCTGGTTTAAAAGGGGAGGCTAGGCTTGTGTTACCTCAGTGTATGTGTTGCTTTTAACGATAAACCCACAAACTGAGGAATGAAAATACAGTCATCAGCAAATAAACAGAGCCTAGAGCTGTCAGAGACCTTTAGAGGTCATTTAGTCCATCCCTGCACAGAAAGGTGGGAACACAACTGCTCTGGAGAGGGTTTGTCCCACCTGTCCCTACAGGCTTCCATGGGACCCACCCAACTCAGGGCAGATTATTTCAGTGTTTGTTAATCCCTGCTGAAATATTTATCACCTTTACCTAGCATGTAACCTTATAATAATCTTAATCTCACACTTCATGGAGAGTAGAATTGTTTTTTTATTCTATGAAAATGAATCCAATTTGCACATTCTATGTTCGCATGAATTACTGTCTGGAGGGTACTGTAACAAAATTACAAAACTAGTGGGTGTGGATCAAGCAGAAGTTCCTATATTATTGCTGGAGGGAAGTTATGGTCTTACATCAAAACAGTGAAACGAGTGCACGGGGAATTAAGAGCAGAGCTATGGGAATTGGAAACAGGCCTGTCAAACAGCAGATGGGAAAGCCTGGCTTTTCACACCTCAGGAACTAGTTTCCAGTACACAGAAATAGCTACAAAGTGGCTATCAATTTGCATGATGGAGATGATTTAGACAAAATCAAGATAATCTCTTTTCTATACTTTCTGGGCTCAGTGCTGTATCAACTTTACTGGTAAAAGTTACTTAAAATGCAAACACCTTCCTCCCAGCTTTCCCAGCTCAGCAGACCTGAACGAAAATTCATCTACTCCCAGAGCTGAAAAATGAGCAAAGATTTTAATGGGCCCTTCAGATGAAACAGCTGCATATGCACACTCATGTAAAGAATCATCTTCAAGAACATGTGAACAAACACAGTTAACTGTATAGAATAATACCCCATAAAAGGTTTTGTTGGTTTTGATTAAAGTGTAAAATGTTAGCAATGTGGGGTAAAAAAAAATGTTCTCCTAAAAGAAAGCATTATTTTCCTAAATTAATTACAAAAGGTATAAATAGGGGCAGATTTCAAAAGATGCCCTTCATCTGTGCACTACAATATTTGTATGGCAGATTCTGCCAAGGCAGAGAAGGAAAAGAAGGAAAACAAGAAAAAACCTGTGTTATCAAAGGAACCGAGGAGATGTCCCTGGACCTCTAAAGCACTTTGCTACAACCTAGAGAGACAGCAACACGGAGGAGACAGAGAGAGATAATGTCACCTCCACACAAACAGTTTCAAAGTAAGAGGCCTTTTATCATCAGCTTCTACAGAAAACATACATGAGATAAAGCTGAAATGCCCCTCTGCCTAGGAAAAAAAAAAAAAATTAGACTGTCTGGATTTTTCAAATAATCTGACTTGCAAATTGCCTACAAAAAATTCAAGATGGAGATTCAATTCCTAAATTAAATCCCACAAAATTCGTGTCTGGGATTGGGCTGTTTTTCTCATTTACATTCAGCTCTACTACTACAATGAAGTAGGGGAGATAAAACAACAAAGCCAAGAACAAAAATTGTTTTCTGCAGCAATTCTGCTGAGGATTTTCTTTTCTATTCCCTCCTGAAATAACATAATCTGTGTGACATATGTAGAACTCTTGTAAAGGCATTTTAGTCTACATAAATTTAGCTGTTTTAAGAAGGGTAACATCAAAATCAGTAAAAAGTAGCAGCCTCTACTGAGACATGAGCCTCACACCTCCACGGACAAGGGCTGTACGCCAAAAAAAACATGTTCACAGTTAGAAAGTAAAGATGTTACCTGTTAGAAAATTAGGTTTGTTTTTTTTTTTTCTGTTTGTTGCAATGGGTAGGACAGTACAAGCAAGCAAGTAGCCTGACTGAATTAATTTTGTTCCAAACAATATCATTAGATCATTCCCTGCCTGTGGCCTCCATGTGAGCAGTTCATTATTTGGAAGTATCTGGGGTTGAACCTTCAGACTTTTCTGATTATCACTGAACCCATGAATTGCATGACCCTCTCTTCTGGGTCTTGATTTGCTAGGTAGTATCTGTGCAGCAGATTTTTTTCTATGAACAGTCATAAATTAAAAACCTGTTTTCAACACCGTTCTAACTTCTACCCAACTACTTCTGTTTCCATGGACACCCCTGGTTACCGACATGCCTGAACCAGAATATTGACGAAGATCTAATACAGAAATGAGTTGGTGCAGTCAAAGGCATAATCATGGTCTAATTCAAGTGAATATTCATTGAAAAAGTGCTCAGCAGGACTGACCACATCATATAAGGCCCTGATCCTGCATGATTAAACGGAATGGGCTCTCTGTCACTGACTTTCAGTGAGCATTGGCATGAGCCCCAAAGGTAGCAGATATCAGAAAGGGCAGCTGCTTAAAACTTTTATTACTCTTTTACTTGATAGTTATCAGAATAAAACATACGTTACAGACATAGGCATGCAGGGATGCAAATGTGTCCACACATAAAGCTTTAATTTTTCTGGGGGTTTTGTAGCTGCAGACATCTACAGATTCAACAGTGCATTTGGGAAGTTGTGCCAGAACTTGACGTTAACAACTAGTGAGCCTCAAGGACGGTGGTTTCGGTGCTGGCAACATCCAAGGTTGGCAATTTCACAGACTCATTTTAAATCCTTGATATTTCCTTTGCTGTGCATCCACTCAGGTTCCCTGGAAGCTCTTTGACTGTCCTTTTAGCTCAGCACGCCTGTAGACTTTACTTGCACTTTCGTAATAGCAAGAAACCTGAACAGAAGAAATCTGCACCGAATAAGTCTATCAGCTGATTATCAGCAGCTACTTTAATCCAGGCCATACATCTGGGTTTAGACCTGAACTTCCAAGTGTGCAATTGCAAAAGGGAATAATCGGAAAGCTGAAAGCTTTTGGTTCTTCCAGCAAACTCTCTGCTTACAATACAGGGATTAACAACTGGGCTCCTGGTTCACCAGTACCAGGGGAAATCTGAGTCTCTCAGGTTGTTTTCAAGAGAAGGCAGCAACGCAGTGTTAAGATTTTGCTAAGGGAAACTTTTGTTAATTGCTAATATACACAGTATTTGTGGAAGTATGTAGATGAGGAAAGAGGCAGAGAGGCAAGTGATTAAGTTTGAGGAAAAGTCTCATTCACTTTCTTAAGGTGTTTAGAACACATTTAACAATATTGTTCCATAACCCATCCCTAGCTATCTCTCAACAATCAGCCTAACAGCTTAGCTTTCTTTTCCTATCCCACTGGCCAATCCTAACACTTTTTTATTGTTGTTTTTAAGCTCAGGCTTCCCAGTTCGTTTCTTTTGCCCCGAAAAAGTGTTAAAAAGTAATAAACAAGGATATAAGTTATCTTTCTAAATGATTCCTTAATATATTTCCCACAGTAAGCCCCAGTTCTCATCCAGAAATAAGGGGATGATGAAATCAAAAGTTCCTAACTTAGTGGCAGATATTATATGAATTGAATATCAAATGAAATACTGGATTGTACTCAATAGCCAGCCCTTTTGTCCCTTTTCAATATCCTCTGTAGTAATATATTGATATATTAACAATATATTGTATTAGTAATGTAGTATATTTAGATATACTATAAAACTACTTTTCTTTTGATGCCTGTTGTGTTCCAGTATATTAGTAGAACATTACTTCTAAATTCCTTGCCAGGAAACAAGACAAACCAGACAGTTTTGTTACAAAAAGAGTTATTACACTAAAATTACAGGCACTATAAAGCATCAGCTCACTTCTTGCAAAATTTCCGAAATTTTTGGTAGGTAAATGTTCTTAATGTTCCTTTTTCCCCCCTTTTAAAATTTCTTTTTTCTTTAAATAATTTTGTTTGAAATGAAATCATATATTTTAATATGAAAACTTTCCATACATACAGTTCTACTTATTCAAAAATCCTGACCTTATACCATTCTTTTCCAGTTTTGTTTAGATTTCAAGGGCTAGGGATTTACAGTGTTCCTGATCACTTCAGTTTTCTGTTCCTTCCCTTGCCCCCTCTATGAGGTATCTGTGATATTTATAACATTCCACTCATTAAAACACATCCATACAACTCTGTTGCCTTTGCCCCCCTCCCAAACTTACTCTTTCAGGACGGAAAGCAGCCTGTGTCTTTTCAGTCTCAGACACTAAGCATACAATTTAATACACATGGAGGAAATCTAGCATACTGACAGCTGGTGGAACTCTGTCCCACATCCAGAAAACGCATCCATTATCACTAGTCAAGGGAAGCCAGGGACATGTAAGATTGCTACTTGTATCCTGCTTATGCAGGATGAACACAAACTGCCTAGAAATTCATGTGCTACTTTGCTGGTAGAATTTGACCAGAGATATACCACAGTAATTCTGAAATGTATTTTGAATGTTTTTTTGATTTCTAAGTGAGTAGGGGGTGGCTAACAATTTTGTGATTTATCCTTTTTTTATGAACAGCAGTAATGTACTACCCAAGAGGTTATTATTTCAAAACATGAAACAGAGCTACTGTAATCATCTTCAGAGTCATTCTCCTTCATGCGTTGCAGCTTATATTAACTGTGCATTTTCATCTTGATTTTTAGAAACATAGTTGTTTACCATTTGTGTTACATTTTATTTCTAATATCCATTGCTGGGTTTTTGATGACAGCGTTGCATGAAATTTTGATTTACAAGCAATTTAATATGTATTTTCATGGTAGCAATTACAATATGTTTTTGAAGTTGAGATGTTTTTAATGGTTACTACTGATGAACTCTCTCATTCCAATGTCTTCACAGCAAATCCCTAGTTCGATGTGAAACCAATGTAGGCAGACTGATTGCCCATTGCCAGCTTTAAAACGAAGAACTGGTAACTGAGTGCTCAGTAAACTCAGGCAGAAATGGTCAGTACTTGCAGTGTGCAGGAGATGGGCAGCACTTGCGTTCAGTCTTTCTTACTTACAGAGGCAAGATGAGAGGGCACACTGGGGCAGTGCAGGGGGGATGTGGCTCTGAATGGTATGGATGCTTTGGCACTGGCAAACCTACCTCTCTTCGACTTCTCTGATGGATTTCAGTTAGAGACTTTCAGAAATAAGGTAATTTAGGGTTTTTTTAAACTGCTCTCAGTGAATTATTTTTCTTTCCATTAACTTATCCATATACCGGCTTTAATCTACGTAAAATTTTAGCATCCACAGATACGTAAATATGTTTGTTGGTCTTGACCTTTCAAAAGATCATACCTGTATGCATTTCTTAAGGTAACAATAGTAAAATCTCAGTGTTCAATACAATTTACAATAGTAAAATAACAGTGTTCAATGTTACAAACTTAATGATACATATGCTGCTTCTTAGAGATCTAGTTGTTGAAAACTGTAGTAAGAGTGAGAACATAAGTTTTCAAAATACAGAAACAGGAAGAGGGAGGAGATAAGACATTTGGAAAACACGATCCAAACCTATACTGTAAGGCAGAGTTAGTGAAATGGCTCAAGACTAAGGAAGTATTTTATCAGGATCCCAATTCCCTAGGTATATTATGTATCTAGCCAACGTTCCTGTGGAGAATCCTGTATTTCTCATTCCTCTCCTGGTCACCTGGCTGGCCTGGTTGGATTTCATGCACACTTTCCATTCAAAAAGATGTATAAATAAAGAACCCAACATTCGTTATTTTTACATTTACAGAAAGGTCCTCAGTTTACAGGGCTTAACTCACTATTTTTATTTTTGAGGTTCATAACACCACCAATAAATCTCTGATGGATTTGGACCTCATGTTGCACCACTGTTTGTTTATGCTGGAGTCAGATGTCTAAACAGAAGAGCTCTGGTTTTGCCAGAATTTAAGTATTTATAAGAAATCCCAAACCAAATCTGTGCCTGTAAATAGATGGTAAACAAAACCTACAAAAATGCCCACAGCAGAATGAGAGGTTGCATAAGAGTAATCAGAATATTCTGTCAAATTTCAAGAGCCATGAGCACTGCTGGTCATCTCCTTCTGAATAAAAGCTGTTGTTTCCAAAATTTTTTGGTAATTCCAACATTTGTTTGGTAATTAAACATGTCAATACACCGTGAGTTTTAGGATACTTTTAAAAAGTACCTTAGAAGAGCTGGTGCAAAAAGCTGAAGAGAGAGACACTAAAAACAACTGACCCGAAGACAAAAAAAAAAACCAAACAAACAAACATAATATAAATCAATAAATTATTAAAATTAAAACCAATAATAGTAAGGAAAAAAAAATGGTGTTATACTTCAAGATGCTTTACAGTAGTTTGAGATTTATTTCACCAGTTCTTATTTCACAATGTATTTTTAAGTTCTTTATGATGAATTTTTAACTGAGAAATGCTTTTTCCATAATTTAGCCCACAGACATTTCAAGCACAGACTTCCACTAATACATTTGCATATAAATAGTTCTCTTTTAAAATTCATCTGCTTCAATTACTTCTTTCTCACCTGAAGTCATAAAGCTCCATATGGGATGTATGAACCTTTCTGCTGCCCAGGGCCATGTTATAGAGGCACTGGAACACATTCTTCCTCTGTCCGAGAGATTCAGCTGACAAAGTAGTACAGAATGTGGTGTAGAAAAAATGTAAGAGAAAAACAAGAGTTAGCACTAATAACTGGAAAAAATGAAGAAAAATTGTTGTCTGAAAAATAGTGCATATGTGTGGTCAGGGAAAGACAGAAATAGGTAACAGGAAGGGAAGAAGAGTCAAAGAGTTTTGGAAACATTAAGGGGCAAGTAAAGCCCATTTTCTCCAATGTTACTGGAGTGTAAGTTATTATAGCGTTTCCAGCTTCAGACAAGACCACTGGGGTCAAATTGAACCCAGGATCCCAAAGTTGAGTGGGCATCCAGTAAAGAAGTCTGGAACCAAAATCCGTTATTCCCATGAGTATGTTCCAAGGGTTTATGCAGAAGACATCCCATTTCCCAACACCGCTGTTAGCCGCCATAAATACTGTGAAAGAAAGATGAAAATTTGCAGCATATTGTCTGGCTGCAGACACACAAACACAACTGCAGTGGTGTAGTTTGGGCTGTGACACAGAGATGCTTCACAGCTATTCTTCCTCTATGAGGATGACCCCCTCCAAGGGACTGCAAAACAGTCTGTTGGGGCCCACGGTTGGTGCTGGAAAACACCCCAGTTCCACACAAGATACTAAGCAACCCAGCTGAAGTGCAGTGAGTTTCTCTCTCAGCTGTCAAGAGTTCAAGCAAAAGCTACGGCAGTATTATACACCCTCCTCGATCTCCATGGCACCACTTCTTATGTGCATGACCGTGTCACTCAGCATTTAAGCAGAGAAGAACTGATTCTAAATCTTCATTAACTACATGACAAAAATTTATTAATTTAACCAACAATCAAAAACACAGTATGAAGCAGCAAAATAATTACTATTATTTCCATATTTAACATTTTGCATGTTATAACAAAATACGGCCTCCCCCAATTCTCCTTAGCACAGTGGGAGAGATTTACATATTTAAAAATTTTTTAAAAACAATTTTCACTGTGCTTGTTTCATGTCTTTGATTAGATTGGCATAGGACTGTCATAATTCTAATATATTCAGAGTTTAGATAATTTATACTCAATTTATCATATATAATGTCAATTTTATAAAATTGGTGAATCTTTAAATAATAATAGGATTTTGGCCTGAACCACCATACACTCCACATACAAAAAAATACAGAGTATTCTTCTGCAATTTCTACTGATCCTCTTACTATTATTTACTCAATAGTTTAAAAACCACCATATTTTTAAAGCAATTATTATTTCATTATTTTCAGAAGTCTCTATCAGTGTAAAGAACAGTTTTTCACAACTTTGTCAATACTCCCAAGTATTTCTAAGCATCCATATAAATGACTGACCAAGATTATTAATCATAAGGACAATATGAATTCAACAAGGCTACTTGTATGAACTACTTTATCCTTACTAATAATTCCATTCAGAGATGCAGTTCAGCTTCCATTCCAGTCAATGAAATAGTGTATGAAGTGACTATGGAAACTTTAGACTAAACCAGAGTCTAAATACAGAACTCCATCACCAGTGTTGTGACAGCATTCGGATCTACACCCCCTGCCCTGCAAAACTGAATCAAAATAGTTTATTTGCAGTGCTGTATTAATGTAACAAAATCTCACAAAGAAAACAATGCATGTGCAAAGCTATTCAGAATGCAGACAAATGCTAGAGACTAGAACAGAATACAGAGATAATTATAATGATGTAATAAAACCAGAAGTATTCTTCCAAAACCATAAGAGCAGAAACAGCAGGAGTCTAAGAGGAACACAATGAGCATTGTTAGGGAAACGAAGAGTCCCATGTGAACAAAAATTAAAAAGACTGGAGCAGTTCACATTAGTGATTAACTAATTTAGGATATGCCAGAAGAACCCAAAACAATGAAGTGTATAGGCAAGGTAGATCAAGTGCACTCTCATAACACAAAGAAGATGATAGAGTTAATGAAATCACAAGGCTACACTTAAATACATCAAAAACTGATTAACAGGATATTTTACTACAACATAAAATTAACCGGGACAATTCATTGCAGAAGAGGAAGAGATTAAAAATGGATTATACATTTCAGTGATCGCACCCACACTCATAAAACACGTGTGATATTGTGTTTGAGGAAGCAGTCAGCCACTGCTTAACACAAATGGAGCTTTTTCTTCCTCTGAGTTGTTCATTGCCCAGTGAGCAATAAGACCTAAAACAGTCCCATTGGCGAGGGAAACTAAAAAAAAATGGCCAGCATATTGTGCTGCAAAAAGTTACTCTGTGTTAAGCAAGCTGTAATAGCTGGCCATGTGTCTGCTCTTAGACACATCAAATCCAAAGCAGTTAGGCTTAGCTTAATTGCTCTTTCAAGGAGGAAGGGGAATGACGATAACTAAATAATGACTAAAGGGAAGAGTTAAAATTGATCTTTTTTTGAACAGTCAAAACACATAAATATAAAAAATTAAACCTGCTTGCCTGACACATGTTAACATGATGGTAACACTGTGCTCAGACACAAGTTACGAAAGTACTTAGGCTGCTGGAGCAGCTTTGTAAAACAGTGAGAACGGCATATGGAAAATTGCCCAGTTGGAACCTAAACTAGGTCTTAGATGAATGCTGCCATGGGTCAGGGATTTGCCAGCTCCATTCTGTCAGAAAGGGGTTGACTTCTATTCAGTGTGAATACATGAACAAATACTGACAAAAAGCCCAACCTGAACGGCGTGGATCCCGCTTCTAGGTGACTGCCCAAACCTCACAGGCATTTTTGCTGTTTCAGCAAATGCTTGATATTTAACAAGATCTTCAAGAGCTCCAACAGATTTTAAGAGGGATCTACATGGAATCACTGAAGGTTGGGACTAGTTTGTTCAGTTTGGAAAGTTAATTAAAGCTTTATGAGTAGCTGCTTTTAATGGTTCCTTACACTGAGAAAGTTACAGGACCCTGGCTTGACCCTCTGTCCGTTGTCCCTTGATAACAGTAACGGGCAGTGCTTTTGCTGCTGCTATTGCTGCTGGGTCTGATCTTTTCTGGGTTTTAAGACGAGGCTGACATGCACTGAGAGGCAGCTAATACCGCAGGGTAAGTCAATTTTCAAGCACTGTCAAGAAACTCCAGAGAATACTCCTACAAGCCTTAGCATGTAGGCCTCTGCCCAAGAATAATACTATGTCAGCCTCAGGCAGGTAACACATGAGGAAACTTTGGTATCAATCATGCAATAAATGTATTTCCCCTGGCAAAACTGGGAGATACCTACATCCAGACAAATATAAAATCAAAATTGTAGTGTTCCCAATGGATTTTTGAAGGTAAGAAACGTAGAGTGCCACTGCTTGTCTGATGGAGCTCTATACAAAAGTTAGAAGCAGCTGCTTTTCAAATTGAACCTGGATTTTTCCAAATGCCTCTCAGGGCTCAGCTGAAACGCATCCAAGTCATGTGAAAGTGTCTGGCTCTGACAAGGCTTGATCTTCCTAATCTGACAGGTTAAGAAAAGCTAGTATCAGGATACAGAAACCTTATTCCAGCCAGCCAGACTCACACCTGAAATTCAGACCAAGAGAAATCCAGCTAGATAGATGATTGTTCTCCATGACTCCACTGACACTTGTCTGACAGCCTTAGCCAACTAATGCTGGCTTGAGCATTCAAGAATAAAAAACCCCCAAACTGTCATGATTTGAACCCAAAGGGCAACTGAGCACCACAAAGCTGTTCATTCACTCTGTCCTTCCCTCCCCCAGGCACTGGGAAGAAGAAAAGTGAATCAAAAGGCTCAGGAATGGAGATAAGAACAGAGAGAGGTAGGTCACCCTTTAACAGTCACAGGCAAAAAGTCAGATTCATTAAGGGAAAAAATCACTTTAATTCAAACACTAACAAAATCAGTATGTAACAGACAGAATGGGACAGTGAGAAGCATTACCATATTATAAAAACACCTCCTCCTGCCCTCCTTTCTTCCTAGACTCAGTTTTGTGACTGATATCTCCACCTCCTCCTCCAGCGGCACAGGGGCAGGGGATGGGGGATGCACTCTGCTGCATCCTTTCCCCTGCTCCACGTGGTGTCCCTCTCACAGAATCACAGAATCATCTAGGTTGGAAAGGACCTTGAAGATCATCTAGTTTAACCGATCACCTAGCACTGACAGTTCCCAACTACAGCAGATCCTTCAGCACCAAATGGACCCAACTCTTCAACCCCTCTAGGGAGGGGACTCCACCACTTCCCTGGGCAGCCCATTCCAACGCCCAACAGCCCCTTCTGCAAAGAAATACTCCCTGACATCTAGTCTAAACCTTCCCTGGCGCAACTTGAGGCCATTCCCTCTTGTCCTGTCTCTTACTACTAGGTTAAAGAGGCTCATCCCCAGCTCTCTGCAGCTTCCTTCCAGGTAGTTGTAGAGGGTGATAAGGTCTCCCCTCAGCCTCCTCTTCTCCAGACTAAACAATGCCAGTTCCCTCAGCTGCTCCTTGTAGGACCTGTGCTCCAGACTCTTCACCAGCTTTGTTGCCCTTCTCTGGACACATTCGAGTCACAACAGACTCCACAAACTCTCTCCACTGAGTCCTCCCCATGGGTTGCATTCTTCCCGAGATGCTCTGGCATGGGTCACCTCCCCATGCTGCAGTCCTCCCAGTGCTGAACTACAACAGCAAGGGCTGCTTCTTCCCACAGAGCCCCAGGGGTCCCCCACAGGCTGCAGGTGAATCTCTGCTCCTCCGGTGACACCCCTGGGTGGTGGGGGGCAGCCCTGTTGTCTCACCACAGGATACAGGGGGGTCCATGCTCTGGCACACCTCCCCCTCTCCCTTCTCCTTCCTTCCGCTGACCTCAGTGTTTGCATAGGTGTCCTTCTCACAGCTCATCCCCAGCCCCAAACCCCGCTCTGGCTGCCCTTCTTAAATACGTTATGGCAGAGGCACAGCCACCAGCACTAACTGGCTTGGCTTTGGCTAGAGGTGGGTCTCACAGAATACTTTCAAGCAGCTTCTCACAGGGGCCGCTGCTGTAGTCTGCTCCCCTGCTACCAAAAACCCTGCCACACAAACCCAGCACAGAACCAAAAAATCTTTGCAAGCTCTTTTGAAGTTATAGTTGATTTTTCATATGTATTCTTTTCCCCACTCAGTACTGTGAACACAAATATTAACAACAACAGGAGTATTAAGAAGTCTCTATTCAAGCTGTGATTGCCATAAGCAATAGGAAACCATCTTCAGTCTACAGTGATTTCTTTTAGCTTAAAGGAAACAGAATGAAGGCCAGAACATTGGGTTGTAGCACAAAATATTTGTCTTATTAACAACTCAGAAACGCAGAAAACAAAATGGCTGTTGTCCCACAGAGCTCTAAAAACAAGAAAGAGCACCTTCCCAGAACACAGTCACATGCATCACATTTCATTATCATATATCCCACAGAAAACCTACGCATTCTTGTATAATTTATATTAATGGAAATTTTCTGTATTCTTTTACATTTTCCTAACCTGTAGAATAACCTATAAACCTCCTGGGTTTGACTATACATCTCCCAGCCAGGCAATAATGCCACTGATGGCACAGGTTACAATACAGAACATCTATAGCTATATTTTTTGATGTTCCAGTCCCAGTGCTGTATACATTTTCTTCTCTTAGATACAGCCTTTTGGAAACAGATTTGTCTTTTCTCTCTCTCTTTCTATCTAGAGCTATTTGCTGTCACTGCTCATCAACAGGGACTCTGCATCCCTCAGTCTTCAGTGGTTAACACTGAGGTACTTGATTTTACCAGAGCTTTTCCCCAGGATCCTGTCACAACGCTGGATCACTGCAGCCCAAAAGCAGCAAACAGCAAAGCACTATTTATTCCAAAAAAAAAAGACACACAATACACAGAAAAACGATTAAAGAAAAAAGATTACCTCACTTAAATTGTAATCTTTCCTCACCACTTCCACTACGTACAAGATCAGGCTCCAGGACAGTGAATCTGATAGAGAAACTGCCTTGGTACAGCTTCTCTGTCAAAAACTCTTTACCTATAGCCAGCAACTGCCTCCATGTCTTCATTTTTGTTGTTGTTGCCTTTTTTAACTCAGACCTCTTATGCATTACCCATGAATCTTTGTTTTTCACCTGAGAATATGAATCTTGCCCTAAGAAAAGACAGTGCCATCTAACAGCCCCCCCATCGTTCAGCTCTAGCATTTACATTTTCTGTATTGGGCCCATTGCTTGCTCTTGCTTTGCTTCCAGCTCTCAGTCTCTTCTGAGGTAACACTTTCCAGTTAGACAAAATAATATAAATGTATATAAACTGCACTGAATTCAAAACAAAAGACAATTTCTTTAGTTTCAATAACACAGATTTTCCTCTTTATTTTGACTGAGTTCTTTGTTTCAAAACATCTTCATTCTTCTGGCTCCTAGTGTAAATTTTAAATTAAAAAATAAAGCATCTAATACTATAGGGTTCTGAAATGTACCACTTCTGTCAGAAGTAGGACATACTTCTCACCAGTGACATTACACAACACAAGCATTATTCTTCTCCTCTACCCAGCCGAATATGCTCTTTGGGCAAAGACTGTCTCTCTTTGAACAAATATCTGAGTATCTTAAGTACATCTAAAACTCTGACAAATATAAAATATGCAACATACCGAAGAAAGACTTGCTGCTTATTCATTTTAATTAAAGCATTTGTTCACTGCACTCAGATGTGAAGGCTTTACCTTATTACACTGGTGAGTATAAATCCTCCTAGTTTTGTACATTATAATGGAATGCATCCAGTGATCAATATGAAGCAAGGACCAATCTTTACAGTTTCACAAATTAATTTTAATAGAGCAGCTGTTACTAATATATCTCTAATCTCTTTTAATGTTCATATCAATTTGAGCTATTTTATTGATGGATTGGAACTTGCATTTCACCTTCTATAACAGTCATACGACCATTTACAGTGTTCCTTGTTCTACTTGCCATTCTTGGAATAAATAGAGCTTTATGAATTTGAGATCAAAAGACTTGGTCCCCTTGGCTATTAAAATATTTCCAAGACCTAATAATAGAAAGGAGACACAGAGCTTCAAATTAGGGCAATACTCTCATATTTCTGAACTGGAATATGTTACCTGTAATTGTCCCTCAGTCCTTTCTTCTGTTTCAAACTATTGAGAGATCTAAAACTGGAGAGCTTTTCGAGCAACAAAATAAAGGGAAAATCACCCATGAGATGTGAGCTGATAAAGCAAATGTACAATAAACAAGGGTAAAAACTGTAAGATGTCAAAAGAAGGTACTGTAAATAGACTTTTAGGGGTCTCAAATTCTCAGATATGGTATTTCAACATCCGTCCTTTTCCATCTACCAAGTGAAATGCTGAACCAAGGTTACTTGGCTTTGTTTTGACATATATTAAATATGTGGTTTGCTATTTTTGAAATAGTTGCTAAAGGAGACCATAAATTACATTTGTGCTGAACTGAAGATGGAGGTCATTTTGCACTTGCCTACTGCTTGCCTCTTTTCTATTTTGGGAATGTAAAACCATGAACGGCTTGATGGACTTCAAGAGTTCAAAAGTTACAGTGTAGTTTTGACCTTACTATTACTGAAAGAGGAAGGTAACATCTGCTTCATATGTCCCCTGTGCAAGCTTTATACTATCAGTAGTAAAAGTTGCATAAGTTTCATTAGTAACTACTGTACCTTATTTACACACTGGTTTCAAACACACCCTGGTGGGTCAGAAATAGTGGACAAAGAAAAAAAAAAAAATTGTTGCAAAGTCATTTTAAAAGATCAAACCAGCATCCTTTATAAAACAAGCTCAGAACCACTTCAGTAATTGCCAGATTGAAAAAATAGGTAAATTTTTATTTCTTTAGTTTTACCCATGACATAAGAAAAAGATGCCTTTTGAGTGCATCACAAGCAATTAAGAGACATCTTGTTCCTTTCACTGATCGAAAAAGTGAACAAAACTATACCAGTCTTGAGGAAAAAGTGGGATGAAAGCACATCAACCAGAATAGTACATCTGTAAGCATAACAAATACTTTTAAATAAGCTACTCTGTGAGCTTTTCCCATGAGAAAAAACTTCAGAACTACTGAAACAACTGGAAACTTTGCCCAGACTTCTTTCCTCCGGGACTACCCTACTCGCTTTATGGCCTTTTCATTAGGGATGAAGATCCTTGTGCCTGTTTGTAAGACCATCCCCAAATGGATAATACAACCTGGCTCCCTGCTTTCATTTGATCGTTCTTCAGAACAGTGATATCAATCATCACCAAAACAATTCTTCACATGAAGAAAAGGAACTTCCCGACATAGGGAAAATTTATATTTAAGGCAAAAATTCCCTTCAGACTCTTAACTTAGAAAGCATGCCTTTCCTACTTATTCCAGCAGGAGGGTATTTCCATTTATATCTTGTCTCTTACTTTCTAAATCTTAGCAACATAAATCCACACTGTAGCATAATCTCCCTGTATCAATGAATTTACAAGATCAGTTGAGGATTACAGGTTGAACATCCAATTGCAGGGTATGCTGCTAATAAAACTTATTGGCAGTTTTATCTTGAAGATAAAAGAGGTTTAAGCAATTGCAAGTCCTTGAATAAACCCATGAAATACTTCTGCCCGAGCAGATGAGTCCAGCACATTGCACTGTTTCATCAAATCTTTTTGATGAAATCAAAATTCATTAAATTCATTAAATCTTTCCCTAAATCTTTTAAAATATTTTTCTGCAACTTACGTAGATCTCTTCCTACATGTCTTCTCCAGACATTTCATGGCTGAGTTTACACATGGACTACTCATTAGATTGATAAGAACTGTAAATAAAAGCTATAAGAGCAGGCCCTGGGTTTATAGGCATTTTTGCCTGCATAAAAATATTTGAGAACTCTGTTATTCGAGATTTCTTAGCAACTTAATTCCAAATAAATACTGACAAGCAAAAATCTGATAAAATTGTCAGCTCATTATAAAAGCACAAGTGAAATACATTAAATATAGAAAAATATCCTTGATCAGAAATTTGTGATGTCCTATATTCCCTGCCACTTTTAACACTCCCAAGCGTTCTTCATCTTTCCAAGATACATTATCGGATTTTAAACTACAGTAACAGTCATCTGAAAGGGTTTCATTTGCTGAATAATAATTCTTTCAAATATATTCAGCTGTTCTCTCACCAGGTATCTATTTAACAAACAGGATGTTTAAAATATTCCTCCCTGGCAAGCTGTCTCATTTTCTTTGCAAAAGACTCATGCCCTCTCTTAAACAGTTTTTTGAAAGAGAATTCTTAACGTGTGGAATTAATCACAGCCCAAAGCTTGCTTCTGACATGTGATTAACTATTTCATTCTGACTCAAAGGACACAAGCCAAAGCATTTCAGCACTGCTGCTCTTCACTCAAGCACTGCACTTAAAGATCTCTCGTATGGGAAAAGGGGAGGGAGTACATCATTCATACTTTATAAGCAGAAGGCCAAAAAATAGTACGAGGGAGGATTTTTATACAATCCATTGATTTCTTTTAAGAATTGTCCCAGAAATAAATTTCTCTGCATTTATCATGTCCCAAGAATGCAATGATTTATGCGGTGCATCAATTGCTATTACAAGGTTTCTCACATCGTAAACACACCCTATAATGCATCTCATGCATGACATGCACCACTAACAGTTTCACTTGATGAAAGCCATCCTTATGCCTTTTATCATTCAAGCATGTTAATGAGTTCCCCCAAAAGATTAGTGAGGAGCCTAATAGACCAAAAACCTATTTCAACAATTGTTTTACACAGTCTTCAATGAAGCAATGTGAACTTCTGCATCTAAATGATTCTTCTCTTAATAACTCAGGAATAATCACACCCTCTTGCACTTATGCCAAGCCATTAGGGTATTTTAACCAATTAATGAATTTATATTTTTACGAAGCTGTACCAGGAGAGGAATTATCCTTTGGAAAAAAATACATCTAACTTGTATGAAAGATGTTTGCACTGAATGGCTTAGATCCTCTTCTCATTACAACTCTGTGTTGGAAAGGAGGAGATTGACAAAAATTCACTGTTGCTAGTAATACCTTGAACTTTTCTTTGATCCCTGAGGTAATTTCCTAATAGAGTACCCGACATCAGTGGAAACATTTGGTTACTCTGAGAATTTCCTTTCAGTTAGTTACTTGGATATGGCTATACACCTCACATGTTCCAAGGAATGATCAGGTTTTACTCGGTTCTACTTAATGAAAAATGCTTAATGTCCCACCAGAAGTCCTTTTGTCAGGAGTTAAAGAGACAAAAGCCTCATATAGACATCCTGGGACAAGCAGCTGGGTCTGAAAAGCAGCTACACTTTCACTGACAGAGAACATAATTCAGTAGACTATCCCGCTTAGTACTTCTGGAGGTGACACATGGATGGGAAAAGAGAAATGAAGGAAACTGCAAAGCAAACACCTAACATCCTTGCAGTGCAGGGGTACGTCCATGCAGTATTTTGCAAACAAGAACAACCTGCCTGGGCTCCAAACTAGCTGGACGTAAGCCTGCTCTGAACCTTGGTTATCATAAGGCTGTAACTAAAGCACTTATTTGCATGACTTCCAGCTCAGAGTTGGTTTGCTCTAATGTGGTAGAGGGCACAGGCAGAACAAAGCCTCATTTCCCTACAGAAAACCACGAAGCTTGTTCTAACGGGCATTCTCTGGGCTCACCTTCCTGGCCTGCACGAAGTCACTCACACTCCTTTCCTTCTCTTTGCAGTATAAGCACATTGAGCCTGGGAAACTCTTTAACAAGGAACTGTATTTGCTAAGCTGGATTTCTGTCCTTCCACTAGGTTCAGTAACTTTCCTCTCTTTCCTGAGTATATTAAGAAAAATTTAAGTGAAGATAAAAATATAGTCAATTAAAATACATATCTAAACCTGAACTTTATGTTCTTAAACTATCTCGTTATCCTTCCCATGAACTTCATCAGGTCCTTATTTCAAATAACCAAATTATGTTTCTTAAGAACACAGTATTTAACTATACCCAATAAGAGTTCCTTTGCCCTTGCCTAGGATGCTGTCAGACTATTTCTTTGTCTTCACACTTCCTTTATTCTATAATAGACCTTGCATATCAAGTGCTTCAGTACTCTTTTTGTGCTCTGCTTTAAAGATCAAATTACAAATTAGTTTTATCATATAAAATGAGTTCTTGCTACAAACTCAATATTATGTTTCCTTTTGCCAGTTACATTTCTAGTTCTTTAGTCGTGTAATTTGCCTAAACCATTATGTTGTATTGACATAGTTGGCAAGCTGCACAATGCAAAAAAACCATTTTATTACTGCACAATTTTCAATATACAAGCTTTGCTACATTGAATTTTATATAGTCTGCTTGAGCAAGGTCATACCTGCATTTCCAGTTATTTCTTACATCAGTTGGTGTGATTAAATTGAAAATATAAATCACTGAGTTGTTGAGTCTTGAACTATAAATAAAGACACTAATAGGCCATTTTCTATTAATTTTCCTCCAGTATAGTGGGACTATTTGCCCAGAAGCAGATCTGAAAAAATATTGTAAAGATTTTAGATTATGTAGAAGACTTTTTTTCTTGCTGACTCACTAGTATTTTACTTCTAGATGAAAACAATCTAGAAAGAGCTCATATCCAAGGAGTTCTTTTTGATTAGTTCTTTAAAACTACTCAGTAGAAGTTCCTGCAACCTCTCTGATGTCTGCCTCTTCTGGAGGTCACTACTATAGATTTCAAGAGACTTATGAAAGAGGGGGACTGCAGTGACCTTGTATTATCACTAAAACCCCTTCTCAGGTATTTCAGATGTGATTATTGCCATTGGTATTGGAAATTTAAAAAGGGAAACTTTCCAGTCAATCTTGACAAAATAATAACTAATGAAATGTAAGAATAAATCAAATGAGGATGATTATTCAATACATGTCCCTGAAAAGCCAGGACAAAAAGCCTACAGGTATGGGATGCTAAGGTGTGATCTAGCATCTGAGAAATCAAAAGCAAGGACACGCACTGCAGTGCAGCTTTCAGACAGGTCTCAAGGTATCGCCAGTGTTGCAGTGAATTTCCCTTCTGAAAGAAATGGCAGCACTTTGCCCACCTCTGACTGTGTTTTTCACACTGTCCTTTATTGATTTGTTTCCGCAACCTCAGAAGATTTTGCTTGTTTGTAAATATATTTCCTTTTGTGAAACTTTATGAGGTTTCTGTCAATCCATTTCTCCACCCTGTTGCGGTCCACCAGAATGGCAGCATTCCCAGTCCTCCCAGTTCTGTACCTTCTGCAGGCTTGTCAAGCGGGCAATTCCATCTCATCATCCAGGTCATTAATGAAGATAGTTTACAGTGCTGGCCCCCGTATCTGTCCATCTGATGCATTCTCTGCTTCATGCTTCCCAAAAGTATAACCCTGACTTTAAAAGGGGCCACCTGAGAAATCCATAGCATGCAGCTGAGACAATCTAAAAATTACACCTCAGATTACTTGTTTAGATTACACATGAATGCTGTGGCATAGGCTGATCTGGTATATAGGGAGAGTCTCTTTTTCTGGGGCAGCTTTCTACTGCCTTAACCATCAAACTATGCTTTCTACCTTCCTGAAATTCCTCTTCTGCTCACTGTGCAGATTCTGCAGCAGTCTAGGCAGGAGTGGTGATAACATCAATCTTTCTTATCGCATTACCAGTGCTCTACAGGACACACAAACTTAATGGAAAACATAATGAAAAATCACGCAATTTAAAAGAATTTTATCATAATGAAGGGGTATTTATGTCTCATTAAACAGCGAACTGCTGAGGAAGAGAAGCTACTTCCAGATGTAGTAAGCAAGCCATTGAAAAGAAATGTGACTACACAGCTAGTGAATGATTACTAAAAAGGGATTGTCAACCAGTCATCTTCTTAAACCAGAGCACTGTTTCACCCAGGGGTATTTACACACAAATCAGCTGTACAAGCTTTCTTCTAACTCCTGTTATTAGATGGATTTTCTCAGGATATCTGCTAGAATGAAAGGTAACAAACTTCCTAGAGTACTTTTCTTTCTCAAGGTGACTCCTAAGGCAGATTGAAATACAACAGATCCACTTTACAGTAATTTTAAAATTCTTCCAACCCTGACTAGAAAGAGCTTTTAGAAAGCTTTCTCTGAAATGTTAACAAAACCCCAGATTGAAGGCCTCAATTTCTCTGTTTAAAGGTTGTTTCCACGTATTTTTCATTGTGATGGAAGTAACTTGGCATAAAAGCACTGTTACAAGCTAAAATCTTTGCACTAGAATATAGGAATTGTCCTTGTCTCTTCCCCTTCTTCCTTTTCCCCACTGTTCACAGAAAAATAGGGAAAAAATGACCAATTCCAAAACCAGCATTGTCAAAAAAAAATTGTATTTTGGAAATATTCTGACATGTAATTATCCCGCAGTTTTTCAATTCCTTTATTTTTTAAAAAGGTCTACACTCTGCACCTCTCACTATCATCTTTGGTCATCAATTCTATGAGCTCTACAATTTACTATGTCCTTTAAAATTAAAACATACCTAAGTTTGTCTAGAATCAATCACTTTACAAGTATGTAGCCCTGCCTATAAAATATCAAACAAGTACTTAAACTACCCTCAGTCAGCAAGCCTACAGAAATATTTTGTTGTTATTTTGAGATAGTTGCAAGATGGGATGCAACACAATGAGATGACGATGGCCACTGAAGAGGGAAAACAGCATTGCTCTTACAAAAGATGAGGTCCAAAAAGGATTTATGACACAGTTTTTTCTGCAAGGAAGCCCAGCACACTCAGTAATGAGTTAAACAGACTCTTATGCTTCTGCCGTTCATTTCAAATGAAGGCAGGAATGCCTATCAGGTATGAAGAAAGATATAGATATTTTTGAAATACCTGAAACTGGCAAATTTCCACTATAACTGACATGCATACACACACGCCACAGAAAGGTAAGCAGAGACCACAGAAATACTCTGAGCGTTATTGCAATCTAAACATAAAGAGGAGCTGATAATTTCAGCAAATTCTGCAGGCTTCGGTTTGTATGTCTCTGGAGATATACTCTGCAAAGAAGAACCAACATCTGCAGCTTCTTCAAAGCAAAGATGTGATCAGAGATCATGTTTATGTCACTGAGTGATGTAAATAATGATGCCCTGGAGTTAAAACTGTGCTGAATTTCTCCAGTCTAAATTGATACTTGTATGATCTGACATTCCCTGGCTTTTGTGAAACCAAATATAATATATTTATGAATCAGACAGATGTCTTCAATATTACAGTGCTGTCAGCAATCCTGCCTCTCTGATGTTTAATATTTCATATCATAACAGAGAGTTTGTTCAGAGCTACTATCTGGTGAGAAGCCTCAGAGGAGAAATCTCAGTCCACTGATGTCAATGACCACTCATGTTATACTCTAAAGGAGCTCTAGAATGGCTATTTTAGAGGAATACTGGCCTCAGAATAGGAATCAGATTGAACAGAATTTGAAAAATATTGACTTTTGATAGAGCTGGATCAAATCTCGTTATAAGAACATTGAATCTTCTTTCCATTTCAAACAGAAGAATCCTGCCCTGGTCAGACCAAAGGGAGTCTGCCACTTACTTTGAAAGGACCATGCTATCAACATTAATAGGTGCCAGGTTAATTGTATTCCTTTTCAAGCAATATTATTTTACTGTTCATTAAATAAAAGTTTGAACAGCTCTGTTTAATTTCAAGTTCTCCATAGACTAACTGTTAATACATTAAAAGGATTAGGCTGTAAATCAATAGTTAGATCTCGACCTCCTTAGTGCTATTCCCTCAAAAAAATACCCCAACCAACCAAACAAACAACAAAAAAAAATCAATGTTTCTGTTTACCTGCAGAGATCTCCAATGAACTCTAATGCAGATTCCTCATCTGATAGCTGAGGTAGTTGCATACAGAATGCCACAAAGCACTTTAGCTTTTCCTGCCACCATCAGGTTTGATCACAGCATCAACAATTAAAACTTCCCTTGTCCAACAAGTACCATCACAATAATAAGCTAAAGAATAAAAATGAACAAATCTGTTGAACTGTAGATTTACCTGACATAAACTGGTGCTGATCCAGTTATTGAAGTTTACAGTAGTTTTAAAAAAAATTCTAGGCTAAGCTAGAGATATTGCAAGAATAAGAACTGTCCTGTTAAGTAAATAAATACTGACTCAGGCTTCTACAGTTGTAAATCTGATATGTGGACCTATCAAACAAGTTTTGCAGTAACTTTTAGAGGAAGCAGTTCAAAGAGAGCTTACGGGCTTATGTCAGGTTAGGTAGGCAGCTGGGGAAATGGGGGAAGGCATTGCAATAATTTCAACTCCTACTTTGTAATCCAAGGGAATTGATAAGTATCTTTTCAGCCTTCCAACACGGTAGAAACATCTGCAAATGAAATTTCATCAACTCTGTATTACAAATTAGTTGCTTCCAGAGAGCTTCCTTCAGTTTTCTGGAAACATGAAAGCTGCTTTGGTACAGTGCATTAATTATGCATTTATGCTGGTCAACCATTTATTGTTTGATTTGTTCCTATGGCCACATAACATGGCTTCTGTAAACTTATTCCAAGTATCTCATCTGAGAAAAATTCTAAGTTTAGAAACTCTTCATTACTAATATCTATTTTCTATTTATAAGACAGTATTCATTAAATGGCTACAGTTATTAATCTCCTGTATTATGTTGGACTAGCTTTAATGTGTTTTCCTTTTGTGGTTGGTTTTTTTTGTTTTCCTGAAATAAAATTTTTGCTTATAGGTCAGTTTATTTTCACATTTAGTTTTACTTACTATTCAGCTAAATCCCTGAAAGCTGCAGACTTGTTAATGAGTGCTACATGGTTATTAATAGCAAGTGATACCAAAGCCACTAGGTCAACCGAATGCTTACTTAAGATAGCACTGTTTGTCACCAAGATAAAATGCCTTGTTACTGTTATGCATAAAATCAATTGATTTTAATTTTCTGGCATCTGTTTCAGTTCTCCTCACTTATTAGTGACTAGCATTCATAGCTCTAAGTGAAAATTACTGAAAAAAGATGTGGTTCATCTCCAGCTGAAGGTGAGCAGCTGGTGAAATTTTCAGAGGTCCAATGACTGCTTGAAAATTTGAAACAAAGTTATGACTGATTCAGGTACAGCACTGGAAATCCGTGAGACACATGAACGGTACCATTTGTGGGATACCATTTTCTCCAGACACACAGTACAAAGCAAATTCAGCCCAAATCAAAAGATCTAGGAACCCCCTCAAATTCTCTATGGTATCCATAAAACCACAAGACATACTGTCCTGTTAGACTAGCTGGAATTGCAGCCTTTCAGCGTCAGCATGTAGTTCCTCTCTCATCAATTTGTCATCTACAGTATCCAGTCTTCATTTGAGCAACACTACTTCAGCTGCTGAGAAGTCCAGCCAGAACCAATGTTCTGGAATAGCCTGAAGTAAAAAAGAAACATGATGAGAAAGGTAAGTATGATCTCCTGAAATAGTAGATTACATGACCTTTAAAAATGGGTTGTTTCATTAGTACTGGGGAGCTAGGAACCACAGACAGCAGAAGACGTGTTCTGCTGATTAGTGCAAAGCAGAAAGCCAAAGGAAAGGGGACATTTTCAGCCAGTCACATGGAAATGGAACAGCAGCTATGAACCAGCTGAGAGAAGACTCCTTCAGCACCAGGAAATTCCTGGGAGTCTCCAAACTGAGAGACACATTCAGATTAAAAAGGAAGATCAACGGGAAGGACTATCTCACAGATGCTGTACTAAAAAAAACCAAACAAACAAACAAAAAAAAAAACCTCAATACTTTCAGATAAGAGAGAATCTTGGAGAGTTAGCGAATAAATATGGATGGTAGACCAAAAGCCAAAGTGATGCAAACCCAGAAAATTACAACCTAGCTTAGACAGCATAGTAGCTGTGGTGAAATCTCAGTGGAAAAGACAGACTGCCTTTGATCATATACTGAAGAAAATAAGTCTAGAATTTGATAGTGTATCAGCAGGGCCTGGTATAGCAAGTAGGGATCTGAACAGACTGATATAGGCATATGCTATGCAGCGGTATGTATAAAAATCACCAGTGAGTAAGTTGATTCTGATAATAATATCCCAATAGGCATTATGAGGACTTCAGAAATACCATGCCTGAGCCAAAATTTTGTTTTTCTTGGGAAGATTCAAAATGCAGAAAGAGAAAATTTCTGTCTGCTTTCAGAAGAGACAGAGACATTGTAATAAATCCCATGCCTGAGGCTAACCACAGACAAATCCTAGGTTGGCAAGAAGGTTTTCTGATGACTTCTGCAACTGATGCCTGAGAATGAGCCTGATTTCAGAAAAACATTGGGCTAGGATGCACTATGGGCTTTCCAGATGACTAACCCTGCTGAAAAGCAATTACAAAGAGGTGAAATCCCAGTCAGCAGTGAGCTAATGAGTACTGCAGAACAGCAACTACCAGCAGTGAGGGAAAGTCAACATCACTCAACACCCTCCTTAGCAGCCTTGAGAGTGTGGAGTACAGAGTCCCAGGGCACAAAAGCACTGCAAGAGCCCCTGTTGGTCACTGACACACTGATCTCCTAAACACAAAGAATAAGAGCTTGCATCTTGGGGGTCAGCAAAATGCTCCCAAATAGACCATGAGAAATATAGCCGGTATGCAAATCAGTTTGAATGATCTGAAGCTGGGATGAACTCTTATGGGACACGAAATGCTGAAGCTTTTTAAGATACGCACAATTTTCCATGGCTTTGATGATGATATATGCAACATCAATGTTCTCAGTTGGACAGAGGGAAGCATATAAGAGGCAGACTGTAGCAAAAGGGCCAGCTGCCACCCAGAAGAGTTTAACTTAGTAAGGCAGAGCACAACACATGGTTACAGTGGCAGTGTGGCCCCTTCCTTCAGTGGACTGCACTGGAAGTGGTAGCAATCCAAAATGAAGTATCCTTCCATCTGATACTAAATATTGAGCACACACAACCGCATCTCTCCAATCAGGATATGTGGAAGATAAAGTACCTATGGTGACCTTGACTGTATGAAGAAAATCTGAACAATTTCTTAATATGTGAAACCTAAGATACTGTGAGTAAGCAGTAGGTATACTACCTATAACAGACCTTTAAGTTTTCCTCCAGATTCTGAGCATAGATGGTGCTATGGAAAGCATCTGAAAGAAGCGTTCTCTTTACTAATGACACATAAATATTAAGCTGGCAGGACAGACCAAGGAGGATGGCAGTGTAAACAGTGAGTGCTGGAAGAGAAAGGGGAAGCACCACGTGGCTAGCTTAATAAATATCAATTGGATTTTTCAGGAATAAATTACTTTTGCACTTCAATTTTAGGTTTCAATTTATTTTGAGATGTATAGAGACTATAAAAGGTAAAGTGATTTATAGAATACATATACCCAGAATGTAGAGAAATGAGAACATGTGATGAGTTACAGTGGTATGCTTTATAAAGACTGCTATAAAGTCATAGCTTTCACATTAAGAGAGTACTGTACAATCCAATCCAAAACCCACATTTAATACAAAGTTAACTTGACTATTTTTTCCAGAGACAAAGTTAGAGGGAGGTAGGGTTTGTTGAAGGGAGCTATTAGCTGTGATTGCCATTCAGCAGGCCAGAAACACAGACTTGAGGAATAAATAAATAAATAATGTGTATTTAAAAATACACGTTCAGGAAAAGGAAAAACAGATCACTAACCGAGGAGAAAACAGCCAACCATTCTAATGGCTTTCCTGCCACTATATAAACTGTATAGTTAGGGAGATACAATCAAAAGAAATGAAGTTAACTGGGGCTTGGAAAGAGGAATTCTGGTATTTGTTTCTTAATGGAAATCACTACTGGGAGGAAGGATAAATGTTCCTATTTATACACGACTCATCAATTTTCTAAGTGTTGTTGTACCTGTTATATGCTTCCACCTTCTAGTAAAGCTACTACTATAATTGTTTACTACTTCGCATAAGGAGTATTTTTATGCAAGACGTAATTACAACAACAGATATGATTCATTTAGAACCATGCAGAATTACAGATTTCGGTTTTCATGTGGAAAAGTATATCTCTGATCATACCATGATCGGCATGAATTTGATTACCTTATTTAAACTAATTTCTCTTCAGTACTCACTAGAATATACTGACCAGAAGGGCCGAAGCTTCCATGGTATCCATTTCAGAAGCTTTGTGTAAGTCATGTGGGACTTTGATTACAGCTACTAAAAAAACCTTGGAATGCATTTAAAATAAAACAGTGTATACGACAAAGTGTATCCACCTATCTGACAGTTCCCTCCCCTCCATATAGATGCAAGAAATAGAAAATACAGGGACAGATGTGAGGTTAGATCGTATCATACCATTCGAATACATCTGGTTTGATGCTTCATCAGTTACTGACACAACTCAGTATCTTACTGAAGTATGCTTTTTTAAAGACAGATTTAAAATGTGTACAATTCTCTTTCAGCAGTTTAGAGAATCCTGAGAGTACAGCTCTAACAGTGCCTGCCATGTGACTGGCACACAAGTGTTTTCTAAACCCAACCCCTAATGTTAAGAAAGTTTTTCTACACTCCTCTTCATTTGTTAAATTATTTTCCAAGTAGACATTTCATTTTATAAAAACATGAGGCATTTTATGTATGACAGCTCCTTTTATATATGAAAGTTTATAAATATTTTCTCAGATTTTCTGCTTCCTCTGTAACTTTTCCCCGTGGTGAAAGAAAGACACCAGTTAAAACTTGTCCACCACAATCTGACATATTAGCTCAGAAGAAACAAACATTAAGAATTGATTTGCCATCTTGGAGTAAGATTCCATTTATTAAAACATTATTTCATTATCTTGTAGACAACTAATTACTGACAACTACTCTAAGTTTCTGTTGTTTTGTGAAAACCTGTTATTTTGCGTAAACGTGGAATTCAACTGAAGGTAACATGAAATGCTCAATATTTTGCTTCTACTGTATTATAAGTTTTGAATACAAACATCAGTTCAATGAATTATTGGGAATAAAAATTACAGATAAGAGGAAATTACTGAAATAACTGCTGTGAAAGAAATCTCAGACCATTAATTTGATATACATAAAACCAGACCTGCCTAGAACCTGTGGTAGCAATGGAGACACAAGCATGCATGTTGAATGCTTGAAGTAGATAATCTCCAGGAAAGAGAATCGCCAGGACCAATTACAAGGGAGTTTTGCAGCTGTTCTGCACTATTTGACTCAAGAATTATACCATTAGCTTTAGATTTATTGTTTTGGCTGGTTTTAGAGGCAAGAGAATTACCTATTTCATTTCAGTAGAGAAAAGACAGAGTTAAAAATGAAATAGTCTCTAGAATGCAGGATCAGTATCAAACTGTAAAGGAAAGAACTATACGCTAAATGCTATGGTCATGCCCTAAATTTAAGATCAAGCTACGATTAAGTAACCCCGGGTCACTCATAAGATACCCAAAACTGTTCTCAAAATTATTGACAGTTATGAGATGCTTGCAGAGGCCTTCAAATAAAGGTAGAGGATTATAACCAAAGGCCCCAGGGATGTAATCATGAATAGTTAATTACTGTCACGAATTGGATATGACCATGGAACTGGCTTATAGATAATATCATGAACAACGAGCACATATATATATATATAATTGTGCATAGGGTGAAGTTGGGAACCCACAAAGAAAGAACAAGCAAACAACCCTTATTAGTTAACTTAATTAACCCAGGAGAAAGGTAGAGGAAACACACAAAGTCAAAATTCTCCTCTTAATGAGGAACCAGGGGCTACAGATGGCTCAGGTAACACCCTTCCCCTTCTTGAGGAAGCTGAGCACCCAGCCTTGGGATTCATGGGAGCTGTGGAAGGGCAAACAAAACACATAACACACTGGAGAGAAGAGGGTGGGTAACAAGGAGCATGCCACAGTTGCAGCTGTTTCATTATTAGGACATTTTCCTGAAATTGCATTCTTTAATTTCTTTATTTGTCTTCTATAATCAGTAGATCTGGATTAGTAATCATTCATTTATTAGATTAACAATAAATTCTTAGCTATGCATATAAGCTATGTTCCCTATTTGCCCATCACAAAATTTTGTATGCAACAGTCTGCAGAGAGCTTTTGAATATAATATCAAACACACAATCTCATTTATTCCATTCAGCCGGCGATTTTGCCCGCAATGACCGCTTGTGTTCACTTGGCTGTCATAGAGTGTGATTCCAGAATGCTTGTAATGTTATCTCACATAATTCTCCAAATACAGATTGTTTCAAGATACTATTATAGCACGCTAAAAGCTATAAATCATAATCCTTATCTTGATCCCAGGAAGGAACATTTCTCTTATGTTAAATGTTTCTATTAGCTGAGCCTAGCTTGATTTTTAAAAAGCAAAGAGAAAGGATAAAACTGTGTATCAGTAAAAACACACCTTCAACAATTTATCTGTGTTTTCGTTAATGTCTGTATTAGACCCCAAACACTCCCAATCTTCTAAAAAAGCCATTAGCTAACCTTTAAACTTTAACTGCAAGGCTAGTTTGTAATAACTAGAAGATAATTTAAAAGATTTATTAAGGAAAAAACATGTAAAACCCAACCTTTTTGCTTTTTAAATATGCAAATTTATACACTCAAAATCCATACTAATTGAACCAAATTAATATTACAGAATAAAATCACTACAGCATTCCTTTTTTTCTTGCATAATTAATTTCTGCAAATATGTGTCCCTTGAGAAGAAAAAAGAAAAAGTTAAAAATTACACTAAGAAAAAATTGTGGTTCCTGATGTAAAGTCAACGAATCAGTCCATATGCAACTTGAATTATTTCATTCACTTATTTCAGTCTCCCTTTGACACCCTCTCACTAAAATGTCAGCTAAATTATCTTATATTCTCTTAGATTTCTTATTTCTCAGATCAAATGAACCTGAGACACCTTGTATTTAAAAGTGACTTTCTGGAATGGAGAACAAAAAATACTTGTGGCATTGAATATAATTCAGAAAATCAGCTGCCTAGACAATAATTAGAAGTTAAAGCAAGTGATTTACAATGGCTATCAGAGCATATTTGTTTAAAATAAATCTTCATAATCAACGTACAAAACAGGCCCTTAGAAACAATAGCTTAGGCTGGCAATATACACAAACTCTCAAGGCTACAGCAAGGCATTAATTTAGGGACAAATTCCATCATCCTTATTCCCACTAGTTATTACCCGCAGGTCCCACTGAAATGCCCAAGTCTTGATAACGTAAAGGTGTCTGCCTCACTCTGGACACCAGGCTCATGCTACACTTAACACTTGCCAACCTTGCAACAATTTCAGTGCAAGTAAGCAATTATAATAGGTAAGAGGTTACTAAGAAATATTTGGAGACTTAAGAAATGCAACACAAGAATTTTTTTTAAAGCTCTGACAAGTATTTGTTTCTGAAAAGTTTTCAGTTCTATGATGCCGTCACTCTTCTAAGCTCCTTTCAGTTCCTGCCACCTACATTGTATCTGGTAACTTTTACAGCTCTCCGCATACTTGATATTCTTTGCTTAATGAACCTTTACTTCACAGTTCATTTGTCCATGTAGAAAAATACATCACTGCAGTTGATACTGGCTCATCCCCTGAATAAATGACCATTTCTTCTCATAAGAATGGTCCTTCTAATTCCACAGCCAGAGTCAATGCCATTTCATTATCAGTTATATTGCTGCTGATCCCATTCAAAGAACAGAAAGAAAAAAATCTGTCTCAACCCTTATTCAATTATGACACATCAGGGAGAACAAGGAAGGATAATCCCTAAACCTGAACTTTCCATTCTGCTATTCGACTATAAATTAAGCCAAAAGCAAACAGAAACAAACCTTTTGAATAGTGAGGAACTTCAGATACTAATATACTCTTGTTCCTAACAAGTGAAGTTAATTTACCAAGGGGGGGGAGACACGACAATTTCTCCCAATGAATGTTACCGTTCTTTTTCCCTAGAGCTCTTGGAGAGATGAAAACGTGAGACTACTGGTAAAAAAATGCCATGATTCACACTCAGTGAGCAAGAATTCCACATAGCCTCTAAGTATACTTTTCAGAATAATCAGTCTTCAGGCAAAGAATAGGATAATTTTCAAAAGTCCTGGATTTGGCATCCTAGGAAAAAACGGTTCTCTCATATTCACGTCATACCTGAACATATCTAAACTTCAGTTAAGTTTTCAAAGATACTGTTTTCAGTACAGAACCAAATGTGCAGGTTAAACTCCTGCATCTAGAAATTTAGCAGATCTTCATCAGTCATTTTTTGTCTAGCTCTCAGCCAAGAGTAATTCCATTAACAGGGAACTGCATCCAATAATCTACCAAAAGGATAACATTTTAACTTTAAAAAACAGTGCACATATAAGTTGGAAAAATCAGAGTCATACAGGAACCCAAAGAGGATTGATACTAATTCTAGGACTGCGGACATCTTCCTGTGATGGAAGAACCTCTATACCTCCGTCGATGTGGCTGAAGATAGTCCTCTACAGAGCACAAAATGACAATATTTCTAGCACATACAGCCTGAACAGTATTTTCCAGAATAAGAAGCAATTGTTGCACTATTTTCTATCTTACATGCTCAGCTTCTTCCAGTCACAAAAGATTAAATTCGACCATGACACATACAAATCCCAAATGGATTTTCATTGCTCCTGACATGTATAAAAGTCATGAAAGAGCACTAAATGTGGGTAATTGTTAGCACATATACATGGCACCACTAGAACACCTATATAAAGGAAGGTATACATTTATTAACAGGCAAATGCAAGCAATTTAAATTGATGACTACAAGGTTAGACATGATGGGGTTTTTGATAAAGTATCTGTTCAAGATATGTCACAAACTATAGACTGGGAGCAGATTTCATGAACAGCTGCACAGCTTATGGTAGGAGATAATGATGTACGTGAAAGAACATTAATTTAATATTAAGCTGATATAACTTGACTTCCTGATGTTCAACATGGCATTTTTAGTCGAAGAAATACCTTTGTTTAGTTACTGAAGCAGCAGAACTTCAGTTCAGACTCAAGCACACCAATTTTAGCAGTATTAGATTGTGGAACTTTGAGATTTGGCTCTTAATTAAAGTTGTAAGTAACAGTTTAAACTGTAACAGTGAGGAGGTCTTAGCATTGCAATATTTAATGTATCAATTCTCTGATATTTGCAAGTGTTCATCAAGACACTGGCAGGAGCATGCCTCCATAAAACAGGGTTTTCTTTTTCCTCAAAAAACCCTTATGCAACAGAACAAAACCTCCCTCATGGCTTGTAAAGTTTATACTGTTACATGGCCAGAAAAGCACTGATCCAAACCTTTAGACAGCAGTAAGGAAAGATGCAATGTTATAATCAGAGGTCTCAAGAAGAAAGTTACCCTCTGAATCTGGAAGGTCTGCAGTTGTGAACTGGAACAAATGAGGCTCAACTCACTGCTACTGTGTATTTGAACCTCACTACTGTAGATTTGATCCTCACTACGGTATATTTGAACCTCACTACTGTAGATTTGAACCTCACTACTGTAGATTTGAACCATTCCTAAGAATGGTTACAAAGCCAGGTTCTTTCTCACTGAAATTAAAAAAAAAAAAAAAAAAAAAAAAAAATCAAGGCAGCAGCACTTCTGTAACAGACATTATTAGGATTAGTTCATTGCTGGAAATGAGGCATTTTGGGCTTGATTGCTTATCTGAGCTGATAGTTACCCTGTGCTGGTTACAGTCTCCCACCTGGTGCATTCCTTGCTGACTTGCGGGAGCGCTGCCAACCCCTGCCTAGTTCTTCACAAGCCCTCACCACAGCAAATCCGTAGCATACAGCACCGTTAACACCATCTTCACCACAGCAGCAGAAAAAAACGTTTCTTGCCATTTAACTAATCTTTTTGGAGTTCCCTTCCTCCAACCCTGTTTAGGCTTAAGTCTTGCTTTGAGCATTGCAAGCATGTTCAGCGCCAATCCTTCAGCTTTTTGGTACTCCAAGGGTGGGTATCATTGATTCCCACAGCAACTTTTAGCCAAACTGCCCCAAACATCACTCAAATGCTGCACTCATTAAACTTTGATCATTGTCTTGACCGAATTCACTACGATATCAGTCAGGTGAATATTTTGAAGTATTAGGAATATACAGATATTGTGTGAATATTTCATCATCTTTTTAAACATGAATTTTGACATTTTTGGGGATGTTAAGAAGAAGAAAGCAATGTATAGAAATATGAATGACATACTTTAGTAATGAATTAAGTTAACTTCCACTTCAGTTTTCTCTTCCTACAGTGGCAGCACTTTAGCCAAGATTTATGCAGCATATGGCCTCATGTATTTTTTTTTTTCCACTGCAGCCTGTTATTATTTCTGACCTGAATTTGTCAGTGAACTGTCTACCATCTAGTTAAGAATCACAATCTCTTCCTCCCAGAATTATACTCAAATCCAGGTATTGCATCTTGCTAGGAGTTTCACCTCTTCAAGGTATTGCTCATATCTCGAAGTGTGCAGCTGTCCCATTACCAGTTCTTTTGGGCTGGAGTCAGCGCCTTCACTCCCTTAAAACTTTGTTCAAGAGCCTGGGAGCTGCTGAAGAAACAGGCTACCTCCCCTAAATTATGTCAAACTACCCAGAATTTCTTTCCCCGAACTTCCACTCAGGCTCTCCTTCCGTCACAAATCTTATTCTCCTTGAAGGGCAAACTTCCCTGCTTTCAACAGCCTTTCTTCTCCACTGCACAGCTCTACCACATCATCCCTGAATTTTCATTTCCACCAGCAGCACAAGTAGCTACAGCAGGAAGAGGTGAATCTGATCAGCCGATTCCCTTAAAGCTTCCATGTAGCTGCACATAAAATGCTTTACTGTTAATTCTACAAAGAACATTTGTTCTACTTCTAGGCAAAATGTGAGGCGGCTAATGCTGGACCTAAACGCTGACAAAAACTATAGCTGAAATACTGTATCTGAATCCCATATGAGGATTCCTCACATATCCTTATCTGCTAATTACAGTTCTAATTAGCAACTTTTAGCAACTCCTGGTTCATTGCTCCCTCACATTCCAGAGAGACCTTCGGGAATAAGAAATCTGTAGTTGGAAGGGGGATGCTGGGGCAGTCACTCCTTCCATAAGCTCACATGAATTGCATGGAGGAAAAAATTAAAATAAATGCAGTCCAACACTTTCTTCAGTTTTCTGATTTCCCATGCCATGGGATTTATGTGCAAGTCACAGAAGGTATGTTTTAGAGAAGGAGTCCTAGCAATGCACTTCCACTACCAGTAATATACTGATCATGAGGCATTTTTTTTTATGCTTGTATGTGACTCAAAAATGGATACTATCATCAAAGAATAAAGCAACCTTCTGGCTCCACCATGACCCAAGCTCCACTTCCAAAAGCAGCCACTTTTGGGAAAGGCAACGAAAGAAATTTCTCTCAGCCTAGAAGAACCTTGTATCTACCCTTATTACCTACCACAACAGCAATAGTTCAAGAACAGTCAGAGTTGTACGGTGTCACCCATAGCCCTAGCAAAGGTGATTTTGCATATGCAACACTAATATAATGCCTGAGAACCACAGTTCATCTCTCTTTTACTTACAATTCTTTTTAGCCCTTCCCCGCAACTGACAGAACAATAATTTAGAATAACATCAACTCACAACAAACAAGATTGTGCTGAAAGAACTGATAATAACAAGAGGTGCTAAAGTACAAATTTTCGTACTAGAATAGACATGATTGAATCTAACAGAATATTTTACTTGAAAGGGGTTTTTTTCTTTTAAGGGAAGTAGTCTAAAAAATCTATGCAAGCCTAGTGAGGAAAAAAAAAACCAAACAAAAAAACCCCAACTGAACATCTAGCATATGGAAAGTTTCTGAAATTATATCCCTGACTGACAGAGCTGTGAAAGGAAACTGTCATAAATGTAACACAACCTTGTCTTTCAGTTAAACAATAGCAGAAAATATCTTTGTGCTTGCTGGCAACAAATTTTTTTTCATTTGCACTCATTTAGGGTCAGATTGGCATATACCTATTCAAAATTAAATTGGTGTTATTCTTAAAAGCAGCAGTGTGGGAGTCAAGGAATTTTTTTATTTTTTTTTTTTTTTAAAAATCAGCCTGGTAACTAGTTTAAAGTTTTAAAGCCCAAAATGTCTTACAAACCTTTAATATTGGAGGGGTAATGCTGACTCCATTCACCAGCTTGACATATTCCACTGAAAGAATCTGGGTAAATTCCTCAGCTGACACACGTACAATGAAACGCACAAAGCTTCGCGGGTTTGCAACAAAGGAGAATTTGATCCAGAGACAGTTAAATGACTTGCCTACAGATATAAAATGATTCAGTGGAAATTATATAGGTCTTAACAACAACTCCCCGGCTCAGCCCACTCTGACCGTGGCGAGGTTTTTGTGAGCGTGCTGGCAGAGGTTGGAGTTCAGTAGAGCCACATTTTTCTTCTATCAGTGGCTATTGTTTCATACCTCACTGTCCTAAGGGATGAAGTGGTGTTCAGTCCTAAATGGTGGAATCGTATCTCTGTTTTCAAAGCTGCTTTCAACTTTAGCTAAAAATAGCCAATATTTGGTAACTTTTAAGAGCAGCAGATAGCTGAAACACTAAAAAGCCAGAGTCTAGGGTTTCAGACAATTGCAAAGAATAATATGAAGATGCTAGAAAACATAAGAGATTGAGCCAGCTATACTCTCTCTGTACCTGCCACAACTGTTAGTTGAACCTGTTATGTTAATGACAATAATTCTCCAAGAGAAGGTGTTTCTCTGCAATCAGAGATTACCATGGCATTATTTCATGGTAAACAGATTTTGCTGATTAAGGGACTGGCTCTGGAATTTGTACCTCGCAGGCAGTGACTGTCACAAACATTGTTGGGGTGAAACAAAATATTTTCAAATACCCCATTAAAAGAGGAATTAGAGGGGTTAATTTGGGTACTTACTATTAAGGAAGAGTTAGAAATTTTATTATTGGATTAAAATTTGGCCTAGATTTGTACTTCATGTTTTGGTAGAGGTTGTTCATGACATAATGACCTACTAGTAAAGAAAAAAATTATATTTAAATTTAATGTTTTATTTTGAAAATTCAATAGCGATAGCTGCTTTTTAGTCCTGGTTGAACTTTTCTACATCACAATACCTGCTGTTGTAATGAAACTGTCTGGCATTTTGAACATGCAAAGATGATAAGTACTCAATATGCTAATTAGAAGAGCAGATGTTTTCAATAAATTTTTGTTAGCCTGAAATAATTTTTCTACAAAGATAAGTATGCACTTGCTGTTTGGCCAATCCATTACAGTTTGATTTCAGTAGGATTTTTCCCTGACTAATGACTTAAAATCCTCAGGATTCACTGTGATATTTTTTCTTTTTAAGTAAAAACAGAGTACTTCTTTGTCTAGATTATATAAGGCTGGTCTAACTCTTCCTGTTACAATCTCTTGCATCTGCCTATTTATTACCATAAGCACATCCCACACCTGAATTTAATGGAAGATTTTTAAAAAGTTTCTGTCAGTCTGAAATATAAAATTAGGGTAAAATATTTATTTCTTGTTAAAAATAATCTAATTGTTGTGATATTGTGACACCCAAATATCACTGTAATCTAGGAAAAAAGCTTGAAACATGGCAGGCCAGATACTTAGTATACTCAAGATGCTCTTAACCAAGCTGCAAGCTTTATTTTTTTTAAAGAATGTTTTTGTAGAAATTTTGTAGAAATTATTTAACCTCCCTACAGATTCCACCTGCCAGGAACATGCTTCAGCACCAAGCTACAAGACCTGACAGAGAAATGTTTCCTTATTTCAGGAGACCACACATAAGACCTGAGAGACTGACTCTGATCACAGAGAGAGGAGGGAGAGCCAGCTGGATGCCTCCTGCTGGCCCAGAGTAAAGCAGGCTCTGCTGCTCTGAAGATAAGACTCAACTCAGGGCCACAGAGAAGGGCAGAAGGAGAAGAAGAGGAATTCAGCCCTGTCAAAGATCCTGCTGCTGGTGATCAGAGGGGGCCAGTGGACTAGTGCCTGCTCCAGTCCTCGTTCCTCCTTTTGACTACAGAAGTTGACACTCTGACTTTTCACAACAGCAAAGCCATCATGAGGGTTCCTTAATTGCTGCTTCTAGGAGTCTACTGCCAGAGGGACCTTGGTTGTTTTCAGCTCAAGTCAGTCCTAAGAAATGCGGCTCGAACCTTGCATAGGCAAAACTAGGTATCAGTTATTCTTCACAACACACCGGGGGTGAATGCCATTGGAAATCAGAGAAATGCTGAAGGCAAAGCATTTGCAAGCTGACAGAAGAATCATGTAAAAACATTACCTCCACAGAAAAGCAGTTTCTATATATAGTGGTGGGTGGAAGGCCTTACCTTTAGGCTGCTTCAGTAACAACCACATTTTTCCATGTTGCCATCGGAGGATCTGACTGAAGCTCTCCAGGCACCAAAAAGGCTGAAGGGAAAATGATAGGGGTAAGGAGCCCTCTTATGCTGTGATTCTAGCTTGAAATCAGATGACCAAGTAAAAGTGTGAGACTAATGAGGTGAAAACAAAGATGAAATTCTTTATTTTCGTTCACTCAGCTAAAGCCACTGCCTGTTCTGGAGTAAGAGACAGAACTCCAGCTGCAGCCGACTGAATAAATTACACATACACCTATCTTTGTGCAAACAGAATGTCAGGAGACAAATGGCGTGGGTACCTGCTTCACTGTCGGACACAAAAGTCCACTACAAATATTTTCTCATATAAATGTTTTCTATCTCTGGTAAACTTAAAAAAAAAAAAATAAAAATCATCTAACATCAACCTTTTCCATCCCAATTTCCCCCAGATTTTAGACCACAAATATGTTATGCAGCATTTGGCACTAAGCCAGCATTAAAGGAAAACTTATTTTGTTCTCACCTCGGAGGAAGCTCATGATTTAGTTTCATTTAAGTTTCTCTGTGGTTCCAATATGAAAGCAGAAATTGGTGCACACTGGAACAGGGCCCCAGAAGAGCTTCTGCAGCTCTGAACTACAATCACTTCCACAGGCACTTGTGACAATTTAAAGTAGTAACTCAGACAGAAGAATAACATTTGCATAACTTAACACATCTTTTAGAGAAATAAAAGAAATAGAAAGATTTAATTTGCTTCTCATTCAACTCAATTTTCCACATGTGGTGGCTAGTACTGCGTCAGGTAGACACTCAAACCAAGAGAGAAGCAGACACTGGTGCAGTGATGCTCTCTGTGGCAAGGGCACATCTTTATGACTCAGCTCCCTCCCCTGCAGTCTAACGGGAAGACCTCCACCATCTCCTACTGCTTTACACAGCAATTGCAGCTACTAACTACCACACAAAACTAGGCTATGCTCTGTGCACATCAACACCCATGAAACATTCACAAGAAAGTAGAAAGAAGAAAAAAATAGAAAATAGGAAAAACCTCACAGTTGTCTTTCAACTTTGCCAAAACTTCTGAAGAGGTTATGTCTTTTTCTTTCATGTATTGCCTTTATTTTTAGAAAGCACTTGCACATCTGCTATGCAAGAGAGATTAATACTGATGTGTAATTGTATTTATTAATTACACTGATTTAACGAAAACATGAAAAGCAAAACATGTTTTATGTTCAATTTATGTTGAATACTCAGTTTCCTCTAAGAATTTTGACTAAATACAGAATATTTTGCTTTAAAAGTTTTTTCTTAAAAAGTTTGCCCTAATTTAGACTAAAATATACATAGCAAAATAACACATGAATAAAATCAAGTCAATCTTAGATTAACTCAATGATTAAAAGAAAATGTGGAGGAGAAGCCAAGGAGAAAGGAGGAAATTAAAACTAGCAGTTGGGAGGCACAAAATTAAAGTTGCTAACTACATTATGCAAGAATATGCAGAGTTCTGGTCCTTACATTCACGGCAAATAAATTTAAGCATTAATGTACAGTGGAAGACAAAGCCACTGACAGCAGAGGAGTCCAGCTGCTGTGTATTACCAGTTTTACAAGACTTACAAAGTTAGGAGAGGAAAATATTGCTGCCCATTAATACACTACAATAAGCATGAGGGAGGGAGGGAGAAGCACTGCTGTTTCAGAGCCAGAGAACAACTAATTCCAAGGACAAATATGTGCGAACTGATCTTGCAGACATTAAGGCTATATAAGAAGAAATGGTTTTAGCTATTCCCCCATGATATTCCTGGAAGAGGTTTTCAAGTGAGATGGTGGAACAAGAAATTTACTTTCATTTTCAGTTGTGTAGCGTAAGTTCCATAAAGGTGACTGCACGATGTTGTCATGATGAAGCAGGGGACCACAATTAATTATATTTTCCAAGCCGCCATTATTCTCTTTTATGACAGTGAAGGAATTTATTCATCCCATACACATGGGGATTTGTGTAACTGCAGAGAATAATATAAGGGTCAGGGAAGTCACAAAAAAGGAAAGAACATACAGGGATCCTCATGTCTACCATCACAGTCCAATTATTGTTCATAATATACAAACAAGATCTGTCATTCTAATCCTTTGGTGCATTAGCAACAATTTTATATACTTCCAAAACCTTACTAAAACTGCCCAGATAATAAAAAATTTTGAAATGAAGACTTGACACCAATAACCTTTCAGCTAATTTGAAACCCCAAAAGAATGCAAACAAAGCATCTGCACAGGCTGACCCCTTAGTGTCCTCAGGATTTGTGACGGGCAGCATATTAATTATCTGTGTGTGTAAGACTTTTTTTAGGTCTCAGTGTTCCTGTGTGAAACTAGAATGGAACTGGAAAGGAGGCAGTCAGAAATAAAACACTTTTTGGTGAGGCACGACATTCAAGTTTCATTTGATGCAGTATCCTGTATAACTTGGTTTGCTGACACTGCATCTTAAAAAATCTACAACTACCTATAAATTCTGTGATATTTCTGATAAAAACTACTACATTTTTAAAGGAAAAAAGATATTTTGGTATTGATATTATTATATAAAGATAAGTAAATATATAATTTTTATGCTTAAACCTTTGTGTGAAAAGGAATAGCTTAATATGCATGCCTAAGAACCATGCCTAGCTCACTCAACAGCATGCGGCTAGAATTTATATACTTTATACATGATGAATGAAATCCTTCCATTTTAAAAATATTTGAAGATAGATTGTTAGTTAAAACAATATTTGAAAAGCAAAATCTTGATTAAAGATAATATCTTTAAACTATGTGGATTTTCAGGTGTTTATTGACTATTCAGTCAGTCTTAATGAATATTTCCTACAAAAGTTCTCTGTCCCTACACAGTGGCATATTTCTCACATTTTCTAGAAGACAGAAACATTTTGCCACTGAGATTTTATTGCTTCACTTGTGAGTTATAAAGATTTGTAGCTTCTCTCAGTTGGTCTCAGAAGCATCACTAACACAAGAGTATTGCTCTCAGAGACAACTGAGAAGTTGTAGATTAGAAAAACATTTGCAGTGACCATTTTTGTGGTTTTAGCCTTTACTAAAAACACTGAATCTACTATTAGAATTTGTTTGCATTTATAGCCCTTTGTTTGCAATAAAATAAGAATCCTGTGTGTTAAATGAAAAACCGTCCAGCTCCGACATAGCAAAATGGGTATATAATGATCCAGCAAAACATTTCATTCACTTTAAAGGGTTTGGTCCTTTCCCTTCATACCTGGCCATTTAGACAAGAGGCCTCATTTTCAGAACCAATTGATACTGTGATTTCCATTGAAGTCATCAGGACTCTGCACTTTAAACCATTAGCCAGCCCTTTAAACAGCATTCCAAGAAACTTAATCCAAAATCATGGAAACCCTGCTGCACCAGCTACTTGACACTGAAGAATTCTAAAGTGACAAGGGGCTTTCTAACTGTGGAGCGTTGTCAGGGCTTCTCTAACTCTGCCCTGAGTGGTGCACGGGAGCTGGGTTCACTGCACCCCTCCATCCTCCCATGATGTTAGAAAATCAAATCTCCCTTATTCAAGGGGAGTTTCCCACCTGGCTGCTGCTGGGTTACTCCAAAGATGAGAATAGGATAGCTGTACTGGCTTCTCTTGCTAAACCTGGGTCATTGCGAATTGAAGACAAGAGCCAAAAATGTATCATTTAAGGAGAGAAGCTCTGTACCCTTTGCCTTCATAGCCTTGTGTAGCTGTCAAGCTGCTGCAAGGCAAGATTTTGCATATAAATCAATGCCACAGGGTGATTTTCCCAGAATAATTATGGCTTGTATTCAAATCTCATTTACTTCCTCCCCAAAGAGACAAGAACAAAAGACAGTATGTATCTTGATATGGGGGAAAATAAGAGAATAAAGTTCGGGATTTAAATAAATGAAGATATTGTTGCTGATTATAGGATTTGCAGAGTAAATTAACCTGCACGCAACCTCCCCACCGCCAGCACTATCCTGCTACCAACACCTGATAACACCACCTCAGGGGAATCCCCCAGTCATGGAGTCACTGGTGTTTGCTTCAGGTAATCCTTCAAATAGTCAAAATTGGCTAGTTGCTCAGAGCAATTCTTTATCCTAATTTGATGATGTGCATTTCTTAAGGAGGGAAATGATTTTTCACATTTTGTCATTATTTTTATTGCCAATTTTCCTAATAAATTACAAAGATCAAAAACTATGCCGAAAGCCAAATCTCACATAGTAAGGGTGAGGAAAAAAAGGCTCAGTAAAATTTGATTTTCCTCATCACTGACTCTTTCATATCCCAATAATCCATTTTTGGGACAGATTCTAATCTCAGACACGGCGTGGGCATCCCAGCATACCTAAGAAAAATCTGTTACTGTGCATTATGCGTGATATTAGAATCTGGACCTTCCATGTAGATGGAACATTTGCATAAAATTCTTATGACTTTTTATAATAGCCATATTTTCTAATATTTGCAACTGTGCACATTTTTGCCTGAACTGCCTTTCATTCCACAGATGGTAATTACGAAAAGCCCTCACATATGGCAACTACAAAAATAAATTTGTCTGAGGCTACGAACATACAAATTCCCCACAAAACTCCACACTGAACACAGTCCTTTTTCTGAGAACTTGGGTCATGCCTTAGTCCCTGTTCCTGTAATGAAGTCAACTGGCAATGTCAGAAAGTAAGTCGGACCCTAAGAGCTGTCAATTACTATGATTTTACCCTGATTTATTTCTCAAGTGAATGAACTTTCTGACTGTATCCAGGAAAGCCTCTAGGCATACGTTTAACTTTATCTAAAGAATTAACCCCAGAGAGATCAGTCACATCTCTAACTACCTGGCCAGACCGTCACCATTTTGTGCAGATTTTTCTTTTTTTTCCCCACTACCAAGTCAGTATGTCAGTACGTTAGGCATAGTATGGTCTGCAAAAGTTAGCCTTTTTGACCCACAGTTTTCAGCTGCTTTTCCACTGCTCTTTACCAGTGTATTTCCTTAAATGTCTTTAAAATATTTTTAATAGCACAGTTAATTTTTCCTGCAGAAAGACATAACCTATTGTTTGCCAATTTATTTTCTTAAACACTCCGGTTAAGTCAATTTGTCTTATATACCACTTTGTTTTCCAAGGGCTGCTCAATCTAACCTTTATGTATATGCTATTTTTTATTAAAGCCAGATAGAAAGCACTCATTCCCTCTTATTTTAGATTGCCCATAATTCCTTAGTCGGAGTGTTTTTCTGAGTTAGCCCTCCAGTCTCAGCTTGCTTATAGCTATAGAGTCTCTAGATATACAGCATGTCCTTTATCTCTTTCCAAAGACCAATGCAACTTTCAGCATTATTTCATGGTCATATAATTTGGAAATGTTAAATGCTAGATAAATGCACATTATTATTTTGCCTTACTGTGATGTTCACAGCACTTTCATTTTGATTTTTCACCTTCTATTGAACAAACTGTCACCCTATACAGGCCTTAAGATTTACAGTATGTTTACATAATAGTTTTCAGTGCTTCAGAACCAGCTCCTCAGCACCTTTGATTTTTAGTAGGTAGCCAGCTCCAAGTTTTGGAGTGGTGGGGTTTTTTTTATTAGTATAGTAATTACTTTATTTTTTTTAATTTGCTGCATTTTCCTCTAAAATTTATCTCAGAGGCAAAATGCAAATCATTCTTCCAGGTGCATTAGTATTCCAGTGTGTTTTCCTGACTATCCTTTCAAGTCTGTTGTCTAACTACATACTATTTATCTGAGAAAAAATATATAGAGAAAAGGCTGAGTCCCAAACCTGCACTGGTGTAAATCTGCACAACTTACTTGGAAGCAGTGACATTCTGCTGATCTCAATTAAATCTACACCAGGTGATGATGCGGCCTAAACGTGTTAACCCCTCTACTTACCTTCAGAACACACCTATAAAAAAAAGCTGAAGTCTTCTCTAGTTATACAGTAGATGCTTTATTACTCCAAATAACCATCAGCAAATTACAAGCTCCTCTTGTTTCTGACTACTACTCCAACAACTCTTGACTTTAAGAATGCCTCATTTGCCTTCATCCAGTCCCTGGAAAAGACTCAACACAGAGCTTTTTGTACTGTAGTGCTTCTGTCCTACTAACTCAACATCCCTTTGCACCTTCAAATCATCTGTATCCCAACTTGAAGGCTAACAGCCCACTTTTCCTATTGCTGTTCTCATCAAGTACAGTGAAAACATTCAAAATCTCTAACACAACTAATTTTTCTCAGTAACATCAGGAGATGGTATTTGGTCTAATTTACATCCCATGAAATCCTAGTGACTTCAGTAAGTTGCACAGGATGTAAATCAACCCACAACGTAGCTCACAAGCAAGTTCCTCATTATATGCCAATACAGCTGGCTTTTCCTCATTAACTGCACTCTCCAAGTCTTTACCTCTGATAGTCTCTGTCTTTTCTTGAACAATATTCCTCAGATGTTCAGTTCTTCTAGCTCTTCAGCTTTTTTCCTCTGAAAACACACCTTTCTATTCTTTACAGCGATACTGCAATTCACTGTTTCCCAGCACCCTTAACTTCTTTCCCCTTATCTCTACAATAATTTTCACGCTACTGAACTACTGAAAGACTAACAGCTTTGCCATCCTGCCTCCTCATGCTATTACACATCAGAGCTTTCTCAACAGCTGCTTTGATACACTGTACATCTAAACCACTTTGCTTGCATTACCCTCATTAAGAAAACAATAATTAAGAGCAGTTTGTTTGTTTTCAAGTAAACAGAAAAATTCAACACTATAAAATTCAGCTGAGAGACTCATCTGGCTATATCCATCCATCTCACCTTCCCTGAAACAAAACCATCCATATAGAGTGGATGTTCAAAAAAGATAGGACTATTTTATAAACAAGTCCCAAAATGCAACGTTGCAACAGTTGTGTTTTAAGTGTTGGCATGAGTTAACCATGAGAGTGCTCCGAGTCACAACGGCATTCACTGTGTCAGTGAGGTTTTCCATGCGTCCAGGCAGCAGCTCTCAGCTCAAATTCACTAGGGAGAATTTAAATCAGGAGCCTTCGAAGACATGTCTATGCACGGGGGCAGCAGTCTAAGGCTGTATAGAGAAAGACGAATTTTACAACATTACTGTGAACAACATTTTAAATGAGACTGTAAGCACTCATGGATAGGGACCATATTTTACTCTGGTCCTAAGTGAAGGGTGAGGAACAAGAGAGTTTTGATTGTGCCTAGACTGAGTGTGTAGTGCAAATAACACTGATAAATGGTGTTCTAACACTCAGCTTTAAATAACTGTCTTCAGAAAGAGTAAAGAACTCCTGTCTAGACGAAAACTCTAATTTTTCTGTCTGGGCAGAAAAACAGTTCAAATAGCAGCAAAGATTACAAAATAGAAAAGAGGGAAGGAAGGGAAAATAAAAAAGGAAAGAGGAGTAGCTCCTGAGGTTTTCTCCTGAGTCTGGAGAAAAATAGAAGATAAAAAGCTTCTTAAAAGTATTTGGAGCATTGCAAGTACAGAAAAATCAGATCCTGTTGTAACCACCAGGCAACATCCATATTTCTGTTCATCACTACCTGCATTTCTGAGTCAAAATCACACTGTCTCCTGGAGTATCCAGTCTTCCTGCCATGACCCATAAAAAAAGAAATTCCTTCAGGACAAGTAAAGTACATTGTATTCCTGCAAACTACGAGTTGATTAACCTCCAAGAGAAACATTCTACATTTCATTCATCTATTTATAATGAGAAGTAAGCTCGCTTTTACATTAAGGGAACTTAAGAACTGATGAATGACAAAAATGCATCTTGTCAAATGATCTATTGCAATTGTTCCAGCGATGCTGGTAGTGGTGTATTTGCACAACTTCCTTTGGTGACACATCACCAGTGGTCTAACAGGTAGGATACTGTCCAAAGTTATTCACATCACGGGCAGTTCTATTAGGATTCCTCATCAGATTCTTATGGCTGCAATATCTTTTGGGAATGTATAACATAAAGTTTCCTAAAATGGTTCTGTCGTTGCACATTTATCAGCAAATATTGCCAGGACTGTGCATGGAAATGGCACAATCCTAATTCTTCCATAAGGATGGGGGCTGTGTATGCAGCTTGCTGCTCCTTCCATCTAACAGCAAAATGAGTAGAGTATTACTGGACAACAGAGTTTAAGGAAGGGCAGGAGGTCAGCTTTCTCCAGGATGATGTAGTGAAATGGACTGTAAAAAGCTCCTGCTGTGTGTGTGAGAGAGGAGAAAGGATGTTATAATAACCATACTCAATACAAGGTAGAACCAGGATTTTAAACACAGGCTGATGATTTGATTTCTCCATTGGAATTCAGTATAACTGCAACTTAACATGTGAGGCAGAACAATTGCTAGAGCTTTTTTCCTGTCCTGTAAAGAGAAAACAGATTTTTTAAAAAGTCTCACTCCAGAAGACAATAAGATGAAGATATACACATAAATGCAGCACAGACTCATGACAGTGAACAGCTGAGTAGTTTGCATGGTGAAGGTGGCACCAGTTCAAGCTCTAGGATCTCCACTTCTCCATTTCGCAGTTGTGTGATGCCCTATTAGTGAAATAACTGTTTATCCCATAGTAGATACGGGCCACATCTGCTAGTGCACTATCCTACACTGTGTTAGTATTTACATATGAGCAGGAGACTCTCCCACATTCCTCTGTCTCTACTAGCACACAACTGGGACATTTTCTTTTTCCACAAAGATTTCAGTGTTTGTGCAAAAAACACAACAACAAAGACTAAAATATACAGTACCCAGGGCAGTAGCTGGGATGTGGGAGACAGGACTGAGGACATTCTTCTGACTAATTTAGATGACAGATTTCAATCCTCCGCTTCCTTGGAGGATGCTCTCACAGCAGCTACCTCCTCCATTCTTAATCATAGAATACCAGGTTGGAAGGGACTTCAAAGATCATCTGGTCCAACCTTTCTGGCAAAAGCATCATCTAGACAAGATGGCCCAGCACACTGTTCAGTGTCCGATGTTGGGGAATCCACCACTTCCCTGGGGAGATTATTCCAGTGGCTGATGTTCTCACTGTGAAAAATTTTCCTCTTGTGTCCAACTGGAATATCCCCAGGAATAATTTTTACCCATTACCCTTTGTATTTTCCATGTGGAGACTCCTTGTAAAAAGAAAGTCTTCACCTTCTTTGTAGCCACCCTTTAAATACTGGAACATGGTGATAAGATCTCCCATAAACTTTCTTTTCTCAAGACTGAACAAACCCAGTTCTCTTAGCCTTTTCTCATATAACAGGTTTCCCAGACCTTTGATCATCTTCATGGTCCTTCTCCTGACCCTCTCCAGCCTGTTCACATCTTTTTTTGTATAGCAGAGATCAAAACTGAACACGATATTCCAGGTGTGACCTGACAAGTACAAATGGGATAACGGCTCCTTTATCTCTGCTGGTGATGCCCTTGTTGATCCAACCCAGAATCCTGTGGGCTTTCATCGTCGCTGCAGCACAGTGTTCACTCAGATTCATCTTGTTGTCCACCAGGATCCCCAGGTCCCCTTCCACAGAGCTGCTCCCCAGCCAGGTCGATCCCAGCATGTGCTGCACTCCTGGATTATGTTTTCCCAGCTGCAAGACCTTACATTTGTCCAACTTCATAAGGTTCTTGTCAGCCCACTCTTCCAGCCTATCCAGGTCTTCCTGAAGGGAGGTTCTTCCTTCTGAAGTATCCACTTCTCCACTCAGTTTGGTATCATCAGCACACTTCATCAGGGTACACTTGATCCCATCATCCCCATCACTTATGAAGATACTAAACTGTGTTGGGCCCAATATTGATTTGAGGGGGACCCAACTTGTGACAGACTGTCAGTTTGAAAAGGAGGTATTTACCACCACCATCTGGGTGCAGCCTATCAGCCAGTTCCCCACCCACTACATGGACCACTTGTCTAGACTGTAACGCATCAGTTTCTCTAGGAAAAGGCTGTGGGGAATGGTATCAAAGGCCTCTAAGAAACCCAGGTAGACAATGTCCACCTCTCACCCCACATCAACTGAGCAGGTTACTTATTCGTAGATGATCAGGTTTGTCAAGCACAATTTTTCTTTGGTGATTCTGTACTGGCTTTTCCCAATCACGTGCTTCATTTGACTCATGACAGCCCCCAGAAGGATTTGTTCCACAACTTTCCAAGGATAAGGAAAGGTCTTCTCATGTTGCCCTTAAATTCCATGTCAAAAGCTTTGTCTCCTCCAGCTGAAGAACAGTTTCAACAGGCTGGATGGTATTTTTTTTGTGCTAAAATAGATGTGGAGAAATTCCCAAACTACATCAGAAGTTTAATAGACTGATGGCATGCGAAAAAAATGGCACTACATTACATGCAGAAGGCATTATAGACTACGTGTTTTAAAACAGAAGGGCAGCCCCTTGCCTATCAGCTAAGGTCTTCTTTTGTTAGAGATAAGATGGTTTTGTACACAGAGAAACAGAATTCTTCATAGTATTTCCAAGATAGATCAGTGTGGTTTGATATGCATCAATGCCTGACCAATAGCTTAATCATTTGTCTTTTAGAAATTTTGCCACAAAATTGGAATATTTGTTTCCTTATTGGGTGGGAGGGGCATGATAGTAGACTTCTAGGCAAATAGAAAACTTTTGCTCAAAACTTAGGTGTTTGTTCCTTCTCTGTTACAGACTATGCTCTCTCCTGTCTTTCCCAGGGCTTCTCTGGCTGACTGTGCTGGCAGGAGCCCAGCTGCTGTATCAGAACATTGTGAAGGTAGAAATAATGGTAGTTAGATAGGGAGGAGTGTTTCAGAAGCACTTCCATGGCACGTCCATCTGTCTAGGACACCTGCAAGATGATTAGGATGAGTTGGAGTTTTGGACTCCAGCTGGAGTCTTTGAGGCTACTGGATGTCCAAACAGGAAGATATGTACAAACAAAAAAATCCACTCAGCACCTCAATAGCTGCACTTGCCTAGACCACCTGGTCATGGTAAACCATCTCTTTATGAATTCCAGCCTCAAAGTCGATGGATTAATACTTGGGAATGTAGCCACAGTTGACTGAAGTAGTCCAATTAGTAGGAGAAGCAGCAGCCCATCTGCTCACTTAACAGCGGCCATGGAAACACATCACTTTGCATACCTCACTGCCTTCCAGTGATATCAATATCTCTGTCCTAATAGTCAGAGCGTGGCAATCTGCTAGAGCGTTTGTGAAAGAAAAGAGTGTAAGCATTGGCAGCAAGCTTGTTGCAGTGTTTCCACAAAACTAAAATGTGCTCTAATGGAGGACAATCTTTCCATTTCCATTACAGACAGAAATATCTCTGCTAGAGCACCACAGCTCCAAGCAGAGGTGGAGGAGCTTGAGTGAGGGCGTTAGCTGTTTAGCCATATTGTGCAGACTGCCAAGTACAGGTTATCCAGCTTCCCATAGTTAGAATCCTCACTACATGCAAGACAGAAAGGAGTATAGTTATTCTATACAGAAGGCCTTCAAAATCCAAGTCTCAGGGCAAAATGAACTGTAACCACTTGCTTTCAGAGAAAGGGAATACAATAATCTTACACCTTAAAATTAAAAAAGAAATACAGCCATAAATGTATCAGTGCAATTCAGAACAGCACTATTTCTCTTGTCAGCTACTCAGCCAAACACTTCAGTTATGTGAATGGCTACAGCACACAATTCCTATTTTAATCTGCATACAGTAGTGATTTGGGGTTTTTTTTTAGCCACCGTTGTAATGTATTGATGTTTCACTGATGACATGACTTTGCTGTCCTTGGTCAGACCAAAGGTCCATGCAGCACAGGGCATTACCACTGACAATGACAGTGTAGTGGAAGAATATAAAACCACAGCAAGCCTGTTTCATCTTTCCTCTAGCAAACCCTCCAAACTACCTGAGCCAGATGACGTATCTTCATATTTTACAGCCTCTTCCAGGATTTCCTTTCATTAACCTGCCTTTATAATCTTTAATCCAGCTAAATTTTTGCTATCCACAATATTTTTGAGCAGCAAGCCACACAGTTTATTTATGAGACTGGGGAAAAAAGACTATTTCTTTTTGGTTTTAAATCCACTTCCAAATATTATCCCCACTGGAAGAAACATTTACTAATCTTTCCCCTACTCACTTGTCTGTTTTCTACTTATTATTTTACCGACTCTCGATTTCATACCACTTCAGTTATCTTTTCTCCAGGATGAAGACTTCTTGTCTACTTTGTCATTCCTTAAATAGAACAGTTTCAAAAATGCAATAGGCCTTGCTAGGCTTCCCATCTATCTTTCTGAGAGTGGAGAGGTGGCAGAACTGTGTCTAACAGTCAAGACATAGACACTGAGCACCAGACTGATCTGGTCACAGAATTATCCAAAATAGCTCAGAAGTAATAACCACTAGTTCAGTGCCCTTCATGTTATGTGTACAGATTAGGAGTGGTTTACATTTATCAGCACTGGGCTTCATTTATCATTTGATCCCTTAATCACTTGTTATTTTGAGATCCCAGTACAACTCTTCATGGCCAGTTTTTACTACCACAAATAATGTCTTACTCAGCAAATGCCTCCTCTCTACTGATACCCTTCCATGAGACTATGAATATGTGATGAGATTTCCCTGGGACATGCTAATAGTCTCCCTCCCTATTGAAAATTTATTTATTCCTTTTTTTGTTGTTTTTTGTTTTATGTATTTTATCAATCTACATGTTTTCTTTTTATCCTTTGACTTGTCAGTACCTCTAAAAGCTTTCAGTGAGAGACCTCATCTGGAGAAGAGGAGGCTGAGGGGAGACCACATCACCCTCTGCAACTCCCTGAAAGGAAGCTGCAGAGAGCTGGGGATGAGCCTCTTGAACCAAGTAAGAAGAGATAGGACAAGAGGGAATGGCCTCAAGTTGCACCAGGGAAAGTTTAGACTGGATATTAGGGAGTATTTCTTTCCAGAAGGGGTTGTTGGGCGTTGGAATGGGCTGCCCAGGGCAGGGGGGGAGTCCCCATCCCTGGAGGGGTTGAAGAGTCGAGTCTACCCAGCGCTGAGGGATCTGGTGGAGATGGGAACTATCAATGTTAGGTCAATGGTTGGACTAGATGATCTTCAAGGTTTCTTCCAACCTAGATGATTCTGTGAATTTTTTGGAAGTCCAAATACAATTCTATAAGGCATTTTCTAACTATTCGTGCGTTTAGCCACCAGATTTTCCCTTACATAATCGCACATGAGATTTACATATAAGCTAAAGATTGAAAACACAGACTGTGGACATATTTTAAGGAAGGAAGAGGCACTATATCTAATTTTCATCAGCTACAACACTATAGTATCATGATACATCTACACAAGACAGAAATAGAAAAAAAGCTACTTATATGTTCACCTTAGAGAAAATACAGGTATTTTTATTGAAAAATAATCTGTACCGCATCTTAATTATGTTAGGGCTTACAAACTTTTTTTCAAAGGGGACCATGATTAAGCTTCCTTAACATGTATATGTTATATATATATATTTACCTGACATATATTTACCTATAGTGTCAATTAAGACCTGGTGGGATGCTTGAACAAAGAATAATTTATTTCTTTGATGCTCACGGAGAAACTCTCCCTTAAATAAGATCAGTTTTCCTTCATTATTTTCCCTCCCTCCCAACAAATACCCTTTATAACCTCCTACAACAGAAAAGACAATACAGAATTTAGCCATAGCTTCTGGGAACTCTCCAAGCAGTATCTCCTTTCAAAAGGAAGGAAAATTACACAATAATACAGAAAAATGTGAGAAAGGAATATCCTCAAGCTCTCTGGGGAAGAAAAAAAAAAAAAATCCAAAGTATTTTCCACTTAAAAGGCAAAGAAGACAAACTGTGCACAGCCTTGGGAGGCAGCAAAAAACCTGCAGGAGCAAAATATATGAGATATGTCAGTCTGCCAAAGAATCAGGACTGGACAACAACACAAGATGGAAATACTATCTAAAACACTCCCATGACCAATATGAACCAGTTTCTAGACACAGATAAGAGAGCTGGAGTATCAACTCTGACAACACTTCCCTGCTTTGTCATGCCAACAGCATAATGGAAAATGAAACACTGATTGATTGACCTGCACGTGACTCGCTATATGAGATATGAACTGGGTTACTTACAGAATCTTGAATGGATTCTCAGTAGCTCTGCTTTGTAACTAGCTAATGTTTTATTTTTAACTACTTTAGAACTTTAATGTGCAGATGGAAGTAGATTTTACAGCTCTGCTTTGCTTTATTTTGTGTTTCAGACACTGCTATGCCATGGCACAATGTGTATCTCGGGGATTGCAAACAAACCAGTGAAAGCCCCATGCAATAAAGTCCACATTTGGCTTTTAATTGGTAAATGCTGAAAACATTCTGAATACACATCCTACTCCACACAGCAGTCATAGAGGGCAGGCAGATTTTACTGAGCTGGGCTGTAAATGGGTCCGTAGTCAGGTCCTAGTAAAATGTTGCAGGTCCTTACTCTGTTACCATGAGTGGTGTCCTCAGGTGTTCCGTGGAATTACAGGACAGCACTTTCTCTTGACAAAAATTGCAGTCGCTCTGACACTTGTTGCCAAGGTTGTGAAAGGCAGCAAATAATTGCTTCTAAAATGCACAGAATCCCAAGAAGTGTACTGAGTAACAGCACTACTTAAATCCACAGAATAGGTGCAGTTTCCCTGGTATTATCCAAAATTACCAAGTCAGTTGGCAGATCCCAACAGATTTTTGATATTAAAATGCCAGAAAACTATTTAAAGATCAATGCATTCGTTATGAAAACATCTTTCCAGCATTTGCTTCCAATTAATGCTTGTGCTTTAGCACGATCAGTTTTCTTCATTATATTCAAATGTGATGGCTATGTGAACGACCAAACATGATTATGGAAATGTTGGCTCACAGTCCCTGAAACGGGTATTTGTAAGGCGGGTATTAATCGGAAATATTTGGAAATCCATCAGGAGTTCAAGCACATTTTAAAAGGACATCTGTGTACAAGAAGCAATCAAAATCAACAGTATTATCATAGAGGCACACTGGATAATGCAGCAGAGGTGCATTGGTGGGCATTATGCTGCATTAACAATATATGGTTCAGCTGTACAATACCGTTGCCAGTCCTAGCTGTATAGTTACAATAGGAATGGAGATTAAGTAACAAACATGAACTTAAAAACTAAATCATGAGGCTGCATCACAATCAGCTGGATATCAAAAAGGGAGTAATTTGTTTTCAGAAGCCAAACGACTAAACACAAGATCTGTTATTAAAGCGTGTTTGCAGTACAAAACCAAAGGCTTTCCTGGCACAGGCACAACAGAAATCATAGCCATGTCTATCATCCAAGTGGTTTGTTTTAGAAATGAATTCCATAAATTTTCAAACAGCTGCGCAGGACTTAGCTTCGCAAATCTACTAAAGTAAATAAAGCATGCACACTGTCCATCTAGTTGGACTTTATTAAGTTGTTTGCTGGATTTATTTCTATTCCTACATTTTATTTTGAGGGAATGAAACAGGTGGATTACAAATATTTCATTGTGAAAGGGCAGAAGGCTTGGTTCAAGCTTTCTAATACATTTTAGCCAGCATTCATCTCTGTTAATCAGCAATACCCTTTAAATTGCAGTCCCAGCTAATCTACACATGCCAAGCTGCCCACTGTAACTCAAGGGTTTCAGCAGCAGAGAGTTCATTTTGCCCTTGGTAGCTCTCCGATACACTCCAGCACATGGGGCAGAAATAACCTACCTTAGCCCATGCAACATGGGAGGGTCTCTCCTGTTCTGCTATTGTGACAATATGATCATCTTCCCAACATACTGCTGCTAACTATAGCAAGAACTCCTTGCTACCAAGGCCACAGTAAATTAATCGACGTAATTAAGCATCACTAGATAAATCTCAAGACATGAGAATTCGGGTTTTTTTCTGTTACAGTTTGGGCTGTGCTCAACCTGTGACAGAATCGGAAACATTGACTTGTAAGGTTGTCAATAACAACAAAATCAAATAAGGAGAAAACAAACTTGTCTTAAGTTTTGGAGTTTCTTTTGTTCTTTCAAAAATCTGCCTATCTGCAATATACAACATTGTTAGCTTGAAAGACTAATACCTGAACACTGACTCTGAAATATTTGAAGATTTGTGGCTATCAGGAAACGGACAATGAAATCCAACTATTCAAATTTTAAAGCCATTTTTGCAACGTTGAAAAATGTAACCAGTTCTGACCCCAGTTTAAAACAGATCAAGTATTGTAGTTTGTAGCTGTGCAATTATTGCACTCAAAAGCAAAGCTAAAACCCAAGAAAGTCTCACGGGACATGTTACAGGGTCCTGCTGCGGACATTTTTTTTTTTTTTTTTTACACACGTTTCATTATTTCTCATAAAACAATAATTCTACATTCACAATTTAGTTTGTAAACTATAATATATGTGAGAGCAGTTTTCTCATAAAGAAAGTTGAGATAAGATAAATTCAGAAGTACAGAAAAAGGAAACCAGACTGATTTGTATATCCAATCAAACTGTAAGACCTGAAATCTGAGGGGAATAGTGGTATTACTTCCAGGCATTCACCTAGCAGATATTATTTTAGAAACATGTATACAACTGCATGTGCCGTAGACAGCTGCTCAGTGTTTAAAGAAAAAAACAAAGGCAAACACAAAAACCTGATGTGGTCTTCGACAAATTGGTAGAAACAAGAGAAAGAAGACTGTGTAAACACAGAGGCCATGTTTGTAAGAACTCATTAATGCCAAATTAAAACGTGAAATGAGGAGGTGGATCATGCCTGCACTTGTCCAGCCACCAACAAAAGTGAGGCTTTACCACTGAACGGTATTTTGTGCAAATCAGGCTGGTTTCTTTCCACTCGCAAGCTCCTACTGAATCAACCACCAGGCTGTTCTCAGGATATTTTTGGTTGACTGGTTGTCAGAAACGTTTTTTTAATGGAAGAGTGACAGATTAAGAGAGGCAGATGTTCAAGCTTGTGTATTAAAATAGGTGCTCCTGTAAGCTGTCTCCTGACATATTTCTAAGACCTACAATCCACTTAGGCCAACGAGAGGGCGCACAGGTGACAAACCTCACCGATGATCCCAGACTGAACTATATCTTAGTGAACTACGTTCTGCAGGATTTTATTATTTCTTATCAAGACCGAAGGAGCTTCTGAAAATAGAAAGTTGATGCTTTTTGTCTGATAGCTGCAAACCTCCTATTATGGACAATGTCTTTGAGACTGAGATTAATCCCTCTTCCATGCTTCCAGTAGAGTGACCCTCAATACAAATTTATTCAAATGCAAGTAACCACCACTATTCAACACATCCAGGTGCTGTTCCCTCACAGCAGGTAGTTATACCCAGAACCACATTTGGTTACGCAATCAGAAGGGTTTCAGAAATAAGCTGTTTAGCACCACAACGTACTTAAGAGTAGAGACAGGAGAGCCACATGCTGAGGTGCCCTTCTAGGCAAAAGGCAAATTACCAGAGACAAAATCAATGCCAAGAATATATCAAATACATCAGTGTTTGTGGAGAAGTCTGCCTGGGATTCTTCAGCCCAGATTCTGCCATCAGAATTAGCAATGCTTTGTGAAAAATGAATCTAGCAGATACATGTTTTTAGCCTGCAAAACAACTGTTAGAAATGAAAAACAAAAAGTTTGCTGTCATGGTCAATCTGAGCTACAATAAGGAAACAAGGGACACCCAATTTACCTAGCACTGACAGGATGAATTGAGAAAGGCAGCCCATCCAACTAGGAAGCTAAACAATCTGAAGGTGCAAAGAATATGCTGTGCTGCACAACAGACATAGCAACCAGCAGCTCCTCAGGGAGCTCAATGAAGACCCTTCTAGAAGTGAACACTTACAGGCTAGCAGTCCCCATTGTGTAGAAGGGTCCTGAACCCAAGTTGGAAATGACGTCCATTAGGAATCCTCCTCACAAGAGGTAAATACACTCTTGGGTCATGAACCTTAGTTACAAGTTGCAGGCTATAGTGTTGGGTAATTCACCTCCCAGGAACACGGAGCAGGTTTGTGTAAAGTTGCTGAAACTGAAAAGTGGAAGAACATTGATGGGTGCAGAAAAGCTCACTGGGGGAAGTTCAAATAATTTATATAAAGGATAGGATGAAAGCTAGAAATAATCAAATAGGAAATAGCAAAGAATAGCAACAGTTCTACATAAGAGAAACCGTTCTACAGAGAAAAAATAAAAACAACTTATACATGTTTTCCTGCAGCCATCTAAGCAATAAGATGGGGAACTAGACTGCCTACCTGACTAGTTTGCATACACATTTTTAACTGACAATATCAAACATGGGCATAATAACCATACAGGACACCTAGTAGAAAGAAAACAATCGGTGTAGCATGAAAGTCAAAGCATATATAAAAAATGGAGTAAGCTATACCAAGCAGTAAGGAGCATCATATGTTAAAGAGTAGTTTAAAACTAATCAGCCAAGCCCTCTAGCCTGGTTAATAAGGTATGATCCCATGGAACTGATACTCTGGGCAAAGAGGAGAAATATACTATTACCATTATATTATCAACTATGCAACAACACGATGATGTGAAAACCACTTATACTCAGGGGAGAGTGGTAAACATACTGGGACACACTGTCAGGAATCATTATTTCATGGACAGTCAGGAAACTCAGAGAGCAGGAAGCAACTCTTGGCTTAGTTGGAAGCACTGCACTAGACCAAGTTTTTCTTTTATATTTTTTTAAATGACAAGTTAAATTCGTAAAGGCAGTATGAAGGACATTCAAAGATAACTTTGTTCACAAATAAACTGTGCCTACTAAAAACTTAATAGAGAAACCAAAATAACCTGGCGCTGCTAAACAGCAGAGTCATGTCCAGATGAAGAAACCAGGGACGATCACAAACTCTGGCAGGTATAACATAACACACAAAAATAAAAAGTATTTGAGGAACAACAATAAAAAGGCATAAAAAAGACAGAAGAAAGAATCTTGCTGAGAATCTGTAGGGTCAAAAATGATGACGGTATAAAAGAAAGGTTCAGAGAAGATAAAGCCGTAGAAGAAAAATAATGCATTTATTGCATGTGGTTTGCGTGGAGGAGATTGGAAAGACCTCTATGCTGGAATCTCTCTCTACAGTGGTATACAAAAGCACCTACGTCAAATCAAAATAGTGACAGAAGACACTCAAAAAGGTTTTCTAATGAGCAAATGAGCCGTAACAGACCACCTGAACCACATCATATGTCAATAGCATAAAGAAACTCAAGGCTTGACTACCAACAGTGCTACTCAACTTCTGGCTTAAATTTGCATTGATACCAAAGGAGACCGGGGCAATCATGGACCAGTAAAGCTACGCAATTTGGTCAGAACTGTTTTAAAGACTAGAATGAGTGGCCTTATAGACAAAAGTATTTATTGCAATGAGAGACAGATTTTGTGAAGGAAGTCATGCCTCAATACCTATCAAAATACTTTCTAAAGGCATCAGTAGGTATACAGGCAACAGAAACCCAGGCTGTATTTGTATACTCAAAGGCATTTGACAAGTCCTGAGCCAAAAGATCTTAAAGAAACAGCTGATACAGAGTAAGAAAGTCTTCAAATGGATAAACAACTGGTTAAAAAGCAGTAAAGAGAAGTCAACTTTTAGAGTACAAGTAGGTGATGAAGGTGACAGATGTGATTTAATAGGCAAAACAGATCAGTAGGGAAGCAGAGAGGTGACAAGGTTCACTTTCATCACCCTCAGGGTCTGAGATGGACTGACCTCTGCATTTAGCTGTCCAGTGCCCAGAGCACGCTCTCAGAAGGGAATGGATATATCTGTATAAAGAGTTCCCTTTCATCTCCAAAGGCAAAAATCTATGTACATGGAGCTAGCATTTATCTTTTTTTTTTTTTTTTAAAAAAAAAAGTTAAATATTTAAATACCCAATGAGTAGTGACAAAAAAACCTTTGGAAATTTATTTTCCGGCCATAGAGAACTGGTCAAATATTTTCTGTTTAAAAGATTTGGTTTAAGGAACCTATAATACTAAAGAAAGTGGGGGTTTATATTTCAGTTCAACTGTGATCTTAATTTTATCCTATGCACGTTTATTAAAATCCAGAAGAGAGGCACTCCCTCCACAAAGAGATGTTCTGTATTTAGGCCTGAATGACCTTTCAGTTCTCCCACAGCTATTATTCACACCAGCTTTTAGAGAAGTTAGTTTAACTGGGGAAAGCCATTCCTTTTTGATTCTTCTTATTCCCTCTGCACCTCCCTTCTCCACCCCAATTAGCCTTTCTTTCTTTATCAAGACTGTACTTTCTGTATCTCCAGATTTTAGATACCCTGAGATCTGTTGGACCAATAAAGACTTTTTTTTTTTTTCTTCAGTCCCATGGCAGGTCTCAGAGCAAAAGCTGAATAGGTGCAGGAAAGCGTAGAGGATGGAGGCATCGCCTGCCAGCTCTAATGGCCTTTGCTGCCCACATGTTGCAGTCAGGCTGGCCTGGACACCAGAGGAACAGCTGGTGTCATTCCACAGGCTCTCCTCTGCTATAAAACCAAACTGTGTAGCTGACAGCACCGGGAATGAATGAGGTAATACCCTCCACGCCTCCCAATCCCAAATTCGCAAAATTCAATTTAACCCCTGTTGCTGAAAAGTCTCGAGCTGCCTCTTCTGAAAAATTTTTAAGTTGCCATCGGGACAAATATAGTGGGCCCTAAAAGGAAAATGGTGCTTCCTAGTGCTACTGCTGTAAAAACAATAACTGCATCAACCTTCTCCTGCAGATCCGTATCACCCTAGCTCTAGCAGGTATTTAACTGTTCCTACCATGCACAGTAGCCACGCTGGAGAAGAGCGTGAAGAATTGGGGCAGAGTGTTGTTTTTTTCCATTGAAATTTCATGAGAAATGATCTGAAACTTCACATAAGGTAACAGATTTTCTATTATGAAAATAATAAGAGAAAGCCCCCAAATCCTTTAGCTTATCTAAAAATGTTAAAAGATTTGAAATACTGAATATGGAATATTGAAATTAACTGAGTTCTGTTCTCTTTCGAAAAGAATATTCATCCAGCATCAAAAAGATATATATATTCCCTTCTGACTTTTTCTTGAAACACATTATGTGAGAACAGAATTTTAAAAAATAATATTTTCATACATTCTGAGAATGAGTATAGTGGGATCTCTCTACTGCTATTTGTAGAAGTATCCTAAGTACACAGATTGCTTATTTTTATAATGTTCTTTGATCCTTAAAATGTTATTAATTTTAAGAAAATAGGCTTTCTGAGAATTTAAAGTAGATATCTTTTAGTTAATATTTCACATACCTTCTGGAATTTACTTGCCTGAAACTGTACTCATCTAAGGCCATTGGTTGGCCCATCCCAGTGGTCAAACACAAAGGTGTAGAAAGAAAAAGAGAAATGCTCATGAAAAGTTATCAAGGAATTTGCTTTCTAAGACCACACAGAAAATACTGATGAATAATAAATTAAACTACATTTATTCCAAAGAGATTTTCATGCAGTTCTGCCAGTGTAAAACTGTTCTATATCCGTATAAAATGGCAATGAAATTTAAAAAAAAAAAAAAAAAATCAAGAACTTCTGTATTAGAATAAGGGAAATAGGGAAGTATCTAGTCTATAAACTAAGACAAGAAACTGAATTTACAGTATGCATTTTTTTCCACTACATACTTCAGGCTTATCAATATTTGTTTACCATTAGCAAATTAGATGTAACACATTCACATTTGAAATAGAATAAAACCATGTGTCTTGCTCCTTCTTGCTATTAATCTGTCATCTATGTTTTTAGTGATGTACAATAAAAATCAAGTAAATATTAGCTTAATTTGGCAGTAGCTGAGAAAACGTTTACTGATCATATCAATAAGACCAATAAAATAAAATAAAAATCAGAAGTAATTTTGAGAAATACAAGATACGCCTCTCAGATTAATGTTGTGGTAAGTTCTATCCCATTTCTTCAAGTTTTAAACAAGGCAAAATTAATTATGAGAATAATTATGACAAAATAACTATATTATCATGTCATTTTTAGGAGAAACAAATCCTTATAAAAATCCTGGAGGCTACAAGAAGGCCCCAGGAGATGTGAGTGGAGCTGTTAGGAGGTCCTAACTCTGCCGTCAATTTATTTGTGTCCAGCTGTGTTTATTGAACAATGACTAAAAAAGGAAAAATGCCTACAAGCTATTTACTGGGTATGTAAATCAATACTCTTCACTGCTAGAAAGCTAGAAGCACGTTGGCCGTAAACCAGCAGATTCAAGGCATCCCGAACACAGTGGTGATGAGAAGAGAGTTGCTTTGTTTCAGCAAGCTCTACTAGTGCCCTGAAGAGCACACACAGAACAGTCACAGAAATTCTTGATGGGCAGAGGGGAGACGAAGCACTTCAGTATATGTCTACCAGGAAAAACCAAAGAATTCTCTATCAGTAAACGACAATGAAAAAGTGTAAAGACAGCAGACACTGCCCTGGAAAGGAGATGAAGGAAAGGCCCTACTGTGATTTCACCCATTTAACTGACTGTGGCACCTGGTTACCTGAACCAGAGGGTGATGGCATAAGAATCTAATTTCAGCTCTAAGGTGATCCTTAGATCGAACTGTCCATACTTGAGTGCTTTTCAAAAGCTTTAACTCAGCATCATTTGTGCTCGAGTAATCGCTGATTTTAGAACTGGTTTGGTTTTCAAATAATCCCTATTTCTGTGATATCCCATCTGGAAACTGGAGTTTGGAGTGGAGTTTGTCCTGCTGTGGAACTTCTAACAGTCTGGTAAAAGTCTGCGTAACTCACAGCTGGCCCCAGGTTTAATTCACATGACACCTCTACAGTCAGTGTAATTCTCCAACAGGACAAAACTACTCCAAGCACTCCAGTAATCGCAGCACCACAGGGATGACAACACTACCACTAGGTTAGTTACTACACTCACAGACACAGCTCCTTCTCCTTCAGCCCAAAAATGCATTTTCGTCAATATATTCTGGTAATAGGAACCTGAAAAAATGCATCTCCAGCTGCATAACAGCTGCTCAGGAGCCTGGCTGAAATAATCCCCTCCAAGGCTTTTTTATCATGGGGAAACAAGTTTTTTCTTGCAATATACTACCCACAGCACTACTTATACTGAGCGTGATAGAGTGGTAAGGATGATCGCTTCTCACTTAAATGCTTTGTTTTGTTTGATTTAAAACATTTTATATGACAATCCAGTCTGACTGGAGAGAGTAATTACAATTAAGCTATTCATTATGTCACTTGAATCTGAGCCCCAACTGTAGGACTCTATCTCTTAAGCTTGTCCAAATCTAGAGCATCTGTTCAAGACACCCATGCTTTGAAAGAGTTTTGGGGAAAAACTGATGCCTTCTTATTCTGTAGATCTGTGTGATAAGAGTGGATGGTTATTTCAGTGATGACAGTAAAGTTCTTTGTATCAGTTCTTAAGTAGGAGGCTTTTTTTTTTTTAAGAAAAAAAAAAAATACTCTGAGAAAGAATTAACTTTGGAAAAAAGCATTTGAAGATCCTCCCTAGCTGCTACAGTCTTAGTAATCCAATCCAATGCTGTTAACACTACTGTCATTAACAAAGGAAAATACATCACTGCAGCTGGATATGCCACTTGGGAGATGTTTGCTATAAAAGAAAAGTTTCAGTCTAGTAAAACAAAAACGCTGATCTCCGAGGCCCTAAAATAGAGACACACTCCAGAGGGAGTTATAATTTAATGATAGTTCTGACAGTTTTGATGAGATTGCCTGAAATATCAGAATTTTTGTCAAATACTTCTCTTTTGCCAACCATATCCTACTGATGAATTTACCAAAGCTTAAGAATTTCTCTAAAGAAGACATAATGACAACTGGGATAGCACCACAACCTGGACTTTTCCAAAATGAAAACTTCTGAATATGAGCAAATACTTGAGGCTACATGAGGCTATAAAAATTAATGGAAAACGCAAATCTAGAGGCATTTAAAAACTGGTAATGGGTGGTAGCAATCATATCCACCCAAGTAGAAAATGTCAGGATATTAATATATCAACTTTGTTACATCATCTTAAATAAAAAGAAGGGCAAGTATACAAAGTAGGTGTGCTTTTATTTGAGAAACAAGGGAGTTTACAGCTATGCAGATCAAACTAAAACACAGAAGCAATATGATTTGTGCATTCTATAATAAGTCTTTATTACCGTTACTATACCGCTGGATCAATGACTGATTTTTAGTTACTGCATCTAAACTACTTCTATCACCGCAGTCAGGAAAACTCTGTAAATCTTCGAATTACCTGACCATTAATCCTGCCTTCACTGCTGTGTTAAAACATCACTGAGCAGAACCTTTTCACCCAAAGTTCTTTACACTCTTCTGTAATTTCCATTTTACAGACAGAAAGAACAGAGAAGTGATTTGTTTATTGTTATTTAACAAGCCAGAAAGCAACTGCGCTGAATTCAGCCTCCTAACACTTTTTAATACACTACCCATCTGAGCAAACAGCCCTGTAGGGTCAGGATGGAGCTGAGCTCAACTTGAAAGGAATGTGCCATTTCTTGATAGCAAGTAGAGGATATATTCCCTTCTGCTGCCCTGGCAGGTCATGTTTGGAAAATGAGCGTGTGTCCACATGCAGACAAGCAGAGGATCAGACACACAGATACCACACTGCTGCACTGCACTTCTAGCAACCTTTTCAGTTTGCCTGCCTTACCCAGAATTAGTCAGTCTTCTCCAGCGTAGGTCTTGCAGGGTATATAACAAAGCATTACCAGGGGTGAAGGCTAGCACACAGTGAAGCCTTAGAGAACTAATTTCTCAGAGAAGAAAGCAGCACAACTACCAGTTTAATAGATTCCACTGTGCTAAACTCATCAATATTTTTGCTCGACAGGATGGTTTATGGATTAAGAGATTACCCTACTCTGCTATTTCTAATTATCATCATTCCATTGCTATTCTTAGATAATCTATACCATCTTTAAAATCTCTATAAAGATGACACAATTCATGATTATATTTTTCATATTCTGAGCCTGGTAAATTATCTAGATGACATTCAAGTTTGGACTGGCTTTTGTAACTGAGTCTGATTGCTCTCACTCACCAGCACATTCACATAATTTTATTTTTACTGGATAATTGAATTATTAAGTTCCAAGACATACAGGATACACCACAGTCCTTACATTGCTAGAGAGACAGACAAGAACAATGTTGAGCATGAACACATGCTACTCTTATAAAAGACAGAGCCATTTGCACACAGTGAAGTAGGTTTAGAAAACATACATTAAGTGCTAAAGGAAGCAGTCTTTGCTGTGTTCACTGTATAATGTTTTAATACCTTAAGAAGAGTGGTTAATGCTGAGCAGCTGTTCAGCCTTGAGGTCATTACAGGATTGCTTGGCACAACTAGATTATTTATTTGATGAAATTTCACTAAGACATTTTTCTCCAGAATTTATCATCACGTCACTGAGGAAAATATGCCGACATTAAGTGGTGTTTAGATAATGTTCAACAAGTCAGTGCTTCAGTGGCAAATGCATTCCTTGTAGAGACATGAAAAACAGAGAAACAACAATCTTGTTGAATCTCTGACTTTCCAACGTGAGCTGTCTGATGAATATACAGGGAAAGCAAACAACCCCCCCCCCAAGCAATTAGTGGGTATACTCAAACTGTATAAATAAGGCTAATTATACAGACGGGAAATCTTTTCAGTTCAGTAAAATCAGATGCTAAACATTCCTCCCATTCACAGAAAAAGCCTTCATACCATGCAAACAAACAAGGCAATGAAAACCAGCGAGCTAATCAAGCTGATTCTTCTATAAAGAACCTCATTGCTCTGTAAAGGAAGGAAAAAATGTTCAGTCTATTTTTGTATACTGGAGACCCACACAGATGCTACTATGTCTATCTATATACTATTACTTATTTTAATGAAGGACATGGGAGAAGCAGAAGAGGCAGTAACCACAAACTGAGGTTGTACTCCACATGCAGCGGGCAGAGGCCACAACACGTGGCACAGGGTGTATCAGGAAGACCGAGAGCAAGTGTGCTCTCCAAGTTACTTCTACTGAAGGCCCCAAAATAAGTGCATAAATTCCTTTATATATAGGACCTGGACTACAGGTAGGGTCCAGCCCTGAGCTCTCCACTGGCTGATTGCTCTCAAAAACCAATTCCCCACAGCATGTCAGCACCATCGAGCAGCCAGCCTATGCCTTGAGTACTATTATGTACCTTCATCATACAAGTAAGAGTAAAACTTGATGTCAGAGATGAATCATCTCCCTGCACCCATTTGCTGCACTCCCAGAAGGAGGCACCGTGCGAGTTTAGAATCTGCAATACCTATTAGTATTATCATTAGAATCTGCAATATTACATAACAGATGTGATGTCAACTTTTGCATAAGAGGGCAAAGAATTAAGGCACTAAAATTAAACACTATTTATTGTGGCAGCACAACCAACATATATATGACTGGTTAATTGTAAATTGAACATTAAATAACAAGATTTGTTAAAGTGCTTTTTACATTGTCACTTTTTTTTCAGTTGTCAACTTACTGTGTGTACATACATATTTTAGCACTCACTGTATTTCATTAAATTATTTGTCTGGGTGTCACACCACAGCTACAGAATACAGAACTACTACTGGATTATTAGAGTAATAGTTGACTGTTTAGAATATTATTCCAATAATGAAGTTTGGCTTCTACAAATTCTACAAGAAAATATTTAATACTAGTTAAAACCTCTTTCATATAATACTTGCATTCTAAGTGCAAGTGAAGAATACTGCCAGTATCTCTGTTATGTAGCTTCTATATAAGAAACTGGAAATGCTGATAACTTTCTCATCAAGGATATCAAAACAATTTGTATGACTTGAATGCTTACTACATTTCTAGTATTTATATTTAATAAGAAGGAAGCAGACCAATCCCCACATAAAAACATGTTAATACTGAGGGAACCTCTTAGCTTTGAAAATTCCAATTCCTGCCTCCACCAAGTTTCAAGGGTTGTTTGATCTGATATCTTCCAACATTGGCAGAAGTGCTATAAAACAACATGGGATTTCTAGAGAGGACTGCCAGCTGCTGAGAGCTATTACTGAGTTGTGACAAGCAGTAGCTGCCACAGGAGGTTATGCAGAGGCACACTGGAAGTTAGATGACCCAGCATGGGAAACAGTAAGAGGTCTCATAAAACAGGACATGTGCACAGTCCCATCACTGCTAGAAATTTGTTTTCATCAAGCAATCAGATGAGCAGAGTTTACACTTAATACGCAGATTTTTAAAATTTCAGAAGCACTCTGCCCTAAGTACTCTACCTGGACCAAGCGCTCCTATGCACTTGGTGCTCCACGAGATGAACTGACAAACTGATATCCTTGTTTTCCATAATGCTGTTCCCTTGCCCACAGCCTGACTGATGGACCAGACAGATTCCACAGGATGTAACAAGCCTTGAAAATTGCTCTGAAAATGGACAGCTATTCCTGGGTGCTTGTCTGATCACATAAACACATACCTAAAATGACATATTACTGGTTATACAAGAGGCTCTGAGAGCGTGAATCTGTGAAAACAGCAACATGCTTTTTCTGACTACTGGTGACTGCTACTGCTCTCAGCCTGTCATCTTTGGTGAATTCTCCTTTCCTACCATACCACATGTGGGGCATGAGGAGGAAACCAGAACTAACATCAATCATGCAGTCTGGTCCCTTGTCACGACTCATTTCATACGCCCTTTTCCTTCTTCCCCCTTTTCCTTCTTCAAGCACTTGCAAGACAAAACTTTGATGTCAGGCTTCAGTCAGATCTTGGTAACTCACAAGGAAGAAAAAAGTATTGTTTGCAGATGAAAAACAACCTCCTTTTTTTTTTTTTCTTCTCCTTTTTTCCAGCATGAAACATGCCAGTGAGATATGCTGAGGCTGCCCTTCAGAGACACAGCTTGAACATTAATAGCAGAACAGTGCAAACATTCCTTTACTGCCTGTCTGAAGTTAATCAGCAGATTTCTTCATTCTGTATCAAATTTGCCAGAAATCACTGCTTTACCCTTTTGGGCAGATTCAGATTTCCAGGGAAATCCAATGTGGAGTCAGGCACAGTATGAGCAAAGGTGACCAAAGCATTATTTCTATCTCTAGAGACTAATCTGATTGTTTACGGAGCTGAAAAGAGTAATGATAAAGGTTTATCTAGCATACAATAGTCAAGACTAATTCAGAAGACTTTCCACTTGACATAGCAGCACTTTTTCTATCTACTGTATCCAGCAATGACTCAAAACTATAAATGAACCAGCTTTAGAGCTTCTACGTCAGGTGGAAAATATGCAACACACTGCGTAAGTCAAAATACTAATTTAGTATAAATTCATGCCGTGGTTCAAATGTGATAACCTTTTTTTTTTTCCTGAAGAGTTAGCACAGAATTTCTCCCAGATAATGCTTCGCCCAACCTTGCCATTGCATCATTATGCTTGGCCCAATGTCATTTGTGGTTTTACAGTTGATGTGAAAACTTAAAACCCATTTAGACTTCATACAGCCCATACTGGGTGATTTGAAAGAACTCGATCATGTGCTGCATGCCAGATCAGCTTGGTGTGTTATGCTGCAGGTGCCTAGTAAAATAACGGAAGCACAGCTTGCTTCTAGCCACTCTTACAGCTCTTCTGCATTGACTTGGTACTGGAAGAGATGGTTGATTTCTAATTGCAGATGGTTACACACAGAGCCTTAAACCTGTCAGTGGACTACACCACAGTTCTAAGAGCAACAACTTCGCTTAAATGAACTGATAATATACCAGGTATATTGCAGAGGTGACTAATGATTTCTTGCAACCTGCTGGTACTTCCTTAGCCACACAGATCGCTCACCCAGCTGCTTTTATAGAAAATGATGGGATCCTGCTGGGCACTAGTGAGGAGCTGGCAGAATGTCTGTTCTGTTCTTGAGCAGCTTAATTTATGGGGCTGTTTTAGGTCAGTGGCACTTAGAGACACAAAGGAAACTGTCAACAGCTTTTACCTGGGATTTTGCAAGAACCTGCTTTCACTTAGGAAATTTGTCTTCTATTGGTTATAATGACATCTTCCCCTACCCTCTCATTTCCTCACCCCAGCCTCTATCTGCTACTTGCTTATGAGGATAAATATTCACAAACCCAGAAAATGAAATGACTGATTTTTTTATTAGATTTCAACCTGCATACATAAACTAATTCCCTATACATAACTTTCTGTTGGAACCTCTGAGTGCACTTACTTTAACAGGAATGTAAATGCCTTTTTGATGACCAGGTATTTTAGAGGCCACAGGGAGATAGACAGTAGATTATGCTAAGAAAACCCCCACAAACAGAAAACAAACAACAAATGAAAAAAACCCGCCAACCACAAAAACCTGCACTTTTTCAGAGTGTGGTGTAAACAAAGATGTTTGCAGCTGCATTTTAATTGAAAGTTTTTTAAAGGTTAACTGTCAGCCTGGGCTGTAAATAACAGAAACATAACAAGATGTTCACGTAGCCAACATCTGACTTAGAACAACTAAAGGACTACATCCAGCTGAAATCATCTTCCTTCCTTCCTTTGGTAATCTTGGTAAATGTGTTTGCAAAAGTTTGGTTTTTTTCTTGGAATGGAATAATCTGAAAATTGTTTTGAGAAAGAGATACCTGGTAGAACCAGCTGGTAGGGTGTCACGGTGAGGGCACTAAGACTGCATCTGAGAGAACAGCCTAACAGAAGCTTGATTTTGCCTCTCCTTGTCCCAAGAGAATTCTGTAGCCTATTAGGTGAATCAGCTGGTATGGATCTGTGTACATACACAGACTTTGTCCACTCTACTACATAAAGTAAATACCATATGATACAATAGAGCAAACTTCTAAAACCTGAATCATACTACAGTGCTGGGTCCAGAAAAGGAAAAGATTGGAAGGGAAGAAGTAAAAATCAAATGTTTTCAGTGCTCTTTGGTGAGGGGGGGGAAATAAATCTTAGCAGTACACACAGGGTTGTATTCACAACAAACTGCTGCATCTGCCACTTTCTCAGGAACATAAATTGGGGATTAAGCCCTACACATCAGCACAAAACACCCCATTCAACACATATATCCTCTTGCAAGGAAATCAGGGAAGCAAATTCTGTCCTAAAGACCCTCCTCAGGAATAAAAATAGAAATACCTATATTTTAATAGTCTATTCTCCATCGTTTATTCCTCAGAAGTGCCCCCACAAGCTGAATCCCAACACAGTAACATTGGCAGGAGACACTTCTGTCTTGTGCAGTCTAGCAAAGGAAGGGAAGGATGAATCTCTGCATCCAAAGCAACAGGCCAGGTACTTCTGGCAGAAGATGTCCATGCAGTGCCCAGGCAGTCACAGACTACTATGAATATCCCCATCACTAATCTGACTGAAATGAGAATGCTGTAAAAATAAAAGAGAGAAAACTGTTGTGTGCTATACAGCACAGAGCTGAATGAAGATTGGCCATCTGTTTGTACTGCATATTTCCCACCGGTTTAGAGACAAGCTACTCACTGGCAATATGTTCAACAATTCAAGAAGTCCCATAAATGCTTTTCTTCATTCTTTATGACTCCACTGAAGAGCGCAAGTAACAGCACTTCACCCCTGAAAGAAGTGAAGGGTGCTGGGATGCTGATGGCAATGGTCAAACATTTCTGGATTCAAGGCTCCTACAGAAACTTTGCCATTTCTCAGTAAGCAAGAGCACATGGGATGGTTCAGTGGGGAATTCCTAGGGTCCCTACTAGCTGCAACTCCAACGCTTAAACACAAAAATAAAGGTACTGCATCTAGCATAGCACTTGTGAAGAAGGAAAACAACGCTGCTTAGTTGATCTAAAACTGTTTCAGCTTTCTATGAGTCTTCCAACCTTTTGCACCTCTTGTCCTACTGCTAAAGAACAGTGGTGGGACCAGAATAAAGCACGCTGTGCAGTACTTATTCAGCGGAGTGAGTTGGTGCCTCTGTCTATGGGATACATATTTATAAATTACAATGATTACTTGGTAGCAGTTTGGCTTGAATTTTGCTTAGTCTATTGGACACATTGCACTTCTCTCTGTTTCAAGCTACTGTTCTGTAATTTGCATAGAACTTTTATAGTCTTTGGGTCTGAAACCTAAATTTTGTTCCAAACCTGTACGGCATCTACAACAGCAGCCTGACAGGTAGCCTAAACAGTAATACAACAATAGCATCATCCTCCATTTTCTGACAGCAAATGTGTGAGCACTGACTACAAGATGAGATTCCACAGTGAGTTTTCATTTTGATTTGTACCTCTCGAAAGAGAGGAAAGCTGGCCAGATTTCAGGCCCGTCCTAATACTATGATCAAAAAGGGCGCGGAAGGAAGAGCATATCTGAGGTTCTTCTAATTTAGTGAAACTGAACAGAACATGCTGACTTAAGGAGTACAGTCGTCCAACAGTTACATTTTTTCTTATACATCAGCTTCTTAGGCAGAAAGAAGATGTTAAAAAGAGATCAGTGAAAGCATCAGTTGAAAGTTTTCACTAGAGAAAATAATAAAAAAGAAAAGCCATAGCAAAGGCTAGCATTTTTTTATTTCTGATGTTGCTTTAAAAAGACCTTTTTTGTCCTGTAGACAGGCAATGCAAAAGTTTCCAAAAGAACTTCCATCCTCCTGCTCTTTTGGAACAGCCTCTGATACAATACTTGAGATGTGGATGAGGATGAAAAAAAATGCATTTGATCAGCACTGCTGCGACCTTATTTGATCAGAGAGTCTTTAGGGGTTTAAACTTCCTTATAACCACCACAAAGATTTCTGTGACTCTTCCAAAATAGCAGTGACATACTGCATATCACAACAAATGCATCAAAAGAATTTGAGAGAAAAAAATAGTTAAGGAGAAGAGATAAAGTCCCAGTATTGCTAAACCAGTAAAGCATATTTCAAGGCAATTTGCTGAAGACAGCCAGAGACATGATATACTTTTCTTTTTTGGTTTAGTTTATCTGGGGAAATAAGGGCAGCTTCAAATTTCTTTGGAGGGAACAGGGGGTGTTGGCATTATAAGTATCTTGATTACTTCTTTTTAGTAAAAATATAGAGAGCTTTTTAGATGCTCTAGTATTACTCTGATTTTATCTAGAAAAGCTAACTATGAATAGGAATATGGATCTTGATCAGTACTGTAGTATTTCTTTTTATATAGTTTTGTTTAAACATCAGCCATTCCTGAACCTGCTTTTGGTTTATGAACTAAATACCTGCAGATTTTATAGTCCGCATCAAGATGAGGCTTGAGAGTTTGCCTTAATTTCCCAAAATTTTAAGTTCTCAAACTTCCATTTACCATTTGGTTTTTGGTTTTTTGTGTTTTTTTCCAGAAAAATATTCTGCACATGGATAGCTGGAAATACACGTAAACTTTGGTCCTTTTCATTTCCAGGGATAAAATTCCAGAAAAAAAGCCTCGGTTGGAAGCTTTTTCCTGGGCTTTCCAGACAGTGCTAAGGATCCATGCTCTTCAGGAACAGCATGATGAAGTGAAATTAGCAGACTACGTACTGTTTTATAAACCAGCTTCTCAGTCCCCATTAGAATCTGCACGTTGCTGAGAGAAACCATTTATACTCATCCATTTCATACTGCCAGGAGACCAACTACCCACACAGCTCATTTCGTATCTAATCATGGAATCACATACATACGGAAGAGTTTGGTTCTGCCAGAGACCCAGTGCTTTGCAACAACTAATTCAGAACCTGTTATGCAACTAAAGCAACTTTCAAACCACCTGCAACAAGAGCCCAGAATATAATTATTACAAGTGTGATTACACATTGATACCTCTTTACAAATCCACATAAGGAGTAGATCCATAATCAAAAACTGACCAAAAAAAAAAAAAGTAGGCTATTAAAGTAATTTCTGTCTAAAGGCCTTTTAAAGGAAATCAAATGCTTCTTTTTCAGTTTGGAGTGCCAAATAACTTAAAGTGTCACTGGAAAAATGTTTCTTCTTTTTCTATCATTTGTGCTACTCAGAAATACACACATTTGGATGAGTTAATTCAGTAAACCTCTCTTCCAAACTGTGTATCAAGAACTAACGTATGCTCATTCGTTAGTTCTATGCAGTTTGTCTGGAATACTAGAGATGGACTTAAAATTGATGGCCGTATTTTCTTGAAAAAAATTAGACCACCACTTTGCATACAGGAATTTAAAGATTTTCATAATTTCTTTTTTCCCCCTCTAAGCATTATCCAGTTTGGTCTTCAAAAAATATGGATTCGTGGGAGTCTGAATCTTATTTGATAAACTGGACAGAGCAGAAGGCTTTTCACTCATTTGTGATAATTTAAGATAGTGAACAGAGTTCACAGCACATTTTTACATTAGAAGTAGAGACTGTTTAAAAGCAGTTATTTCCCTGAAGTCTGATAAGCTCTTTAACAGCATATTAATTCTTCTAGAATTCCTAGGGGTTTTTTACTGAACCTATCCCTGACCAAACATCCCTCCTTCAATGATGATTTGGTTGGGTTTTTTTTATTCTCTGCTCTTACTGTGCAAGGATTCCCTTTCAATATATTCCATTTAGCATTCAACTGCATGAAATAATGACCTACACCTGGTCACCTCTGCACCGTCTCACAATCCCCTTCTGACATTCTGCTCTTCCTCTTGTATTTTTCACCCTACCTCTCTAGAATGCTGCAAATTCAAATATTACACATTTTTTTTCAGCTTTATCCTGAGTTCAGAGTTTTATATCCTTTATGATCTGTGCCTGTTATTTTATTATCTCATATTTTTATTTTGTGAAGCTTTGTTCAGGGAAAAAAAATTTATCTCTCAATAGTTATTTGATGATTAGTGCTTATATCTGTATGTCTTAAGTGATTCCACAATTTCTGAAAACAATTTACAGTACTATAAAACGTGCACTTTACAATTCATATAGAATACCTTTGTTCTACCTCTGAATTTTTATATGTTTTTACGTGATTAATATTTACAATAAAATACATCCTTCTCACACTGCAATAGCTGGTTCTTCTAACACCTTCACACCTACTGAAACTCTTACTCTTTTTGTTGCTCTTTCTTAGTAACCCACTAGTAAAACATAGACATAGACTATTTACATACAGGGGAAGAAAATCTTGGTGCTATAACCCTGTGTTTGCAATACTGTGAAGAGATTTCATGGCTTATTCTGCACATTTATCAACACAGTTCTCTAATTGTCATTACTTGGAAGGTATATATGGTGATGCATGGTTCTATACAATATTTTGATTTCTAACCATCTCTGAGTTATGATTTAAAGTCTTGAGCTTACGCTTTCATCAAAAAAAGGTGAAAAATGTTGGCTAGTTAGCTCATTCACAACTGGAAAACATCTTGGCTTTCTCTTTTGGGTGGGGTTTTTTTTGCCCTTCTCCCTCAAAAAAAAAAAAAAAAAAATTCATAATCACAGAGAAAACATACTAAAAATACAATACAATATAAATTTCATCCATAATTTTTCTGTTCTTCCCTTGCGTGTTTCACAAACATCTCCAGCAGACTAGTCTATGAGACACCTTCATTCCGTGGTAGGAAATAGATTATTTATTTATTTTTCTGTACGATGAGTAACAGAAAGGCTAAATCTTTGCAGTACCCATGTGTTGCCTAAAAGCCATGATGTCCATTTTGTATCAGTCTTTGAATAATTATAACTAAGCATAGCTGAATTGAATTCCACCCTCTCTCTCTTCCTGTCCCATATTCCATCACATTCAGATCCTGGCCTCAGCTGTACGACTAAATCTTTCTACAGCGTTTTTCTGTGTCTTTTCCTGAAGACTACAGGGTGGTGCAAAGCTCCCACAGATATTACAGCATTTATCCTTCCCTTTGCATCATCTCAAGAGAGATGATTATTTACTCTTTAATTTCTGGTAGAACTGCAACATAATGTTCTTATGTAATATTACGACCTTCATTCCAGGGACACCTTTTGGAAAAAGATTTATCCCAGTGCCTGTAATATTTTTACCGTATGCCTGACACAAGGTCATGGTGTAAATTAGGATGCAGAAAATGTAGATAAAATAAAAAATAAAAACAACCACTCCAAACAAAACCAAAACCAATTTGAATTTTTAAACATCCAAGAAGCTGGTCTGATGGTATCATTTAACTTGCAGGTCTCAATGCATTTTTAAAAAGATAGATACTGCTATTGAGGAAGCTGCAGTACAAAGACTCCTAGAAAATCACCTCTGTGGGCCAAGACTTGGTGACCTCATTCTTCAGGCAAGTACAAGTAGACCCAAAGTCTCTAAGACTCAACCTCATGCCTCACCTCCAGGGTCCACTGCTGGTCTAGAGATGTCAGCTCACACTTACAGGAGAGTGGTATAGTGATCTTTCACGTATGAGGAAAAAATTGTAAACATGCATGTGCTAAAGCATATTTTTGGAACATTGATACTTTAATTTTTACATTTTCCAGCTTTAAAACTCAAGAATAGCAATTTAGAAATGTGTCGAGATGAAGCATTCCACTTCATGACTTAATCTCAAGTGCCAGGCTGACAGACGGAGATGCAGTGTAGAGAAATGACACAGAAAAACCCTTGGAGGTAAGTGCATTGTCCTCAAACAAAGATCCATGTAAACAGATGCAGAAGAGAAGATGGAGTGTCAGAGCCCTCATCAGCATTTGGGTAATTTCCTGTGTCAACTTGAGTATATTTCCAGATTCTCTATCCAAGAACACTCACCAGAAAGCAGGGAGAAAGACAGCTTGTTTGTTTTTAAAGCAGAATCTTCTACTGTAAACAAGCCTACTTCTTTATAGTGAGTTCAATTTCATTCCTATGTTAGCATTTAGAAAGGGAAACATTGCCTCCATTAGGCTTTAGGGTAGTTTACTTTCCAGCCCATTTGGCCATCAATTAAAATTAAACTGCCAGGTTGTGTTTCTCTATATGGTAGAAAATCCCTTCAAAAAGTGACTTCAGTCTTCCTTGTAATCCTCAAACATGTACATAAAGAGAAAATCATTGAAGTGTTTGCAAATCACATCATAGCCTGAAAATCTGAAAATCAATATATGCTGCTGTCTACAAGGATGGAGAAACAGCAAAATTGCTACAATCCCAGATGGCACTAGAATGAAATTAATCAAAAAGAACTCGATTAGTTTTAGTCTATGTAAAGGTGAAGCTGAACAACAAAGGAAAAATGCTACAAGGAATTGTGAAGTGGGATGGAAAAGGGACAACTCAAACCTAGCAAGTTTTCCATAACAGAATCACAGAAAGAGGAAAATCAGGAAAACAGTTGATTTGTTGTGGGGCTTTCTCATAATTTTTTCATTTTTGGATGGGAGATGAAGAGACCTCTATAAATTAATTAATAATATATTAAAAGCCATAAGAGGACATCTGATTCAAGTCAGCAAGGGAGCTAGATTTCCTGAAAGAAGAAATGATTCAACAATCATAATGGGAAAAAATAAAAAATTATGAAAGATCCTCTTCCCTCTGCAAGACCCTGTGTTTTCTGTAGGCTCAAAGCCAAGTTAAAAAGGTGTGCAACTAGTTCTGGTTCTGGCAGTGCTGGAAGAGTTAGTCTTATCATTAAAATTACCACAGGAGGAGAGTTCAGCTGCACAAATACCTTGAGGTCCAGCTTTAATGCTCAATGTGTTTCTAACAAAACAGTGATCGTTACACAGCATTATGAAAAGAAGAAACATGTACACCTCTCAACAGGTTAAAGATTTATAGAAATTTAGGCTCAGATTCTTGCCTAAAGTCAAATAAATTCATAGTAACTAATGAAGTTGCCTCAGGTGTAAGCAGATGAGGTTACAGGCATACAGATATGCTGTATGAGGCATCTGAGTGATGTTATTAGTTATGGACTGAATCTCGGACTTGATAAACAGGTGAAACTCCCATGGCTTCAGTGATAGTTTTACCCTGGTGAGACTACATAATGAGTGCCAGTTTTGGCACAGTTCTTTATACTTGCTAGATATCCTCAGTTGCCCTGACAGTAGATTTGCAGGCAATGCTGAGAAGCAATTTATCATCTGCCAATCTAGCTATCAAATCTTTCTTTTTGCCCCTGGCAATATCCCTGCATTGTACTTACAAGGATCTGCTCCTTATAAAAAGCTGAAAATGTGGAGCAAATGTAAATATATTGAATGTAGTCAAAAATCTGAGACTGAAGTAGCAAGGACATGCTTCCATATCATAACCAGCACGTTATACACTTAAAACAAACCTTCTCATTCAAATTGTTGAGCTGCACAGTATTGACTCTGTTGCAGATTTCAAGAGTTTTAATTAATCTTATTACAGCTTAGCTACGACATTACTGCCATTAGTAACTTACAACTTGCTACAGTTATTAGAGTACAGATTTCAAATCTCCTTCCTTATAATGGAAGTATCAGAAATATTACTTCGAGCTCTAAATATCCCAGGCACCATAAGAAGCAACCAAAAGAAATTATCATTTAATTATTAAATGAGCATAAAAAAGCGTAATTGTTATCTCCTAGAAACTACCAGAAATATCGATCTGTAATACTGTGCAAAAATGATTGGCAGTAGTTCCTTGCTTTTAGAAAGCAGCAGGATAGCATGTATCTCTCTTCCCTACAGCAACACAGCCTCTTTTGTATTCAAAACTGAAAATATGCCTTTGACTATGGGCTACCAGTCTGCATCCTCAAGTTAAATCCACAGATAAAGGCAAAGAAAAACCAACAGCCTGAGACACAACCTGATGGACGCAGTGAGCACAGAAACCCAGCTGATCTTTCACAATCACATGTAGCCTCTCCTCTCCGAGAGATATATTTAAAACTATATAGGTAAGGTGTTTGCTTGCCATTTCTATTGTTCCTGAAATGCAGAAGTCTGCATTATACAAAAAGTATGAATAGACTGTTATAGCACTTTGGCTCAAAAATAAATTAACAGCTCTGCACCCTTGGTTTTCTGTCTCCAAGGTTACCACTCGTGTCTTCCATGAATGCTACTGTTTACTTCCTTCATTTCCTTCTTGCTTACTTGTTTTGCATACATAAAAATAGAGATTATTTTTTAAAAATATGCATTACAGATAGTTGCCATTTACAAATGAGGACAGAAATTTAGGTGCCAGTGTCAAATTGCCAAGTACAGCCTGTGAAAAGGGCTCAGAAAGCTACATGGCACATGGCAGCTGAGGTTTATGGCTCTAATTAAAGTCCTGGATCACAAAACCCTGCCCATGCCAGTTTTTCACATGCAACCTGGAGGGACAAAAGTGGCAAGAAGTGTTTGGAGAAAGCAAAAAGGCAAAGAAGATTCCCACGATTAGAAACATATAAAATCAACAAATAAAACTGTGTGACAAATAACAACATTTAACATGAAGTGAGCTACAGGGTTGCCCCTATTTTGGAAGCTCCATGGGGCCAAGCCTGTCTTTCTGATAAGCTTGTAGATTGTCTTGCAAAAAGGGTCTTAGTCTCAGGACTGAATACGCAAAAGAGACAAGAGTTGCTATAAGAATTTAGAATGATAAAAGAAAGCTTGTATTTACACTGACAGTATTAAATAAGGCTTCCAAAACTCTGATATCTTCCTTCTGACTGGAGAAAAAACCCACCTCGGCAATATAAATCCATTAGATCCCTAGAGATCTTTTGCAGTAAATGGCTTTAGAGGTTTTTGAACCAGACAGACATGCATTTACTCTGACAGTGTTTTGGGTCAAAGCTACAACTCACAAGGCCTTCAATTCCATTGATTTCAACTGAACTACAGGGTTTTTTAACATACCTGCTGAGAATCTAGCAATTTTGTATATGGAACAAAGACCACACCAAGAAGACGTTTCAGATTTCAAGATACACTCATCCATTCTAGAGAGCATCCTGTAGGACATGAGCATTTCAAATAACAGATACTAGATTCAAAACAGGGTGGTTTGAAAAAACACTATAAATGCCAAGGGTGCTGTCTATATTAATAATTTATTATCTATCAGAACTATGAAATAGGTAAAATGTGAACAAATATTTCAACGGATAAGTACAAACATTTTCATAACATATAAAATGGTATAAATACTCTTGAAAATATTGTGATTGGAAGTGAGGGCATCTAAGGAAGAAGAAAGGTATTAGTTAAGGAACAAATATGACTCAGAGGAGTCTGGTGGGAAGAGAGACTGGAAGGAAAATGCAAGACTACAATCATCAGTTTCCCAAGTGCACTGAAAAAACAGAAGAGGTAACTAAAGAGAAATTCTGTGCTAAACAAAACTTAGTTTACTCTTCTTTTTCCTAATATAAAACCTAACCCTTTGCTTTGCTGGATCCCATCTGTTTCTCATCTTTGAGAGTGCTCTCAGATGACTTTGAGGAGTCATAAAGCAGACGGGTAAATAACCCAACAAAAAACCATGCATATACTCTTCAGGTACATGCCACTTTGGGAAGGCTAACTAGTCCTGAGAATATGGATGTATTTTCAACCGAACTCAAGTGCTATGAGGATTGGTACACACCCGGTCTCCAGATGAGCTGTTGCCCATGTGAAAGGCAGACCCCTTCTGAGAGGGGAAAACCACCAGGGTCTTGCCACTGCCAGTGACTCTGAATTGTCATACCCTGTAGCGGCAGGTCTCTGAAATCCCTAACTGAACTCCCATCTTTTCAAAGAAAGGAGGGTGTTACCAAACTGAACATTCATAGTTGTCATAATCCTCACTCTGAAGCTAACCAGGTAAATTATGTTGAAACTTCCCTTTACCTACTGGAGAATATTTTTCAGAATCCAATACCATAAATTCTATATATGCTATCAATTACATCAAGCACCAGGGGGGGGAAAAAAAAAAAAAAAAAAAAAAAGAAAAAAGTAGTTTGCACAAAGGTGCAGGAGAGAGGAAATCTGACATTGCTATTTTTTAAAAGAAAGAAAAATAACACATGAAGATGGAGAATTCAGGGGAAATATGACAGAGGAATTCCATTTTTCTGAAAGTACAGGGAAAATCTCTGGTTGTATTACCTTTCTCATTCAGCACCAAAATATAAATCTGAAGACATATGCAAAAGATGTTATATCCATGGTCTATATAGAGAAAACAGAGGTACAATGATAGGGCTAAGGCTTCACCTTAAACTAGTCTATCACAGCTGATCCATGAAATTTAAGCTAAGTAGGTTTTCTTTATAATTCTTTTATTCCTACCATGCACATTTGTTATTACAGATGTTACCATAGTAATAAATCAGGCTGTAGAAGTACAACTAAAATGCTACCAAACTACTGTAACTAAAAAAAGAGCACAAATTCAGGTAGTTATTTTTTGCTGAGTATTTACTAACTTTTATGGGTTGTGTTTTTTTTTTTTTTATTTAATTCACAAGAATATCTGGGAAAGGCAAAGCTTTTTCAGATCAACATGCATATTTAAACCAAATGTAATAGCATGATCATTTTTAAAATTCTCGGGTCTGTCTCAGGGAAGTAACAAAGCGCGTGTGCTGCTCTAAGCATCCTCAAGTGGTTTTGATTAACTTAAGCATGTTTCAGAAATACATATATGCTCACATACGTCACTGACCAGAAATCAGGGGTAACTTCGATTTCAAAGGGAAAAGAAGGAATACATCATACTTTCAGTCTGGAAGAAATATTTTACATTTTAAGTTTGGTATAGAAAGCTCATTTTTTTTATAATTTGTGATTCTATCTTGAATATAAAAGTCATTTGTTTTTATAGGCCTGGAACGCATCTCAATCTTTCTTCTTTTTTTCACAGTAATTATGTTTTATGCTAAGCTCTATTCCCCCCCCCCCTGCTTTTTTAAAGTCTCACATGCTGCAGTATATATCTAGGGCTAACAAAGTACTTGTCGATACCCAGCGGATACACTGGCAGCAAAGTGTCATGGCAGCCCTATTAAAATGCCTCTACTTGGTATGAAATTGCATGACAAAAGTTTCAATTCTGGAAAATTAAATGAAAAAGAGAATTAAACCAAGCAGATGACCGGTATCCCTGAGAGGTACCTAACGTCCCTCATATCGATTTTATAATATTGCTTTAGCAACTGCATGTGCTCTGTGAATCTAAGATGGTGACAAAATATCTCCTTCATCATGGAAAGATCACAAAACAGAACTAGGATGCTTCATGTCATTCTAGGAGGCAGAGCAGTCATGAACCTTCCTATAAAGCTCTTCCAGTGTGAAAATTACTGTATTATAAGATATTTTATCATCTTAAGGGAAAAAAAAAAAACAAAAACAAACAAAAAAACCAAACCACTACAACAAACAAACAAACAAACAAAGAAACACAACAGAAAAAAACATCAGAAATAAAGATGCACTGAGCTTGCTGGGATTCAGCATTGCTTCCCACCAACATGGTGGTGCATATCTCAGCTTTAAGAACTTCTTACAATCATGTCCTCATGGATTTCTCCTCCTCGAAGGACAACCTCAATAATCCATGGCTGATTCACTCAGATGCACAAACTCACTATAATTATTGGTATTTCTATGCTTGATGTTACCAGAGGCTGAAAAAATATGCTGTAATGGAATGATACTGCAGAGCAGAATCTATATTTTATGCTGCTGGCATGCTCAGAATTTAGCAGGACATATATTATTTCTTCCATTTACTCATCTATCCTGAATTCAATGTTACATAGAATGTAATTTCTATTTCTCATCAGCTGAATTCACTTAATACTGCACTATTTCATTTGAAATTACATACGATTAAGAAAAATTAGATGAGCACATAAGATAGGTTACTTATTTTCTACCAGTATGCATGACTTTCTTACAGACACTCACACACTTAAATTTCCAATCATCCAAAGCAAAACTTTACAGTAAGTATATTCTAAAAACAGCAGGGACAGATTTTTTTACTCTTAGGAAAACCAATTTAAAATAAGAATCACAAATACAGAACAAAGCATTCCAAACACCAGAATCTCTCCCTAAACAAATGTTACTTCACAATGTTCTGATTATGTTTAGATATCTATAGATACTAATTTTGCTTTACGATTACTCACTCAAAAATGTTCATTATGCATGCAAGTGACTTTAGCAAGACAGGTTCACACATGCCGTAAGTAAGCAACTGCTTACATAACTGGCTTATCTCTGAGTAACTGTTTAATAATTTAACTCAATTTTTGCAACAATGCAACTCATAATTCACTTCAAAATTTTATGCATCAGAAATTTCGTCCTGTCCCTTGCTTGGCTCAAAAACAATGTCCTCGCATAATAGAAGAGGGTGCTTTACTACATCAGGTTGGGGACACATTTACAACCAAGGGAAATCAGTCTTCCAATACTGACAATAATATCGCTGTCATCACTTCGACAGATGTTAAGTGTAGATTTTAAAATACAGCGACTGAGAAATTTTCCCAAACTCATTGTGCCAAGCTTTAGCCCTCCTCAAACACAAAAAGTGCTTTGTCACCCCGCCCCCTCTCTCTCAAAAAAAAAAAAAAAAAGCCATGAAATTACAGCTGTAAATACTAATTTTTCATCAGGTAATTATTACTTCCTACAGCATGTTAGGAAATAATTGCGCTGAATTATAAAACAAGTGACAAGAAGGTGAAGAAGAAGCTGGAACAACTATTTTCATTACATACAAAATTAATTTAAAAACATGGACCTAACCTTATTAAAACTGTAACTTGGCATAAAGAATGGAATTTTTCTTCTGTTTTCACAATGTTTGGCGTAAATCTATTTATTAACCCCACCCAAACTACACTACTAAACTGTTGATGTTATTAAACTAAGTAATTCTCTTTCAGGAAACAAAGTAAAATTCAAAACCAAACATCAAACTAACAATGAAAATAACATACCCCCCCCCAAAATCAAACGCTTTAATTTTTTGCCCCAACTAAAAATTTGTAATGAATTAAAAGCTTTTGTTATCTGTTTTATTGAGAAAAACAAAACCTAATTGACTCCTCCTGAGTCATATAAACTCAAAAGACTAGAATTGGCTGGAGGCCACTGATACGGTTGCTATTTCGAGGAGGGAACCACCAAAGACATGGGTTACAGAGCTTAGGTGTCCTTCACTGCCCACAAGCCTTCAGCCTCACACTTGCCCTGCCTCGGGACACAAGCCGGGGTGTGCTGCTGCAGGAGGGCAAGGAAATGGCAATCACAGGATCACACTCTCTCACAACAGCATCCTCACTATCCCCAGCCTACAGAGTAAAAAGCGTTTAGCAAGATGAAAAGACAAAAAAAATATTGTTAGCAAGACGTTTTGGCTTACAGTCTCATCCATGCAATTATTGCTTTAGTAAACACATGTATTGCTACAGAGAACCAAGTATAGTCTGTTCTCCCATGTTTTGCAAGAGGAATGCCTTTTAGTTATTCAAAACAAACTGTCCAGGCCCATACAGCATTCAGTAACACTCTTAATATTCAACAGGGCTTTATTAGACACAGAGAGATGCTGAACTGGTCCTATAGTTCACAAAAACTAGCTTGGTTATAGTACATTATGAACTAACACAATTATAATTCATTATTTTCAAACACTATAAGCCTTAGAATCATATAATTTTTCATATTTGTAAGCTCCCATGTTTTCTATTATTTGTATTGATGGCTAGAATTTTAATATATGTAAAATAAAACATAACTGCTTTTCTTAATTCAGAAAACTGTTGGCCTGATACAGTTAATAAATCTGGATTCAACCAACTAAACAGGTTAATTCTATATAGAACTATTTCTATCTACTATCTACTGGAGATACTAGATGGAGATCACCTCTATCCAGTATATACACTGAAGATGTTTGAACACCCAGTAAGTCCATTCTTCATCAGAAATAGTGGCATCCCCTTGGGAGGCAGGCCAGAAACAAGGCTGCACAGCAGCTGGACTTCTCTGAATTCATATTTGCAACCTGAACAGCAAAGGGAATAACCAAGAAATTTCTCAGGATGCTCTGAAGAACCCTATTCAGCCTAGAGAGAAAGGCAAAAGACCAAAACCTGTTCTGACACTACACAAATCTTCTTACTGGTCATCTGAAAAAAAAAATTAAAAATAAAAAGAAAAGGTAAGTTTACAAGCTCCAGCCCTCAGTCTCACTGCTCTAATTACCAGACAGTGCTTGCACACCAAATTCTTTGTGTGAGAGCCAGCATCATACCCAAACATCTGGGCATTTATAGGAGACCAGAACTGCCTAACATGAGCAGAATGGATCAGATCAAATGTCTGCGCAGCCTCTCCCAGCCTACAAGCTGGAAGAAAAAACCCTGGAATTCTCATGCATAGGCTGAGTTGAGCCACATGCATCCTTCATTAGCAGCAAAAGGCTGAAGAGGGCAAATGTGGGCCTGCTGGTGAATGAGGCAGGTGACTTATTGGCAGCAGACACAGATGAAACCCAGCTACTCAACACCACCTTTGCCTTAGTCTTCTCCAAAAAGGCTTTGTACTTGGTCAAAGGATTCAAAGAGAAGATGAACTAACAGTAACATGAGGATTGAGGTAGGTAGATATTACTTGGGAAAGATTGATCCTTACAAGTCACTGGGATCCAACAAGCTGCATCTGAGGGTGTACAAAAACTGTATGTGTCCTTGAAAGGCCATTCTCTGCCATCATTAGAAACTCAGAGAGACGAGGAGAGACCCAACAACTGGAGAAAGCATCTTCAAAAAAAGTCAAAAGGTTGCTGTGGAGACCTACAGGTCAGACAACCTGAGTCACTTGGAAAATCATGGAGTGAGTCCTCTTTGAACACATTTTGGGGCACAAAAAGGACAATAAGGTGATTTGGAACAGTCAGCAAAGACTTACTGAAGATAAATCATGCCTAACCAACCTGATGACTTTCTGTGACAAAATGATCACCTTTGTGGATGAGAAACGTGCAATAGATATTATTTACTTTGACAAGCCTTTCAACACCATTTCCCATACTATTTTTGCTAGGTCATTACAGTCTGGAAGGGTGGCTTGAAAAAAATGACTGGATGATCTGGCTCAGAGGGTGATGGTAAATAGGTTGCACTCTCTCTGGATGCCCGTGACAAGTGAAGCACTGCAGGGACCAATCCTGAGACCTGTCCTGTTTAACACCTTTATCAGTGCCATGGAAGAGGTGACAGAATGCACACTTCACATATTTGCAGATAACACCTAAATGAGGGCAACTGTCAATACCCTTCAGGGCAGGGCTGCCATCAAGAAAAATCTGTATGGGATGAACGGGCTGACAAGCCCTTTTTTCCTCCATGAGGAAAGCCCAGCTCTAGATACAGGAACAATAAATTTCCCTGTACACACGTGGCAAAAGAACACCACCAATAATCCTCTTTACACTGTAATAGAGCTTTACTCTAGGGAAACCAACAAACCAACCAACTGCTATTTAAATGAGAGCTATAAGGAATGGGAGTGTCATCTTTTTAAACCAGAATGAGTAAAATACCTTCCCTCTCAGTACAAATGTCCTTTGTCTACCAGTTACCACCTCACAAATTAAATTTACATCTGTTGTATGGAATCTATTGAGTCACACAGCGTATTAAAAAGCAAATGCTTTTTTCTTTTCTTAGTCCACATTAATATTCTTCTTTAACTAATCCTGCTCTACTCTAATAGTCTCTTCAATCTATCTTCTGTTTCACTCCTCACTTCCTCAAACGTTTTGTTGTACATACAAGAAGAAACCTATTCCTGCCAAACTCTCTTTTCCATTCTTTTATAACAGTACAATGTGCCAAGAGACTCTTAATGTCACACAGCTTTCACATGACTACAATGTTCTGTATCTGTCTCTCTCCACGTTGACATTTCCTGTGTAGCAAAAGGTTATTTGAAAGTTTGGTCCAAGACTCTTTGGATTTATCAGAGTTACATAGGACTGTGGGGAAAAAAACAAACACCTTATACATGGTAGGAAAAAAAAAGCCCACTTTTTTGTTAGTACTGAAAAGAATAGACTCTTGCCTTTTCATCCGACAAGAAAAAAGAGCTCTTAACATATCTTTGTTATTGCTTGTGGAAAAGGAGACAGTAAATTGACAGCCACATCTAACAAGTGTCATTGAAAATTCAAGTATATGGCAATCAAAATGATCTTAAAATAACTGAAGTCCTTCAATAATTTTCTGATAAATTATAGAAATGTGGTATGAGCTTACAAAATTTTTCTAGTAATTCAACTTACTTTCTAGAACTTATGACCAGGGGAAAATGTTACAAAAGGGGTAATAAGCATTTTTAGTAAAACCATGCCAGCCAAGAAAAATAGTAAATGTTCATTTTTCTTTTTTTCTAAATTTAAATAATAGTTTGATTAAAATCAGAAAAATGCTCAAAAGCAACTGCAGATTTATGGGCTGTGATACAACTACACACAACAAATAGTCAAATTAAACTGTCTACCTAAAATCAGGCTCACTTATGTTTGAAAAGAGAGTATCAAAACTAAAATTAAGCTATTTTAAAAATGGAGAAAATGAGGACAACATGACAATTTTATGCAAACTGTATGTCATGGTTTGAGCCCAGAGGGCAACTGCACACTACACAGCCGTTCACCTGCCCATTGCAGCCCAGCACTGGGAATGAGAAAAATGAATTAAAAGGCTCAGGAAGGGAAATAAGAACAGGGAGGGGTAGGTCACCCATTAACAGTCACAGGCAAAAAGAGAGACTCATTAGGGGAAGAAAATAAGAATATCACTAATTCAGAACATGAACAATAGCATTTAGACATAATGGGACAGTGAGAAGCATTACCATATTATAAAAACACCTCCTCCTCCTGCTCCCTTCTTCCTAGACTCAGTTTTGTGCCTGATATCTCCACCTCCTCCTCCAGCGGCACAGGGGCAGGGGATGGGGGATGCACTCTGCTGCATCCTTTCCCCTGCTCCACGTGGTGTTCCGCTCACGACAGACTCCACAGACTCTCTCCACCGAGTCCTCCCCATGGGTTGCATTCTTCCCGAGATGCTCTGGCATGGGTCACCTCCACATGCTGCAGTCCTCCCAGTGCTGAACTACAACAGCAAGGGCTGCTTCTTCCCACAGAGCCCCAGGGGTCCCCCACAGGCTGCAGGTGAATCTCTGCTCCTCCGGTGACACCCCCGGGTGGTGGGGGGCAGCCCTGTTGTCTCACCACAGGATACAGGGGGGTCCATGCTCTGGCACACCTCCCCCTCTCCCTTCTCCTTCCTTCCGCTGACCTCAGTGTTTGCATAGGTGTCCTTCTCACAGCTCATCCCCAGCCCCAAACCCCGCTCTGGCTGCCCTTCTTAAATACGTTATGGCAGAGGCACAGCCACCAGCACTAACTGGCTTGGCTTTGGCCAGGGGAGCTTTGAAAAAGCTTCTCACAGTGGGCCATCATTGTAGCCTCCTCTTCCACGACCAAAAACTCCACCATACAAACCCAGCACACCGTAGCCAACCAATTATTCCAAATTTCTATCCTATTTCCCAAATCCAGCCAGAAATAAAGCCAGTGGTCTGAACAGTGAATGTGTATTTAAAATATCTGACCATAATTGTAATCTTCCGAGTCCAATACGATTATTTACTCCTTTATCATCAACTGAAGGGCTCCATACAGGGTTAGGAACGCAGATTCTTGCTGAAGGGCAACTACAGCTTGAAGGATTCTGGCTCTCGGTACCAATGATAGCAAGGGAGTGTTTTGCAACAAGGACTTTGTGTTCAACATGGATAGTTTTCGGTCCTAATTTGAATCTTCTGCTCTAGTAAAGATCAGCCAACAACTACAGATTGCCAGTCGCTTGTTCTTTATGTATTACATTCAGACCTGCCTATTCATAGACTGAAGAAAAGGACAGAAATTTACTACGCCCAATCTTTAATAATGCCTTAGCACTATTTTAGTAAGTCCTTAAAATATGGGAAAGATTTTTGCATTAGAATTTTGAAGTATTATTCATATATCTGAATTATAGCTTTTACCATCTCAGTGATTTTTTAGAACTGGTGTTAAAAATGCAGCCAGTAATATAACATCATGGATATATTTGCCTTATAGGTCCTGAATCAACAAAGCATTTAAGAACATACTTAACTCTGAGTTAAAAACAAAAAAACAAAAAAAACCCCAAACATATTTAATTTACTACTGAATCAGATGTTGCAATTTTAAATGAAATGAAAACCTAAAAGTTTGACCTGAAAAATTTAAAGTCAATTTTTGACTGATAACCTTCCAGCACCATACCCAGATATTAGACTTAATTTTAGAAATGTGCAACATTAGCATCTCTGATTTTAATTTACAAAACAGTAAATATCAAATTAGTCAAAAGAAAAGTTACCAATGGAACAACTGATTGTGTAGGTGTTCAATAGGTTTGTAAGCTACTGATAAATAAGCAAGGCTGTACTTTTTTCAAAAGTAAAACTCATCTAGAGGGTACTGAGAGGGAAGCAGCCTATGCTATTATACAGGCAAGGTGTTTGTTCTCTTTCATTGGGAACTCCATTACTAGAAACCTGCATCAAATAATACAAATAATCTGAAGTCTGGGGGAAGTACAGGCTGTCTAGAAAAGAGCAAATAAAGTTTAGATAGGAAGAACTGGAACTATTTATTTCCAAGAGGGATATGAAAGACAGTAATATTTGTTTTGAAATATGGCTTCCTTATAAAAAGCTCACTTTTGAGCCTTATGGTATTTTTGAAGTCTTTTAGACATAAATATTTAAATTAAAAAATTAAATTATATATTTTAAAATTTCTGATTTTATTATAAACACCTTTTTATAATTTAGGTATGATCTGAAATGGAATGTGCTCTAAATATTATAATCCCAATTTAGTGTAATTTTTCCTGCACCCTGAGTGACAGATTTTTATCAACTACATGAATCATCTTTATTACTTTCCAAAAAGAGGCCTATGTGCTGTTTGGAAGGAGAACAAGAAAATTATCTTCCTCTTGCCCTATAAAATTCCAATTATTTTATAATATAAGAAGAAATTAATCTCTTCCTCTCCCTTTTTGCTACTTAAATTTCCTGTGTTGACACCTTATATATCTGTATTATTGAACCAATTTCAATACAGAACAAGAATTACATGAAGGAAAATTGAAACCTCTCTGAATTTGAATGCAGTTTACCTGACAGGCAGAAAATGAGCAGAGACAACTGAATCATACAATTATTAAAGTAATCACCAGCAGTCAAAGACTGGATTGTCCAATAAAAAGGTCTGTAAAGATACTGATTACATCTGGGACTGGAATATCTCCTCGGTACATTTCACGGTAAAAATAACATGTCAAAAGGAACATCTGGGCCTAAGGATCCACTGAACTGTTTAAGTCTATGAAATTCCCTACTCGCTCAGATCTGCAGTTCTTCTAGATTTCAGGTTTCATCAAAATATTAGCAGCTAACGGACACATTTAACTTTCCTCATTGATTCAGACATGCCTACTTACTTCTTACAAGTGAGTTATTTTATCAGTCTGAGAGAAACACTAACTCAGAGCCTTGTACAGACAAAAAAATTTTAATGTCAAACCTTCAGGATAGAGTTCCAACTCTAAGATAACGAAGCAAAGGCTAAAGTAACACTTTTTGCCTCACCAAGAGCAAGATGATCTCATCAAAAGAAAGAAGGGACTCCCCCAAACTATGTGCTGTGAAGGACGGTATTCAAATCTCCACAAGCACCTAGTGAAATGGGAAAAATAAGTTCTTAGTGCTGAACGATACCATAGAAAAAACTAACTTATTTAAAATATAATTCAGAATTTGGTCTTTAAGTTGTGGGTCCGCTAGAATATCGAGAACATTAATATTTCATCTCATAAATTCAGATTTCTGTGCCAACAGCATTTAATCTTTGGAAATAGAGAAGTGGATAGATTTTACCTATTCTAAATATCACTGAGAATACAAATCATCATCATAATAATAATAGGGTTCATTTAAGTAGGAGCTACTTCCACAAAGCCAGCTTATGATTTTTAAGATTCTTCCTAAAAAAAAAAAAAAAAAAAAAAAAAAGAGACATGGATTGAATTCTAGAATTCTCACCAGGCGGATTAACTGTTGATACAGCGCTGCCTGTGGCAGTCACAGCCTGGCTCTAGGCCATCATTCACCAGGCAGCAAAGTTTAACTGCATCTGCAGTACCTAAAAATCTGCCCATGCTTTCCTGAATTACCACATTTAGTGGGACTACGCTCTTCTCTGGAGAGACCAACATCCCCAAGTGACTGTGAGGGGTACACTTTGGTGTTTCACTGCTCCAGGCTCAGGTTAGTTTTGCAGATATCCACCTGATTTAGGCATCCAGCAAGATGTCTAAAATTGAACAGTTAAATACTTCATATTGCATTTAGTCTTTACATAAATTAACACTGAGATCAAAACTGCCTAGCTGAGCATGACATATGAAACTACATAGTGTATCAACATATACTTTTGAATATCTGTGTATATCTCAGGAAATACTGTTATAAAAACATTCCCTAGTCATGAATGAGCATTAATATGGGTAGTAATTCCCTGCCTTAATTTGTTCTATTCTATCCAGTATGTTTCCTATAAACTTCAGAATACATTTTGAATGTGCTTTGTATTTTTACTTACAGAAATATTCCATCTATGAGTGAATGTCACATACTTTCAAGCATTATCCTTTAATTTTTACATTGGAGTGGTAGCTTAGCATTGGTAAACCCATAAAAACTACAATTTTTCTTAATAGTCTGCTGTGGATACTTTACTTTCTTGTCTATTCTCTCTGCCCAGGTTTACACTGGATTTTTATATGCGACTTAGCTTTGACAACGTTTTCTGTGATCTAAATCCACAGTGATAAAGTAAGTTACCTCTGAAATCATCCTCAAGCCCTAAAAGGCCAACCAACCCCACTGCAAATCCTTTTGGAGAGGATTCTAAGGACATAGTAAGCCTGGAAACTTGCTGAGTTTATGGATAATAAACCAAATAAATCTACTCTTCCCAACTTCCCTACTCTCACCTCACACCCTCAGATTCTTTTTGCAATAGATCGGTGAGAAAAAATAATAAAATTTCAATTTATCTCTTTTACTTTCTTTTCCTACCAGCCATAAATACAGACAATCCCAAAAGAACATTCAAGAAGTAAACAGCACAATCTGTACAAGAGCTCAGTTTAACAAGACATTCTAAGGAAAACTTCAAATACTAGTCACACATTATTATAAAATTAGGAAAGGATGGGTCACATGCATCAGCTCAGGCAACATTCTGTTTAACCAGAAATGAAAATATAGTCTATGGAAAGAGAGACTAACTCAATAAATAACATAAATGCTTCTATGTATGGTAATGGAGTAATTTTCCATGTTCTGATTGTTCCTTTCTAATTCTTTCAATGTGAAAATCACATACACTATACAAACTATTTTCTTAGCTTTCAAAATCTTATTTTCCTAAAGTATTTAGAAAATCGGAACATGATTTTGTTGTACTGTCAACTTTCATTCATATAGTTACTGCAATAACCCTCAGCTAGGCACATGTGCATGTATAACCTCGATCTGTAACTATCAGACTGGAAATAGTCATTGAGAGATTCTTATAGACAAGCATGTCTCACATGTCTAAGTATTACAAAGAGAATGTTTGAGGGATTTGGATTGGTCATTTTCCTTTTTTCGGTTTTTTGGTTGGTTAGTTGGTTGGGGTTTTTTTCTCCTTAATAGGAATTAACTGATTTCAACTGTAATATTTACTTACCAATTTTTATTGTGATTATTTTCCTTAGAATCTCTAGATAAAGTTGAATTCTGACATTAGTAAGCAAGTTTATTTTCATTGAATTTGTATTAAGTTATACAATGATATTTCCCTTAATATGATGATTACTAAATGCTGCCATTGACGTTGATTATTAACCAACCTCAGCTCAACACAATCACTCTTGGACTTTGCAGAATTTTAAATTGCTGCTCCTGATTTTCATTGCTTGTGAAGAAACTTCCATGATACATGTCCTTTCAAGGTACTTAATCTAACCATGTTATAATTTTATGACCCTTGACACATCGCTGTGATGTTCTTTAAACATGTCCTGGTTTCAGTTGGAATAAAGTTAATTTTCTTCCTGGGAGCTGGGATAGTACTGCGTTTTGAATTTAGGAAAACGTTGATAACACACCCATGTTTTAGTTGTTGCTCAGGAGTGTTTATACTAAGTCAAGGACTCTTCAGCTTCTCACACCACCCTACCAGCAGAGGCTGGGGCTGCAAAGGAAGCTGGGAGGAGCCACAGCCAGGACAGCTGACCTAAATGAGACAAAGGGGTATATTCCATACCATATGTCATCATGACCAGTATATGAACTGGGAGGAGTTGGCCAGGGCGCACCGTGGCTTGGGGACTGGCTGCGCATCTGTCAGCAAGTGGTGAGTAATTGTATTTTGCATCACTTGTTTTGTATAGTCTCTTAATATTTTCCCTTCCTTTTCTGTCCTATTAAACTATCTTTATTTCAACTCACGTTTTACTTTTTTTTGCCCCCAATTCTGCCCCCATCCCACTGAGGGGAGGAGAGTGAGTGAACACCTGCATAGTGCTAAATTGCCATCTGGGGTTAAACCAAAACAAATTACTAACACATTTCATCACTTGTTTACTTAACTTACTTTATATGGGATACACTACTAATAAAAACATTCTCTTTATTTCAAAATCAATTTCAATTGCAAATGCTGATTGGTAAACCCTCCTACACTAGACAGAACTTGCATTAGTAAGAGCCAGAATGCTACTTTGAACCACCTTCATAAATCATTAAAGAGAATTCTTGCAATGTAATAAAAATAAAGGCAGGACCTGCTTGACAAACGTGATCTCATTCTACAACAGTGCGACCTGCTCATTGGACGAGGGAAAGGCTGTGGATGTTGTTTACCTTGACTTCAGTAAAGCCTTTGACACCATTTCCCACAGCATTCTGCTGGCAGAACTGGCTGCTCACAGCTTGGATGGGCACACGCTTCGCTGGGTAAAAAACTGGCTGATGGCCAGGCCCAGAGAGTTGTGGTGAACCACAAATCCAGTTGGTGGCCGGTCACGAGTGGTGTCCCCCAGGGCTGGGTTTTGGGGCCACTCCTGTTTAACATCTTTATTGATGATCTGGACGAAGGGATCGAGTGCACCCTCAGTCAGTTTGCAGATGACACCCGGTTGGGTGGGAGTGTTGATCTGCCCAAGGGTAGGGAGGCTGCAGAGAGACCTGGACAGGCTGGAGCCATGGGCTGAGCCCAACTGGGGGAGTTTCACTGAGGGCAAATGCTGGGGGCTGCCCTTGGGCCACAACAACCCCCAGCAGGGCTACAGGCCTGGGGAGGAGTGGCTGGAGAGCTGCCAGTCAGAGAGGGGCTGGGGGGATTGGTAATGAGCCAGCAGTGTGCCTGGGGGACAAGAAGGCCAGTGGCATCCTGGCTTGTGTCAGCACTGGCGTGGCCAGCAGGGACAGGGAAGGGATCTTCCCTGACCCGAGCGTGGCCAGAGAAGGGCAGTGGAGCTGGTGCAGGGTCTGGAGCACAGGTCTGCTGGGGAGCGGCTGGGGGAACTGGGGGGGTTCAGTCTGGAGAAGAGGAGGCTGAGGGGAGACCTCCTGGCCCTCTGCAACTCCCTGCCAGGAGGGGGCAGAGAGGGGGGATGAGTCTCTTGAACCAAGTAACAAGCGATGGGACAAGGGGAAATCACCTCAAGCTGCGCCAGGGAAGGTTTAGACTGGATATTAGGAAGCATTTCTTTGCAGAAGGGGTTGCTGGGTGTTGGAATGGGCTGCCCAGGGCAGGGGGGGAGTCCCCATCCCTGGAGGGGTTTAAGAGTTGAGTTGACCCAGTGCTAAGGGATTTGGTGTAGTTGGGAACTGTCAGTGTTGGACTAGATGATCTTCAAGGTCTTTTCCAACATAGATGATTCTGTGATTCTATAATATTGAATTTCTAAATCTACAAAAATCTTTAAGATCTTCAATTTGTTTTAAAATTTAACAAAACTTGAGATTTGTATTTCTCTGAGTCACTTGTTTAACATTGGAAAATAATTAAATCTAGTTGCCTTTATAAAAGCAATCATAATAATTGGCTTGTTTTTACATTGAGAACTTTAGTTATTCCTGGCATTAAACAATTTTGAAACCAAACCTTTCTGCCTCACTGTTCTATATGAGCTGGTAGTGGGCAACTGAAAAATTCATGGCAGAGGGGTGTGAGGAGGGAAGAAAGTGACCAAACCAACTATTTTGTGGATTAAATGCAACCAGTACACCTGTCCAAAAGCAGAGACACTTCAGACAAAAAGAAGCTTTAGTTGACGCACTGTTAAGAAAAGAAACTTGTAGTTGTTCATCATTTATAGGCTTTCTTGAGAATATCTGAGCTGAAGAAAGGCCTTGTTCTCTCTACTGCCAGGGACTCTGCTGCTTGGTACTGAAGAATCCACAGCGTATCTATTTAGTTGTCTTAGAAAATTCAGAAGTCCATCTCAAGCAGAGAAGCTCCTAGTGTTCCCTGCGCATCTATAAGGGTTATGGCATAATTAGGCTTTATTTTTGTTCACATATTTCATTGTTAGGCAGGTCTTGAGCTTCTTGGGATAGTCAGTACAGCTGAGAAGAAAGTCACGGCATAAGAGCTCAGGAAAAATCCGTAACAGAGATTTTTAAACCTTAGAACTAACATTTGAAAAAGCACTGCCATTTTACATGTCGTTATCTTCCAGACAATGAAGAGGAAAAGCTATTCCCCTTTTTCCAGGCCGAATTGTTTCACTGGGTTACAGTCCGCAGTAGCACAGCAATTACTGTCTCAGATGAGTTCAACCATACACTGGTCAGTACTAACAGTCTTTTACACACATGCATACGCTTACTGTTTCTAAAATTATTAAATTTTAGAGAGAAATAACAACTTTATCCCATTCAACATTCCATCAGGTTGTTTATACATCGTATCTAGTATAATGATCAGTCTTTGCTGATTGTTGACGGTTGTCAACTGCACACACTGAAACGACTTCGGATTCTTAGGCAGAGGTACAATAAAGCTTCCAGCTTTCTTGGAAATATTTCTACCACAGGAATCTCAGGAAACAATCTGATGCTGCAAAAGAGCAAACAGGATCACATCTATGTACAGAATGACACACACTCTGATTCCCACTGTCCATCGCCTTCTCCAAACATTGGTATGTCCAGAGTCTGAATCTGTCAGAATATATCCTGGATCATTACATCTCAGTAAGTAACATAGATCATACTCAATCCTGGCATTTTCTGTACTCTTCTAACAAGATTTATGGGGGTAATGAGGCCAGCTCAATGTAAATAGTAACAAAAGGCAAAACCTGATACTGATACTGTTTTAATATAGTTTCTCTAATAATAACTTGGCAAAGACATCTAATTTCATGCTTCACAGATGGCATTTTCATAGCATCTCAGTAGCCAAAAACCCCACAGCTACAGTTTGCCTGGTGGCAGATGTCTGTGTCATACAATGATAGTGCATGGCAGGAGACAATGGTTCCTGATCCAGAAAACTTCTAGTGTAAGTATGCTTCAGTTGCATGTGGTTTCACTATTTATTATCAGGTGTTTTGATGCATTTCCATGCTTGTGTTCATGACAGATAGGATGTCCGTGCTTACTGTATGTCAGACTGCCTGATGCAGACTTTCATGCTGACTGAAGGGTCGTTTTTTCTCAATTCTTTTCGAGGTTCTTTCTGGGGACAGTTTATTACCTGTTTTAATCTTATTTAAGCATTTACCTCATTACTTCTTTTAACAAGTTACATTTAACTAAGCACAGTTAAAAACAGCTAGGGAAGCACTGTCAGTTACATGGCTAAATGTCCAGGCTACATTCCCAGTGAAGTCCACAGGACTTGGGCCATACCATGACCACTACAGTACCATTCTCATTAGCACCCTGCACTGTAGCACCAGGTGCTACACAAAGACTAAAACTCCCTTTAAAATCCAATCTTTGCTCTAGAAATGGTATGAGACAACAGACAGACTAACAGGGAAGTGCAACGCAACACTATACTGATGCTCAGCGCTGCAGGCAAAACACCCAGAGGTTCAGCAACCTCATCATGGTCAAGTTGTTTTATGGCCATCATCAAGAAGAGAAGCATAAAGATGAGCTCCTACTGAGCACAAGGAGTAGCAGGGCAGAAAGGACAAAGGTTCATCTTCAAAACAGAACATGTAAGTGGGGACCTGGCATGAAAGGTTTACCCCACTTAGGAATCACCATTTTGTATGCGAGAGAATGTTATCATTTTAGTAAGGCAAAAAATATAACTCATACCATCACAATAAAAACATCAAGTGTTTTGACCAAAGCACTGAGGGAGAAAAAAATGAGCTAAGCAGCAGTAACCTATGTGGGCAGTAGAGAGACAAGCCCAAATTTGTTACAAACTTAGATAGTCTAAGAAATTATTTTCCTTACAATAAGAGGAATTCAGCTGTGAAAACTGTGTCTATATACACCGCAAGCTACCATTTCTATATGCTGAGTCTGTGCTTTGGTTCAAGGTCATAAAAAGAACAACATAAACAGACGACACGTTTGTTTCCTTCCCATGATGGACTCATAAACTCGCAGGTTCAGTATGTCTCGTCTAGAGCATGCTCTTCACTATTCCTCTTCAAGGAGAAGTCAAACAATACAAGAGGTACTCACACACCCAAAGCACAAAAAGGTCATTGTCTGTTTTAAATGTTAGAAGTCAGGCTTGCACCACGATTATACAAGAAAAAGAACGCTTCATCATAAGAAAATTAATACGTTTTCTCCCTAAACTCCCCTTACAGATTTAATAGTCTCAGGAAAGTACAGCACAAAACCATCTTACTTAACTACTGTTACTGCGTTGACCCTTTCTTTCTACTAAGTAAAAAAAAGCAGCAGAATCAGAGACACACTGACACTCATGCTCCGAAAAGGAAACCTGCCGTCTCCCCACAATGGAGATTTCAAAACAAGACTGCATGTAATCAAGGGATACTCCTGGGGAAGCAGATGAGGCTTTACTTGTGCAAATCAAAATTAATGTATCTTCAGAGCCCTCTAACTAATTAGAATTCCTAAAACTCCATTTCATTTGAAAATAACATGCACAGGTGCCCCAGGCTGCCACTTCCTTAAACCCACACTGCTATCTAGCACCCCGCAGCACTCACCTGGAGTAGCGCGAGGAGACAAAGGACTAATCCCAAGAACCCAAAGCAGACTGATTTAATCTTTTCTTCATTTCTAAAGATGAGCACATTTTTGCAAATGCTCCAGGCATACAGATGTGACACACTCCTCCTGCTGATCATTTCAAACAACAAAAGAAGTTGGTCGTGAAAAGCTGGAGACATTTTACATTCATCCAATCACTCTTATGCTACTACTCCCTTATTCCCACTTCTGACACTTCTCTACATCCCCTCAGCCTATAACATCACTTTGCAAAGCACTGACTCAGAGATAATACTGAACCAGGTGTGCAAGTTTCCTACTATCCCCTTTTCCCCCTCAGTCTAGTTGCGTGGGCATGCCATCTTGAATAGGTTCAGGAATCACCTGAGGGTCAGGTTTCCTCTACTGTGTCTCAAAACACCTCTCAGCTACAGAACATAAAACACTTTTTCTAGGCTGAAGAGTCAATTAAGTAATTTTCCATATGGAATATACTCCATTCTTGATCACCTCCTTGCTACCTCCACCTGTACCACTTCTAGTTTTACTGCACCTATATAGTTTCACCAGAAGTGTACACGTTAGTAAATGTAGCAACACTACATTCTCTCCCTTTTGGAAAATGGTAGTATCATTATGCTTTATACGTTCATGTGGTAAGTCAACCCTGTAAAACTGCAGGGCCATCTATGGGGACTTGGATTATTGAGTTTTGCAGCAACAGACTACCATACAGGTGAACAATACAATTCCTGTGACCTCAAGTCTCATATGGAATATTTTGTTTTGTACAGTTTTTTTATTTCTGCAGAACTCTGGCATAAATTTCTAGCACTAGAAATGTTCCAGTTCTCAGTTTTCTGCTAAATGAAATATTATCTGATGACAGCCTGTGTTTCACTGCTGCTAGCCTGTAATTAAGGATGCTAAACATAGATCAGATACTGTTTCTCAAGGTTTTTTGTTCATTAGATGCTTTATTATTCTGACCTCGTTTTCCATTAGCATATTGAACAGAGTAATGGATACGTATTGCCACCTATTTAAAGTCAAACTACATTGCAATCTGCTGTAACTCAAGTTCATAACTAAGTAATTTCTTTCGAATTTATAATCAATTTTCGGGTCAATTTGTTATTGAAAAAGTAACTTTTCTTGGAGGATGACTGTATTTTCTGGTCAGCTGAGCATTTGTCCTGCGTTTCAAGCAATTGTTTCCTCAATAGACAGAGAAATTGAATAAATCTTGAAACTAGTACAAGAAAAACTAGTAGTTCAGGATATTGATGTCTCGTTTTTATTAGAAGCTGCAACCTCTTAAGTCAGTTTATATCTGTGGCTGTGGCAATGGCCCTATGAAGGCTTGTATAAACATTTCATTTTAGGTAATTGCCTTGGTGTTTTAAGGACTTAAAGCATACATCATCCATATACCCTTTGGCAAATGTTTGTTTGGATTTTTTTTTTTTAAATACCATCTTATTGCACAACTTTTATAGGTTGGTAACTGGCTTATGATATACATTTCCTTATATGATAGCATTGTGAAGAATTTGTACACTTCCGTCTTATGTAGACTCACATCATTACAGGGTTTTACAACGGCTACCAATGGAGACAACAGAAAAATCCTTAGCAGCTCTAGAGGCAGTTAGATAATGGAGTTGTCACTGATGCAAAGCAATAATGTTCATCTTCAAATATTTTGGGTTGGTGATTAAATAATGGCTACAAACAAAATTTCTTCATTTCACTACTGTGACCAATGTTTATGCAAAACTTTCACAGTATTATATGATTTCCCTTGTTCCTGCTTTTGTTTATATACTTCAATATATTTCATACCATCAAGGAAGCCTTTCAATATAACTGTGATTACAGCTGCTGAATGGTTTGCAGCTAACACCGTGGATGATTTTCTATGCTGCACTTTGAAAATGCACAACGTAGAACTTTATACCCTCAAGCATTTAAGGAGCTATGTGAATAATAGCAGCGCTGTGCCATTCCTGATATGGCCACTTATGAAAACTGCAACAAGCCAGGTACAATACAGCGAACGTACAGCAACTCCCCACCCGCCCTGTCCAGCCTCAGGAGAGCTCTGCCCCGCACCTCTGTGCTTGGCACCCCCATCACCCTGCCCGAGGGACACACAAAGCCTCTTAGGAAACAGTCTGTGATTCCCTGCGATGGCACCAACACATAGGAAAGCCTCTCCAGGAAGATTCTGGAGTCCTTTTTGAGCCTACTCATGGAGCTTCATGCATTTTAAAAAGTACAGTGAAGCTGGTGTGGACACAAAGACTAGATCTGAATTAAATGATTTTTTTAAAAAATTAATCTCCAAATCCTACATTGTTTGCTATTTCAGGTGGATATTTCAGTCCCCCCAAAAAATAAGAGAAATATGAAATAATGAAAATGCTTTCATTATTCAAACCCCAAATATTTCTTCCAGAAGTGCTAACTTGTTTTGCTGAGAGAAAACAGAAACAGAGTTTGAAACAGGAAAATTATTACAAAATTGGCATCGAATTAACATTCCCCTTTTCTTGTTTCAGCAATACAACTTTCATGTTACACTGGCTTTGTTCTCATTTGCTGCACCCCTTCCCCTGCCCCAGCTTTCAGATTTTCCAGTGAGATGAAATGCCCATTATTCAGCCAGCTTGAGAGAGAGAATCCCACCCAAGTCGCTGCCTTTCCCATTTAATCTTTTTTAATCAATTATACTTCTAAAGAAATCAGAGTACAACCAGCGTGCCAAATGCAATTTATTTTCATTTGCAGATTTTACTCTGGGGCAGCACTATGAATCATCTCAAGGTTCACAAACTGTGTTTTGTTTCATCCAACCAAATGACAAACTGGCTTATTATTCCTTTTGTAGACATGGGGGGTTTTTTGCCTCTTAGAGATGCATTTCTGCTGGTAATGGTGAAGCCAGGAAGTTTTTCTAATGAAGTCTGCATTCATGGGCGTTACAGCCTCAAAAAACAAACAAACAAAACCACCACCCTAAACCCCAAACCCCAACAAACCAAAGAAATCCCACCCCGACCTCATGAAACCCTTTATTGTAATGCTGCATTTGCCAAGAAAACTCCTTGTGCAGGAGTACTCTATGGCCTTCGGTGATGTAAGTGGATGTAGTCCCAGGGTTGTGTCCTGCACCCCTACAGTAACTAGAAGATCCGTATCTATCCTCCTTTGGCATCTTCCACGGTGGTGATTTTTGCTGCTGGGTACAATACCCCTGCTATGTTTGTTCAGTACGCCTCACGCCTCTTGGCGGTTACAACTCCTTAGCTCAGCAGGCTGTAATTCACAATACACTGTGACTTTTATCTTTCCTCAACACTGAGTCCTCAACTCTCAGCCTTCCTTTCCCCCCACGGATTCAGCACGTCCCTGTCACCCAGGTGCCCTGCGCGTCTCTGTTAAGCCCTTACCTGTGCGGCACGGCAGGCATACTGCAAGGGGGTAGCAAAAGAAATCCTCTGCTAAAACTTTTTATAGTATCGAAGATCTAAAAACCCACATCTTCACAAGGAAGGTAGCATGCAGGTCTGATACGTCCAATCTCAAACTTGAGATCTGGCATTGCGTTAGTATGACAGGGAAACGAAAGTGTCTCCCTGGCTCTGTGCCCTCTCCAGCAGGCAGCAGTGTGGGTCAGCCTCCTGCGATGGCCTCTCTCCACAGCAGAGACCTGTTTGACCAAGAATTCCCACAAAGAAGTGCTGACCTCTGTCAAATCAGGCCCTTCAGATGGGCCAGAAACCACAAAACAACCAAGAAAACAATCTTGAGATCCTTGGACAGGCATTTAAAAAGATGTCAAGCCAGGCACACAGAGATCAACTGTGGCATGAGGGTCAACTCCAAAGAGATGACAAGGCAGAATGAGGCTCACACGCAGAAATTCGCACAAACACGCGTACACGTATACACAGACACACAGATACGTATATAAAAATTTTTAAAGTGTTTGCAAAACAATATGGTAAAGACATTCTCCTTCATACAAAAGCAGGAACAAACCCCTTCTCCCACCCACAAATATCAGAGGGGGTCCCTGTGCCAGAAGGAACAGTATGACAGAAGCTGTTACATCAAAGCTACAGACTTTAGAGGGTTTTTTTGTTTTGCTGGTTTTAGTATCACAGCAAGTGTTGAAATCCACTGAAAAATATCAGTGCAAATGGAAAAAAATATTTCCTTTATAAGCATAAATCTTAAAACCTTAGAAACTCTTAAAAAAAAACCCAAAAAAACTACATCTACCTCACAGCTCCTGGAGCTGCTGCCCACGGTCCAAAGCGGTGGCACCTGCAGGGCCAGGCTTAGCCCAGGGCTCCCAGCCCGCCCCAGCCAAGCAATCCACCACTTACTTGCTGTTGTGTCTTGCAAAACAAAGGTTTCCTTGAAGGTCGCTTTCAAAATGCATTCTACCTTTGTGGCGTTGTGCTAATGATTACTTTTCCCAACCCAATTGTTAAAGTTCTCCACAAACAAAACAGGATTTCACCTTGACTGGAAAAATTTTCTCAGCAAACCATAAGGACTAAGAATATATTTCCATATAAAATAAGGCCTTTGACCTGGAACAAGTTGCTTCACTTCATTTGAAAATTACTAAGCCTTTTAAACAGCTTTAAACAGATTTTCATAATATGCAAAATGAACACTTTAAAACTAGAAAAAATTTCTTTAGGAACCTCTCCCACAAAGTAAACAGCAAATATGTATTTTAAGGTGCCCAATTATGCATTTTAGTCTCATAATCAAACATCGAAGAATCCCCTGCACATTTAATAAGAAGAGATTCTCAAACATTTCCTGGTATATGCCCTTCCTTGGCTATTAGATGAACGTGAAAGACATGGGGTTTATTCAGAAGTTAGGAAGGTGTGGGAGCTTTTTAAGTTCCCAGTGGGAAGACAGTGGGAGTTGGGAATACAATTTCCCGTAGAGAGTCTAAACCAGTGGTCTTCAAAAGTAGGGCGTGCACAGCCCAAGGGATGGGCAAGGTAATCCACTGGGATGTGGCAAGATTTTTTTATTTTAGTACTATTAATGAAATAATAATTTTTAAAACAGCGTTTATTTCAGTATTATTTCATCCTTTATCAATTTCTATTTTTGCATGTTTTATAATATACATAATACATTAGTACAGCAATACTATAATAATAAATATAAATTTATTGAGAGTGTGTGCTCAAATATTTTTTTAACCAATAGGAGTGTGCAACCAAAAAAAGTTTGGAGACCACTTATCTTAATGTGAAGCTAAATCAGTAAATCTGAGCTCGTTATAATGATTGCCTTCAGTATTACACAAATCCTTTGGAAAATAACAAATGAGTAGAGACCTGGACGTCACCAAATATGAAAATGGAAGAAATATTAGCTGTTTAGTATGCTCTTGTTTACATGTACAGAAGAATAATTTTTCCACGAAGGGAAGATTGTATCTACATTAGGAAATAGATGATCACCCACTAGACCTTGTGGAAAATACCCTTTACAAAATGCAGGAAATCACTTTCTTTTTTCCCTTACAGGCATATTTTGCTGAGCAACAATTTGATGTGTTGTAACTTGATTTCTCTAAATGTCATGAATAGTAGCTTCCCCCGCCCCAGTCCCCGCACTGGCTACCTTAATAAATTGCTCCTAGATTTACTGAAGGTCTGAAGTGAATGAGCGTGGCTAAAGAATAACACTTACAGCATCTGTACCTCAGAGTACAAATGGAGATCCACTGATGACTGCCCAGCTCTATAACTTCTGTAATCTATCTATATTCCATTTTTACTCAGTTTGTTATAAAGACAAAAGAAATTTCATGCTTTAAAGTAAACTTGCCTGAGTAAGACCTATGATTCTGACTTTGTATTAATACAATAAGCTTTGATATTCACTGGCTCTATAATCATTCTTTCAAGTAAGCTTGAAATGTCAGTAGTGAGAACACAGGCTTTTCTTCCTAGGAACAGTAGTATGGTCAGTAAGAAATAAGAGTTTATTAGAATTTTAGCATTTCTAAAGGGGGCGGTACAAATTTCAGTTTCTTCTCGAATACATCAGTCATGTACAGTCACTTTCAGTTACATTACTGAGTGCAGCAGCTTAGGTGTTTGTCATAGCACCTCAATGTCACCTCCTAATAAGGCAAACCATTTAATTGTTATCAACAGCAGGAGGCAATAGGACTCTCCAAAGCGAGCAGGAGACAGGAGGTAAAAGAGGAGGCAGCAACAGGAAGAGGATCCTCAGGAAACAGGAAGGAACAAGATTCAACCAGAGTTGGAAACTACATGAAGAGTAAGTAAAAAGAGGACAGAGGAGGAGAAAGAGGCAGTAGCAGATCACAGGAGGCCACAGAAAGTAAAAGGAGGATAAAAATGCAAAATTAGGAAGAACAGGAGGTGGCAGTGGCAGCAACAGGACAACCCAGGAAGCAACAGGAGTAGAAGGAGGAGGCAGCAGCAAGAGGAGGAGAATGTACCGGGAGGCAACAGAAGTATCAACAGGAGCGGCACAGGCCAAGAAGGAGGAAGAGGAAGAAGTGGGGGCAACAGAATGAGGGAGGAGACACTGAAGGCAATAGGAACAGGATGCAAATGGTGGTAACAAGAAACCACAAAAGGAAGAGAAGTCAAGAGGAGGCAAATGGAAACCAAAGGAGGCAAGAGCAGGGAGCAACGGAAGGCAGCAAGAGAAGGCAAAAGGAGGTAAAAAGGAGGAGAAGGAGGAAAAGGAAAAAGGAGACAAAAATAAGTGGAAAAAGTCACAGGAGGCAACATGAGGAGGAAGAGAAAAGAGAAGGTCAGAGGAGGCAATGGGAAATGAGGAGAAAAGAATGAGGCAATAGGAAGAGGAAAAAGAAGAGGTAACAGGAGGCCACAGCAGAATACAGATGTAAAGGGGTAGGAGGACAGAGGAGTATCGGGATAGAGAAGGATGTGGAGGCAAGACGATGAGGAAGAACAACAGAAAAACTGGGACAAGTGGTTGGACTCAATCTTAAGGGTCTTTTCCAACATAAAAGATTCTATGATTGCACCCAAAATGAGGTTTTAGTGGCTAATCCAGTAATGTCAAATAGAGACCATCTTGTAAAATCATTTTTGAACCTTAACTTCCCAGTGCTGTGGAGGATAAGGAAATGATAAAATTAGATTATAAAACAGAGCCCTTCTCCTATTGCTTTCTGTTTGTTTTAAACAGACATATATTTTATGTACACTGTCACTGCATTCATTTTCTAAAGGGCAATTATAAAAATTCCTTTAAAGAAAATCAATTCCTTGGATTCCTGTATGACTGCTGCTGACACCTGATATGATTTGACTTTGTGTGTCACAAGGTATAATATCTTCCCTCAGGCCCTTCAACAAATTTCTTGGGGATGCCTTTGAAGTCTAATCCATACATTTATACCTTGATCATTAGCTCCCATTTCTATCAAATAATTCTAGTAGGAAGCATTATGAAATGTATTCGGTGCCCCATGCAGAAATTCAGTTGAGTAATGTGAATAGATTGCTTGAGTGCACATATCTGATTTATGTTTTCATTATATAGAAATCAGCTTTTAAATTAATAAAAAAAAAAGCTTCCATCCACACATCCCAAATCTGCTAAAGCGTATATAAACCTACCACATGGCATTTTTGTCTGAAATCATATGAGGTACTGATTGACTTGATGGGACATTCTAGACTAATGGGTTATTATAGTAATCAATAATTTCAGCAATTACTGAGCTGCTGTATCCATTCTATACATAGGAGAGATATAAACCCATAGAAACGTGTTTCTGTCAAATAATCCTTAAATACTTGAACCCACCTCTACCTTTAATTTGCCCAGAAACAGTAAGAACTGCTTTTAATATGATGCACCTTGTTGCACATATACAGCTGGTGCAAAGTTAATGCTGTTCAGCCCCGCAGAGTAACCAGCATCACGGGTTTTTAGCTAAGTCCATTTCTGTGGAACTTGGTCACTGGCCAGGGCACTGCAGAGCCGCCCGACGACAGCAGAGCACAGTAATTCCAGCCCTCCTCGGCTGACACACAGCACTCCCGGAGAAAGCCCCCACGATCAGGAAAAATGTAAGGGCAGCAGATGCTGCCAGACCCTTCCCAAGAAGAAAAGCTAAGGCAGAAAAATAATCCTTTAACCATTCAAAGCCTGGCTTATAAGAATAAAGACCTCCTTTATTTCTCATGCAGCAAGCCGAATGCTAGAGCATAACCTGCTTTAGAGTAAATGCCTAGAGATTGCACAAGATAAGCATTTAAGAAACAATTTCCATTCAGGCAAATTCTAGTTTCTGGACCATTTTTAATTTAAACATGGTATTAGCAGGCAGAGACAGCTTTTTCTCAACACTACTGACCTAACAAGGTCCTCACAAACAGAAAAATTATGGCCTCGTGTCACATTCAGGTGGCAGTTATATGCTTGAGTACAACCTAAACAACAACGACCCTGAAAAACTGATTGCTCGAGGTCCCCTGGGAACTGGTAGGGTGTAGAAGGAATACTGCAGCATCTCTGACAGTCTAGGTTCAAGTAAAACTGCTTGGTCCTTAGAGATGTTGTGGGTTTGTGTTCGCTCTTGCTAGCAAAAAGTTGGTTTTCCTTCCCTCCTCTCCTCTGGTGGTATGGAAATTACATGCAAAAATAACATTCTGCATTAAGCTCCTGTGACCCGCACTTACAAGGCCATTTTATTTATAAAAAAGGGTGGTCCCCAAAGCCCACACCTTTCTCTGTCAAGAATTTATGAACTACCTTTAAGCACCATTGACATCCTGATACATGGGTCACTTGCAAATCAGTTTTTCTTGCTGAATTATTACACTATTAACTCTACAGCTTTCTCAGCTTCACAAAATGCACTTCCACAGTGTGTGTGAAGGATGAATAGCCTCAATAAATTCCATTATACAAAGGAACAACGAGGAGAGCATATTGCTGACTTTAGGATAATGAAAGCAACACTGGATTTCAGATTGTTTTGATGTGATTAGCACTGTGTTCTCATTTCTCCAGGTGAATGATTTTGAAGGCGTTCATTTTCTAGAAGCACGTATGAGAAGCAGATTCGGGAGATGAGACAGAATTTTCTTACTATTTATTAGACTATTATTATGCTAGCGTCCATATGAACTATCTGATAAAAGGTCTCATCGTGCTTTATGTTTGATAAGAATATAACAGGATGCAAGACACCCCCTGCCTCTGACAGCTTACTCAAAGCACACAGAAAGCAGGCAGAAGGGAGCGTCAGAACCCCATTCACTGGGAATGGAGTCACAGATCCCATCTTTGCCAAAGTTCAACTACTTGCTTGAATGGCCACAGGACATGGCAAGATCAAGAATGTCTCTTAAACCACATTTCTTGATGGAAGTCTATTCTAGACTGCATGGGCCAATCTCAGACCTATATGTCATTAATGATACCTCAAATATTAGCTCTTCGAGAAGTCACCGCTGTTAAATTTTCTTGATACAGGTTTAGGACTTTACACGGGTATATAAGTTGCCAAATTACTGCGATCAGATAAAGCTTAAGTAACGGCCTCAGATATGGAGACTTTAATTTCCCTAAATACCTATGAGTTTATTTTTCATGGTGTCAAGAGTTGCTTCCCCATAAGTGTTAAAATTACTTGGTTAATACTATGTTGAAAATAAAAAAACTAATACATAAAATTATTGGTTTGGGTCTCCGCAGAAACAATAATCAGAGAAATTTCATATCCATAACCCATAGTCTGGCAATCACTTTAAAATAACCTTTTTAACTTTAGGTCTGTTCGCAAAGATCCTCAAGCTACAGTCAGGGAAATCTTTTAACAGACATAAGCTGCTCCTACTCTGATAAACGCAACTGAGATTTTTTATTTTAACAACCTCAGTAATTGTCTCAGACACACATGCCCTCAGCAACATAGAGAAGCAAAACTACATAAACCAAGAAAGCTTTTTTCCCTACAGGCTGGAAATTAAGAAACTGAGAATGCAATACTTGGAAAACCTCAGGAACCATGTAACAGGGTTCACACTGTAAAGTTAAAACCAGGAAAAGCAAAGTCCCTAAGGAAAAAAACCTGAAACATAGAAGGAATTTTCCTTGTAAATGTCTTTCCTCAAGATCTGCCCCATGACTAACTGGCCACAACCATCATATAGGCATCTAAACTAAATATGAAAACAAGGACATAACTGCTTCAAACAGATCTTAAGGTTTATCATAAAATAAGATACTTCGTACCCAAGTATCTGACAGAAAAATAAAGGAAACCAGTATCTTTTCACTTTTCCCTACTAACAGCCAAATCAGCTGCACATGCAGGAAGAGTAATGCTGAAAGTGGTTTTGCAGTTACACGGTGTCCTGTTTTCTCCTTTCCACTGTTGCATTCTCTGTTCAGCACACAGAGTAGAAACTGTATACTGGCAAATTTTAAGGAGAAACAGATGTTATATTAAGAGAATGGCTGCCTCTGATCTCCATCCTCATAGATTAATAACCTCAAAAAGCTTTCAGCATGCCTCAATGACAAGCTGTAGTGGCTTTTCAAGAATGGATCCTCTCACATCCACGTTAAAAATCACCATCAGGTTCCTGAACAAACTAAAGAGAAGAGGATCTTGAATTTTCAGTGCTCATTTCAGCAGCCAACACACACATCATCCAGGGCTTGCTTCTGCTATATGACAACAAGGAGCAGTCACTGAAAGCATGACAATGCATGAACTCCGAGGAGGCATGCTTCCTAGTTCTTACTAAACCGATGAAAACACTTTTACCTAAAATACTGCCCCTAGAGAAACACTAGTAAATTATCTTACTCTGCTTAGCAACTTAAATACTCCTTTGTTATACTGAAATAATATTAAGGATTTATCCTAGGGGAAAAAAAAGCAGTTCCACTCATTTCTTCAGTTAACATAATTTGTTGTACTGTATGTATAGATGTACTATTCAGGTACCATGAAGTATCAATTAATTTTAGATATTTTTTTTTTTTTCTGGGAAAATAATTAATGGAAATAGTCCATTTCTAACCATCTCATTTTGTACGAGAATAATTCATTATTAAGTCTGCTGCTAGTGGTTCACTCAGAATTATGTGGAGAAAGTTCTAAATCCATATTTTTCCCAAGCATATGGCCCTATGGAAATTATATTTGAGACTTACACTTCTCCTTCTGTTCTGGCTGCCTGGAGGAACACAGGACTCTGTAGCTCATCAGCCCAACAAGTCCCCATCAGCTGGGAGAAGGGAGTTTCATGTTCAGTGTAATTTCTGCAGAATGTGTGCTCAGACATTAGCGTGTTTGGGAAGAATCTGTTTCACTCAGTATTTTGCACAGTGCTTAGCACCAAATAGAACTGATCTCAGCAGGGGATTCTAGATGGACTGTAATACAGATAAAGAATAATAATGATGTTTATAAAAGCAATGAGGCTTTCAGATTAAATGCACTACATGAATGTAATCTGTTATGAGAAATTAGTCTTTTCTATGGGAAAACTTCTAAACCTCCACTTAAGAAGTCTGAAAAATGATGCAGCTCCTCCAGATAGAACGTGTCTTCCTTTAGCACAAAAGCATGCTATTATTTAAGAACATTAACAACCAAATGATAATTGAACTCTAATAACTTTTCATAACTAAGAGTCTTAATCCATTTGTCATATGAATAGAAAATAGAATTAGTTTTGGAATACTGATGATAATCCTTAAACTGTGCATAAATAGCACAGAAATTATTAATTCTTAAGAAAACATAAAATTATGAAAAGGCAGCAAAACGCTTAGTAAAATATGCAGTCGAACATTTTATGCTGCATTAACACAGCTGCACATGACATTCAACTTCAATACAATGGAATCAAAGTATTAAAAGAGGTCATCGTGTTGCACGGGCACCTTTGTATTTTTGTAACACAAAACAAAAGATGGGGTTTTTTTTGTTTGGTTGGTTTGGTGTTTGGATATTTTTTTCCCCAAAATACCCTTTATGGGGCTGATTACATAAATGAGCACAACGTAATGTTTCTCTAGTCCTTCCTGAACTTCAGCAAAAGCATCTTATGGAGAAATTCAACCCACCTTCCATCCCCAAAACATTTCAAGCTCCATTTGTTGCAGAATGCTGATACCCACCATTACCTGACCTAATTGAGAATCATTATGTGCAGCTCTAACTAAAGGTCCCCTGTGATCTCTAAACCTCCTCTAATGTCTTCATGAGAAGCAGCACCCAGAGAGTGTGATTGGTGTGCTGACATGACTACTAAATGTAGGCCCAGGAGATACTTCAAATTTATTGTTTTGCAACAGCACGGGCAGACATGACTCTGCTTTAAAAATGTACGGCGACTGCTGAAACAGGAGTGGTTAAGAATATTTTTCCCTGTGAATATTCATAGTTTAAATTTAAAATCCTTTATCTTTTATTCCATTTTAGTTTGATTACTCAGTAATTTGAGCTATAGTAAAATTCAAGCCACAAAAGCAAATTTTCTTAGTTGGAACCTACAGAATGCACAAGGTTGTACTTTGTGTTTAGAATTTTAGGCTATTATAATACCTGCAAGAAAATGAAAACTATTGATCTTTCTCTAATATCGATAAAAAGTCCATTAAAAATCGCAAATTTTAACAGGAATAAATGTATTTCCTATTTAATTATATTCACGTTACTATGAAATGTCTATTACATTAACTTTTTAAGCTTTCAGTAAAATTCTTTTGGTAGAAATAAGGAAGACGTCACAAAAACACAGCTGGAGCATTTCAATACAGTAGATCACAGTGTTATTAAAATATAAATCAAAACAAATCGAGAAAACTATGAGCAAGAAATAGCAAGTTCTTCTACCAATATTATCAAGTATTACAGCATGACCTGAAACCTGGAAAGTGTTTTGTCTTCAAAAAAAAGAGGACAAAACTGCTGTAATTTAAAGTAATAAACTTATTGTACATTGTAAGTAGCTTTTCCAAAATCCTTACACAGATTAAGAACAATTAGAAGGCATTTTTGGTAGCATTTTTAAAGGGAAATTTTTTTTATTCTATAAATGGGCTTTTAACAGATTTTGATATTTGAGTTCAGATACCAGTCAAAACAAGGCTCAAGACATTGGATTTAAATAACAAATGGAGACAACAGAATTAAGGCCCTTAAAATAAAGATCTTTAAATAAATCAGCTGTTCCATTGGCAGCCAGCACTAGAATTTAGGTTACGCATAATACACCCTTTTCAAAACCCACTAATATCAGCTGAAAGACTCCCACTGACAAAAGAGCTCAAATGAGTCTGCAATCATGCTACTTCACTCAGATTAGGCAGCAAATGATGAGGTAGCCTAACTGAGATAAAGACACAACTAAAAATTCAATTTTCAACCAAATCCAACATACTGAGCAACTGAAAAATTTACTCAAAAAGCAGTGCTAATATTTGCAGTCTCAGTCAACACAAAATAGGTTCCCCCCCTTTGGTAAGGAAACATAGAGGGCTTCCATTAAACCACCAGACTTTTCATGCCCAGGTTAAGGTTTGATTCAGGGCCAGTGAAAATCAACACGGTGTTTGCTTTTCCTCCCAAATAGAGTGTAATTAATGGGGTTGAGATTGACAGTGTTCCAGCCTGGGGTAGAAAACTACCACAAATCCTACAATTATTTTAATCCCATAGTAATGAAACACTAGTGTTAACCAGGGATTGATCTGGAACCACTGGACAGCAGCCCCGCTCTCCCTGGGCAGGTGATGATGCTCCAGCACACACCTTCATCGAAACACTGACCACACACAACGTGCCCTGGCACGGCCTCTGCCACCCAGCTATCCAGAAGGCATTCGTGTGTCTAGCACAAGACAGAGCTCTGCATATCCAAGAACAACAAGCAATCCTATCTGCAAAAAGAAGTAATCCCCATCAGTAATGACGTCACATTAAGAGATCTCATTCTGATATTATTGGAGGTTTTTTTCCCCAGCATATTAGAGTCCTAGCCCTGCACCTCTGTTGTTGATGCTGTATAAAAGAGTAGAACCGCCACATAAATGGTGAGCCTCTGACAACACAGAAACACACAAAATCTGTACATGGAGACAAAATTAAAATCTCTCATTTTAAAACCAAAAGGGCATAGAACACTTGCAAAGATCATCACAACTTTATCACTTCCACCAGCTGCCCAAGTCATTTAGCATTTACACAAACAGGTTACCTAGATTCTATGACTGCTATAAAAACAGAGAAAAGAAGTACTCACCTTTGCCCTGTTACTGAAAAGATGAGAAAGAGAACGACAAAGGAGGGAGTAAATTATGGATCATAGTGAAAACCATTGAACTCATTGCACCAGACAAATAGCTTCCCTCAAGCTTTGCATAAGCATTATGGTAACAAACGATGGGAAGAAGAACAGAGGGAAATTTTAGTGATGTTTTTTGGAACTCTACCTGGTCTACTCGTATGAGTTATACTGGAAGCAATACAAAGAGATTTTGGAAAACTGGTAAGTGAGAAGTCAGAAGATGTCATAAGCAGATAAGCAGTAGGGATCACATCTATACTGGATAAGAAATGACAGAGGGTCAGTCCAACAAACAGGAAAGAAATTTTTTAAAGCAGAGAAGGTTAAGTTTTGTTTAATGTCAGATGGGAGAGAACAGACTTTGAAAGAATAAACTCAGAAAATTGCTCTGAATACAAAACTAGAGATAGTCCATGACAAACGAGAGAGATACTGAGTGTCTTGTTCCTGGTCACTGGCAGAGCAAATGGCAAAGCTGAAGACATAAATCTGATCCTAAAGTCTTTAATCATTCCACATTTGCTTTGAAATACAAACTATCTATCTCTAGAACAAGTATTCAAACTCTCCACAGGTATACTTCTGAAGAGTTAAAAAGTGAAATCTATTTACTGCTTGCCAGCACCAGGGCATGTTGCTTTGCTGTCACCAACATCCCCCTGAGGTGTGCGGACTGCAGAAGCAGATATTTGCTGCCATTCATGGTGCAGTTTACTGAATGCCTCCTGAAGAGAGATTGTAGTGAAGTGGGTGTCGGTCTCTTCTCCCAAGTAACAAGCGACAGAAGAGCAAAGAGCTTCAAGTGGCACCTGGGAGATTTAGATTGGATATTAAGAAAACTTCCTTCAGTGAAAGGGTTGTCAAGCACAGGAACAGGCTGCCCAGGGAAGTGGTTGAGCCACCATCCCTGCAGGTGTTTAAAAGACTTGTAGATGTGGTGCTTAGGGACATGGTTTAGTGGTGGACTTGGCAGTGTTAGGTTAACAGTTGGACTTGATGATCTTAAAGGTCTTTTCCAACCTAAATGATTTTACGATTCTAAGTCCAAGCCTTACCTTTTTTTTTTTTTTTTCCTACATTAGACCTCAATGTAGAGTTAAAGAACAAGCATCTTTGTGCAGCACAACAGAAATTACAATGCTCTTTCACCTGATCTAAGCAGCATCTACAAAGGCAAAGGGTTTTTCCACAAGCATAATGCACCGTGGATGAAATCTCCACTAGGTGACTCTACTCATCATTTTGATAAGTAGTTAATTTAAATGCAGCAAGGCACAAGGTTGACCAGATATATTACTTTTGCTTCTTGCTTTTCTAAAAACAAAAAAAAAAAAACAAACAAATCACCACAAAAACCACCTACAAAACAAGCCTCACACCCCGCTATAAAAATGGTGCAGGAAAAAAAGTTTTTTACATTTTCTTCAGGGTTTTGACCCCCACAATTTTCAGCTTGTTTATGATCTGCTCTTACAGAGTTCTTCCTACCTGCATGGAAGTGATGTGATTCAGCATGTGATTCAGCACATTACACTTCTCTTTGACCTTCAGTTTACCTACTCTATTGGGACACAATTTACAGTTCTAGTAGATGAAAGCAGAGTTCAGAAGAAAAAGAATGGAGTTGTTAGCAAAACCTACTAAGCTAATTTTTGCCTGCAGCAGCATTCATAAATCTACCACAGGCAGTCTTAACTCTTTCACCTGCAACACTATGGGAAGAAAACTATTTTCCAGTCACATTCAAAACAAATGAATAGTGTTCACTTTCAAATTTCTTAGAAATACAGTTTATGAGAAACGTCCTGCAATAGCAAATGAAATTTATCAAAGGTCTTATATAAATACTGTCTGTATACTTATACCCAACATGAAAATGGTTCTGCAAAATGAAAGAGTAGCGGCTGTTAAAATGTAAAGAAAGTGCCAACCAAATTACTTTTCTGCACTACAGTGAATATATATATTTGTTATATATATTGTTGTTATATATTTTTTTTCTTGTTATATTTAATAACAAGAAAAATACTAAGTAAAAAAGAATTCATTAGAAATCTCAGTCTTTATTAATAGGCAGACAGATTGTGGGTTGTTGGACTCGGTCCTTTTCATCCCACATCAAGTCATATCAAGGCATAGCCTTTTCATTCTAATGCTCATTCATCCCTAAAATATACTGTTTTGTTTCACTGTTCTGTTGGCTACTGTGGAGTGGGCAAGAATTGCCTTAATAACATGTTCTACAATAGTTTCAGTGAGGCCTTTTAGCACTGACATCTCATCTTTCCTTTTGAGAGAGGCCCAGTTTTGATTCTTAAGCTGTAAGTGGTGATTGAAGACAAGTACCTGTTCAGAAGTACTGTCAGGCAGAATAGCATTTCTCTCCGAGAAGACTGATTATGGTCTTGTATAGGTTTGCGGGCAAGACCTGAACAAAGGATTCCATGGCTCTGATAAGCAGTTGATATTCTGGGAATGTCCTAGTTTAATTAGGTAATATTTTTGTAATCCAAGTCCTCTGCAAATATGAAATCCTGAGAAGGCAACCAGGCTGTTAGATGCTGAAAATTTTATTACAGAGGCACTCTGAAAAGAAATCACCGCATCCCTGTTACGTCTTTGTGATGGTACTGGAAACAGGCAGGCTTCTATGTAGTTGCTCCTCACACCTTGGAAGATTAAAGGCCAAACAATTAAGAGCTTTTAGAAGAATAGGAATTTGACTGCAGATTTTCAAGCTTGGATCCTTTTCTACTTACCTTCGTTATCTGAAGGAAAAAGATTTTACCCAAAGAGGAACTTCACAACTGCTTCTGTTATTAACATGATCTTACCATGGAGGGAAACAGCCCACTGCCTCCTCTTCTCCAGGCTTCTACTGTTAAACACCAGAACAACCAACCCAGAAGTTCTCACTGCTAATACTGACCCAACAAGCTATTAGAAAACAGCCTTGTCTGGTCAGATTTCAGTGACAAGCTACATGCATTTCCCTCTTTGTTTCTCGGCGTAAATTTCTGGAGTAAAATTGTCAAAACTCAGCAAGAGCAGCTAAACATTTCCTTCTTGGGAGGAGCAGCACAGCTCAGTAGGAAGCACTGGAAGCCATCACACCCTACCAGAGCTGCAGATAAACCTTGTGTTTCTGTTCCCTAGTTACAACAGCAAATGAACATTGAAGTCTTACTGTTGCTCACTGCTGAGACTAAGCTCTTTTCTGATCCTCAGTCCTTGTGGAGTGGTTCTGAGGATTGATGGTGGAGCTGTAATTGAGGCAGACTGCAGAAAACTACTACAAAGGAAAGGAGAGGAAGAAGTAGCACTGATTTCTCCATCTCTTCCACTAGTTTTTACCATCTTAAACTGCAGCTGTCTCTGCAGAAGCAGCATGGTTCACTCAGCTGTTGTCACCTCGGCTTCAAGGTTGTCTCATCAAAATTACAGGACACATCTTTTCTCCCTAGTTTTAGGTACATATTCCAAGAAACACCACCTTTGTGCATAGTCCCTTCAGGCTCCAACAAAAGCAACTCAAACTGTAGCCATAGCAAATCTTCTTGGATACAAAAAGGGACAAAACTGAAGAGATGAAGGAAAGAAAAAATAAATTGTTTAAGATTGAAGCGCCATTAAAGTGTAATTTCTGTTCTTTTGCTCCGAGTAAATGAGAAATTACTCAAATTATGGACAACTGAACTTTTCAGTCTTTTCCACTAACCTTTCTACCATCTGTTTCTTGTATCTTCCTGTGCTTTACAGGTCATCAGTGTACCAGTTACTGTCATCAATGTCAGTCTGACTGCTCTAAACTGATTACCTGTCAAAATCACCCAGGAGATCCCTCCTCCAGTGGCATTTCTTTCTGTATTCATCTGTATCACCCCACTTGCTAGCACAGGGCTATTGCAAACAGGCTGCAAAGAGCCCTCAACTTTTTCTCTCATACAAATATAGGAGAAAGATTATGATCTTAAAAACAGCATGGCGTTTAATTTATACCTAGACATATTAAAAGCCAGCCAAAAGGAAGATGGACATTTTTAAAGTTAACTTCTCCACTAAAGTTAACTTCTCCACTAAAGTTAACTTCTCCACTAAAGTTAACTTCTCAGTACACCTTACCCTTCTGTGCCAACCTTTCTTCCTACAACCCCTCCTTGCCAAGCATGAAAATCTCTTTGGTCAGACTCTGCCTTTTATCGCTGAATTGTCCTTTATTATCACCTATTCAGAAACAGTCTCAACAGTTATAAATGACCTCACACTTTATTGTAAGAAGCAAACATGTCGTTTGGGGAGTTGCAGTCATGCATTTTCTTTTGTTTCCTCTAGAAAGGTGGAATGATTCTTTGAACCAGTTCTAAACAGAAAGACAAGCTCTTTTCCTGTGACCCCTAAGGCGACCTCAACATGGAAACTGACCTTGATTCCCCTCCTATATTATTTTCTTCAGAGTGAAGCACTTTTAAAAATTCTGCTAGTTTGTATTTTCTGAAGGAGCAGAAGTATACTGTATAGTCAATGATAAATCGGATACTGATACACTGAGCTTGAGGAGGTCAAGCAGGCAAAAGCACACTTGCCAGCAGCATTGCTGTAGTGACACAACAGAGCAGCGCTACTTTTGCACAATGCACAGTGAGCAGAGACATATGTACCAAGACAGACAAATTTAGAAAACTACTATCACCCTCAGTCAGACATTATCCACATGTCATTGAACTGCCTTTGGTTTCTCTGTTCATTGAAAGTGAGAGAATTCAGCTGCATGGGCTTTCCTGGCATTTAGCTGCTTTGTCAGGGAAGGAAAAATTTTACTGCTTGTACTGGCTGGCAAACACAAAATCCCTGACAGACTTACACATTGTTTGAAGAGCAGGAACAGAATACATCTTATCGGTGTTTGCAGATTGAGTGGTTTGTAAGATTTTGATCTCTAGCTTAATTTTAATTAATTTCTTTATCTACCTCAAAGCTATCCAGGTAGTACAACCTCCAGATTGGTTGGTTAGCAGGGACTGTAACTACTCAAAATACAGATTTTGATCCATTCCATTTCCATCCTCTAACATAAATGAGGAGTGTGCCAACAAATTGTTTGAGTCTACAGCTGGTTATTGATGCCTGTAGGTCAGATGTGCTGAAATAAGAAACTGACCTAATTCCACTAATCTCAAAGGAGAGACCCTTGATTAACCTTCATGGGCTTTCATCAGCCCTTGAAACAACTGTATTTAAATGAATTGGGCAATGCTTTACTTTTTATTCTAATCTAAATCAAGCTTTTCAGAAACTATATGCATTTTGTATTCAAAAATAAGACAAGGGTGAAGGATAGAACAGTTTTACTGGAACATCTAAACCAGGCTTAGCCACCTGTACCTTTGAAAGCACTCTTGTGTGATTGCAGGTAACTATTACCCTGTGAAGAAATGTCATTCAACTCAATTTCTATCTAGCTACCAAATTCGGGATTCTGCACAAATAGCTTGTAGGTATTTCTCCTCTTTCACTGAAATAAATCTGCACTGACACCTAAGAAAAGCCTACCATCTGTTGGGAGCTGGTGAACCCTTATTATTCCGTACCTGAGATGAGCAGGCATTTAAAGGTCATTTTTCCCTGAATGTTCTTCAGGTTCCTTTGGTTAGATAGCAAAGCAAAGTCCATGTCAGTGAGAAGGTCAAGAACAGTCAAGTGAAGACTCTTAATATTAGCAGAATAATTGGGCCTAGAATAGAATAAAAAGGTCTGGCACCAATAAAAAAAAAAAAAAAGCCAAGGAAATTTCACTGTACTAACTTTTTTTAAACCACATGTGGAATTGTCTCAAAGCTGTTAAAAATAAAGAAATTAAAGTAATTGAAGACACTAAGATGCCACATTTTCAGCTTTCAACTTAAAAGCTACCACTTGTGGGCAAACAAACTGTTTGGCTTGGGTCTTAATACTCTTAATGAACCCAAACCCATTCAAGAGGATGACATAAACCACCATTCATGCAGAAATATTCTGTAATTATTTTTATCTGAAAATCTCTTCCTGTAACTTTCAGTTTTTATTGCACTAGTTTCAGTTGTGCTAGTTAAGAAAGCCTCTACAGCTCCTGCCTTTGCAAACGATCAGATAGATGTACTCTGGATTATTTTATCCTTTGTTTTCTTATTCTGAATAACCTCAGTTCCCATCACTAATGCAGTTCCATCTGTTTTCAATTGCTCTGCCCTTACTTACGTGGGTGTCAATATTATTGTGTTACACAAACTGTATCCTAAGGGAATTTACTTTGTCATCAATAACAAGAAACAATTCAAAGCTGATCCGTATCATAAACATCTTCAAAACTACACTGAGCTACACAGCATGTGTATAAGTGACTAGAGAACATAGAGCGCCACGTAAGCTTTATTCTCTTGCAATAGCACTGACATGATGAGGCAGAGCACCCTTGGTGGTGAGCAACGAACCCAAAGGTGAAGCACTAAGAGAAAGTAGATGGGAGGGCCACAGAACCGTCTTCTCAATTACATGTAAGAAACCAGGAGACATGGAACCTTCCTTACAGGTTGCATGGAGTAACTGTATCAGCATATTTCTCTTTGTTCCCTTCTGAGGTCAGCGTTGAACACTAGAGTATGCTTTAAGAAGTTTAATAACATTTTGGGTCGCCGAGACCCAAATTCTGATTCTTACCTATTCCCTTAAAAATTAGGGACCCTGGCCAATCTGAAAAATGCACAGGTAGCTCTTCCCATTTAGACAGCCTGAATCAATCTTGCAGTAGTTAAAATCTGTCCCATGTTCTGTTAACGCAGGTAATATTTCCTAATTACTCTTGCTGATCTGAATAATTAGGACTTTGTTCTTTTTATGAAAAGTTCCCTAATATGTGTGAGCAAAGGAAGTTAATGCTAATTAACCTACCCTTGAAGTGCCCTATTATCAAAGCACACGCTTTCAACACATTTTGAGATGCAGCCTCTGACTTCACATATTTATTGACTTACATTCCATGAAAAGGCTGCATTCAGCAGTAGGAAGGCTCAGACAGTATTAGCTGGCAGCAATCACTGAATGATGATATTCTGAACTGTATTTTAGTTATGTTAGACAGTCTCTGTGGTTTGTCATTCTCTCTAGTACTTTCTGTTCCACATGCAGGTGAAAAGAATCAATCTTCCTCCTGAATGTAAATAGCTCACTGAGGCACAGGTTCCCACCACATCCCAGCGATATAGATTAAGTATCACTTCCTATTGCAGCAGAACTGGGCAAGACCAATTTATTAAGCACACAGCAGTTCAAGAGACAGCACAGCTGAGCTTGATTTTCAAGCAAGAATTTGTCCCAGGCTCACCACTATTTAGCATCCCATGCTCCAACAACATGGTAGTAAATACTATGCAAATCATACTTGCCAGATTATTTTTGTGAAAATATTTTTAATTTTCATTTTGATTATGCAAATTACATCTGAATCAAAAGTAAGAAAACACTTGTCTCAGCCCATACTGAACTCACAACAGTTAATGGCACATGAACCTGTGACCGGGTTCTGCTGAGGTGAAAGGGTTCACTTTTTCCAGCAATGAAGTACTGGAAAGGAGAACCACATGAAAGTAGATGATATGAAAGGATATAAAGGAGCCCTATGAATTTCCACAAGTTTTATTTTTCTGGGACACTGCTGATATTATGCAAGAAGTTACATTTGTCACTAAAGCGGCAGCTTTTAACACCCTCTCTCAAGATATCACTAGAAATACCCAGGAACACTGCAACTACAGGCCAAGATTCTACTCTTCACACTGAGACACTCCACACACATCTGCCCTTCCAGTCTCTGCCCTCCTCCCTGCCCAGGAACTCTACAGCTGAATCAGGAGCAACCTGAGAGCAGAGCCAGCTCGTTACAGAGGGGACACAGGCTCAGGTCTCACTGGAATACCACATCACTCATAGCCCCAGCGTGTGCTATAAACACTGAAATTCAGTTGCTTGGTGTGGAAAAGTAATCTGAGTCATTTTCAGATAGTAAAAATGTGACCGAAGTTAGTATGTGGATTTTCTGATATATAAAACAGTTGCACAGTAATGCAGAAAATTCTTTAAGGAAGATTTAAATTATTCTTAATACCAGCAGGAGACTGATTCCCACCCGCAAGTTTCAATATGTTTTCTGGATGAACGTTACTGCTTTTGACTGATGAGTATTAATGACACAATACAAGTAGGAGCTCTTTAAGCTTTGGCATTGTAGGGTACCACTCAGTGGAAGTTAAACGCTGTGTAGAATGCCAGTAGCAACGCTCTCTGTGCCACTGTGTTTCTACCATGACGTTGAAACAAGGATCATGTGGATGAGAGAGTTCAGAGAGGGCCCAGAATAGGAGTACCTAGAGTCTGTACAGAAAGCCAAATTCAGGGTTAGGCAGAAAAAAAAAGGGTGGAAATTTGTTGTATGCATCCATTTGTTCCCTTTCCTTCCAACACGAACAACTACAAGATTTATTTAGTCACAGATATCAGGTTGTGATTATTGCTGAATCTACAAACTTGTTTGGGCTCATAACTGCAGCGGTAAGTTTTTTACTATCCTGGCCTGCACCAACACATACCACTTATTAAAAATATTTCAAATAAAAATATTTCATTTTCAGATATTTATTACACAGCCACTTTTGTCCATAATAGAGATTTACTGAAACAAAAGGGAATGACTTTTCATATACCGAACTTAAAAGAACCAAACCCCTCTCTTTTCATTCCAGTTAGCAGGAACCTTTTTTCTCTGCCCCCCCCCCCCCTTTTTTTTTTTTTTCCATCTTCTGAGCAAGCTAGTGCTCTCAAAACATTTCAAAAGAGACAAGATAAATGCTCATGCCATTCTGGAATCCCTAATGCAGGATGCTGGCTATAGATGACACTACCAGGTGCTGACAATTCTCTGCCAGTTTCTACAGTTGTTTCTAGACCTGCTCTGTATCATGTGCCATGTGTTCCCTTAGAGTGAATCCTCATTTTGATTTCCTGCCTAATTGCTCAATTCAACATTCATTTGCTAGTGGAGTCTGTCCTTTGCCAGGCTACCATGTGTTTTTCCATCATTCCGCTTCACTGTTAGAACTGGTTGAGCAAACAACAACCCATAACTCACATTTCCACATCTAAAACGTCAAGTCTGGTCCACAGTCATATATAAAGATCCTAATAATACTAATTATTCGTAAATATTTGTATTACAAATTGGTAGAAATGCACACACCAACTCTGATCATTTTACAAGTTTAAATAAATTACAATTTGATACTGAAACTATACTGGGGTCATTATCTGCTCCTCATTATCCTGAATCTTCCATTCTGTAAACCCCAGGGATAGGCACAGAAACCTTTATGGCCAACTGTACAAATGCAAACAATGCAGCTGGCAGCTCAAACTGTTTTTCAAATTAATAATAGTCTTTAAATATCTCATCTTCCCCTGTGCACTTCTTTCAGAAGACCCTTAATTACTGTTCTTTAATGATCTCCTGAGTTCCTGTCCACAGCAAATATGCGATGATGGACATCAGAAGCTGAGTTTGAAGCTGCTGTGAAAATGAAATACCTGTTGATTTCAAGTGGAAATACACACTTCTAAGAAAAAGATGCTTGGCTCATCCAGTTCAAGCCCTTATTCCTGAAATTAGATAATTTACAAATAGCACCAAGTAAATACAGAAAAGCAGCTCCCACGTGCAGAGTAATCTTTAGCTATTACGTTAAGAGCCAACAGTTCCAGAATCTCAAAATAAAAAATCCTTTATTTTCTTAAGACCAAACCATGATGCCAGAGACAGAAGCAATCTAAAGTTCAGACTGCAAACTTAACCTTCCCACTCCTAAATTCTAGATTCCTTCCAAAAGAAAACCAAGTTGTGCAAATGGAGAAAGTCACACACACCAGAAGTGCCTGCATACCAAGGACAAATGAGACACCAGTGCTGCAGGGAGCCATGCTGAATATCCCTCCCCAGTTAGGTTTTCATGAGCCTTCTACAGCTTTATTAATTATCTCAGCCTCCTAAATCCATCTTTCTTGGGATCTCTAACCTTAGAGAAACTGCACTGAGTAAGGGTGCGTGTATTTGACCATTTTGTACTGGTAATCAGGCAGAAAATTGTGAGAGAGAAAGCTAGTGCAAGCTGATATATTTCAATTAACCTTGAGAATAATCCGTCTCAATGACTTTGCATATATTCTGTCCTTCTCTTTGTAAAACAAAATTAATGTAACTTTTTACTACATACAGTTAAAAGACAGGAAGAATTCTTACCTAGCCAGTTGGACATCAGGTATTTCTCTGAACACCTTCATGCATAAAGTCCTATTTATTGTGTTCAGAAAAACCTAATTTCACTCACGGAACATATATTTGTTATCTTGCTGTCTGAAAACCCAGTCCATCCATTTCACCACTGTTTCCTCTATTTTCCTTATTCGACAGTGCTGAGGAAGCTAGCTGATATCATTGCAAAGCCATTCTCCACTACCTTTGAGAAAGGTTATGGTCACTGGGACAGGATTGGAAGAAAATAAATGTCACTCCTTTCCTCAAAAAGGACAAGGAGAAAGAGCAGTGAACTACAAGCTGGTCAGCTTTACCTCACTCCAGGAAAGGTGGTGCAGAAAATAAACCTGGAAGCCATTTCCAAACAGAGGAAGGACACTAATGTGATTGGCAGTAGTTAGCATGGATTTACAAAGGGGAAATTATGCTTGAACAACCTGATGGTCTTCTGTGATAAGAAGAGTGGCTTGGTGGATGAGGGGAAAGCAGCAGATATTGTTTATTTTGATTCTGGTAAGGCTTTCAGCACTGTCTCCCATAATATCCTCGTTGACAAGCTGATGAAGTACAGAACAAGTTAAGTGGACTGAGCTGCCAGGCTCAAAGGGTTGGGATCAGTGGGAGGAAGTCCAGCTGAAGACAAGTCACTGGTAGAGTACCCCAGCAGCTGATGCTGGGAGCAATATAATTTAACATCTTCACTAATGCCCTGGCTGATGGGACAGAGTGCACCCTCAGCAAGCCTGCAGATGAACAGAACGGGGAGAAAGGGATGATGCACCAGACGGCTGTGCTGCCATTCAGAGGGACCTTGACAGGATGGAGAAACGGGCTGACAGGAACATTGTGAACTTCAACAAAGTTCCCTGTACATGAAGAGGAATTACCCCACCCAGACCAGAGTCTGAATGGCTGGAAAGCAGCACTGTAGAAATATGGGCATAGCGGAGAGAGTCGCACAAAGGGCCATGAAGATGATTAAGGATTTGGAGCACTGATCATAAGAGGAGAAGCTAAGAGAGCTGGTATTGATCGGTCCTTGAAGAGAAGACTCCAGGGGTATCTTATCAACACCTCAGGGGCAAAAAAGAAGATGGAGATAGGTTATTCTCAGGGGACAGGACAAGAGGCAGTTTCCATGTAAAGCACAGGAAAAAGCTGTTTTATTGCAAGGTTGACTGAACGCTAGAACAGGTTGCCCAGAGATGGTTGTGGGGTCCCTACCCTTGGAGACAAAACCTGAACAGACGTGTCCCTGAGTAACATGTTCTAATTGACCCTGCCGGAGCAGGGTGGTTGGACTAGACCTCCAAAGGTCTCTTCCAGCCCCAGTGATTCTGTAAAAAACAAGGCAATGGGATAGTCCATTCAGCTTTGTCTGCTCAGAGAATGACTGGTAAAGGAGACAGACCTGAACACACCAAAAGGAAAATGATTTACAAAATAACATTTGTTCTGGCTGACACAGCAAGCCTGGCGTAGCAGCACTGCAGCCTGACAGTACAAACACCAGCCAAACCTTTCTCTCCTTCTGGCTGTTCTGTCAAAAGCAGAAAAGTTTTCAACTAACTGAAAATACATCAGTGAACTCAAGTTCTTCCCTTCCAAACAAGGAAGGCTGCTGTACAGAAAGAGGTGCCAAATGAATATCTTTATCAAGCCTCTACTATCTTCTAAGTGAAATCCCCAAACAAACAAGAAGTTTCAAAATAATTATATTTTTGTTGTCAGTCTCTCTCAGAAGCATCCTAAAGCAGAAAAACCCAAACCCAAAACAAACAAACAAACAAACAAACAAAAAACACACCAAAACCAAAAAACAAAGACAGACACACACACACACCCAAAAAAAAGAAAAAAAACAACCAAAACCAAACAGCCTCTGGCATGAAGTGTCCAGTGTGCCGTCGTGGTCAACTCACCAGTATTCAAAGTCTGATACAATATGTAATCTTCGGTGCCATTTAATGAAAGGATCATACCGATTCTTCGAATGTTACTTAATTCTTTGAACACATGTATGCATTTGAAATAAATATAACTGTCCCTCCAGAGTGCTGCTAAAAGTCGGCTCCATAGGAGCAAGTGGACTGATCCCTCCCTCTCACAAAGCACTACCTTGCATATTTTGCAGCCTTGAACGGGGGTTTGCAGACACAGAGGAGTTCAAAGCAAGATTTTTAAATTTCTTATCGAATGTTAAAGCTGTCTAAAAATCAGAAGTCTAATCACAGGATAACATCAAATATTCAAATGATCCTGCACTATTACATAAAGAGAATGAGAGAATGGTTAGAAAAATATTTTGTCATCTTAACTGACTGAAGAAGTTGGGATTTTTCTTCTCTTTTACAGATCAGGTAAAAGCCTGTCAGGAAGATTAGATTAGGAGAGAAAAACAGTGTAAGGAGTGAAGAAAATGAAGAAATGAAACCTTTACGGAAGTTTTTTTTTTTCCTTATGATTTCTTTAAACTAACTTACTCTGTTGTTTCGTTGTTTTGGTTGATTGATTGGTTTTCTTTCAATTCACTGCTTTTCAAATACTAACCTGTTTCTTTATGTGATATTAAAACTGTGAAATCTCCAGATTTAGATTTACACATTTTGCTAAAAAATTTATAGAGTAGTAGACAGCCACAATTACTGTGAATTTTCCAACTTGGAACAAGGAATTTGTGAACCTGCCTGGTGACAGTGGCAGAATGAGGAAGCAACTGTTTTCAGGGTAATCGGTATGCATGTGGCATGTCATCGTATGTATATTCTGGCAGATTTTTCCAAAATACCATGTAATTTGGGACCATCCCTCAATGAGATTTGTGCTCCTAAATCCCACAGGCAGATTTTAATACCCCTTGTTTTGTGGTATTTAGACCTTCTTGGTTATTTTGCTTACAGGCATAGATCTAGATAAATCCATAAAATTAATCATGTAAAAAAGAATACTCTTAAGCATATTCCATCCCATGAAATCAATCTACAACAGCTAAAGTGGATACAGATATGATATAAAATTCTTACTTTGAACTACAGAAAAGGTTGAATTTCAACTGGCTAATACAGCTCGACTTAATCATAAAAAGGAAGCAAAGTATTCTCAGCTGAGGATCTAAAAGGGCAGATTACTTTTTACCTGTGACAGTAAATTCTGGTATGCTGGAGCAGAGAGGCAATAATGACAGCTGCAAGGCACGGCCAATCTTGTGCTGCAATTCTACCCTTTTTCCTGCCTGTCTACTGCTGCATTTCTCCGCATCTCTTTCTGTACTTCAACACATCACTTTCGAATTCCCTAATAAAAAAAAAAAACCAAACCAAACCCTAAACAAACAAAAAAACACCAAACAAAAAAACATCCACAAAACTTCGCAACAAATATTAACATGATGTTCCTACAAACATGAGCTTATCCTGTGGATTATTTGGATACTCTCCCACAAAAATTAGTTTGGGTGAAGCGGGCAACCTTAAATGAAACAGACATCTTTTCAAAAATCATCACAGGAATCAGTTACATTTACAGCTAGCCCTAACAATCTTGACCTGTGTTTGAACACATTGTTAGCAATGTCATTAAACTGGGTAGACCTATCTACATATGGAGATTGATTCCAACAGGTGAAAGTAAATTACAGAATTGATTATACGTATGACAATTGGCAGTATCTTGAGATAAATGTCATGATGTATTGGAGACAACAACTGGGCATAACCATCTGTGACAGACTACAGTGTGGGAACACATCCAATACACTAACATAGAGAAGTTTCAAGAGCCCGATGGAGATGTGTGCAGCGCTGCATACCAAAAGCTTGCTGGATGAGAGACAGCGTGTTCTCAGACCATATGTCTACTCCAGAGAGGGCTCTGAAGTCGTGTTTCACTCACTGCTTCGTGCCCTACTCAATTCTAGTTACTCCTGACTCTTCAGTGGAAAGAGGCAACGCTTGTTCAGAGATACCAGATTCCCATACGCTGTCAGTGCTCTGTTATTTGGTGGTATGGACAGACACAGCCTAAACAGCAGAACCCAGAAGGTACAAGAACGACAGGGCATTTTGCAGACCGCAGTGCACCCAAATGTCTGGGTAGGGAGTGCTCTTGGCAATAAGCACTTACGTAACTCACACAAAAATATTTGGAAACCCTGTACTATTTTGCGCTGTTCCAGTTCAGACTCACCATCACAATTTGCACATCTCCCCACAGTCACACAGCAAAACAGCTCCAAAACCCAGAGGACAAGGTGACCTAGCGCTAGGGCACACACAGCTCCGCACAAATACCTAATTTCCCATGGAACCAATACCAAGCTAGACCTAACAAATTCACCTAGACTTCAGCTAAGATGGTAAACATGTTAAACGAACATGGTAGAGCTCTTTACATTTCTGGTTCCTGGAGTAGTGGCACTGCCCAATTCTGCTGAAAGCCTGTTTAATTCTGGCAGACTTATTAGAACAGGCTGCAATCCATGAAAAAGTAAGTTAATTGCTTCACATCTGAGGTGCGGCACATCTGAGTCACCAGGACCCACCACACAGAACTTGGCTCGCCAGGGAGCTGCCCGAATCCTGCACCTGCAGCATGGAAAATGCACAGTCCAGATAAACTACTCATGGATAACTGAATGTTGATTGTACTGTCTAGAAGTACAGAGTATATTACCACAGTGAACACATGGAGACTTACGCGTTGTCCCAGCTGAACCCTGACAAGGGAAGTTTCCTATTTTCCTGTAGTACAACCTAGAAACACTTGTGCAATTTCACAACTGTTCTGCTCAGAATGCAACTTTGCTGTCACTCCTGAATACTGTGTAAGTGTTACAAGCCTTCTACACATGCAATGTACTACCGTGCTAAAGCTACACAAATGCTCCCTTGCAAATAAAATTATACACACACTTACATACCTCATTATGTTATTCTGTTTGGGTTTGGTTACTCTACCCACTCTTCTACTCTTCTTGTTCTTTCTGGACCATAAAATTACAGCCAAAGTGTCAAGCATAACAAGTTAGTATTTTACACACAGTACTGGCTCCTTCCATACCTACTGTTGTGAGCTTCAACATGCCCCAGTAGAACAGTGCTGTTATTCTAAGGGTTGTTGTCTTCCTTCCGAGTTAACTATTTTAACACGGGAAAACTACCTATGCTTCTGTCAAACAACTACATATAGGATTTGCATTAATAAATGTAAGTAGATATATGCTAGAGGCTATTTATTAGGTAACAAACTTAAGTGGTAGAACAATAAATAAAACATAAAACCCTAAAGAAAAATCAGATTTGAGTATTTTGACAGTTGTTTAACCTATAAAAAGTTTTTCAGTAGAGAAGACTCTCACTGCCTACCCAGTGAAGCACAGATGAATCCTTCTTTTCTGAAAACCTTGTTGGAAGTGGGATACGGAGTTCATTATTTACGTCAGGAGGCCTGTTGCCTTATGCTTCATTAAATTTGAAGACTGAATTACTGCTTGAATGATCTCTAGTAAAGAAGACCATTAAAAACCTTTCCAGTAGATTAATAATTCTAAAGAACTTTGTTAATTTTCCAGTACTATTAAAGAAAAAAATTACCAGGTTCAAATTAGAGACTGCAAAAGTGAATACTGACACATGAAGGGGTAAGGGGGAAAAAGGTAAGTCTTCATAATTCAAACAGGCCATCAAAAGACTAATTTTTCTCCTCTTAACAAAGGTGATATGTCTAGGGAAGTTTCAGAAACTCCCCAGCTAAAACAGGTGCCTTAAAACCCAAAAGCCATCCATCCTGGGCTGCAATTTCTGTTGAGGAATGCAATACAGTTAATACTCCTACTCACTGTCATGCTTCTGCAAAGCCCTGCAAAAAATAAATCTGCTCATCTTACGCAAACTATACAATAAAATAGAGCTCAAGTTTAATGGAGGACTTCAAATGTTGAGTTTAACCCTACTCAAAAGCAAAAAAGTCATCACAGCCACCCTCAGTAGCTGTGCCATCCTATCAGTCATGAGTCTGATACAGTTGGCAGAGTCCATTAAACACAAAGAATTCATGTGTGACATGCTATTCTTCTTATACTATGCAAGTAAAGCAAAATATAACAAATATATTAAATTCAAATAAATCTGAGCCAGGAAATACAGATGTGAATTATAGATACGACAAACACAAGTGATATCCTAAAGCATACACCTTTTTATTATTTGGAGTTTACCTTACCTCCAATGGCACACGTGCCATGCCTGTACAACAAACCAGGATCCAAAATATTGCTAATCTTGCCTCTGCTTTGATCAAGCAACTGATCTTTCTGCTCCTTCTCCCATGTCCCTTCACTTTCTGTACCTCAAAAAACTTTGGTATGTACCTCATCCTTATTTTCCTGGTTGAACGGTTTAAAAGTGGTGTTTTCTCCTCAAATAGCTGAGGTATAATAATGAATGGCTGCCAATCTTAACCACCTGCGCACAGAGAACAGGAAGGGGCTCATACATCTGAGAATGGTCTCCCTTGGAAAAATCAAGGAAATTAGCTGAAATCTTGACTCATTGCAGACTTACCCTGCAGAAAGGGTTTGTTCAGCTTCCAGTCATTGGCCTCATGCTCATCAGATGCAGATTTTTTGTTGTTGTTGTTGTTGTTAACAGAGTATTGATTTTCCAAAGGCAAGTAACTATCATATTTGATGTGGTATATGTTGAGTAAGAGAACTTGAATATTCTGAAAAAGAGATAACTTGGGGCTGATTCAGTCAGGACAATGACTTGAGGCCCCAGGGAGAGCTTAAGCAGTGACCCTAGAAAGCAGCAGCCTCAAGAAATTCCATTTCATTTTTTTGTTTGGTTTCCAGGGGGCTGGTACTGGCATTATTCCAGAAATGCCCATTTGGAATTATATAGGCAAAAATGCCTTTAAGCCAGTGAAAATAGCCTGATGGTCTGGAAAACATTGATATCTATCTTCTTTCCCCAGATGACAACAGTTTGCTGAAAAGACTTTGCTGCATGTTCATAAACTCCCCTTCTCTAGCCAATTTCCCTGCCCCCTGAAAGGCATACTTTAAACAAAAAGAAAATTTTACTGGGATTTTTATTGTCTACATTCCCATTATCATCAACTTTATTAGGTTTTCTAGAATACCATTTATTGCCACTGGCGAGAAGGTAACCCAGTTCACATTAATGTGCCATTTTATAGTTCTCTGTTGGGAGAACACAAGGTTTTGGAGAAAACTATTACAATTATTTATGCAGAAAAATGATATTTTGGGCAAGGTCTTTTTATCATGGAAACACTTATAGGCTTTATAAAATTAAATTTATATAGAACACTACTTTTTTTTTTTAAATCTGTCTTTTTTGTTGTTGCAATTGTGTATTGCTGTTCATCACAAACTTATGAAAATCAGTAAGTGCTCTGATTATAGCATTATTTCTATGCATAACCCTATTTAGATGATGTACTGTGATTTATCTTTAAAACCATTTCTAAGTCATTACTATTTTTAAGCATTGATCCAACAAAAGTTGCAATAAAAAGTTATGAGATTGGTATAAACAAGCCAGAGAAAACATGCGATAGAACAACTATGAAACCAACTTTTAGAGCATCTTGAAACTCAAAAGAATGATATGTTCTTTTTTGGCACAGGAGATTTAAAACACACTGTTATTTAGAAATGCTTTTTTAAACCTTTGGTGTTTTTTGATTTTTTTTTCATTTTTTCAGTATTCTCTAAAAATGAAGTCAGGTGAAAAAAAAATAGTTGTAATTAGTAGCATCATTTTCTAAAAGGGCTACAATTAAAGACTAAACTTCATTACAAATTTAATGCAAAGGTGTAATTGTGAACCTTTTATTCAAATACTTCATAGTACTGCAAAATTGCACAGCCAACTACAGGTGTGGTATTTTTGGTACTTGGGGCCCCTTCCTGTCTCCAGCCTAAATCCATGAAGGACACCCCCCTTTCCCAATTCAAAGGCAAGGCTAGCTGCAGGGCTAGAACTCTTGAAAGCAACACTCCTGCTGGACTTTTATTTCCTTCACTTCACTCTTAATTCCCCTAGGCTGCACGATCCTTTCCCCGACCGCCAATGTGGGCAATTAGAACAATCTTAATTCAGTGTAGATAAAATACTTCCTGCCCTACCAGTTGCCCCTTTCAAGCACAAACATTTAATATAGTTTGAATATATGGAGAGCAATTCTAATTCAATACTGTAATCTCTACAGAGAATCTTCAGTGCTAAGTACCTCAGGATTATAAAATGGCCTGGCTGTAACTCTCTGGTCAAACTGGCTGACCTCCAACCACTTCAATTAACTGTAAAAGTGAAGTAGAGTTGTGCTGTACTCAGGGAAAATACTGCAAGGAAACACTGCCAAAGAGTTGTTTCAGGAAACCTGAAAGAATCATAAAAGGCCCAGTACAGTAAACACCAGTCAAAAGCCAATGTTGAGGAACTTGATTTTTTCAAATATGTTTTTTAGATACTGTCTGCAGCACTAAGATCTTTTTCAAATGTCTCTGTATAAAGACCAAACTAATCAGCAACATATTGATAACTTAAAGTATCTTATTAGTCAGTCATACTGCAAATGCTTGACACAAAGCCTTGATAGCTGGAAAGAACTCCAACCATTATCTGGGTGGATTTCTGTGTCCTTCGTAGCAGACTCTGTCAGTTCCTAAGATAATAAGCTTATATTTCCTATGTAAATCACTATCAGAGAGGCTGTAGTCCGTCACATTACATGTGACAATATCAAAACATATGTGCTCTTGAATGAAATGTTATTTGGGATTTTAAACGTGTTAAAGGTTTAAAAAGAAAATGTAAACTGTAGGACATTATAGCTGTTCATATGCTAATGACACACAGTCAATATAAAGATTGTCCAGTCAGATTGTCAGAGTAAGTCACAAAAGAACATTCATAAGACGAGGTCTCTTTCAAAAAGAATTAAGTGCTGGGAATATCTCATACTACTGTGACCATGCTCCTGTGGTGTTCCTTGTGATATAAACCGTAAATCTATCTGTGTTATGTCAGCTATAGCATTTTCAAAGCCCACCCATGAGCAAGCTTTCAAATACATGATGCCTAAGATACTTGAGGCGGCAAATTGGGTGATTCTTAAAATATGTATCAGAATAAATTTTCTCCAAAGAAGCTATGGGAAAACCAAGAGACAGCATATATACTACATGACCAGCTGAAGCCTTCACAAAGTCTACTGTATCATAGTGGGGACCATACCCTCAATGAGGTCATGCCCACGGGGCATGGAGGTGTAGAACGACAGCAGCCAAATTTTGGTGGGTTTTAAGTACACTTGAAAGCCAGAAATAGGGCTTTGATTTTGCTATGATCACAGTTCAATCATATGGACAAAAAGGTACCAACATGCCAATGTGAAAGCCCCCCCCTCCACTGACAACATAGTGCACCTTTCTGAACTGAAGGCCCCCATTCACTGAATAGCTTAAGTTTGTACTGAAGAGCTCTACGGAATCAAGCGTGTAGGTTTTGAGTATTAGTAGTTCTCACATACTAATTTATGAGCAATTCTCTCACAGAAACCCGCTGGGCTAAGTCTGCATGAGCCTCATAGGCTCAACATTTTCAGCACTCAGGCTGTCTTAATCTAACAAATAATCCAAAACCTATGGTATAAAATTTTATGGTAATGGTAAATTACAAGTCTGCCCAGCTCTAGAAGTTTGCCTTTTCTTTATAACTGACCTGAGTCAACCAATATTGTGAGAAGTAAATAAAGCAGTGGCACAGTGCCTGTCACAGGGGACCAGAGAAGGCAAATCGCAGAATCCATCTTTGTGGTCCACAATGCACAAGTAAAGCTGATACAACTGTACTAATTCCAGGTGGTACATGCAGTGCACAGATATTCGTGTGCAGTCTGTTGCACTCATGAATTAGACCTTCTTCAGCATATAATAAGTCACATGCATAGAAAATCTATACATCTAATATATATAAAATATGAAAATCCTGTTGAACGTTTCCCAATTTTAAATTTCACATATGTTTATTGTCAAGAAAAGTAGGATGGATAAGATGCTACTAAATGTGAAGAGCAGCTCGATTATTGCAGTATTCATTGAAGTTTCTCTTTAAAAAGAACAAACAGATGCTTAATTTCTTACCCCTAACCTCAATACAAGTAAATCACACAACGTAGTTTGAAACATATAGTTTCGGAATACACTTGGGGACACAGAAATGCCCGATCTATTTACAACACGGAATCAGTCCACCTCATCATATAACTCTTTTAATTTTTTTCTGGTGAACCGGTTCTGTACCAGAAAAGCTCTCTAATGTGTATGGATTTTCACTATCAAGATTGCTCTTAGTCAACAAAGAGGTAATTACTTTAATGATTATTCTACTAATTGCTCAACTACTCAATAGAAAGGGAAGTAATTACTAAACTAATTCAATTGTCACCAAAGAAATGATGGACGTCCATAAGTTGGAAATACAAAATATAATTTGTAAAAATAATATGCTTATTTAGATAAATAATTAATTTTTAAGAATGTGCTTCAAATTCCATGTTTAGTTCCATCTAGAAAGACGGCTCTTGAAAATGCAATTCAGCAAGAAGGAAAATGCAATATGCATAGCTTAACAGTGGGCCCTGATATTTATTCTCACTGTAGAAAGTACTAACAACTGCACATCAGAATGAACTGTACTGATTGAAATTCGGACAGATAAAGCATACTACTGAGGCACTCTGCAGATTCAGTGTATAACATCCAATCTAGAAAAATACAAATTGTCAAGAAGAAAATATTTCCAAGGTTACAAAAAAAACCCACCACCACCCCAAACACCACAAACCAAAACCCCACAGAAATAAAACCCCCTACCTCTTTCTTGGTTGTGATCAGCTGAATTTCTTTTCTCTTACTGAATACAAGAGAGCCTTGCCTCAAAGAAAGAATAAATGGAAGAATTCACAATAACATTCCATGTGGAACTATTGTAACAAATGATTTGCCACAGTTTAAGGATTGTTTTTGTTTCGGTTGTTTTGCCAAGTCATTATATTAGTACCCTCTCAAAACTGCAGTTATGTATTTTAGGTCAAATGGACAAATTTCAAGAGACCAACAACACTGACTATAATCACATTGAGTTTCTGACTGATTATATTAGGGAAATATATACACGGCAGATCTACTGATGAACATGAAGTTTTCTTTAAACTTACCCTACTCTGATGGGATAGGCATATGACTAGCAAATAAAATTATAAATATGAAATAATGTGCATAATAATTCATTCACAGCAGGTAAACAAACCTATTTAGAACATCATGTATTATAATAATTCCCTGTATAAATGGTTTGTGACCAAAAATAATCCAACAATTGTAGATTATAAAAATATAAGCACTTATTTTTAAGTCAAAAGAGAACATGAAAGGGACACTGAAATTTTTCCAAAAGCATATTAGAACTGACCAGGTATAACAAAGCAAGAAATAAAGAAAAATTACAATTTTTGAACAGTTTGGGGGGATTCTTGGCTTCATACGTGTTTCTACCAAAAGAATTTGCTGACATAATTATAGATAAAGGCAGCTTTTGCCAGAAGACACTTGTGCTTCTTTGATAAATACAAAACTGCACATGTTGAAAGAAAACTTCCCACATGAAAAAGAACTATTAAAGACCATACAGACAAAAATACACGTGGAAAAGATGGAATGTAAGCATATACAGAGAGCCTGGAAATCCATGAAGTATTTTATCGTCAATGACTTTTCTAAGATTTATTTCTTCAAATTATAAAACAAAAAAATCCTGAAGTAGCCCATGTTGATTTAAGATGCGACTTCACCATCTGTAGAGTTTTAAATCCTTCCTTCAGAGTAAGATACCCATGAAAAAAAAATCCAGACAAAACAACTGTTTCTCCCAATTATACCCGTCAATAAAACAAGAACTGTATTGTTAGGCATTATATTTCTAAGTCTAATTGCCTAGTTAATGGAAACACAACATTTGCATTTGGCTAGGCTTTCAGAAATCACTAATACTAGAAACTTTGGCCTCTGAGAAATGTAATTCAGTTTTCAAGGATGTCTGAACATCTAGTAGATAATATGGTCCACGGTTTACTATCAGAGATTTGAGCTGTTTATAAGGTCAACGGGGCATAGAATATTAGCATACCAGACCATCAGACCATTACAGAGCTGCCAAGCTATTAAAGTTCCTGCAGAACTGTGTGACCTTCTCTTTTAAGACATAACACTGACTATTAAATTTGCGGAGTCCAGGATTATTGCAACCTGGCCATCACAACCAAACCTCACCAAACTGGAGTTCTACCAAAAGGCAGTTCCTTGCACCAGTGATTCTCTACTACAATGTGACCTGAAGACACCTCACACATTGGGACAGGGGAATTTTATCTTGGCTACACCCACATGTAAAACAAATCAGAATAATCAAATTGTAGTCGCAGGTTTTGTAAGCTACAAAAGTCAACCAAGCAAACTTCTCTGTCCTGCCTCAATTCAAACTGCCGGAAGACAAACACACACTAATGAGACAATAAGACACTCCCTAATTTCTTCCTGGACCAAGGATAATCCTCTTATCCTCTGGTTCCCTTACAGAATCATTTAATGCAATTAAAACAGGGAATCTTTTCTTTTTACATCTTATTTGAGGCTTTTTTTGTTGCTTAATATGTGCTAGGTTTCCGTTTGAGCGCAGAGGTTTTTGCAGCAATTTCAGACTCTTATTCTAGGACTTGTCCACGTTCATTAGGGAAAAGATGAGTCACTTTACCCAAGGATCCCCTCATTTACACTCAGCACAAAGCTGACAAGAAAAAAAAATCTTTCACGAAGGTGGGGGAACACTATTTGGAAAGCTGCTCTAGGACAATGATTTTGAAGAGATCCCTTCCTCCTCCTGACTTTACTCTCTCTTTTAAACACATTAGGTCAGATGTAGAGTCCTCAGCAGAGCAGCCCACACTGGTACAGCTGCTCCTCTCACAGTCAGGCCTTTGGGGGATTTCTCTGCTGCAGAGATGGCAGTTTTTGCAGTGGCAACCTCATCATCTGGGGTAAGATTTCCATCTAGGAGTTCCTCGAAACTCAAAGCATGACTGATTTCCTCCTCTGTGGTGTACTTAAGGACATCAGCACAGGGATCTGAAATGCGTTCGAGGCATTAGTGTCCATGAAGAGAACATGCTAAGAGCCTAGTACTCCTTTGTCATTAGCTGCAAATCCTCATCCCCTCCCTGACATTTCCCTGAAAATCCACTAAATCCAGAGTTCCATCTAACTTTGAGTTAAATTTTTGTTTACATCTGCAAATCAAGAAATCAAAATGGATTACAGAAAAGAAAACCAGTAACTAGAACCAGTGCTTTATCACTGATTTTTTTGGCTAGTTCTAACATTACAAAATAAATAAGAGCACTTCTGTACATCTGACAGAGGCAGTTATACAACTATTAGGCAGGAAATTCAATTTTCTCATCTGCATATTGTATATGAAGATTTAAAATAAGATCTGAAAGTTAGAAGGGATTTTCTCAGTTTCCCATATCTGGAAATAGGATACTACAAAACTGGAATACTCTTAAGCTTCCAAATTTTTCCCCCTTTAAAATATTTTTTGAAGACTGTTTCTCATTCCCATTCCAGCCAGGTGCTGCCCTTTGTCCTTCCCTTCGTCCTCTCTTCATACGGATCTCTAAGCACTTGTTCAGCTGCAGCACCTCTGGGAACAACTCATGAATCTCTGTCCACTGGCATCCTTCTGTCCAAACTGAAGTTTCACTGCATCTCCTTGGTATCTGCTTGAGAACATGAGGATGCCTCCCTTTGCTCAACATGGCCAACCCCCAGCTCTTAATATCTGTCCCACCACCTCTTTAACCTGTCTGAAAACACAATCAGCTTTCCCATCATTGCAGCCTGTATCTGGCAAAAGCTGTTATAAAAGCTGTATATAACCACACTTGTAGACACAACAGTACAGAAGCATTATCAGTATTCTCCAACAAATAAAAGGTTTTCAGCACAAACAAGTTATTTATATATAGTGCCACTATTCTTGAAAACAGCAAATGGTTTTATCTTTTGTCTTCTAAGATGGCAATTTTAGACTATATGGCATTTCAGCAATCCTATCAGTTCACAGCAATGCATGATTCATTAACGGGTTCCATCTCCATCTATAAAATTCTAAGGCAATTAAATAGGAATTGGTGTTTCTCTAGAGAGGCTTCTCCAGCTAAAAATAAATTAGAAATTAGACAGTGACTGGCATTATTTATATCAACAATCATACTGGAATGATAATACAGCAGCTTTCACATGCAAATATGCATACATTTAAGTGATTTAGGATGGATTAAAACAAGAAGCTTAATACATTTCTTTGCTTGTGCTCAATCTTTCCATTTGCTCAAGAATCTTATGACGGATGCCTCTCAAAGCAATTTTCTGGGGCTGGGAAAAAATGTCAATACACTACACTGAAAATATTCTTGCCATACATGAAAGAAATAGCAAGTGGTTATAAAGATACATAAATAGCTTGTTAGAAAAAAGTTTATTCAAATCAGCATTCAATAACACACTAAATCTAAAGAAATAATATGTGTTTTTAAACTTGTAAATGTCACTAAGATACTAAAATTTTCAACTAGGGATAGGATCACTTCCACAATATTTATTCATTAAAAGATTAACCTCACAAATAGATTTGAATCTACAGTAACAATGCCTCTTAGCACACTTCAAATAACAAAATGTAATAGGCTGGCTCCCACTGTTGGTTGTCTCAGCAGATGCAATAACTGTTCCTTTCTAAGGTTAAACAAACAAAACCAAGGTAACGTCTGGAAACTTACACTCGTGTTTGTGCAGTATTTCTTTACTGGAGAAATATTGGGAAAAATTCATTTATATTGAATTTTCACAAGCATGTTTTCTCACTATTCCAAGTTTAATGCCCTTTAGTAACTGTACCATGAAGCTACACAGAAACAAACAGTAAAGCTGAGTTCAGATGTTAATGTTTCATGATATGAAAAACAGTACCTTCTTTGCAAGGCACTGCAATACAGAGATTAGCACACCATGATGCGTCACTACGGAAATACAACCCCATACTTCTCCAAAGAACGACACATAAGATCTTCTCTCCTTTCTTGTTTATGCCAAATTCTTTACTTTCAGTTATCTCCACATTGCCAATAACCAAGCCCTTGTAGAGTACTTCAGATTTTTAAAATTTCCGATCCCCGTATTCATGGGATCAATACTGAATTAGCATAGACTCTAAAGTGAAATTTCCATTCCTCAAGGCTAGGAAGTAAAACGAGTGAAGTCTAAAATGCCTACATAGAGATGGCAAATAAAACAGATGCTAGTTTAAAAAAGAAAACCCCCATCACTTCAAGTCGGTAATGATTTTTAACACTTCAGACTAGCAACAGTGTGATCCAAAGCATGATTTTTAGTTGTATCTGTAAAGTTAACACATTATTAATTACCATTCTTTTTAAGGTCAAAATTTTGCCTGTTGTTACATGGTGTCCATATGTTTGGGTGAGCTTTTTTCATAAAATTCTACATTGTTTACAGTGTTTGGGTGGGCTGAGATGGTGACAGCATTTGTGCCTTCAAATACAGAAACATTTATTTTCTTCAGGCTAAGGTCTCATATTTAATGACTTGCATTTGTAAGTTTATGGAAGAAAAATCATACTGAACAATTATCCAACTGAATAGAATTAAAATGTTCTGTGAGATTTTTTTTTTTAGTTCTATTTTAAAAGATTTACATGACAGCAGTCTTCTATTCTGGACAGCAAAACCAATCTTCAAAACTTCAACTTCTTGCTATGTTCTCATGAACAATGCCTCTCTTTCTTGTATTTAGACTTCACTAGCATTACAAAACACTGTTATAAAATCACTCACACTTTTGTTTGGGCTTCCCTGCGAACAGGGTCAGTAGTTCCAAACTAACCCTGCTGTTAAAGACTGGCTGGCCCCAAAGTTTCAATCTGCCATAGCGTGGAGGGGCTGAAGTTTTCCAGTGGAGCTGACAAAACAATGAAGGCTGACTGGCTCTGCAGGAAACTCCATTAACCGAGAAGTGGTTCTCTACAATCTTACTCCACTGTTCAGCAGTCGGGGCTGCTTGCTGGCTGCCACAGCATGCTTACTTCAAAACTGTGAGGCTATATGTATATGCCACCAATAAGAACAGACAATTTCCATAGTAGCAAGAAAAAGAGGTTTTCCTGATCCATATAAAAACTACGGAAGAGACAAAAGACAAGGGTTGGAGTTCATTTAGCAAATATATTCTACTTATAACTCTGATACAAGAATCAGCAAATAACACCAAGCGAGCCACTTTGTCTCCCTGGTCTCTTTGGAAAATAAATATCATCTCTTGTTCCTCGTACAAGAAGAATAATAAAATGTGGTGGCAAGAAACCACATCTGTTCTTTGAAAGGAAATGCAAGCAGAAGGGAATCCAATTGGCACGTTATCTTTTTATATCAAAGAGATTAGCACTAGGCATTAAATATATAGAAAATATATATATATTTATATAAATATAGATATATTAACCTGACCCCCTGATTATTTTCTTTCTCTGTTCACTCCCACACACTATATATAGATTAGAATGCTCTTTGTGTCCAAATGCACCTGATGCTCACAAACGTAGAAGAAAATGCTGAAACACACTTCAGCACAAACAAGGGGCAAGGTAAGTAGGTTTTCTTTCAAAAAACTCTGCTAATAGTCTGTGGCATTATCTAAGTTAGAGATTTTATGTGGGGTTTTCACTAAAACAAAGCATCATAATATTGCTGCTTTACTAGCAATGAAGAAACATGATCTGGATTGATTCTTAAGTGGGTATCGACACATGACTGAAGTCAAAGAGACCAGGATATTAACGTGCCTCTAAACCAGAAGTTATAGACAAGTTCTCCCTGATTATTCAAGGTGTTTCATTTGAGATATCTATTAAAAACCTGCAGAGTCCAATCAGATCTGTTTTACTATTGTCCAAACATAGATACCACAATTTCGTGTATCTGAAAATAGAACCATTAACAGAATTTCAAAAATTACTGTCTAAATATAGGTGCACTTGAACTAATTGATTTAATTTGCTTCATGAACACCTTATTCTGGGTGCTGAGTCATCAGGTTTTGAAGGGCAAAAGTGAGCACTTTATACCATCTTAGACTACAGTTTTTCAGTGGGTTTAACTGAATTTTGGTTCTATTATATCAGTTATAGTCCCATGCACTAAGCATCTATATTTCATAAGATATTTTTAGAGCAATACCGATTATGATTCTACCTTTACAGCCAATATCCCCTCAAAAATTTCTAGTATGAAAAGTTGATATCTGATTAATTTAAAAAAAAAAATTTAAATGTTTAAACATGATGACCATATGTCACGTTTATTTCCTCATCCAGTTATATGCAGGCTTCCAGTGTTAGTCTTCAAATGTAATAAGTATACCTGCATATGACATTCAGAAAAAATAACTTGGGCTGATGATTTTAGATTAGAAACCTCCTGCATTTAGCTACATTTCATTACTTTTATGGGTCTGTCCTGAATAAGCATAGAATACATGCCAGTAAGAGCCTCCTACATGTTATGCTGATAGCATATTATGATGATACATGATGACAGTCTATCAGAACATAAAGACAGTGGTATTTGCACAGGGATGCAATGGCTTGACAGAGACAGAAATGTTTCCATGCATCACAACTTGCTTGCTCTGACCTGAAGGACAAAGAACGATACCACCACCACCTGCCATCAAGGTTGCTGCTTAAAGTCTGAAGATTCCGCCACAGTTCTGAAGGTGTTTTTTAGAAGGTCATAATATAGTATAAGTTTTATGGGACTGAGGGGAGGAGAGGGGAGACAAAACACATTTCAAATAATTCTACTACAACCATTTCCGAAGCATCAAGTATCTTAGTCATATTGAGATGCAACTGCTAATCTAAATATATAACTATAATAACTTCCCGATTTAAATGGCAATGCCATTTTGTTGAGGAAAAAAAAAAAAAAGTCAACTATTTCTAAAACACCCAGTCCACTTGAACCACCAAGGCCTCACCTCCCCTCTGCATGGCGCAGGAGGGGACCGACCCAGGCCTGCGGAAGCCATGAGCCTGAAGGCTGAGTGCTGCCCGCAGGCTAGGCCTAGGGGATGTAGACATATCATGGGGGAACTGTACCTGTGAAGCCAGGACTAAGGCAGCAGGAGAGCCCGAGGCAGCACAGCTGGGCTGCTACCTAGAGCGCTCATACAGACTCTCTTCACCCCAAGCCGGCGGCTCCAACAGTCATGAAGTCCATCACACAGGCTGTAGCAACTTGTGTCAGCAAATTAACAGTGTGCACCACCCCTCCTGCTTGGTCCAGATATAGGCAATTCATAACCTCACATTCTATTATTAGTTTGTTATATTTAGTTAGGCCTGATCATCAACACTTCACACTAAATATCTTTTCTAATTAAGAGACCTGAAATTATCTCTGCCAACAGTGTCTTCCACTTGGGATTTGTGTACCTTGCTCTTTTCCTAAAGTATTTCCCAAATTATTCTTCAGTTACTAACTCCTTGTAGAATATACCTGAAATCTACTCAAAGTGAATGTCTGAATCTTCTCCCAAAAAACATGATACTTTTAGAGGATTCCTTTTCCTCATTAAGGTAAAGCCAAAACATTTTTTTTTGTTTTCAAATATAACAGAAATCTGAATCCCATTTTTCACTCCACCTTCCAGAATTCCAATGGAAAAGACATGAATCTATGAAACAGATGATGAAGACTGAATCCCTATACTAATACATATTTGTATTTTTAACAATTTAAAACATGAGTAAGACTGGAAAAAAGCTTATTCCAGAGTAAGTAACACCAGGTTTGTGTACCTTTATATCCTCAGAGTTATCACTACTACTAAGTATCAGCAGTACTGAGCTGGCTTTTCTTTCTCCCTCTTTTTTACGATCTGTCCTGGACCTGGTAAACTATTGTTTCATTTATATCGAAAGTAGATGTTGATAAAATTTATTGGGCTTTTATTTTCCAAGTCTGTGTTTTTTAAACAAAATATATATTGACAGAAAATGCACAATTAGCTCTCTAATGAAATAGATCTTTTCACTAAAAAATTGAAAAAAAATGTTTTGAGTTCTCAATTATTTTCCATTTCATACTTGAAATCACTCAAAAATTTCACCACCTACCAATTTAAATATGGCTATAAATAAAAATTCAGAAAGCAACCACACATTGATGGGGGGTGGTAAGGCTTGCCTGTTTTTAATTCTTCTAGGCTCTCTGAGCTTACAGTGAAGGTAAACTCTTTATATTTTAAAACCCCACAGTAACAGAAAGGAGAGGGGTCAAAAGAAGGCATCCTTGGTTGCTTTTGTCACAGAACAACCAGCTTGGGAACCATTTGAGGTTTCACATCAATGTTTTTGATGCCAAATTGTTAGATGGAAATTCCTACTGGTGTTCCTGTAGATAGGGAGCCAAGCCTTTAAGTTGTCTGCAGGTAGGAACAGCCGCAGTATTGATATTTGAGAGGTCACTGGTTATTTTCACCGAACAAGAACAAATCCCTCATCTGGGATTATCTGTGCGATTTTCTATGGTTATTAGTGAGCTTCTAATTGCATCATCAATCTGCTGGGGAAGTAGAAGCCAAAAGGGAGAGGACACATTTGTTACATAAACCCAATTCTTTGTTACAAAGACCAACCAAAGGACTACATGCATCTTAACAGTAAGTTTTCAGGAAGAATCAGTCTATTTGCAGATAATTGGTTCATGACCAAGCTAACCTCTGCAAACAATCTATACCTTATTTACATTCCTGTAGGACAGAAAAGCCATACTGCTAACTCAAGACACTTCCCCATCCTAAACACTGTTCTAACCCAGAGTTTATTTCCAAAAAAAAAGAAAAGAAAAAAAAAAAAAAAAAAAAAGAACATAAGAGAGCAAGTCTTAAAGCCAGGAGATAGGCTGGGAGCCAGAATGCCAGCCAAGATGACTGTCACTGAGGAAGGACATATTACCTGGAGACATGGAGGATAAGGAGGATGATTTGGACATAATAAGAATAAACTGACTCTAGAAATTAGTAATCAGACTTTCACATGCAGGAAACCAGTTCAAATCTGTACAAGCTACAAGACAGTTTACATTTCATAAATACAGGAAATCTGAGTGGGAAGCTAGACCAGATGACATCCATAAGTCCTTTACAAACTACATTATTATTTAATTCTACACGACTAAGTTTCAGAACAGCCTATTCCACAAACACTCTTCTCTCTACTTCCTAACGTTTATTTCATGTTCTGATTTAAAAAGCTGAAATATATTTTGGTTTTAAAGTCTGTTAAGAAACAACAACAAAAAAAATACTGCAAAGAAGATTCTTTTGCAAGTATTTTACTTTTATCCAAAAATATTCGTGTTGTGGTTTTCTACCGCTCTCGTAACAGGTAGGTGCATCACCATAAAACTACTGACAAAACTGGTTTACTGATCAGAAACCAAACTTCTGAATGAGAAGACAGACCAAATTATTCTCACTATCAAAAAGATGATTTCTCTAAGAGAACAAAGAGATAGTCTAGGAGCAACTTCTGCAGGAGACTAATTTTCACCTGGATCATTACAACAACCTTTACAAGCCTCTGAAATAAATAGTGTAAAACTTGGTATCTAACACAAATATTTACTAATAAAATTGTGAAAAGTCAGTGGAGGCTCTTTCAGGTTTTTTTGCTGTTAACAGATCCTGCCAACTTTCAGATGTATACTTAATTCATTTACTGCTCAGAGAAAAATGATCTGTTGGGCTTTCTAGAATGATGGACGTGTTCATTGACATCTACATCTCATTTTAACTATTCCAGTTAACCCTCTTCCCAAACTTACAAGGCTTCCAGCTGACAGTTCTATTATATGAAGGATAGAAACATCAGCTGTGGGTGACTTTGAATGATGCTGCTGTTCAATGCCCTCAAGAAATCACATGTATAAGACTCAGGTGGCCAGATTTGTAATATAAATGGAGCCAGGTGTCAAGCTGCTCTTTTCAGTAATGAGACACTCGTTTGTCCTCAAAAGAACTGGAAAAATTGGATAGACACAAACCCAAATTCAGTGCCAAGATCACAGACTCCCAGCTGTTTGGAGTTGACAGGAGGGCTAGTATCTTCAAAACCTGTAAAAGTAGCACGTTAAAGATTAATTCTCATTGGCAAATTCAAGACAGATACTTTAAATGGTGATAGCCTGACCTCAGCTTAATTAAACAGTGAATGAAACAATCCTTACATACAACCTTACAAAGCTGTGCAAAGCTTGTTACCCAACATGGGTGACACACTTTGCACAGCTGAAACAACACATTCTATAGAAGCACAAAGTATAAAATGAGTTGTAAATTTAGATTCTGCAGTACTGGAAAGTATAGAATTATACATTGAGAACATGATTTCCGATAATTTTCTTAACATATTTAACAAAAAGAAATCAGATACATTTAACAGAAATACATGGGGAAAACAGGTCCTCTAATTAGTGCTCTCAAGAAAGATAAAATCCCATGGATATTTTGGACACTTAGTACAACATGCTGAAGTCCAAGAACAAACGCAGTCCAGGCCTCCTTTCCTAGAAGATGGAATGTGACCACAAAGCAACCCAAACTTTAGTTTGAAATAGTTCTGTACTGAAAAAAAAGCACTCCAAAAGCCTCTGAAACGCAGAGCTGAACAAAAGACCACATCTAATGCATATGTGGGGCTCCACAGTGTGGCTCTTCCCATTTTTCTTTCAAAACCTGCAAAGCCTGAGTTAAGGCAAACCCCTCTATTGTTTTTTCTCCAGCTCCACCTCCCTGCCCAACAGTTCTGGTTCCTAGAAACAACCCCTTCCATTTCCCAGACCTTGAATTTTGATCCAATTCTCAACTGCAGGCAGGCTTCTTGCTTTTCTTGGGCATCTGCCAGTCAAGTTGCAAGCTTCCTTTCAGGCTGTGCATTCTACCTCCCTAGACACACAAGAGATGTTTCAAAACCCATAACACAAGAGCCAAGATAAGGTGAAAAGGAGCCTTCCCTACTGGTGATCACCCACTCAATATCCTGCTTAGAGCATACAAAATATAGCACTTGCATATTAAGCAAATTGAGTGAGCCTACCATCTGTTGCATGTGTACTTCGAGTGCGATGCTGAGGACTGAAGAGCCTAAGGATACATCTTCCCACCATCACCCTCATCCAACTACATCAGTCTGCTGAGCAGGACGGTTCTGCTCCCCTACATGGCCTCACCCATCTGCATCTGGGGGTTGTCCTACACTCCCTGCCTGCCATCCAACCTAACCATCAGGTAGCTGCAAGGCAAGCTGAATTACTCAGATGAGTTTTTTGAGGGTGTGTGGGCTGGATCAGTGAAACGATCTGGCTCTGAAACTGCTGAGTTGCTCTGCATTGGTGGGAAAACCAAGCACAGGGTTCGAACTACATAGTTCTGCAGCAGCCCAAAGTCAGGCTGGATTTGATGTGAAAACATGTGCAGAGGTCCCCTACGTACTGAAGGGAAATAAACACTTCCGAAGACCCACTGGGAGCATTTCAGAAAGAGGCTAACAATGTCTAAAGATCTTTTTAGTTATTCAAAATAGTCTGACAGGACAAAACCCCCTGTCAGGGCTGTGATTCACCCCAGTTTGGTCAAATGCACAACTCTCAGGAAATGCCTATTTCTCTTCATTGATCAGAAGAAAAGCACAAGATAATTAGCTCTCCACCTCACATTCATAATGTCTAAATATAGGTAGGATGGATCTCCCATCTAAGATGTTTAACTAAATTCAGACAGGCTGACCAAGTGAAACCTAAAGCATTCCTGGCTTTCTCTTCACTAAGCTGAAAGCTTAGTTCTCAGCCATCTCCTACTTGCATACTGCTTTCATGACCAAACAGTATCCCATTCCTAATGCTACAACAGGACTACTTCAAAAAAATATACAGCCTTAGGTGAATATCTAATTGTGTTACTAGCTTAACAAAAATTAAAACCAAATGTGTCAAAATATTGTGTCAAAAATATTTTTTGTCTTGTGTCTTCTGTTTGCTTATTCTTACTGTGCTTTCTTAGGTCCTTGCCAATATACTAAACAATACACCCACCAGAACTTCCATGAAATGAAAACGATGTTCACTAAATGATATGGCACAGTACTGACACAAATATGCAAGAAATATCTGTGTGTAGTGGAGAGATTAAACAAATTAAATGCAAATTAACCAGTTATTATTTTAAAGGCTTGGTTTATCTGTCTATCTACTTCACAGAAAGTCAACCACCGTTATTACTGAGAGAAATTGCTTAGAGATCTGTACTTTTTTAAAATGATGGTTTTAATATTTTTATTAAAAGGATATTTTTAATTAGATATTGCTGTCTATATATACTGCTAAGCTGCCATGAATCAGATCTGAGAAAAAAATCTGCCAACAGGCTTAATTTAGAGATAACTATCACTATTGTCTTTTTATTCAAACATTCCCTACAGCAACGTTGCTGATTCCAATAAGGATGGGCACGGAACCAAATTATTAACATTTTGATTTTGCAAAAATCAATCAGCAGAATCGTACTCTTTGTTTAATGAGATGAGTACCAAAGGATGACAGCTGTGTATAATAGGTGCTGTGTTGAATGACCACGGAGGTCACCCTACTGCTAAATTGCAATACATTGCAGGGCGAAGCCTAAGCCACTCCTAAAAGCACACAGAGTGAGCGTACGAGGGATCTAGAGACAGTGACAAGCTTCAATTGTTTAAAAGCCACAATAAAGTCAGTGAGGTAATTTTTAATATTCTACTGTATTGCACAAGCATTTACAGGCAATGTATTACATTAGCTTTATACTTCCTGAAGTGCAGTTAAAAATAGAGTATTGGAAAAAGTACTAATACACTGAGCACAACACTAGCTCTCTTACATATTACTGATAATAAGTTTTTGGAGTTTTGTTGCATTTTCTTTGGGTTTTGATAGCCTACATGGAACCTTCAATGTCTAAGAGATATTCTCTGCATGAGGAAGCTGACTCATTAGACAAGACAGAACACTGAAATGCAAGCAATTAGGAACCTTCCCAACCACAAAATTGGGTTAATCATATGGGTTTTACTAATTGGAAACAGAAAGCAGTAACCTTTCTATTCACGTACTTGCTCAACCACTAAAGTTGCCAACAAGCTGCTACCTAAAAGCTGAAGTTTGTTTCAATATTAGAATATAAGTGAAGACTCAGCAGAAATTTGAGCAAAATGAAAGAAAAATCACTTCAAAACAGGAATTATATTTAAAAAAATCTATGAACTAAAACATATGTATTTTCCATTGCAAATGTCAAATACTAATTTTGGGGCCCTTAGACTGGAAGGAAAGCTGGACAGTTTCCATAGCAGGCCAAAAGTGTCACTTTAAGCCTGAGGGATAATAAAAGCAGCTATGTGTACCAACAATGCGAGTAAGTGAGGATTGCCCAAAGCAAAGTAATCCTGTCCCTGTGTCTGCTAGCACCTAGAAGCTGCTGGTACCACCAGCTAAAACCTGATTTGCACTGCTATTCAGCAATTTCACAATTTTTGCTTTACAATTGTAATTTAGCTGTGTTCAGGAACCCTAGCTGTCTCCACATAAAAATATTCTCTAACCATGTTAAACACTGTTTGAAGGATAGAAAGTTAGTAGGTAATTAAAGCTGAACAGATACTGAAATGCTTCTTGGCAAAAGAGACTGAATAATCAATTGTATATGGCAAGATATTATATTTTTGTATTTGAAAAATACACAGACTTCATGTGGGAGAGAAAAGTGGACTGATTATTTTCTCTGCTGAATAATAATGAACTGTTCTATCTTGGATATGCAAAACATTAATAAGCAGTAAGTAGTTAACTTTTTAATCAACCCAGCAGCAGCTTACAGTAGCTCTTTGATGGCACTAAGACACAGATGTCATAAACCACAAATCTACATCTATAGCTTTTCTTTCCTTGCCCATGTTTCAGTTCAGCACAGGACAGTCAAACAGGCAGGATCCTGTGAACAAAGATTTCTACAGTCAGAAATAATATGATAGTTCTCTTCCACCTTGTCCCAGAAGAAAGCTTCAAATAATTGCATTATAAATAAGCTACTTCATTTTGAAACAACTTAAATGTGAACTCTAACAGCTGTTCTGTTTGCTGCTTCATTCCAAGGATCAACAGACTTTGGATCTGTCAGTCCCAAAGATGTAATACATCAAGAACAACAAAGAAGACGCTGCTAAAACCTGTAGCTTTTACCAATGTCTTTGGAGCTAGAGACTATCAAATATATCTATTCAATAACTTTGGCCACATTTGCTTTATTGAATTAAAATATTTGCTTCAAACAGCGTCCAGTAATATGCACAAAAATATTCTCTACTGCAATTCATTTATTAGGACAACAATGAATATGCCTAAGGCCTATATATATGAAAATTGTTATGATGAATTAAAAACCAGACAAGTTGGGTAACAAGCAAAATAGATGAAGTGAAAGCTAAAACAGTTTACAGAACTTTAAACACACAGACTGCAATAGCAGAAGGTAGCTTAAGAAGAGATTGTAAGCTATCAATGTACTTCCATAAGCTTAACCTTAATTTTGATGTTTAATGTAATTAGTATTTGATTCATGGCGAGAAATGCAGTCTGTGTACATTAGATTTGGATCCTGGAAATTAATGCAGTTCCAGACAAAAGGTAACCCATACAATTTCATATACTCTAAAGGGAAAGATGGAGATGGGCCAACCAACTAACCAACTTTCACCACCTAGTTTCCAGTATCAAACCAGAATTTCCAGTGAAGAAAACATCTCTTATTTTCTTATATGAAGGGAAGGAATGAAGCTACAGGAGGTTTCCGTATCTTACAAAAAGATGGATGGAGCATTTTTTCCGTAACAGTTCATACCAAAGGCTTCCAATCTCAACAGATCACTAGTAAAAAAAGGAGTTTAAAGGGATGAAAATAAAGACAAATCAAAAGTAAAAGATGGCAGAATAGAAGAAACTTCTCCCTGAGGATTATTAGAAGTTATTAAACATTCATGAAGGATATGCCATACCCAGCCCCCAACTTTTTTTTTTTCCTCAATGTCATTACAAAAAAATCTCTGTAAAGCCAGACTTGAATTCCTCCTATCTCCACCCCCATTCAAAAACTATTACCAATGTATTACATTTCTCTATGAACAAAGAACTAGAAATCTGCTTCCAACAGCCTGAGAATACAGGCGGCCACCTGTCAACACTAAGAGCTACAGAAGAGATGCCGTGTATTGAGGAAGTTGCACCACTGTCATCAGTGTATTACGGAATCAAGTCAATGACAAACATACTTCAGCTTCTGATCAACCACATGGCTTACCATAACTGCAGGCAAGTAATTATCAGGTGCCATAAATACAAAGACTAAGTTTAAAAATTAACACTCTAATAAAGAATGCCAAAAAGGTTTTTGGTTTTTTTACAATTCTGAACTTGAGCATAAGTATTTATTATTTAGACTTAGTGTTACAAGAACTGAAAAGCCCTGATATCCAGCAACACCACACTGAAATGCTGCTTATGTAGTTCTTGAGCTGAACTGCTTATATCAAAGGAGCACTGATGAGCTTGTGAAATCAAGCAGCTGAAAGTGCCAGATTTGTGATTTTATAAGCAACCAGAAGACAGCTGCCCTATGCATGATAACTGCTGAACTGAGTGTCTCACGAATTCTGTGGCAATGCAGCAGGTGGTGATTTGGTTACTGATGTCACAATAGATGTGAGTTTGGCTGTCTGAGCTTATACCAACACATCCAGTCAAGCCTTTGCCCAGAACCAGCCCATAGCCTAGAATGAATACAAGATTAGGACACAGAGATAACCTCATTTTCAACCCCCTGCCTCAAGCCCAGTTGTTTTAAACACTGGAAGTTACATACCACTAGGTATTTTTAATAAAATTATATTGCAAGTATTTTTATTGATGCCTTTGGCAGCTATCATCATATAAGGCTTGAATGCTGCTCCTTTTGCAGTGCTGCACGCTTCTGGCTATGCAGAGGAAAAGCCGACACATCTGAATGAACAAAAAGCTGCTAACCCTACCAGAGAAAAATCCTTATCATCGGTCCTCTGCTGCGTCATCTGTAAAGTACGCTCAGATCAAAACCTTAATGCTGCTCACAGAAAATTCATCAGGATTTTCAAATTGATGCTCTTATTAATTAAAAAGGCTCGTACTGTCTTAGAAGAGAGTGTCATATCTGCAGCTGCCCTCCAATAACTAAAAGCTTGGCTTCACAGAAAAGATACATAAGGGAAGAGAACTAAATTCTCTCAAAATCCTCCAAAATTTAACAGCCTTTTATAACGACATAGGTTCTTATTTCTTGACAAAGATTTACAAAAATAGATTTTAGTTGGAAAGTTGGTTGACACTTGGTTTCCAATCACCCTGAATACCTGAGTGCTTTGGGATCCTCATGCACAGCCGTGTTAAGAGATAATTCAAACACACACACTTTCAGGCTATACTCCTACACTAGTCCCATTTACTGACTCTATGCTAAGGAAATTTAAAAAGTTTTAAATATAGGACATTAGAAAACTGGCTCCAGGAAAAGGTGGCAATAAGTATTTTTGTAGTGATGGATCAGTTTTCATAGACTATTTTTTTGGAAACATTTGCCATAAAGTTCCTGTCCTATTCACAAAATTGTACATACAGATTTGAGATTGCAGAGGAAAGAGGTTTTGGGTATATACATAAATATATGTATGTATGTATATACATATCTGACAGCTCTGAGTAATCCTTTCAGTGTTAAACATTCCTTGCAGGTTCCACCAGAGAAACACCTCCAGAAAAAAAAAAAAAAAAGCTCCTAATCCAGTTCATCATTGCATTTCTTTGGAAACATGCATTTATTCATTACACAATTAGTTTATTGAGTGCTTAGAAAGGTGTAAGGTTCATTAAAAAAAGCATTTTCAAGTGCCAGATATCCACATATGCTTGCTGTTTGCCCTTTGTCACCTCAGTGTGCCTCAGTGATAAATCAGGAAAAACCTCATCCAAAAGACAGACGCCGTCCGCATTTTCACTCATCTTTTAGCTTTTCTGCCGAAACTGATGACATGGATGCTTCAAGAAGTGGCTTTTAAGTGAATTTTTATCCTTTCTACTCTACACATCTAGGAAATACAATCTCCACAAGCTTCTCTGGTCTGTCCAACTGTCTGTCCAACTAAGAGCTGGGCTGCAGAGAAAGTTCTCAGACAACTGGAATCAAGATGCCTTAATTATCTGCCTCAGCCCTCAATCACTTCATAGCTGCTAAAACCCTTATTATTTGACTCGAGAACTACTTAAGAACTGGAGATATCAGGACTTCATACACATGAAAAATGATATCTGATAAGAAAATTGGATTAGACATTAAAATAAGCAAATGAGAAGTCAGTGACAGCTGCTTCTGTTGATATCCCACATGAATTATATTTTTATTTTAGTTCATAAAAGTCGAGAGCCCTGAGCAGGGGCTGAGAAATCTTTTTATGGCAAGAGATTAATATTAAAACATTTAACCATTAAATCACATCATTAGGGGAAATAATTATCCACTTCACACAGTCAAGACAAGCTACATATCAAAAGGCAGTATCCGAACTATTTTAAAATGTTTTGTTTGAATGAATGGGATGTACCAGAATAAAGACATCAATCACATTTTATTTCCAAGCTTAGGAAAAGTTTAAAAGCACTGTGAAATAAGGCTTCATTGGGAGCCCACTCAATTTTCAAGAGATGATTTATCGTTGCTTAATCCAGTAAAAACAGTCTATTAAATGTCACTGATAAACGGACTTCTGGAAAGGCTGGAGGTTCAACAAGTGGACATGATCTACTGTTTCACACGGATTCTTTTTCAGCTATGCAAATTTGGTTCTAAATAGTCAAGGAACATTTAACGCCAAGATACAATCAAACAAAGCAAGTAGTGAACAGAAGTGCAGAGATAATCACATGAGAACGCAAGCTCCGTGTAGAGAAAGGTAACGTTTAAGGAGATCATGGCAATATTCTGACAAATGTGACAGAAACATGAGGTAGTTTGTATTCTTGCTTGGCATGCTGTTATGCCAGAGACAACCCAGTCTCCTTTCTCCATGTTCCCAACTTTAAACACATCTGTTACATGAGTTCTACATGTCATACAAGGGATCAGATGTCCTAAACCATGTATAGGAAAGTTATAAAATACATTTTAGTACAGTTTATATCAATGTCTTTTCACATGTATACAAAAAGAGTTGAACAATTCATATTTAGAAATAATATCCAGGTTGTGGCCCATTTCAAAACTTGAACTCTGTAGAACTGATTATAATTCTAAATCAACACACAAAATTAATATCTCCCTGCCCCAAACCCCCCCCCACACACACACACCCCTCCCCTCCCCAGTTTAGGTTTTACCATCAAGAAGCGTGAAAACTCACTTAAAAATCTGAGGCTTGCAACATTCAAACATTTTTATCAGTATTTTTAAACAATAGAAAAGAAGGGCCACACAGCTTTCCAGTCAAACTCACTCATCTTCCTACCTTAATTACAATAACTTTCATTTGTGTTTTGTGCACCGTAGAGTCTTGTATCTTGACTTCTCACAATGCGTTAGTCACAACTCTATGGTGCCACACATCCAGCATCAGCATGCCTACCACCATTTTGTTAAACTATAATGAAAAATCAGGCCTGTTTGTAAGAAGTCATTTGTCTTTATCCCTAAAATTGTATTTGGCTGTCATCTCCAAAAATTTCTGTGCAACATTAAAGATAATGCAATAGCATAGTAACAGGGAAATTACTTTTCTTCTTAATGCCTCATTACTGATATTGCTAGTATTCTGGATATCTGCAGCTGATACAAAAGGTATCTCAAGGGTAAGTTTTAGAAACACAAATGATAAATAATTTTGCCCTCATTTATCTAACAGGAAACACATAGAGTTTTCCCTATTCATAAGCCATTAAAAGGATTACTGAATGCCATATTCTTTGATTGCCTCATTATAAAGACAGAAGTCATCATTATAAGTGTCCAGAAACTTCCATTATCAACAGCAGTAAGAATTTGCTCCCCATCAGCTACCCTGAGCGTTACAAGTAGTTTGCTTACTGCAAGTCAAGGCCTGCTAAAAGTGAATGGCATCGCTTAAGTTTCATTAAACAGACCAACCGTCACCTTTATTTAATACTTCCTAAAATATTAAAAGAGATAATAAAGCCTTGAAAACTGTGTAATCAGTAGAAACAATGCTGTAAATAAGAGGATCTGAGATTTAATCGCGATTTTCATACTACATTTCCCTGGTTTCAGAATGACAACTGATCCTTCCAACATGCTGCTAATTATCTTAGCATGTAAAGTTGAGGAGCGGAAAGGAATCGGAATGCTTACTCCGTTCTACTACTTTTACATCCTACACCACTAAATGCATATATAAGACAGACAGAGTCTTCAGTCTGTGTTTGAACAGTACAGCTTTAAGAGTGTGGTTATACTGCATAGGCATATACTAAAAGATTTTTCTTTTACGACTGTGCTATGCAACGCTCTGGCAATAGAAAGATAACAATACTTCTATCTATCCTCAATACTCCAACCTATAGCTCCTGGTACATCTCACACAAAACAGTCTGCTTTAAATTTATAGAACCCATTTAGCTTCAGTAAGAACGCTCTCCAATGAGGAGTTCATTAAGTAAAGTTTAAAAGACCAAGATTTGAAATTAGTATCACAGCTTCTTTTAAACAACAGTTTAGGAAATGTTGACATGTTCAGAAATCCTTCCAGAGAAGATAGTCCTTCTTCACAAACCACAGCCTTTCACTTATATCAGATGCCTACAACCAATATTCTTTTCTTAAAACATGAAAAAAAAAAAAAAATAAATAAATAAAAATTATGATACTAAGAAATTATCTTTCCTAATCACGTATTCAATTTCAAATATGCTACAGTGCAGCATTACCTACTGAAGTGTCCCATGCTTGTTCGTTATTCCACAATATAGTAAAATTGCAACAAACACATGGGTACATAAACATAAGTCTTCAGTATTGTATAACCATCATTTAAACACCAGAGAGCAATCATTCACCTTAATAAAAACATTATTTTATTCCACCAAAACTTAGTACTTTAAGAGAATTTAGAAGATTCCAACTTAATGGACCCCAGCACTATATTCCTGTCAGAATTTCTATTACACATTTTAAAAAACTATACATAAAATCAGCTGTATACAACCAACACTACATTTCCATTATAGAAAAGAAAAAACAGAGAAAAGAAAGGCTGAATGTTTATGCCAAAGCGTGTGACAATGGATTTTAAAACTACCTGGATAATTTAACTACTTATTTCTCATAGTGAAAAATACATACTAAAGATTATGTATTCTCTTATGGGGAATGCACTTTCACTGTACAGTTTTAGGAAAAATGAGTGATTTGGAAGTATTAGCTAAACCTGATACGTATCCCATCATATGAATTCATGTTTCTTGCAGAGAAATTGCCTCAACAACTACGCTAAGTTAAATCAGCCTGACTAAAGAGAAACCTAATACTGTGGAACATGGTCTGTACTTGTCTTCGGACTCAAAATTGTGCTTTAAGTTGCCTTCAACCTCCTCTAAGCAGAGATCGTTTAATGAAGATGTTCCTGAACTAGTATCTTCACCAGGTGTTAGCAGCAGAACACAATGCTGTCGAGAGAAAAACTTCAAGCAAGATTCCTGATCTTGTTATTAAAAATAAGACGTATTTCCAGTAGAAGGAAAGTTAACATTAAAATCCATTCATTCAGGTGCCAAATGGTTTTGAAGTTGAACTGGACAGTGTTCTGAACTGAAACACGTTTACATCTTTCTTTCTCCTGGCACTAACAGGAGATACTATCAATACTACTCCTAAATTAAGCAGCTCACTTGGTTGACTAAAATTATGAGTTCAGACTGAAGCTCCCCTTCAGTAGGGAGTTACGTGTTACTGTTTGTGCTGCTAGTAGAAGAGACAAGAGCATTTCCAAAACACTATATACTAGGCTTTATGTAGTATTTGGGGGTCTGTATGGAATTTTCTATATTCATCACTGCAACAAGAGCAGTCTGTCCTTAGGACTACACTGGTTCTTACATAATGGAAAAAGTGCTCTGCACAAAGTTGAAACTTTGGCTTCAGTTCAGGGAATAAAGGATTAACTGCTCTATCTCCTCTCATTAGCACAGGTGGCTTTATTTACTTTTTTTAAAAAAAATTTAGAGAAATATCAGACTATTTGCTATACGCAGATAGTATTCTTATTTGGATGGTTGTATACCACTCCAGGTAGGATGCACAAGCTGTAGCATTCTCCAATATATAGCAAGGACTGTATGGAAGCATTATAGTCACTGTAATCTGTAACGCTATGAAAATGCTAAAATGCTTATGTCCCAGCAGAACATAAAACACTCCCTCCCAAAGATTTATATTAAAATAAAATGCATTTTTGCCAAGTCAAAATGACAATAGATATTTAGGGAATACTACAACTACATATTTTTTGTGCTCTGTCTGGTCTCTTGACTTCTGTTTTGAGGCACAGTTGAAGCTCCAACCTATTTCATGCCATTAAGATAGAGGTCTGCAAACATCCAGACAAGCATACGTTAATGAGTGAGCTACTTGGAAAACCATAAAGGAAATGTAAATTGAAAAAGGACACAATGTTGTGGTGCAAATGTAGGACCCAGCCTCAGGAAAAAAAATATTTTAGTGGAATGTAGTATACCAAGACTTATCATTTGGCAATTCTTCCCATTTTGTACTAACACCAAAAATATACTTCTGCTTGCAAAGGATGCAGAAGACTGCAAAATGCCAGAAGACCCAGTTCCTATGAAGAACCTGCCAAAGATGAAAAACTTGATTTAAATCCAAGGACCAATATTTCAGAGTCATTATGTGGGGCAACTTCGGAAAGCAATCACCAAAGCTCTGAATTGACATCAAAGGTGAAGCAAAGCTAAGGGAAGATAGACCAAAGCCCAAAAGCAACAGGCATGTGAAAATCTACTAGTAGCCTATGCTACACCTCTGTTTTTTTCATATCACTGCTATTGTTTTACATTATGTTCTACACTAGAAACAAAAATAAACCTTTTAATTGACCATTCATTTCACAGCTGGCAGCTTATGCTCAGTCAATAAATGGCTTTATAATTCTAAATTCACACAGCAAAACTCTTAGTTCAATGTAATCTATTAAAAATTAAGTTACAACTAAAATTAGGTTACTAAATCCACAGATAGCTCTAAGCAAGACATACCCTGACTTTCTAATTTGGAATGAGAGCTACTAGGTGCTGTCGGTGACAACTAGTGCGAGCTCATTATTTCTCAGAAAGCCTATTTGTGGTACCTAAAGAAGCTCCTAGAAATAAGCCTTTCAGATATATTCAAATTCTGTGCCTTTTCTCGCTTCCACTTTAGCTGCTTTGTAACATAACCACAGTAAAGTTTCCATAGGTACTTTTCTTCACTCACTCCATTCAAATAGCAGGACTCCGTCGTCTTCCCTAAGATGTTTGCCCTGTAAAAATTTTGTTTCTTCTAAGTCCTAAAGTACTAGTATGAACTGATGCAATTTGTGATTAGAACCCAGCTCTGGAAATCACTTAAATTTCTGAGTTCAGGTTACAGTGGCCTTTGTTCTGCTTCTTTATTCTTTCCGTTAACATGTCAGAAGTCCTTAGCTGATGATCACAAAAAGGCCCAAACCTAAATATTTCCCCAGGCCAAGCTCCCAGTATAAAAAAACAATATAAAATCAGATTCAAAACATCTGAGTATGTTTTAACAATACAGGGTATTATGTCATTTTAATTTAGAACCACTATTATGTCCATACAGATAAAAAAAAGGATAGTACATTTGGAACTGCCTAAAAAGTTATGTTGTCATTTAAAGAAGTATTTTATTGTTATTGATTCAGGCAGCTCTCAGGAGCACTACATTACTGAAGTACTGGTGCTTTTCAGACCTTCACTCAGTTAAGATGACTAAGATTCATGGAAACATTTTCATGTGTCCTTTATGCTTAGAGGGGAGGCAGGAACAAGCAGCATGTTGGGTAGGCACAGTAATGATATCAGCAATACCCTTTTAATCCATTTGCTTGCCTTCGTTACCAGAACATCAAGGAGCCATCATAAATAAGAGATTATTTTCTTAATTTAAACAATACAGCTAAACACCACACAACAACAAAACACCCTTAATAAAAAATAAATTGACTGATTTTGCTAAATCAGCTTTCTTACTTTTTTGATGTAGCTTACAAATGTCATCTTCCCCATTTCTTAGGCAGATGGATACACGGGAACTCAGAGAAGCCAAGCTGCAAACATACTCCTTATTTAAATGGCTGTTACTCAATACATCTAAGCCATATCTATTTCATTTCCAGATTTTCTATTTATAACTGCCTCCAAAAGGTGTTCAATGCCCTTTAAATTTCAACTTTTTAAAAGCAGGAGGAAAGTATTTTATTAGGGGGGTCAAGGAATATTTTGATTAGGAAAAATATTAATTTTCTACCTCACAAGCAAACATTTCAGAGTCCAAAGTTCCTCTCAATGTTCCTGGCAAAAATCCTGTCTCCTGTGATGAAGAATGCTTGCTGTGTAACACTCCAACCAGCCATGGACTTGAATGACTCGATCATTATAACCACCCTTTTCCCATAATCTTTGCCCCAAGTACGGATAGTTATACATCAACCCTGCAATAAGACCATCTATTTAGAACCTTTACCCTGAGTTTACACTAGCCATCGCTCCAAACACATCTCTGTTTGTGTATCACTACAGTACATGGTTAAACCAGAGCACTAGAACCATCACAGCTGGAGCTCTGGGGGAATAGGGAACTTTCGGAGTAGGACTTTCGTTAAGGAAGATGGTTAACTGACCTGTTTTCTCATACAAAAAGAAGAGGAAAACAGCCTTACAATTTTATGTATATCTATCAACAAAGCTATAACAACTGTCATGAAACACATTCTGTCAAACCGCCTTCCTTTGAAGTAATCACTATTCTGAAAACACTGCACTGGGATCCGCCAGTAGAGCGCTACTGAAGTGAGTTTTATGCCTGAGTATTGACGTACATTATGGAACCATCTGGCTGTCTTTGGAGTGTGTGGAAAGAAGCAGGTTAAGCTATTGGACGAAAACATCAATGCGGTATGCTGGAATGCTTTGCAGCTAAAAGCATTCGGTAACATAACCACTTGATATTCAAGAGACTGAGCTAGCATACAGGAGGAACAAAGAACAACAAATATGAATCAAGATGTTAAGCTTTGGATTTGTTCCCCCTTAAGGTAGAACAGCACCAAAACTCCCTAGTGGCAAATAGAAATAAGTTTGTCCTCAACTATATTATTTACTATTTCAATCATCTATTTTTAAAGCACTTTGATAATTAAACTACATCAGATTCCTGCAATGCCAGTTAATTTTTAGCAACAGTTAGATCACATGGCCAGCACTACCAAAAGCACGCACTCAGAAACCCTAGGTACAACACCCTAGGATGCTCAATGCCACTAGATTTTTCCGAAGATGATTTGGAAAGATACACATTGGTCTATACTGGAAATTAAGGATAAGTATACTGAAACTCCTCTCTTAAAAGATTACAAGATTAGCATCTCTATACGTACCAACAGAGCAGGTTTTCTTCAGCATGCAACACTACCATATGTCACGGTGCTTCAACAGATTTCCTTACAATACAGCCAGGTAGGTATCCCACAATACAGGCAAATAATTCAGTTAAAACAGAAAACTAATCTGTTTAAATTTCAGTTCAACGGCCTTCCTTCTCTAAGACAGACTTGTATATCACTTCTAACATGTTGAATCAAACCACTGGAATTAGTCTCAGACATTTTCATTATCTATGTGGTTTTCAATGTAACTCTTTTTCATACAAGATTCTTTATTAAAAGATGCCACGTGGTGGTTCTTTTTTGCTATATAGATTTTTTTTTTCCTGATACTTGTATTTTGTTCTTCTACAACTTTTTGAAAGCATGTTCACTGTTCTTGTTTGGAATGTACCAGCATATTGCATGCAGCCAATTATCTTTTCTGTTTGTCCACTCCCCCAGTCTATACTTCATTTATCCTAGAGAAAGGAATAAGTTCACTTGACTACTGTCTGAATTCACCTAGAATTTTTATGGAAATTGCACTTGCTCTATTTTTGACTAATCAATAGAAGTCGTTTAACATCTCTTTTCCTCCTTAGCAATTAACTTCTGGGACAGAAGGCAGCGGTCACGTTCCGCTTATTCACTAACGACATTGCTTGGAAGACATGGACTGACGTGTCTACGCTCACAAAGTTACAGCTTCTTTACTATTGCTGCTTTCTGAAACTGGTTGCCATGTTTTCCCCCCTCTTTCCAGGTTGGGCATCCAGCTGCCAATGCATTTGTAAAACGGCATTGTGCCACACTTTAGTGTTTGTTTCACCCAGGACCAACTGTTAGATACAGCTCAGCACGTTTGTGCACACTTCACGTGAACGGTAAATTTGTAGAAAAAGCAACAGCTGATGCATGACATTTACCTGTAGCATATTTTGTTATTTCTCTCCATACATACCTCAAGATAAGCTACTGAACCCTGTTACTGGGGTAAAAGTTCCTTCACCACCATACATGAGTGTGGCTAATATGACCATAGATTTTACACCATTTGAACAGATATCCTAGCACATATTCCCGCAATACCCATTGCTGCAGTAATGTAACCCAGGCTGCAAATGTTTCTTATTGAGACTATTGCACTTATTGCTTTTCTACCAGGGATTCTGTGCTGGACTTTGGAAAAGCCTCATTTAAAATGAAGGAAGTGGAGTGAACTTTTTGATATTGATGCAACGATATTTGAAAAAAAAATAAAAAAACAAAACAACCAAACGAAAAAAAAACCACCAGACTCTAAACGGGCAAAATTAAGATGCATTAGCAGCTGTTTTAAAATGTTATTGGTATACATTCTGAGTAAGATCCATTCAATTGTTCCATATAGTGATTAGATTCTCTCGACTGTTTGAAACCAAACTGAAAGCAGTCATTTAAATTTGTCGTGGTTTAAACTCAGCCAGCAGGGGAGTGGGGTAGAGAGTTGGAGGGTAAGGAGACTCATAGGTTGAAATTAAAACAGTTTAATAACTGAAATAAAATTTAAATAATATTAATATTGACATTGATAATACTAGTAATCATAGAAAAAACAAAGTAATGCACAATGTGGCTGCTCATCACCCACTGACCAATGCCCAGCCCGCTCCCAGGTAGTAATCCCAGAGAAGAGAGAATCCTGCAATCACCATCCCAGAAGTCAGAGCGAGGTTCCCAATACACCCTGTCTACATATACTAAGCATGGCATTAGATGATAAGGAATATTCCACCGGCCAATTTGGGTTGTTTGGACTGTGTTCCCTCCCAGCTTCTTGTGTACCTGTGCACTAGGAGGACATGAAAAGTTGGAAAGTCCTTGATTTCTTCGCAACAGTAAAAACCATCAGTACGTTATGAACATTCTCATATCAAATCCTATACTGAATCCAAAACATAACACTGTTCTAGCAGCTAAGGAAAAAAGAATAGCTCTATCCCAGCTGAAACCAGAACACTATTTAATCCCGTTGGTTTCATATTTAATTTATTTTTTGTTAATTTGTAACCCCATTATGGCTATAATATTGGCTGTTAATGCAAGTTCTAGGTTTTGGTTACCCACAACATGACAGTTATTTAAAGCCTGCTCTCCAGATCATGCGTAAGAAAGGGGAAGAACAAATCTTGATCAGCACATCTGAAAACTGTTTAATGAATGCACCAGTCCTTTCAGTTATGCACATGTACCAATTAGGCATATTTTCTGCATGCACCAGTGACAGTTCTTACCTGTAAGAAACCAAGAAACAGCCCTAAGAGCAAAACACAAATAAGGGGTGGGGTGGGGGAAGTGAGAATATGCATCGTTTCACCTAAAAGAAAATTTTGGTACAGCTAGATGTGGCTGAAAAATCTTCAAACTTTTATTTTCAGAATTAAAAAAGGAACATTAAAAGTGGTTTTTTTCCATTGTGATCTTACAGTTAAGACTATACATTACTTTGAAATGAACTGTCACTAACAGCATAAAGCTTTGGTCACATCGATTATTAAAATTAATGACAACATTGTTACTAAACTAAATCACAACATTAATGAGAACATAACCCTGTTTCAACAAGGGATTTTTTCTAACACTAAAATACGCTCACATTTTTAATATGCTATATATTAGTTCAATTTTTAATGATATAAATATGATTTTAATAGACTTAGAGTACATATTTATTGGTTTATTCAAGAACAGTTGTATATTAATTTTTAACTCCCATTGCTCTACACATCATCATTTTCATGGTTAGGACTGACTCATTGAATTGTTGATTAACTACCTAAAGAGAATATAGATCCATTTAGTTTGTTAGCAGAAAACAAAACATAATTTTCACAGAAATACTCATGTAGTACTCCAGAACTTTGCATATACCTATGCTTTATTGGGCACAGAGGACTCACTAACCATTGTTGAACTATCATGTTAATCTACTCTTGGTTTATTTACAAAGTTCCTTTTTACTCTTTCCTCTACTACAATACAGATTCTAATAATTGATTTTCATATCTTGCACCCTATTAGCATTAGGTTGCTAACCTAAACCAAACTTTTTAAGAATATGTATGGCTATAGAGAGCTTTTTGTAGATTCTGCTTAATACTATAGTTAGGGAATTGTGTTCAATCAATTCCTTCGATCACAGAAAATAAGAACATCTGCACACATTTTTCCATCCAGTTCTACTTTTCAAATCGTACTAATGTTACCACACATTAACACGCCCTTCTCTATTAGCTTCAGTGTAAGGTTAGCATTGATATTTAAAGTTTAGCAGCTTGAGAATGACTGACCTTACACAAATCACATTTTTAGGTTCTCTCTTCAGTTGTTTTCAGCACCAGAATACGCACAGCAAACAAAGAAAAGTATTGTGCTGTCATTCAATTCTCCAGAAGTTATACAGTTCATAGGAGGGAGATGGTTTTGGTAGGCTGAAGCTGTGGCTAGACAAAAACAAAGAATTTTTTTCCCATCCATTAATAGCTTGCCTTTGTTTTAGAAAAAATAGTTTTCATCTAGTCACAGTGATTTTACATTGCACTTGAAAAATTTTGGGAGCTATGTGCAGGAAGAATGTAGTATAAGTATCTTCCAAGTATTTATCTGTCTATTCTGAAAAAAAAAAAAAAAAAATTAAAAAAATGTATCTGATCAGAATAAAGGTTCGCGTCTGGTAGAGTCTTGGGAAAGAGCACAAGAACAGATGAAACTCTGCAATTTCCATTTGCAGCTCAGGGACATCTTAAGTCAGAAGTGGTGTGCTTGTACTTAAAAGCCCTTGGTGAATTTTCTTGACATGAACTTGCCCAAATATTTTATGCAGCTCTGTGGGATCTTATCATCACAGCATTCTGTGGCAAGGAACTCCACAGCTCAGCAATGAATTTTAAGAAAAACTATCTTAGCAGAAGTTCCTCCAGTGCATTTATCCAGAATGGATATAACGTTCACAGAAAACTCCCACCACCTCCTGAGAGCTGGCCAGGCAAAGACAGACTCATTAGATATAAATTCTCAATTACCCACAAAAGTCCTAGCACATGACTAATGAAATATAATTTCTAACCCTAGTCAGCTCATGCAGAATTAACCTTATTTAGTCCAATAAATTTAAAGTACAACAGAAGTTAGAGTCCACTGACTGCGAAAACAACTGTTAAGGCTCTGGAATTTGGACTCCAACTCAGTGCACTTACAAGCAATGACTGCACACATTATGAGTAAATACCATAAAATGAAAAATTTCATCTTTTTCATCGAGGTAAAGAGCAGCATATAAACTATTCAAAACTAATCCTAGCATTTCCCTTTTTCTTTTTTTCCCTACTGTTATTTACATGAAAAACATAGACATAAAAGGAGCGAGATCATTGTACTTCAGACGACTGAAAACTGTTAGACGTAATTAGATCAATTTAACGGTGAATTATTCTGCTCAAAATAGAGTTTAACAGGAAAGTGAGAATTTATTTAAATATTGGAACTATTACATTTACACTTTAAATATAAAATGTTTGGTCAGATACTCATTTCTAACAGTTTTGTAATTCAGAGGTTTGGGGTTTTTTTTGCTTTGCACACCAGTAGTTTCTAAGGTGGTAAGTTACCCTCTGTACAAGCAACATAACACTGTTAATTACAGCTTCAGTCATCTGCAGATACAGCACTATGGATTCAGTTATCTGCATTATGAACTTATGACCTATAGGAAGGTACCATGTCCCTGAATATACTTTTGATCTTGATAAATTCCTTGTTGCAAGCTGAGGACATTCAGTAGCTTAAAGCAGAAAGTTTCTTCTCATAAATATTTGCCACAGAAATATACCTGTATCTGTGAAGAAAAACAAAGGTGACAAAAATAGAAAGATAAGTATTTATAAAAAGTTCATTTTTACCATTAGATATAATCTTTTATTTGACTTGTGGGCATGTCTATCTGAGGGGAGGATCTGATCCCACAGTACTACCAATACTGTGGTATATGCCAAAATTAGATCCCAGCTCTACTGATTTGAAAAGCAATTTGCAATTTCCTAAGAATTATTCAGCTAAGTCATTATGATATACCCACCCATGCAGACTTATCTTACCATTTGTTTAAGACTATATATCAAGCGATACAGCATTAATACAATTTACTCAGTGTGCATGGATTTCTTCCAAATCAGTACCTATACTCCTACAGAACTTCTCCAGTCTCAACTGTTAAATATCTCCAAGTCTTGTGCATTTGTTCTTATTCCCAAGGAAATTAATAGAATTAAATTGTACATTTCTAATTCATCTGTACATAACAAAACGACAGAATCACTTTTACAATGAAATGAAATTTCAGGATTTTTAGTGTAAATTTGCCATTTAAAAGCCAAGCAAGGATTTGTATTTTGATGATGGCAATGTAATTGATTCTGTAAAGACAAAACCAGAAAGCAACACACAAACAAAAAACCAGCTGAGTTTCAAGATCCTAGGTGAGACAGGACCAAGTCACCAGATGTCAAATGTATCTAGATTTTAGGAAAGTTCAGATCTATATCCACGTTTCCTGACTAGTCATTTATCCTTAAAAGAAACTCCATAGAAATATGTAGAGTTTTTCCCCAAGATACATTCTAAAATTTTGACCTGCACCTTTATAGACATATCAAGTAAAAGCTACTAATTTGCATAAAAAAGAAAAATAGAAGCACCTTAACATGCTTTTGTTTTCCTCTGTAAAGGTATGTTTTTATGACACTCAATGGACAGCCTTGCAAGCTGTCTGCAAATTAAGATTCTCTATTTATTTTGATATGTGAAGGCTTTAGAGAAGAGTGTATCAAATGCTTTTTTGACCCACATCCAGTTGCTCCAAATAATTAATGATAGACAGTGTGTAGTCATATGTCAGACAACAGATTAAAAGATAATGGGCAGTCAGTTCAATTTAAAAAAAAAAAAAAACAGCCTGGAAAAAATAAAGAGAATGCCATTTTAAAGATTAAATGTTAATCCTAACTGAAGGTATTTGTCTACTAAGATACCCAGTGAGCTCCTCGGATTTGGGACAGTGTCAGTGTATTTCTTCCGAAGGCCATCCTCACCGATGAACGTCTGGCTACCACAGCTAAAGTTAATTCCACAGATTTAATTCAAACACACAGCAAACACACAATCAGAAATTGCAGCATTATCCTTTTCTTAAACAGGTTTGAAGACGAGCAGATATGGAACTTTCACACATGCTGTCAGTATCCTCATGCACAATTTCCGCAGCAACTGTTCTCTTACCAACTACGATGGGGTGGGAAAAAATATTACAAGTGTAGGTGGAGTGATAAATTTAAGTTGGCTTTTTTCTTGACCTCTATGAAGCAACCACCTTAAGACTCTAGTCTGGTTGCCTTTGCTAGCACAACTGTGCAATTTCCCAAAACTCGGGGCCAGCAGATTCTATTTGCTTTTACTCAGCAGATTCACTTAAACATTTTCCCCATAGTCCTGTGCATTGACATGCTGTGACAGGAAAACCTTGTCAAATCCAACACAATGTTTATTTTGTAGTGGAAGCAAAGCCTTCTCGCATAACTATAGACGGCTTTCTTTTAGGTAAAGGATTGACTGCAAATACCTTATTTCCTCAGGATACCACAGACATATCAGAAAATGCCTGTAGTCTGCTGCAACTTCCACATCTAGGAGAAATTCTCCAAAGTATTTTGGTTTGCCATGTCTTTGGACATTTTCTTGTATTGACATTGTCTATTAACAATACTCAAGTATTTACTAGACGGCAGTTCATAATGAAAATTATTTCCTCCCACCTTCTTATGTTCCTAACTGCCAGCTACTAAGATTAATACTCATGAAGTAAACTAGGGCAGTATAAAATTTTGTTGAATTATAAAATAGTTCCCAATACTTCAGTGTATTTTGAGATCTTCTACTGAGCAGGACATACAATAAAATAAATTTTCATACATGGATTAGGTTGCAAAAAGTATGATGTACCACATAAACAATTCCATAACTGAAATGTACACCAGTGAATAAAGATGGATGTATTAAAAAAGAAAAAAGTTTAACACTGTGTTATTACCTTAAGATAACTATTAGAGAAATCGGAGTTTTAAGAGCATTCATATGACAAATGCATGGAGAGGTCTCCAATACCTTAGACACTGTTCCTTTTTTTTTTTTTTAATATGGAGCATAGCAACGATTACAATCATCTGTACTTGTGCTCAAAGTTACTTCTCCAGGGAAACTGAAGTCTGAGGGGAAAAGGAGATGCTAATTAATATAAATTACAGAACCAACTGACAGGACATTGAATTCTTACCCCTGCAAGGGGAAACAAATGTCCTGAATCAAAGAAAGTCAATTAAACATGAAAGACAATCTGAATTAATGGACACCCTGTTGCAGATGCTTGCTGATTAAAACAAAAAAAAAAAAAAAAAAAAAAAAAAAGGACAAACTGATAAACTTGAGTGTGGAGGGATGTCTTTGTTTTGTGCTTTGCAGGCAGACACAAGTAAACCATGCCAGTGCTCCAGGACAGAAGAAAACCATGCATGACCAAGCGAGGGTAAGACTCTAGCCCAAGATTAATGGACCATGGACCATGTCTCTTATACTCCCCTCTCTACGCTGGGTATATTCGTTCAGTTACAAACAATTCTTTTTCAACTTGGATCAGGTGAAGAATGAGCTTTTATTTGTTCATGGTGTACAACCTACACATATGCACATGACAGGACTGCACATGTAGTAGGTAACATTAATTTTCTCTGTATTGCTTGTTGCTCTCAAGAAATACCACATCTTGTGAGAAGTGGCTGGTTTTTGATAACTTTGTCATTATCTCCAGATGATATCAGAACTTACCATACTGCCTAAATTTGTACCAAGGCTATTACTTGACTGCAAAGGGACATAAGACAACAGTCACAGTGAGAAAGCAGAGGGATACGTAAACTATTGCCCCAAAAGAAGGAAATCCCTTAAACTTCCAGCCAGTTCCAAAGTGGCGCCCTTGCAGTGCTTGTTCACACTGGGAGAGACCATCCACACTCCTGTGGAGTTCCACTGATTAATTTAAACATTGTTGACACCAGGAAAGTAAAGGAGTGATTTGCCTGCAGTAGGATCACTGCTCTTTAATCACCCAGGTCACAAAAGCATTCTGGACTTTTTTCTAGATCTTTCCAATATACGCCGCTATAAAGTACAGTTTTCTCATGACTCAAAACATAAAGTAAAAGATATCTCAAAAGGGGAAGAAAATCATATAAATTAATAATCACAAAGATAAAGCTGCAGTTTCAACTGAAAAAGTTTTTCTGTTCTGCTTTTAAACTTTTTTGATAATAAAATGAAAGAAATCATTGATTTCATAACTCATGCTATTGAATTGATATGTTCTTAAACCAGTAGCGCTTGAATATGCATTAACACTCAAATTATTCTTATTAAATACTTAAGCCACACACTGACATTATTATCCCTAATGCTTTTTTAAAAATGTCCACAAAAGAGTTCTGTTTCTCAAGACATCGATAGCATGGCCAAGACGTGAGGATGCATCCAAATCCTACCAAAAAGCAGCTAGTCTTTGGGAGCTCAGCTGAGGATGACTCTGAAGGCAGCACACCCTGGTTCAGAACAGCCATCACGTATTCCTGACGCCAACGCTCCCTTCTGCCGGAGATAACGCTGCACTGCTGAGACACCGCTCACGTTCATCGTCCTTCAGGTTTGGTTGTGCCTTTCTAAGCAACAGACTGCACGTGGAATTTGGATCTAGAAAGCCTTCAAAGCAAATTCTGGTGTTGGGAAACTCAGAAATATTTTGTGTCTTGTCAGCTCCACTCCTTAAACCTTCACAAGAGCTTTGGGCACAGCCTGTGTTTGTCCGAACAACCCTTCCTGTGGCCCAATTCCAGCCCAGCAGGAACATACACCCACTGGCTCCTGCTGGGGCTGAGGTGGGTGATGAACACCCTTGCTTCACCCAGTCAGAAAAGAAAAGAGAAAGGAGTAAGGACACTCAAAGTGCAAGCAGGGAGTGGGCACCTTCAGAGGCACACAGCTTTCCCAGCAAGAGCTGCAGGACATATCTCTTCCTCCTGTTGCTGTGCTGACTGACAGGAGCATGCTGAACTCCATTTCAATTCGTGCAGTTGTCAGGTAAATTATTTTAAGACAGTGCAGATGAGCTTCACTTGGAAGAAGCAAAACTGCTATGGGAACCCTAAGGACTGCAAGGCAAAACTGCTATGGGAACCCTAAGGACTGCAAGGACAGGAAACCAGGAAAAACAAACAAACAAACAAAAAACCCAAACCCAAAACCCCCACAAAACAAAACAAACCACAGAACCAAACCAAACAAACAGGTGAACCAAATAAAAACACAGGTGAACTATTCACTGGTTTAGTGTTAGTAACACCTCTAGCCATAAGTACAGTAAGGTAAATCCAAAGGTCCCATTAATAGGCTGAATTATAGAGGTAATAAAGTCTAAGTGTATTGATGGGATGCTTTATTAATCCAAAACTCTAACAGCACTAGCTTATAAAGTCTATATACTTCCAGCTGATAGTGGTCAATACATTTCTAATCCACACTGCCACATTTTAATTCAATTATCTTATGTTAAATATACTAAAGCCTCCATCACTTGATGGCATTTCAATTTTGGCTTTCAAATTCTCAGGCTCACCCGTGAAAGGTAAGCTTGGAAAACAGTGCCACCTAATGCTAAAGAACATAAAAGTAGAAGATTTACACTAATAACTTTAACATGTTGCAAATTTGTTTTACACTGATTTTCTACAAAATTCTCTAATATTCAACAATAGCCTAAATAAAAGTTTAAAATGCATCTGTCAAATGACATAACAGATTTGGAAAACAGCATTTTTATTTCAAAAATACCTTTTATGAAAGTAACGACATGTAATTCAGGTGATTGAGAAGTACTTACACTTGAATAACAAATTCCCAAACTACTGTGTTACCTTCAGAAGTGCCTGGGAACCGGAGGATCTATTCCTAAGCAGTCAATATAAGCTGACATTTAGCTGCAAATCATTATATTGAACACCTCTGAAGAAGATACAGAATAGTGTTGTCATTACCCCAATTTATAAAAAAAAAAAACAAAAAAACAAAAAAAAAACCAAAAAAAAAAAAAAAACAAAACAAAAAACAACAGTAAAAAAAAGCACGAAGACCATTCCATAGTGTCTTGGTCAGGTTTGTACCGTATGTTCTTTTAAGTGCTTTTTTGCCAAACTTCCTGATGCAGGAAAAGAAAAATGAGCAAGATCCTCATCTACACAGAAAGAAACAGAAGGAACTTGGCTTTCATAGGACAAATCTCTAGACATCTATCAGCTTTACATAATCTGGAGTGAGGGCTTTCCTCTCAAGACATTTCACCAAACAGCTTTCTGAAGTTGATTCTTACAGAGCAACGTGGTATGTGCAGAACTAGCAAGACTGGGTTTGTTTTCTGTAATCAGAACTAGGTATTAGTAACTTCTACACACATAAATGTTATACTGAATGAAGGAAAGGCAGCACAGTACTGACAAAGTCCTTTGCACATTTAATGAATATGAGAAACCAAGGAAAGCTTCTCCTCTATAATTTCAAGTAGTCCACATACTAAAATCCAGCCCAGAATATTAGAGAAATTGACAGTGAACTGAATTAATGTTGTCATGTATTAATTCAAATTACACAGAGCATTTGCATAAATTTTCAGCCACTGAACTTTCAACTTGTTCCATTCTCAGTGTGAGAAAAATCACATTTCACTTAAGAACACAAGCACTTTTCAAAAATGTATTCAGATAATGCACCTGTACTGGATGACTTTTCTGCCAAGTCATTAAAACATTCAAGGTTCTCTCCATAGATACCATAACCTTTTGCTTTTAATCCTTCAATTAGTTATTGTATACAACAATGCTGTTTTCCAAGCTGATTTATTGGTTTTTTTCCCCAGACGTCCTTCATTAAAATCCCCCAAATGTCACATAGTTTTTCACACATTTACTACAGGACTAACCCAAAAATAAAAAAGAAATAGGAGGTATCTTGCCACAACCACAGCCACTGTTTCATGACCCTGTTACGCTTAAAGTTTTTAGACTGAAACGCTAAGAGTTTCACACAACATTAATTTTATCTTACTTGAGAATAAAGTCCTATAATCTTCAGCAGGCCTGCTAGGGAGATCAAGAATGGATGTGGATCAAGAAGTTCATTCTTTATTTCTTTCAACTGCCATGGAATGCAGTGTTACATTAATTAATTGCGTGGGCTTGAATGATGTAGATTACTGAGGTAGATACCATCCTGGATTTATTCCTTTATTTTCTTTCTTTTGTTAAGTATACTCTAAATATCACATCTTATTAGAGCGTTATTATCGTAACATCAAAGCTTTTGGGTTTGGTTCTACCTTCATTTTAATTTAATTCTCAAACACACACAAAAACCTACAAAGTCCTTTCCTCACATGGATAATAAGGAAAGACACTGTTTGGGAGGTTCAAGGTAAGCACTTGCCTTCAAGTCACATCACACAAAAGCAGACATGTCTAAATAGTGGCTAAAAAGCGAGAAGCCATCCCTCAGAAAACTAAAGGTTTGTCCAAAGGAAATAGAAAGTATCATAAATTCTCGTAGGCTAGATGTAAGAACACAGGCAAAGAAAAAGGACATGGTGGTTTAGGATCAGCTTACAAGAGTCATAAAACATAGTAACATATCCTTTTTCAAACATATCAGGAACAGAATACCTGTCTAAGAATCTGCAGAAGCAATTACTATTCAAGGTATAAGAGTGCTCAGGAAAGATAAGGTTACTGCATTAAACAATTTTTTTTTTTTTTAAATTCATTTTTACTGTAGGGCAGCTTAAAGACCTTCCCCTACTGGATCCCCTCATAGCACAAGACATGCCAAAGGGGTTTTTTAGGGTTCGCCCCCCCCCTCAAATCAAAAGGCTGCTGGAAGACACTATAGTAAGAGAAAATAACTTCTACTCCGAACACTCCAAACACTCCAAACAATAACAAGTTGCTGGGCTCAGGTGGTACTCACCTGTGACTTTTTGGACAAAATCTACAATGAAATAACTGAGCAGTTAACAGTGCTGCGTAATCTCTTGTTTAAAAGTGCCTGATTACAAGAAGTCTGAAGGTCACACATAAGACAACCATTTTGAAAAACCGTTCTTGGAGAGAGAGGGAAGTACAGCCCAGTTCATCTGAGGGCTGTAGATGGAGAACTGGTAGAAATTATAATAAAGATAATTTGCAAGCTCATAGATGGATGTGATATATTGGGAAAGGGTCAACATGGGTTGTGTAAAAGGAAGTCACACCTCACAAATCTATAGGAATTCTCTGAAGGAATCAGGAAGCACATAGTCAAAGCCGGCTCAGCTGACAATCTTCCAAAGAAGCTACAAGAAAGTAAGTTGCCATAGTAGGAAGGAAGAGTAGAAGTAAGCATTTATATGACTAAATAACCAGTTGCCATTTATAAGTAGCTATAAGCAAAAAAAAAAAATAGAGTAAATTGCAGCAGAAGTAAAAGGATTTTCAAAGTTTCTTTCCTTTTTTTTTTTTTTTTCTCCTTAGGCAGCTCAGTAATTCTACACAGAACTCTTAATATTCCAAATTCCACTGTTCTAGCAATGGTCTTTTTGCTGAAACCTCAGAATCCTTCAATGTGAACTTCCTCCACCTTTTTTCAGGCGGCCCCAAATTCCCAACCCTACCTTTCCTTACCTAAAATCTCCAAAAATTTACTCCTCGAATCTACACAATCCTAATGCTCAGATAGGCTTTCAAGCAATCGCACCAAAGCTAATATATGCAAAAGAACTTGCTTTGCCTGTGGGGAAAGATCTACCTTTTCCCCAACAGTTCAATATAAACATGCCCAGATATAAGAGCAAACATTCTTACTCTATTTTTCCAGAACACAACTGTTCACAACAGAAGCAGCCACAAAAGATGCAATTCTGCCTTAAGCTTCCTCACTAGTCTGTTTGTCTGGATAGGAAACAGAAATGTCCATTTCCATGAGTCAGCAGAAGGCACCCAGCTTTCTCCTTGCAAGATAATGAACTGGTCACAGGACAGGAATTTTCAGCAAACAATATCACCAGAGTGAAACACAAGATAAAACAGGGGAAGGAAACTTTTTGGTTTCTCTCAAATATTCTGAGATGGCATGATGGAACCAATTCGTAATGGTGTCAATCAACATATGTCTCTGCCATATAAAAAGTGAATAACCCTAGGCGTAACGATTGGTTTAGTCCCCATACAGATTTACCTAAATGAATATGATGAATGAAATGGTTTTAAGAGTTCTGCAACAAAGGCAGCTTTACACTACTCGCCGCTTGTACAGTGTGTACTTAACACATGAATAGATCTCGCTATATAAAAATACACATTAACATTGTGAACTTTGCTGTAAGTTCTATACACTAGAAAATGTATGCAGGTTTGCCCTTATTTCTATAGAAAAAAAATAATATAAATTATTCTGGCAGCTCATGGTAATTTTAAAATGGATCACCTCTAATACACCATGTTCCATTATGAATCATTAAAGGAAGACTGTTTTGATGATGTATGTCACAATTTACAGGCTCTTTGATGAGGCAGATAATACACTGATGTAATGCATTCCAGGGATTCAGCAGAAAAAAAATCCACTTCTGTTCTCTTTAAATCAATATACATGGCCATATTCTATGCTCGATACACCCCCACTGACATCAGAATTTATAAAACCACACATTCAACACTGTCATGGTGGCAGGAAAGGATAAGGACCACGTCCAGCAAATATATAACCTTTTTTTTTCTTGTACATAACCATGTTTCTTTTCCTTGTATCTTTCTATGACCTGATCTATTGATTACAAAGGACAGCCTTGATTCCCACTATTCAGCAACAGTATGATCGTTACAGCTCAACATGCACACAACCCAACGCATGGTCCACTCCCAGACCCACACATGTATGCGTGCTACAGCCACTTGAAAAGAGAACCAAGAGACTAAAGCATTATACTAACGCAAACTAAACCACAAGGAAAGATATCATAAGGTCTATTATCAACTTGCCTCTCAACAAGTTCTTTAAGATCTTTTCTGAAGAGATTACTTAACTTCCAGAACAAGGAAGAGGGGGAAAGTTGATAAAGATAGAATTTCAGACTCGACTCTGTTGCTTTCCCAGGTGAAAGGTAAAGAACACCTTGAATTTTGCTGCAGTACAATTTTCTTCCATAAGTCTTTTACATCCTGATAAATATTCAAATAAACAATGTTCTCGGTAAGTGTAATTGATATCACTCTCTGCAGTCAAGAGCAAGACTATAGCTCCTCAGAACATAAAGTGCTCTGTAAATGACTTGAGCATCCCAATTTAGTTCTGTCTGATTAACAGCTTGATGTGACATGGTCATATGATATTCAGGATATTTGCTCATCTCTATTCAATTCCTTGCAGTATTATTCCTTTGCTGCACCTTCATGTCCCATGTTAGAGTCTTCTCTATGAAACCACACTGCTTGTTTCACCCAGGGATGGCTGTCCCACAGCTGCTCCAGATTCAGAGTGGGCTCAGTATGTTCTAGTGTTGTGTTTGTTTGTGTGTCACGCTATATGATTCCCGATGGCTTTGAAACACTGGGGAAGAGCCATCTCATCTGTAAAGCAGAAGCTTTCAACTATCCTGCTAGTGCCACTGGTGTGACCAAGCAAAATCAGATGCAGATTAAAAGTGGGAGGCACGGGGGATTAGGATCATTAGCCCGCGTCTCCCACGGTGCCTCAGCACTAACTCATACATTCCCAAAGGCAGCTTTCCTCCAATTCCCGAACACGATATATGAGATGCAGATGTTAGTCCTGCACATCAGGCCCTGCAGCAGACGAGAAGCTGAAGCACTGCTTGTAGCTGAGAAATTTGCACCTCTCCTCAGTAAAACAACGAGCTGTGGCTCTGCCCCTACCACACCAGCCTGCATGAGTCCAACATGCCCCATCATGCAATGCAGACAGCATCCCCTCGCTCATGTCATGGCAGCCTCTGTCTCCAACCATCTCCAGAAGCCATCAGATTTGTTTTCATAATTATATAAACATGACCAAAAGTATAAACCTACATAAATTACATTTTACTTCACAGTAAATTTGTTCATCCTGTTTGCAAGTCTCTATTTGTGGTATGGCCAACTAAGGCAGAAATACTGACACATCTGATACCATGGGGCATTAAAAACGGATTCTTCTTTTTGATCATTAATTTAATCTGTCAAATTTATGTTATTAAGTGTAACACATGACTGACTTCTAAATGCTATTCTAATGCAGATTGTTCTCACTATCTGATGCAGTTATTAGTATAAACTGAAAATGGTCATTGTAAATTAGTCATGGAACAATTAGTCGTGGAAAAATTCACATGTTGCACTGATTTCACACCCACAGTACATGTCTTCTTCAGAAGCTAATTCTAATTTAAGTCATGACAAGATTACACTCTTCAAGAACTGTAATGAAAAGCAGATCCTGTGCTCTGTTCCTCTGTGCACAGAAGTCACAAGGGAAAGCTCAGCTGATGTAGATAACTAAGGGGAATTTTGACTCTTAAGCTAAATCGAAAAGTGTTTATGACTTTTTAAGACATCAAATATTTAAAGAGAAACAAACAAAAGCAATGAGCAACAGGTAAATGATCCTATACTGTTTAACTAAAGAAACTCTAGGATTACAGCATCCATTATTTAATAAAATTATTTCCATACCATTGTTCCTCTTGCATTTCAGGTGAGGACCAGAGGTTATTCTACTGTAGAAATGCACAGGGACTCATTGAATGACGCTAGAGCAGCACATACTAGTAATAAATCAACACCAAGCCATCTGTCTTTCTCAGATTAAGTACTCCTGGTAATTCAAAACCCCATTATCCAATGCTGTACTCCGACTGTTTGTTCAGTTTCCTGTGGTCTCTTTTCCATTTTGGTGGAAAGAAATTTCTATTCCATTTAATAAGCCACACATCCTCAACCACAGCAGTCATACATTTCTGCAAATTTTCACAGCAAATGATTTCCAGGATCAACATGTCATCTTAATATAACTACCTAGCAGAAAGTGAAATGCATTCCTGCTAGTTTTACATACTGCAGAAGTGATTAGGTCATATCCCAGATCATTATATCAGTAATGATTCATTTCTAGTCAGAAAAGCACCAAACTCTTTCAACAGGAATTCAGCTCAGTGATAACAGAATGAGAAGCTTGAACCTGGTCTGAAGCTTTTCATGCTTTGAGCCTTGTTTATGGGCTCCATGATTTAAACCTTGGTACGTCTCATACAGAAAGACTGAGAAACGATAGACAATTAATTCAGCTTCACAGTCCTACCACTTCCAGCTTATTTATTCTTCTATCTCATTAGAAGACTCACTGAAATCCATAAATAGAAGTTGATCTGTGAATTAAATTTGTTCCATGGTAACAGGTAAGTATCTGCAAACAAAACTGAGTTTGATGTTGGTGCTGTCTCCACCACAATCTCAGAGAATAAACTGGTCAGTGTGGTCATGAATACTCCACCAGTGTCAGTTCCTTTTCCAAAGGATGCAATTATTCCCAAAATGCACATCAATCAAGATTGGCCAGACAGCCAGACAGCCTCTGAGCCATTCTGAGAGAAGAGCTGCACTCACTTAGCCACAGTTTTATCCTGTGCATTACATGTCTTTCAAAGCTTTTTGTCTTTCTTTAGATACATTACAGATGTCCAGCCTTTATTTAGGGTTCCTTCTATCCCTTCACTGATAGAAAAGGCAATTTAAAGTTCCTCTTCTCTATCCCTGCATCTTCATGCTGTTAGCCACAGAACAAACCGATCATAGTGAAATACTTCCCTATTTTTGAACTGGATGGGTTCACCGATATAACTTATCAGGCACGCTTATTAGTTTATGTGATCTTTCCAGAAGCAAAGGAAGACAACAGCTAGTAGCCGTAACCCAAGAACCGTTTCAACAGCCTTCCACTTCGTCACAATGAGACCAGACTGTAACCTGTATGTGGACCCACCTCATACTGTGAATACCTCCAGCCCCACGCAGCAGGAACAAAGATAACATTTCCATTATATAACCCCACTGCTGCTCTCAAAAACAGGCAACAAGTTTAAGAGGCAGTTTATTACATCACACAGTACAATGGAGTTGGAACGAGAGAAGTTGAGGCTTTCTCACCCCAGAGGGTGGTCAGGCCCCACAGCAGGTTACCCAGAGAGCTTCTGCAGTCTCCAGTCTACTTGTAGCAGTAGGTTGGACTATAGGCCTCTGCAAGTCCCTTCAAACCTGAGTTATCCTATAATGTTACCATGCAACAAAACCAATTTTTTTTTTTTAATGGAATGTTTGCTCTCTATTCTTATACATACAACACAACTTTTTATTCAGTGATAGTCATTGATGCTTTGATTCTGTTGACATAATTAAAACAAATATTTGCAGAAAACCAAATGAATTCACAGAATGGTTGGAATACATCTTCCGGGAACAAATATGCCACCTATAATAAGCAGGAAGAAAACAAGAAGCAGAGTCTGGACCAGCAATGTATTCAGAAAACTATATTAGAAATCTAAATATCCTTGCCCCCTTTTCGCACATCACTTAGACTGACAGGAACAACAGCAGTCTTGATTTTCCACCAAAGCATTTTCTACACATTGACAGTTAAGAGGGTGGGGGGGGGGAAATGTGTTTCTCATAAATCTGATGGAAATAGATGTGCACACTTCATACTGAACTGAGTAATATTTTTTCTGTAAACAACAACAGTAAAAGTGAAGAAGGGAGCAAGAGAATAGTTGCTTTTTCGTTATTATTTGGACTGAAGCAGTTAAGAGAGGGAAGGGAGGGAGACAGGTCTTTACTCAATGTTTCCTCTCTCTCAATTGCAATTGGAATTAACGAATGACAATCCCCCCAGCAGCATCCTATTTTCCCTCCTCAATATCCTACTCAGAGTTTAAGGGTCTTTTTACAGACCAGTATGCTGCCCTTGCCATTTTCATGGCATGTTCTGCAAGAAACCATTGCTTACTCAGATGAATAAAAACCTCTCCACCTTCACGGATAGGACATGGACAAATTTCAAACCATGGGACAAACTACCATGGAGAAGCACCTTAAGTACATTTTCAGCAAAGCCAGGAATGGGGGCAGGACAAGCATCAGACACAACATAACACCCTCTTTCAGATGTCAGGAAGAAAAAGAGCTAGTAATAAGTCTTATCTTAGATGCACCCTTCTTCTACTGGATGCTTTTCAAACAGAGCTGGTTCCACTGCTTCATGATGGAGGCAGAAACAAATCAGAATTTCAGGCAAATGGTGGTGGCACATCCTTGATATCTGAGGTCCTAAACTAGAAGTTTACTTAGTCTTACTTATAGCCCAGAGCTAAACACAGAGTGGGAACAGTGCCTTGTTCCCTGACAGTTTTCCCTCAATTCTCTGATTAGGGTGAGGTATTGCCCTCATCCAGATATTCAATTTAAAAAGGAAGAGGGACAGGAGGGGAAAAAAAAAAAAAAAATCCAGGATGGATATTATTTAAGTCAAGCACAGTTTTACAGCTAATTCACAGATTCTGGACAGGAACCATCTGAGGCTGTGACAGCTCAAAAGAAGTATGTTCATGTAGCAGTTAGTGAAGACCCACTAACCTCTTCATTTCACTAATATCACCACCCAAAGTGACTGAACATACCTCCACATCCTCTTTAAAAAGACTGTTAGCCTCAGGCAAAATCCCATTTGTTTTTTCTCCTGCTTTTGCTGCATTCAACCCCACATAGCTTAGCTAGCACCAAGGTCTGCAGGTCAAGCAAAAAAACCACCCAACTGTGCTGTTATTCTAGAAATACTCACTTCAAAAGTTGCTTCTAACATTTCTTTCAAAGAGTCTACTTTACTGGAGGGCTGTTAGCAGTCACAGTGTCAGGGAGATACTCAGAAGAAAAGACAGACCTGAAGGTTGATGTCAGGAAACTAACACCAAACCAAAAGGATGCTCAATAAATGAACATGGTTCAAAATACTTTTCAGGTGACTCAAAAATATTTTTTCAGGAGACTCAGTAAAACTAATACAGATTCATCATTCGGGATCCTGATCCAGGATTCAGGTCTATCACATGGCAGATCTTTTTAGCAAAACAGAGATTCACTGAAAGAAACAACAGCCAATTATGAGACCGGTTTGTAAACTGATTCTAGTAGCAGCAGCACCAAAATATTTTGCTGCAGCATGTTTTGCAACAGCTGTAGTAAACACATAGGCAGTAAAATGTCCTAGGTAGTAGTAGTAGTATCTCTTTCACTGGACCAGCTGGTGTTTCTGGAAAAGTCAGACAACATTCCAGACATAAAAGTCCTTCCTTATACAAGAAAGAGAAGCAGCAGTTTCCAATGTATGTGAGTTTAGCAGAACTGATCAAAGTTTAGGTACAGATCAAGTAGACCATCTTTCAAAGAAAGGAGAATTTAAATTTTAAAAAATCCTAGCAAAATAATAACTTAAGACCATTGAAAATTTAAGTCTAAACATGTTGAATGAGTATTTCTTGAAGAGAAAAATACCACAGTAAGTGTAAGGAAGTTCAGATGCAGCCACCAACCAGGTTATCTCATTTTTCAGCACAGAACATACAAAGGAAAACATGTTCTCAGCAGTGAGAACAGACTTTCCTTTTGGTTTAGAAATTTTGTTAGGGGTTGTAGTTCCAAAACTCTTTCAAAATTCTACATAAACCGTTCCCCTTGAACAACAGGTAAACGGGAAACCCATTCTAATTTGGGCAAGACATAATTTACATTTTTGTCTACTTCAAGCAGGCAGATATGCCCAATTTTGGTTTGCCATTAGAACATTACTGGTTTATGAGTTATGTCTGAGAGCATATCCTGTCCCTCCCACTTCTTTTCTCCTCATCTACATAAACTGTAAGGAAATATTTGGCTCTTAACAGACAAATTAACATCCTTTTGCAAAGGAATCAACAAATTAGTTACATATAGAAACCCACTGCTGCAAGCTAAAATAGTCACTGCTTTATTTGAGAAAATATATTTACAAAACCAAATAAGATATATGTAGTTTTCTGGTTCCATTATATAAAAATGAGGGTGAATCCTTTTACAACAACTCTACTGCATTAAGGAAATATCAACACCCTTCTATCATTTTAATGACGTTGCAGGATCAGTTGAAATTAATGGTGTTGCATCATAGATTAATTCAGACCAATTAAGACAGCAAATTAATTGAAGGCTTCTTACTCTTAAAAAAAAAAAACAACAACTTTGTGAAAGCTTGAACTGCTGTCTGCTCCATCTCTCTGCCAGGAACTGCAGGCACACAGCAGTGCTGGTTGAAGAAAACATGTGCATATGCCTGAGAAGTGGCACATGTGCACGTTCCTGCTGAAGTGCCTGAGATTGTTCACAGGAGCCCAAGGTAATTCAGGTTAGAATGCAATTCAGATCTCCCATTACTGAAGGGGGAGCAGCAACCCTGAACAGAAGGATGCAATAGCACAGTAGTTATCAGCTATAAGTCTAAGCCATAATTACTAGATCCATCAGGCCTACCCCTTGACAGCCCCAGAAGGGTCACAAAAATGATGCACATAGATCCTGCTCTCTATTCTTTCAGAGAGCTGCTGTGTAACAGCATCCATTCCTTTCTGATCCTTTTACATAAGTTTTTACGCAGCTGAGCTAACTCTCATCTAATTAAGTCAAGGAGACTTTTGACACTTAAAAATACCGATGGAATTTTACCCTTTTACCCATAACAGCATTCAGGATTTCATATAACTTGTTAGAGGTACTACCCTACTGCCTACAACCTGGAGCACTGCAGGGCGTGTCCCTCTACAGTGTTTGCTTCTCCCTGGACTTCATAATTATAAATAAATATGCAACATGGTGGGCACCGTCCTGCAATGACTTCTCCAGTTAAGACACCCTTCACACGCTGATGTGAAGCATCACTGCCTCTGCACGAGCACAAACCCACCGATCTAGACACCGTGATTTGCAGAAAGTTGTCTTAATTCATATAACTTCGGCTGATTTATGTTTTCATGTCCTTCAGCAAGAGACAAAGAAGCCACAAAGTGAATTCAGAATGTCAAAACGGGTAGAACTTTAAGACTAATTTTGAAAAGCTGCATCATACAGTTATCCTCCAAAACAACTGCTTTTAGTTGAAATGTTTCAAGAGGATTTCCACTGAATTCTAATTTTCATTACCAAATGTTTATGATCCGGGATGTTCTGTGGTTAGCTGGGGCTTTCTTGTTTTCTTCTTCTTTTCCTCCTGGTGGACACTGCCAGGAGAACTACAATGAAATGCAATTCCTCCTACTCCGGTAAAAAGGTACATATTTGATTTTAAATTACAAAAGGCAATACTTTTTTGGTGTTGTTACTTTTAGTAACACAAATCAGGGCAGCTGGAGATGTTATTTCTACCCTGGAGAGTCTTGTGCAATGTTTTAAATTGTAAAGGGAAATAAATGATTCTAGCTTTTATGATAAAACAATTCACAGTGACTTCTCCTGGTATTATTTTTCTGGGAATTGCTGCACACTGCAGACTAACGTAAACTTATATGAGCACCTTGAGAGAAATATGCATTTAAAAGTTTATTTAGGCAAGGTAAAAGATTACACTGAGAAGAATACATTAGCATACGCTAAGCAGAATAGAGCCAGATCTCCACCATGGCTTCATTTTCCTCATGTATATGTGGACAAATGAATTTAAAATTCCTAGTTCCAACTGGATGCAAAATCCTAATCTTTACATTCCAGTTAAACCCAACGGACAGAAACACAAATTCTTTTGTCAGAATAACTGAAAACGGTTCTTCCTGGGCAACATGAGTGACAACTTGACATAACTTCAGCTGGTATTCATAAAAAGTTTTCGAAAGCGATTTAATTATGTTGATCCTGAAAAATTAATTTCTCAAACCAAAATGGAGGAAGCATCATGAGGGCTTTTGTGTTTTTAATTGGTATTTGTTCAGTTTAGATCCTGGGATAGATACCACAAATTTATAACGAACAAATACAGTGAAGTTTGATAAACCTGAAAAAATAACTGCTGACACTGCAGAGTTCTTCTATTCTATGAGCAATTTTTTTCTTTCTAAATCATCTCTGTAATGCCAGTACGCCCACCTTCCATTTGACATGAAAATGTACCTCTCTCCTCAAACACTGTTGTTTGCAGACAATAACAGTGATTTCCAAATCCACGTGGAAATCAAATTACCCCACACCCTGTGCTCCAACGTAGCAAACAGTTTTGAAGAAAGCCAAGTTCCCTTTCCACTAATACACTTTAACAACAGATCTGCACATACTATCAGAAAGGAATGAGATAAACAGTTTGGAAACAGCACTCAGTGCTAACTGGTGGCTCAACACAGAAACATACCGTATCACATCTTCATATTGTAATGGAAAGTTCCTGCTGTAACCTGTATTTCAAAGTCCAAGAGTCTTGGCCCAAGCTAACTTTTTAAAACCACTTTCAGCCTATATTCTGTCCATAAAAAGATTGTAACTAAAGCTCAAATAAGGTTTTTGACAGTATATTAGATTTCTAACATTCTAATTCTTCTCCTACATAACAGATCGATTTTTTTTTTTAAAAGTATGAAAATTAATTTGAATAAACACCCTTAAACAAATTTAAGTCAGGTGCATCTCATACAAGAAATTATCTAAGTTGCCCCTTTTCTACCTCCTCTTTCTGCTTCCCTAGTTATATTTTCCAAACATTGAAAAAAATATTAGCTGTATAGACAGACAATTAAGATCAGTCTATCTTCTGGCACTACTGGCAAGAAGAAAAGGGTGTAGTAAGAGTACATTTTGCAGTAGGAATTGCGATGAAGTGTATATGAAGGTATTACATCAATGAATTTTCTTCACTCATGAGAAATACCAACCTAATATTCCTGTAGAAATGGCAGGAAAAGACACTTTCTTCTCTGGGGAATATGGAAAGAAATGGACTAGTGTAGACTCGACTCCTGAATTTATCACTGTATCTAATTTGAATGTTTACAAATTTACATACATTTACATATAAGATTGGTAGATAAAAAAAAGTTAGCCTTCTCCCCTAGTATGTTCCTACCTCCACAGAAACATACATGGCTACTCCATTAAACAGAAATAGTTAAGCTGCTTTGGCCAAAAGTGAGAATTTTATCTTTTTTCACAAAACCGCAGAGATTCCTTCCAAAAGCACACAAACTAGATTTCCAGATTGCTATATTTCTTACCAAGTCCAGTCTAAGTATGTTTTCATGCACACTGTTTTTATCCTGAAGTGATTATTCATTCCATCTTTTCCCTTAAAAAAAGTTCAGAATAAGCAATTCTTAAGTGTTCTTGTATATAAACATTTGCAAAAATAAAAGTGACAATAGAAACACAGTAGGAGTAAAGGAGTATGGGACACCAAAGTGCCTGGTGTGCTTTGTCACCCTTCTAAGAGAAAAGGAGGAAAGTTCTACACCCTAAAGTGCTTATTATAGTTTATAAAAAAAGAGTAGCTGTTAAAGTATCACTTAAAAAGTAATTTTCCACACAAGAGACAAAGAAGGTCAGAGGAGTTATATTTGCTTGGGTTTGCTGCTGTTGTTTTTTGTTTGGTCAGGGTTTTTAATATGACACAGATTGCAATAAATTTTAATCAATTGCTTCTTAAGGGCTCTTGCTGGAAAAAAAGTCCCTATTCTGTAAGACTGTAACGTCCATCCGATTTTTAATGTTTTCTTGAGTGGAAGTCTAAATCTGTAAATATAAAACAGTTTATTCCCAACATGTGTTCAGCAGCTACATCCCTGCGAGACACTAGAACATGGAGAAAGATGACAAATTCATTTAGGAGACCTGTCCTATGCAAAGGATTCAGTGAGGAAAAAGCAAAAGGCAACTGTGTGGCAGCTAGGCAAGTGGGCAGACAAAGATGAAAAGTTTTAAGAGGACAATAGAGATGACATGCAAAATTAAGATATGAAAAAAAAAAATAACTAGATGGCAGAAAGAGTGAAAATCTCCCAAGTCAGCAAGAAGCTTGGAAACAACGACCTCTCATCACCTTATTCTGTCCCTCTGTAGTTCAATTCCTTAATTTATTTTAGTCCAGCACATTTGCAACTGCAGTCTTCTTGAAGAAATCAACAAGCCTGTGGCTCAGCATGAAGATCAAACTGATTGTTAAAGCTAAATGATGGTTTGTCAGATTGCCAGAATGACTCTAAAATAACTATATTACCATTTTATCAAATCCATTACTGTCACAGTCTAAAGCAAGTACAATGGGTATTCATTTTCCTGCCTCATTGCTAGGTATGTGTACATACTCCTGGGATGAAGGCTAAGCTACTGCTGTAACCGTTCTATTTTACATCTCTCATCTTCCGAACTTCCTCCCATAGATGAACACAAACTGTGCTACCTCTTCCCTGTTTTGCAGTCATATGCAGAAGCCTCAACTAAGATTAGGGCCCCAGGGTGCTGTACAGCAGTAGCAAGACACAATCCTTGCCTCAGAGAGCTCACAGGTTAAATAGCCAAGACAGACAGACAGTAGGAGAAATAATGGAGAAAGCTGGAGATAAAGATAGTTGCCATAGGTCACAGAGCAGGCCAGGAACAGAACCCCTCTCTCCTCTTCCCTTCCTAATAGGTCACATTTCCTCTCACCTTTGGCTGAACTTTCTTCCCTGCCTCTTCTCCTCAGTTATTAATATTTCATTCCCTAGCTCTCAGGTCAGGATTGCTGTTCACATATGATAACATTAACCAGATAAGAAGTCTTATGCAACCATATTAAAAATACTAAAAAGCATGGTAAGATGAAAAAACTTTTCAACCAAGAATGTTGCTACTGTGGTTTCTTTACCCATATGCATTTAGAATTGTTTCTTTTTTACTGATACAGGTATAAATAATTTTGTCTCTCTCTGCCAGTCCATGGCAAGGACTTAATTTCTGCAATTCATGGCTTAAAACATGAAGAAATTCTGCATTCAGATTAGCTGCAACATTTCCTTTGCCCCATAAGAGTTTTGAATTTGTAGAGTTTACTGCAAACATGATAACAAAATTTAGTAGTGTCAAGGAGAACTGCTAATTCTGCTACTAAGAAAAGCTCATAACTTTTACATGTAAGACTGGATCACCCATCCAAATGACTTGGAGCCTGAAATTTTAACTAGTGACTTGCTTTAGATAGATAAACAAAATTGTCTTGACATTTAACTAGACTAAGTTACTGCACTGAACAAAGTTCACTTGACCTGATTTCCGAAAGTGCTAGATACAGCTCCTATTGATTATACCTGTGGCAATAAATTGACGTTTTGTAAATGAAGGTTCAGTGCTCAATTACCCTAAATCAGTTTGTCAAAAAGAGTGTCCTTTGGCTACCTTCTATTAATTATAGCATAACACCTAAGAGTAGTTGTAAATAACATGCCTTAAACCTGTAATAGAAATGCTGATCACATCCATCTTCTGTCATTATCTTTGAACTCCACACTTAGATTCAGGACTTTTATAGTTACATTTCCATGGAACTCTAGACTGGTTTGGGTTGGGAGGGACCTTAAAGACCATCTAGTTCCACCCCGCCTGCCCCGGGCAGGGCCACCTTCCACTAGCCCAGATTGCCCAAAGCCCCGTCCAACCTGGCCTTGAGCCCTGCCAGGGAGGGGGCAGCCACAGCTTCTCTGGGCAACCTGTGCCAGGGCCTCACCCCCCTCACAGGGAAGAATTTCTTCCTTACATCTCATCTAAATCTACCCTCTTTGGGGTCTAATCTAATCTTATATCTAGTCTAAATCTACCGTGTGTTGGCAGCCCAAGAGCTGGACCCAGCACTGCAGGGGGGTCTCGCAGAGCGGAGCAGAGGAGGAGAATCCCCCCCCTCGCCCTCCTGCCCACCCTGCTCTGGGTGCAGCCCAGGATTTTCTTAGTTTGAGGAGTACAATACTCACACTGCACAGAGAACAATTTGCCTAAAACAAATTCCATGTCAAAAAGTAAAAAGAAACACAGAAACAACGAGATCATAAAACCAAAGAATCATGAATCTTCAAGCTGAAGGGAGACTGTTCTGAGCAATATGTTACAAACTGGCTTGCACATGAGGGCAGAATTGGACACAGTGACTTCTAGAGATACTTTATAGAGTCTACATCATTCCAGTGGTTCTATATAAGGTGCATGTTTGGCCTCTTATTTCAAAGCTTGCCCTGCCCTCATTCAGGCTCACATAACATTTCTCTTGAACAGAAAAGGAATGAAAAAAGATTTTAAAGGCAGAAAACTCCCACTATTTACTCATATATAAAGGAAGGGAATTTTAGAATAGGAAATAGAAATAGAATGTAATAGGTTTTTAAAAACTTATTTGTAGAAAAGTTCCTGTGGCCTTTTCTGAAAATAATTTCATAAAGTGGTAGTGGTTGTTTCAGTTCCAAGCAAATACCTGCCTGAGACCTCAGTAATAGAAGCACTAAAGAAAGGGCACTCCTACAGGTGGAGAAAGGCATGTGAACTTAGTCATTCTTCACACATATTAGGTTTAGAATTTAAAAAAAAATAAAAACCCATGCAGCCTTAATTGCTTATCCTTAATCTAAGAGACTCACATTTTCTACCATTTTCATTTAATTCCAGACATAAATACTTCACTTTTTCAACAGTTTTCCCTGTTGCATTGTCTTTTGAAATCCAATAGCAGTGCAAGCAGACACTAAATTAGTCTGTAGTCATTAAAAAGACAGGCTGAAAAATGGACTAGCAATAAAATCAAAGCATAGAACCATATTACTATAGTAAGAGATGTATTTGAGCTGTCTAATGCTATATATAATTGAACTGCTAATGCCAGTTTATAGAATCTCATGTGGCTGACATTAACATTATAAAAGAAACACATCACGAATTAGATAATAAAGAATAGGTGCTACATGTGACTTTTAACCTCTTGGCAGTGCAAAAATCTTCCCCCAGGTAGAATCTGTGTGTTACACACTGTACTGCAACTCGACCCTCACCATTTTCAGCACTGTGCTACAATAGGACGCACAGTAGGATATGCAGCAGGCCTTTACTGTGAGATGTTCCTTAATTTTATGTGAAGTTTAACAAAAGTATCCTAAGCAAAACAGATCCTCTCCGGCTTGAAATGTTCCCTACCACTGTTGGAAATTAGCCGGAGAGGTCGAAGTTACAAGCAACACTTCCGGCACATTAACTACCTGGCAGCACACAGCAGTGAAGAGAAACAACCATCACACACAGAGGAAAGGCCATTTAAGTATGTGCATATACTAAATTCCTTACTGAAAGTGAGATGTTTGTGTCACTTTTCTGACAAACTATTATTCATGTACCTAAAATGAGCTGGATTTGCCTTTCGTTTTAATTGACGCAAATTCACAGTGATGTTGCATCTTTACATATTCCTGAAAAATTTTAGGAGGAAACTAATATGAAATGGATCTAATTTGAAACAGACCTCAGAGCCTCCAAAATGAAGTGTTTCCTGAAAGCACGTTACAAAACATCCGGACTTTTTCCACTAATTTCGTTTATGACAGCCAAGACGACTCAATTCTGTTTGCCTACGTGTCTTCAGAATCTCCCTACTACTTTACACAGGCCACAACTTTTCTCCACGATTCTCTAACTACTTTTTGATTCAAGTAATGTTTACACTCACAAAAACTCACTACAGTTTTAACACACTGATTAGTGCAAAAAGTTATGTTTTTATAGCAGAGAACAATTAAAAAAATATTTCTTACTTGGTTTACGGCAGATAAACAAAGATCACAAAGAGACTTGAGTGGGATGACAAATTTTGGATAACCAGAAGCTATTTGCAAGTTTTTATTTTAATTTATTTAGTGCTACAGATGAGGATAAATAAATATTAAGGAACACAGTTTATCTGTTTCAAACCTCCCGTCACAGAACTTGGAAAAACAGGTAAACATCTTTCAGTTTAGTACTACCATAAGGAAACCACACATACATTTTTATCTAAGCAAACATTTCTCCTCTAGAGTAACAAAACAGAGAGGAAGATGAGCCACTTACATCAGCTTAGGTGCCAGAAGTTCTGACAGTGGCCTGCAGCTCCTGTGAACACTTTTCCATGACCTGTAAAAAAATACAGAAATATTTACTGAGGTAGGAAGAGACTTATTTCACACAGTTTAGCAAGGATATTCACAAAAAAACCATAAAAGTCACATTCATGCCTATCACCAATTCCATTTTAAACTAAGTTCTCCATTCCAAGCGTAACAGCAGAAGTACCCTTTAACATTAGGACATTTGATTCAGTGACAGAAGACACTAAAAAACCCCATACCCCAATTCTGAATCACTCTGAACACAGACTGAAACTGATTTATTTCCAGAAACCTTAACTTTTTAAATACTTCACCAGTCTATGAAATAGTTTACACAAACTACAATCTAGTTATATCTTCATAAACAAAGAATTAAAGCATGATAATATAATTAATGCCATCCAGGATACGTTTATTGAAAATGCATTTCAACTAACTTAATGAGATTAAAAGTTTGTATTAAAAAGAAAATTGCTTGATGTAGTTAGAATTTTATACGGGTAAATTAGACGTGATACTTCCTGAAATGTTGACTGAGAACCTCAAATGAAACAAAGTCAATGCATGTCACGTGCTAATCAAATTAAAAGATGATTAACTGACAAATCTCAGTTGAAAGTCTAAGCAGAAAATCCTCATCATGGAAGCAGAGTTTTTAACAGGTTCCTGCAGGCTTTACGTCTTTTAATAATTTGTTTTTTACAATTAGCCACCTGATGGGAAAAAAAATAACTAGTAAAATCTGAAAATGAGACTGAGAATGGTAAGCAAGAAGCAGGGTGTGTCATGGGTGCATGGGAACACAAGCAAACATTTGAGCACACAAAGGGAGAAGGATTGTTTCTGAATTACTGCATCACAGGACAACAGTAGGAGCTCTGATGTGTTTAGGTCTTGCTTGTTACTGTTTACTGTTATTTTATCTTCTTACAGAAAATCAACTTCAGTTATTGAACACATCTAATTTTGATGGTTACTACATATGTATGTATGTGCATGCTTCTCTAAATGCACATACACGTGTATAGAAAAGGATGTTCTTCCTCAGGGTAACAAATATGCAAGTGGAAAGAATGTTTACACAAAAGGATTAACATGCTGCTATGGAAATTTGATTAATTTTTGTATGGATCCGAGTTCTTCGCCTTAGTGAGGAATGAAATGAAAAACCCTTGTGTCATGACACTCTGATCCATGTGCTAGAGTCAGTGGCAACCAGCAATTCCCTCTCCTCAACAAGTATCATCCTGAGGGCTGGGAAATTGTATTTACAAAAAGATACAACATAAAATTAGTTGAAGATAACGAACACCCCCCATAAGTCAAAACTGTGTTACTTAATTCTCAAGGTGTTACGTAATTCCAATATTATTCTTCTCTTACTATTAGACTTTTCTTTAAAATATCTAGTTTGAAGAGGGCCGCAGTTAGCATTTTAAGCATCACCAACCAACCCTTTAAAAAAAGATGAGGACCAAGCAAAAACACAACCTACGTGCTACTCGGAGACCAACCCAGCAGAATGATTAGACTGAATTAGAAGTCATATGAATACACACCGATTTCCCTCATCAGGTTCAGAAACAATGCAGGCAAATTGTTCTTCACATACTTTGCTTTCAGCGTCATATCCTTTTTTTAAAAAATTTCCAGTCGTATCATGATAGATAGAGAACACTAGCAGAGAAAGTACTAAATCTGCAGAACTAAAAAATAATTTTTGCTTATGATAGTCAATAGTCTGGAATATATGAACTTTTCTGAAAGGCAATGATTGTCCTTTCCTCAAACAGGACAGTTTCACAAATAATACATCATATCAGTCGTAGAGCACAATCTAGTATTGGCTTCACACGCACCATTCCCAGTTTTATCAGCTATATAGGTTAAATAAATAAATAGGTGTGGGGCAGGGGAGTATGTCAGCACTTGATCAGAAGTTTAAGTTGCTGTTCAGAAGAGAAGCGTAGTACAGTTTCATGTTGGATGTAACTCAGTGCCCTTGCTAAACTGCTATCGAAATGTGGGCCCTTCTCCTCATCCTCTGCCCTCAGCCACTCGTTGACAGCCCTCCCCCTGCCCTGGGCCTAGCCAGCGTGCTCATCTGACACAAAGAACAAACCCAAACATCAGAACAACCCCCATCATCTTTCTATTCAAGCGCACATTAAAGTCATATTTCTAGAATTATTTAGGGGCCCAAAGACACATATGTATGTGTAACTACCTTTCCAAGCCCAGTCCTCTGATGCAAAAATCTGGTGTTCAAATGAATGATGGGATTCCAACTTGACATCAAATGGCACATATGCCTCAGATCTGACTACAGCTATTAGCATTCATATCTAACAGCCCAGCATCTCCTGTGGTAAATTATTCCCTATAACTGAGAAGTAATTATCACAAAGTTATTGGGTTATCAGACCTCTAATGATGGTATAATCACTTTCATTATACAATTGATTTGTCACAAATGCTCATATTACAAATATTATTGACCTCCTGCCACTCCTATAATGTAATTAAAGTTAGTTCAGCTTAACACATTGCCCTCCTGTGCTGCTGAAGACACATCACAGAAGCCACGAAGTATATGCAGAGTCACTTTTTGGCTCAGCAGCAGTGACTTAAGACAGACGTTTTTGTCATCTACTTTGCTACTTATTCTCTGAAATCTTACTTTCTCAGTACTTTGCCTCGATGTTGCAATACCCTACTCCACTTCTTTACTTAGCCATGCTTGACTTACCCCAACTACATCATATTTCTTTTCAAGTACAAAATGTATTTCCTATTCTGCAGCTTTGCTTTGTATGCTTACTACACTTGCACCAACACCAAATTAATTTCTGCGTTTCTTTGCCTGGTATTTTTCTTCCTGATGAAGAAACAGCCCAATTAACTACCCTTCTAATATTTTTCTGATTGTTCAACTTCTGCTTTTCAGTACAATTATTTTTCCCATTCATTTCTCTCTGGAGATTTTGCTGAATCTATCTGAAAGTTCAGAAGAACGGGCTGAAGGAAGTGCATGTACACCATCAGTCTTATTTTAGCAGCCATCCCATCCAAACCTACTAGGTAGGTTTCATATGGCATCCTTATCTTCAGCAAGCTGTTGTTTTGTAATAGCATGAGAGCTTTGTGAGTAACCTTTTGAAAATGAGAACCCTATAATCTAGTATTGTTATATTGTTATATATTGTTAATACTATTCAAAGTTGCTATTTTCAAGACCCATCTTTTCTTTTTTTCTTTTTTTTTTTTTTTTAATCTCACAATTGCTTTGAAGTTTAACTGGTTGAGGCTAAAGTACCAGCTAGCAACAGGGGGTTAATATAGTTTGCATATTGACTTCTGAAAGTCTATGGGACCATTAAACTATCCATCTGCCTACACATCTCCTGCATCTCAGAGACTACCACATTTTAAAAGCTGTAGAGGATTAAAAACACAGGATGAGAGGAATCATTTCCCACACACACACACACCCCCCCTGAAGTTTAACATTATTCTATCCTCTAGGACCAATCCAACTTGATTAAGCATTAGGGAACTAGGGAAGAATAGTACTACAAAAAAAGGTGTCCAAAATAATAGAAATTGTGCAGCATTCTGGTTAAGGTATATCTTTAAGTTAATAAAAAGGGAAGATAATGCCAAGAACAAATAGTACTAAAAAAAAATAAATCTAAAATACACAAGCTATTAAAAAACTCTAGAGGAAAATCTTGGTCAAAAGGACTAAAAAATAATAAATATTTTAGTTTTTGGCATTGCTGACATTTAGAAGTACTACATTCTAAATGAGAAGGAAGGAAAACAACAAAAGTTACAGAGCAAACATATATTGAAGAAAGGATTAATAAGTCATCATTGTCAGAAGTGAGAAACAAATATCCAGTAAGCCTTCTAAATTGTCTTCATATTTATATGTAATTCTTGCCTCTGGAGGAATCTGAATTGACAGGCCACAAGTAGAATACATCCGATATGGAGAAAAGACTCCAGGAGTAGATTAACAGCACCTGACTTGCATTGCAGCTACATCGGTGAAGTCAAGGGAATGAAAACAAATCTGACCCATCATTCAGTAGTCACATCTATTCATAACCCATTTTCTAGGTGACAAGAACATTAAGCAGTAAACATGCACATGAATTTTAAAATTTCAGAATCCATTTTATAGTTTTCTAATGCCCTGCACCTTATGTCACCATTTAAATCTTTCTGAAGATCTCCAGAAATTATTATCATCACACTCTAGGAACATAATGCCAGCTGTGCGACAGTTCAAATCTGTGAACGGGTGAGAATCAGCCATCTCATTTATACTGCAGACCACTCACAAAAATGACAAAAACAATGGGAGAAACACACTTTTGTGAAGCAAGAATTATAATTTCTACCTTAAAATTCCATTTTATTAATAAGGACATTTGTGTCTCCTAAAATAGTGTTAAACTGCTTATGAGAACCACCTGTGCCAGAATTTATTAGTAGCCCTATCAGCTTGGAGACAACAGAAAGTGTTTTATGTAGCACAAGGCTTTCGTAGGCTATCTTCGCAACAGACCTAAGTGCTATGCAACTTCAGCTATGAAATTCAGAACAAACACCGCAGAAGATACAGGAGTAGTAGAGGCTGGCTAGAAAATACAACGCTTTCACGTAAATAATAAAGCTTATGTCACATAAATCTTTTTAGCTGCTACTGTGCTACCAGTTGCTTAGCAATGTCCTCTGACAAAAAATTATCTTTTGTTCACAAGTTCACTTAAATATAGAGATAATTGTACTCAGACTTTAAAGACACTTAGCAGGACAGCTAAGCTAATTTTAAGAGCTCGCTGTACTCCAAAACGTCTGTCTTACTGCTTGTGCCTCTCCAACTTGCTCCGTGCCTGACTGTGCAGTCCCATCTCCATCCATACTCCACTATAGCCACTTCCTTGACTGCACCATACAGTTTCAACCCAGTCGGACAGCAGAAAACTACTCAGCGCTTTCTACCGTTAGTTTCCTGCAACCTTAGTGAGCTCAAGCAATTCCTTGAGGGATCAGACGAACAGAACTGAAGCCACACACAGGCAGAAGTGTGGAAGGAGTGAGACTGCATCTTCTAGTTGCCACAAGCTATTAGACCAGTTTAGACCACCTGCAACTTCAACCATAAGGAAGAGTAGCTGGAGATTCAATTTGACTTTTTACTCAAAGAAAAAAATGTTTTGCTGTTACAATAACATAGGAGAAGGACAGTACTGCCAGGCTACCAATGTCTAAGAGCTCTTCACAGGAGATTCACTCTTCAGAAGAATGTTCTCGCTCTTCAGAACAAGTGATCTCTAGCAGGCTGATGATGCCGCATGCAGGGAGGTGGAAGAGTTCAGGCAGAACCAAAGAAACGCATTGAGCATTTTTTTTCCCAGTGTGGAGACAGAATTTTAACAAAGGAATCTTCTTTTCATATGCTCCCTGACATATCAGCGTTCTGCCTGTGACTGCACAAATAAATTTAAATCACATTTCTGAGGAATTAAATATCTCTTCAGTGTGCTCCATTTGGAAGCAGTTTAGGGAACATTGGGCTAAAATAAGACACAAAACCGAAGTGACAACAGCAGGGCTGAAAATAGAGACCTAGTTTAAAGGTATCTAGAGAAAGTTTCTTTCAGAGGAGTCATCAGTCACATAGCAAGGCATAACCTATGGTGCAAATGCTCCTTTTTTTTTTTTTTTTAAGAAAATGCAAAGCATAATACTTATTAAAATTATATTATTAATTTTTTCCTCCTTCTTAGAATCCTGAAACAATATTTCTACCTTTAATACTCAGCTGAATAAATAATAGATACATCCATCTTAAACTCTGTCATGGTCACAGAAATTTTTTATTTTCCCCCCAGCACCCCACTTAAGTAACTGAAACAAATGCATTCAGTCTAACAGCAATTCTGAATTATAGATGCCAAGATTTAAAACTAACTAACTAGTTCTAATTAGAGATACCTTCCTCTGTTTTAATCAGTGGTCCATTAGTCCAAAAAAATCAATTATGTGTTTAATTAACGATTTTTTTTTTAAAAGAGCAAAAATATAGATGACTATGCTACTGCTGTTATTTTCTTGCTATTTTGAGTTTAAACTTAATTAATGTCTTTTGGGAATACAGTTCTTTTGTTCTGTGGAGAATGATGCAATTAATTTTCACCAGTATGATTAAGTAATTCTTAGTTATACTATCACATCACTTCTGTAAGTTTCTCCTTATTCACCACATTCACATACAGGGACCCATTTCCATTTCCACACATAATACTAATGGTCGCTATAAAATATTGTGGACACTGTACATCCATCATTTCCAAGAGGATGTATAGAGAAGCGGTCAGAGGATTATTGATTCTTATCAGATGTAATTAATCATTCTGCCAAGCACATTTCCTTATTCCTGTGCTAAATTCATGCTCAACTGGCACTAACCACTCTTGATCAGACTCTGGTCAAACTCTCTGGTATATGCCACTGGTCCCCCATCCAGTGATCCATCATGTAAAGACGTAGAAAAAATGTTGTGTTGGAATACATGCCTCATACAAAACAATCCCCCTAAAATATCTAAAGAACAATGCAGCAAACTACAATAATGACAGCAGAAACTGTAATCTACAGAGTTCATGTGTGATTTCCCATGACATCTTAAACCAGGTTCTATACAGTTCAGCACAGGATTACCATCATTATTAGTAGCCTGACAATACTATATTGGAAAGTGTTAACAGCAGCCACCAAGGGAGCCCAGGATCTAAAGGCAATCCTAAAACTTCAATAAAGCCCGTGCTTGTGCCAGTTACACTTCTTTTGCCTCATCAAGAAGAGTAACAAAGTCCCCCAGCACAGCAGCAGACAGCGTAACAGCTAAGGCAGAAGTGAATCTCTGCAAATACAACACGAAGTCTTCTATTTGTTGGAAGAAGTATGCTGTCAGCATTAAGAATACGGTATCGACAGAAAATTAATATTAGATTTTTTTTTTTTTATAGCACACACTGGAGAAGCCTAGAAGTTTCTGAGAAAAAAAAAAACCTGTTGGTGATCATTTCAGGAAGGTATCTTGCTTTCTATTTGCCCTTTGTGTTTGCATGAACTATGCTAAGGTGCAATCTGTATTCTGGGTGCAAACCGCATCCTGGGGTGCATTAAACACAGCATAACCATTCCCCATAATCCAGAAAGGGGATTATCCCTCTGTATTCAGCGTTGGCGCAGCCTCGCCTGGAGTACTGTGTCCCACAATTTAAGGAGGATGAGAAGGTCCCTGAATGTGCCCAGAGGAGGGCAACAAAGGTGATGAAAGGTCTGGAAGGAATGTCCTATGAGGAGAAGCTAACGGGTTTTGGACTTGTCCAGTTGTGGAGGAAAGGAGGCCGAGGGGCGACCTCATCGCTCCTGCAGCTTCCCGAGGAGGAGAAGGGGAGAGGGAGGTGCTGAGCTCTTCTCCCTGGGATCCACTGATAGAACGTGTGGGAATGGTTCCAAGCTGTGCCAGGGGAGCGTTAGACTGGACATTAGGAAGCATTTCTTTGCTGAGAGGGCAGTCGAACACGGGAACAGGCTTCCTCAAGCGGTGGTTGATGCCCCAAGCGGTGGTTGGTGCCCCAAGCCTGTCAGTGTTTAAGAGCATTTGGACAATGCCCTTAATAACATGCTCTAGGTTTTGGTCAGCCCTGGGGTGGTCAAGGCAGTTGGATTAGAAGTTCATTGTAGAACCCTTCCAACTGAAACAGTCTTTTCTATTCTAAGGCAAGATCACAGCTTCAACCGATCAATGAAAAAATAAAACCAGTGAAACTTCAATCACCTCTTACAGATATCACAACATCCCAGCAGTGCAGGCAAAGTCTCTTTATAACACTAAATAATTTTTCGGCTGCCCAATCTAAATACTGGCTCTATTTCTGAAGTCCTGACATTTGGCAGTATGACATTTTAATAGATATTTAACTTAAAATTGAAAAGTCTCCCCTTGATCATCAGGAGAGCATGACATATATTAGCAGCATGGTAGTGCAGAATGAAAAGGCATATCAGGAAGTTTCCTGACACAGCATAGAATCAAGACTGTGCATTAAAATGTTAAAATATGAAAGAAGGAAAAAATTACCAATGGTTCATTTCAACTTACCCAGCCCTTGTACCAGACAGAAATGTGAAAACTCCTATTGAAACCGGCTCAGCCAAGCTGTCTCCAAACCAGTTTCTCCGAGAAAGCTCATATGCGCAACCCATCAATGTACTTTGAAGAATTATAATCAGCTTCAGGTAAGGAAGACTTCAATGCCCTCTCGGGGCTTCACATCCTTTTAAATCCTCAAAAAACTGCTAAAAGCAGTTGGGTGTTTTGTTATGTGTTGGTTTATTTGTATATATGACAGTGAAAACATTTCACAAAACAACAGATTTCTAAGGCAACTTTCTACACTAAAATAAGTTTAAAATCACTGAAGGGCTGGTAAAACAACACCAAGTTATCAGACCTGGATCTATGTGCTAAGTTTCAACTGGACCTGGAATCAATTTAAGAAAAAAAGTCTCTTAGTTAAAAAAAAAAAAAAAATAAGGAAAAAAGATAAAATACTTTGCCTTGTGAAAGGCTGTTGACCTGTAGAATAGGTACTTCATGCTCTGTCCCACCACTGATGGGTTTTTGTGCAAGATCCGCTCTATGAGGTTTCCCTCCTGTCCTTAAAGTAATATATGCAAAAGACTATCTCCAGCTCATCACAAGCATCAAGGAAGGAACCCGGACCCACCTAGCAAAAGGACAGAAAGAAATGAAAACTAGTTTCAATGAAGTCGTGCACTGAGCTAAGTATAATCTTGTAGTATTTTGACTTGATTTCAAATACAGAGAGAAAAAAAAAAAAAAAAAAAAAAGAACATCTGCAGACAGGTTTACTTTAGAAGAAAAAGATCTTTCAACAGCATATTTACCTTTGAAAAGATGTTTCAAAAGAAGTCTTCTCTCCCAGACTAATTTACAAACTATCAGGTTTGTTCATGATAGACAAAAACATTCGTGGTAATGATTCACACGAAAGACATGCTGCCCAAATTAGGTTTTCCAGATGCTTCCAGAGGTGAAGGCACAAGCAAAGTTATCACTACACCGTAGAAGACTTCGATTTCCACTGTTTTTTGTTTTGTTTTGTTTTTTTTTTCCGGCTCTTCTTTGTACCTGTGCTTCTCTGCATAAGCCCCCCGGGAAGGTGCCCCACAACTACTTGTACAGAGCACTGTTGCAAATTCAAAGTAGTTTTCACTCAATCCAGGATTAAGAAACTGCTCAAATCACTCTGTAGAAACACACATTGCATAACAATGGTTTTGCCCAGACTAGTGCATCGCTTTTAGATCACTAAGTGCTCACTCAGTTACCTCTAAATAATTAGTTTGCACTAACCAAAAAAGCCTTTACCTTTCCCATAAAATAGTTCTGTTTTGGCAACCACCTTCTGGGAAAAATCTGAAATATCCAATCTAGATGAAACGCATGAGCCCAGCGGCAGAGCTGCGTGAGCCTGTCCCTCAAAGCCTGTGGAACTCCGCTACTGATGGAGACTCACAAGAACCACAAACCTCATGGTTCCCAAAACACAACATTTATTACTACATTAGAGCTTCTCAGAACTTCAAGTCCCATGAAGGAGAAACAGTAAGCCTGAAGTAAAAAAATGTTACAACTATCTCTGGAAATAAAATAAAGCAAATCAGAGAAAATATATGCCTTCACATTTTGACATAATTACTTCCAAAGTAACTAACTCTTTTATACTTTTTGTACTTTGTCTTTGAAAAAGAATTACCAAAAGCACCAACTGAAATTACTCCAGCTCTAATTGCTTTGGAAAATACGGGTTTTTTTCCTCCCCAGATTTCATTTTTTTAATGTATTTTAAAACTTCAAATGCAATATATAGCTGTGCTATGTTACATCTTACATTTAAAAAAGTGATGATGACTGACTATATCTGTCCCTATACAACTTCTGCATTTGTGGAATTTGTGGAACTCCTCCCTTTGTTCTGCTCTTCAGTTTAGTTTCTAACTCCATTGCAGGAGGAGACTGTCATTTTTCTCCCTTCATATTTTGAAATTAAATCCTGCAGGTTTTCAGGCTACTTTTAACTCTTGCGATCTTACCAATTAGCCAATTTCTAATAATGCTGACAGCAACAACATAGACACAGGACCTGTGCTTTGGCAGCTCCCTGTAATTGTTCTAGCAGAAAGAAGAAGAAAAAAATCCCCTCTCAGTTCTTTTTGGTTTTACAGCTTTCTCTTCAAGATGCAAATTGTATAGATTTTGATGTGATGGTATCCTATCAAAACCCCAACAAAAAGCCTTCTGCTGAACTCCCCTCTCCAACTAACAAACATGCATGCCTCATAGTACACGTATTAGAGTTTCTGCATAGATTTTTATATATATAGGAATACTCTCTCAAGCAGATACTCTATACACCTTTAAAATCATAAGTACAAGCAATTAACTGGAGGATATAAATCTTGCATTCCCCCCAAAAAAGAGTAATGCATCTTCTAACTAATGGACTACAATTGCTATAAAAACCTCAGGCTTATAGGAGTGTTCTCCTCCCTGCCCCCCAGTGCTTTCTAGATAAATATCTAATGATTTGAAACTATAATTTCAATACATGAATAATCTCAGCAGATTGCTATAAATAGATATTGATATATTCCTACAAAAATGTCTTTAATGGCTATAGAGCCCATGTACACTTTTAAAGCTTTTTATGTATTTTTAAGTAGTGCATTTTTGAAGTCTGCGATCAAAGCTCAACACACATTCTAATATATATTTTTAAACTGCCAGAGTTTAAATCAATTAGAAATTATTCTAGAATTGACATGAGGTCAGTAGAAGCTATGGGCACCTGTTTTAGATATAACAACACAATCACAAATTTCATCTGAAAGCTTAATAATAATACTTCCAGATAGATCAGTATTTTAACTATTCTATTAAAGATAGTACTTACGAAAAGTTTACACTTACTAATACCAGTCAAAAAATATCAAGCAATTAAAGTAGTAACAGTGCAAAAATTTCTAAAATCAAGGATTAGTTATTAACTCCCACATTGTTCATCCTCCTAGCTTCTGTTTATTACACATCCCTGAACAAGCAAGACACGTTGCTGACTCCACTGAGGTTTTTCAGTTTTGGAAAGAAAGGAAAAAAGCTAACCCTATGAAACAAGTTGCATTTCAAGTCTGTGGGCATATTGAACCTATTGCCCCAAAAACATTACAGTAACCTTTTTGCTTAAAAATGAAAAATCACTATATGCTTTTTTGTAAGGTAGACCACCTGGATTGTTAGAGTGTGTTTTGGTTAACAATGAGCTAAGCCATGAAATTTTGAGTAGAATGTATTTAGGCAAATATCTAACAGCAAAACCATTCCAAGCAAAAGTGTTTTTCTATTGATACATGAAACTTTAAAATATTTATATGTCTATAGATAATCAGTATATAAAATAAGGTGCCTCAAGAATGCTTAGAGGAAGGAGATATTTCCCAGTTTGTCCCTGATGACTGTACCAGGCTTCTGTTATAACCAGAAAGTGATAAGCTTTTGTTTTGCTGATCAGGGATACCAATTAAATTCAGACACCAGAGTGAAAAGAGCAGGCATATTTTACTTAAAATAACTAAATAATGTAACAGAACAATACAGACAACATACAGAAAGAAAAGACAGAACAGCGCGCTTAAACAAATGGGAAAATACCGTGTAATGCATCAAATCGTTACTACCTGAGAAAGAGAATAGTGATTAAGAAAGATCCATCACCACTCACATACGTTACCATCACCCAGCCCTGCAGTGGCTGGGCAGCCCCGGCACAGCGAGGGTTTGGGGAGCCTGTCCCGGCAAGGGGGAAATCCTGCGACGTGCGTCCACCCATAGGCGAGGCGTCCAAAGTGGCTGTGAGCGGGCCCAGCCTTATAGACCCCAAAATCAGCAAGCCAGAAGAGCTGGCACCTTTGTTTTGAGCGGAAATATTTGGTTTCTATCTCACATTAGGTTCCCCCCAGAGCCTGGCCAGGGCTCAAGGGAGAAGGTCAGGGAGTTTCCCTCCTTATCTAATTGGATTATGCACAAGGTCTCACATCAGCCCACAGTGACATACAACCATCTCCACGACCCTGTTATTTTATCCACACACAAAGAAAGATAAATATGCATTCAAGATAGCTACATCTTCCATACATATTTCACTAATGATTACACACCCAGTCAGCAGTTTCAGTTCAGGGCCTGTTGCTCAGGCTTCAACACACCTTTTACATTAGAATAGGTGGTTTGTAATAACTTAGTAAAGTACCTATTAGCACAATGGTTATCAGTTATAAAATATACAGGATTCATCTATAGGCCAACTCTGGCTTGGGCCTGTTGTCCAAGCCTGAGCACTTCAGCTTCTGTTGAAACGAACCCGTGGTTTTCTCTAACAATTTTATGGTGACATGTCAGAAGAAAACTCAGCAAAAGGCAAAGAAAATTGGGTGCTCTGGTTTTAGTCTAATCTGACTGAAGCTCAAAAATGATCCCTTTTTATATACAGTACATTGTAGATTTCAACAACCAGCAGTTGGTTGACTGCATCCTTTGATGCTGGAAGTGTGCACTATCCCTCCGAGACCCTTGATTGTTAAAACCTGTCACAGGATCCAAACGAAGCACCTCTGAATTCATTTTATTAACGAAGGATGCTGCTGGGCTGAGTGCCATGAAGAGGGACAAAATTAAATATTGATGGCAGGGAGTGGTTCTAAGAGGAGGGCTTAACAGATTTAAAACTAACATCAACATCCCAAAGTTGGAGCTAAAAACTGTGGCAATATGAAGCTTAATTGCTGGGTAAAACCAGAATTAAGTGCTGGTCAGCACTGAACACAATACACTGCGATAGCACAAATACGTAGTAATAAACATGGGCTGTTCAGTCCCTGGAATAGTTTTGTAAGAGGTTTATCATCCTGAACACATGGCTAGAACTCAATATGCCTTCCCTTTCTGTATGCAGTGATTTCGGTTTTGAAGTGAAAAGCAGCAATTAAGTTTACCATGTTAAAAAAAAAAAGCCAAAAAAAAAAAAAAATGGTTGGCACAAACACAGAAGATCACATCCTGTATTTAGAGATGCAGTTTGGTTAGAAGTTATTTGCTAAGTAAAATGCTTGCTTAATGAAAAATAATCATATACCAATCCACACTTTGACTTCTTGTAAGAAGAGAGTTCCCAGCTACCCAAGCATACTTGAAACAGAGACAATTATTTTGTAAGCGTGACATTTACCTTGACCCCCCTTTCAAAAGCATTTAGTGAAGTTTTTCATCTCAGGGAACTTAAATATGGTCATAAATAAAACGTTTTGCATACTACAGTGAAGTGAGCTTGCAATCCTAGCTTAGCTTGCTTTTACAAGGAAACATGATCAGCATCATAAGAAACCAGGAATATTTTATCAGTTACAACTTACAGGAAGTCTGAATGCTTGACTCAGTGGTATAGCTCCTACACTCTTTCCAAACTAATTAAGAGATGTATTATGACACTCAGGAGAAAAGCAATTGGTGGTTTCCTGATTTTTAATAAATTAACCATGTCATTTTATTCAGTGCTTTCTTTCCCTATTGTGTGCTTCCTATGACATGTACTATACCAATTATTGTTTTTAAGATGACTACATCTGTTAATTGTCAAAATAAAAAATTTCATAATGTCTTTGTCATAAGATACCTTATTTTATAATAAAAATATTTTTATTGCATACCAACCTGTAAGATCAACTATTACTTTCAGAAATTCATTAAGGTGTAGGTGTGTGAACAGAATACTATTAAAAATTAATATTCAGATTTGGCTGTCATGCAACTCTTGCAATAATCAAAGCTCCCAACTGGCCGATAAAACTGTAAAAGAGGGAATTCTTGCTTTTCTTGACCAATACTAGAAATGTTGGTGGTTATGACCTAAAGCTGACTGAAGTAACTGGGAAGCTTTCTGCTGATTTCTTTCAATCTCATTCAATATAATCATATTATTTGTCTTTTGCATAGATAACTCAGTTAAAAAAAAAAAAAAAACAACTAACCAACAAACAAACCACCAAACAAAAACAGGAACACAAGAGATCTGATGCAGAAAACAAGCAATTAAAGCAATCCCAATTTTTAGGTAAGCTGTTTTATGGTACACTAATTGTATCAACACTAAGTACGTCGTCCAGTGTAAAAAAAGCTTGGAAGGTAATGTGGGAAGTCATCTGTATATCTGTCACAAAAACACAAAGTTTTCTCCAATGCCAGATGGAAGGCAGACCACAAAAGAAGTCAGTTTGCCCAGTAATTTAAAGCCTTGCCAGGCAAATGAGTCTCAATAGTTTGCCAGACAGAAATGAAGTGAAAGCAAGTGGCAAGGCAGTTTCTCCAAATCACCCGTTTCTTCGACAGTTTTAGCCTTCCCTAGTGCACCTGCCATCATCAGAGAAAAGTATGCTGCAGGGAGGCAGGCATCCAGCACCTTGAAAATGAAGAACATGTCTATCAGACATAAAACCAAACACCTCTCTACTACCTGAACCAGCTCCAGTATGATGTGGCAAAATCCCAGGGACAGAAAAAGATCGTGCAAAATGTCAGAGGTGGGACTCTGCTTCCTCAGGAGGAAATGAGCATGTACTCTTGTGTGCTCCACAGAAGCTGCAGAAAATCTCCTCATCTTCCTAGTGCATCAATTCCTTGTCCTCGCAGGTTAAGGGAAAGGATTCAGGGTTTAAGGATTAAGGAACACTGGTAACATACACAGTGGGAGATCGCCTTGGCAAGATAGGGCCTAAGCTTCAGGGCCTGCCACCAGCTAGAAGAGACTAACAACCAGGTCTCAGAAACCTGCCGTCCCCTCTGGTTACGTAGAGGTGCACCAGCTCAGAGGATGGCACGTCCTTTGCATTTCTGCAGCAAGATCTCCTTCTGCAATGATAAGCACAAAAGGGCTGCTCACCATCCTGCTGCACAAGAGAAACTGCCGCACTGGAAGGGAACGTTGCTTTGTGCCTCTGCTACTGAAACACCAGCGCTGGAAAAGCACATTTGTGAGGATGAATGACTGAAGTATAATGGCAAGGACTTGTTCCAGTGCCAGCACTGGAATGCAGCCAGTACTGCCCTTGAAGCCTACAAATGGTTCCAGGAATAATGACAAAAGCCAGCTGATGCTGCCCAGCCACAGAGAAAACCAAACTTGCAGTGTTTGCTCACAGCTGTCCACAGCCAGAGATGTCTGCTTTGGCAAGAAGAATGTCACCCACCTGACAAGACCCCCTGGTGACCCCAGATACTATGAAATCCTAATCATGATCCTAGGAAAGCTTGGGTACAGCACAATTTCGAGATGACAAAAAGGAGTCATCTCCTTGCCCGACTCAAAAGATTTGCACTAGAAGTTTCTGGGGCTGCCAGAGATAAGACTGCTCAAAACTGGACACATCACATCCTTGAAGGGACAGTTCTGGAGTCTGAGCTCTACACACACTTTATCCAGTGGCTTGCATACATATTCATTCTCTCATGGCGAAAGGGCATTACAGAATGTGGGAATGAAGAAGACAGTGCAAGCGCCACAAGCAACAAACAGTCAAGAGGAACCCTTGGGTGAGGGTAGGTAGACAGAAAACAGCACAAAACATTTGCTGCTCTACTGGAATACAATTTCAGAAGCAGAGTACTCTGTCTCAGCTAGGCAGGAGAAAGAAACAGAAATCCTGAAATCACATCCTCCACATCTGACCTGACAGAGAGAAGGAACAAAGGGGGAAGAGGGGGAGGCAGGCACAACAAAAGGGGGGGGGAGCTTTCTAGTCTGAAGTAAATTGGGCACAAATATACTCATTATTAGAATGAACATGTGGACACAAAGAAAAATTGCACTCCTTAAAACAGCATGCAGGCACCATAAAACGGATTCACCACTCCAAAAGAACATTGCTGGTTCACAAATGCAGACTACTGCTGAGATATATCATTTAGCTATCTTTTTGAGCTGTGCTACCTTGGGTGGTTAATTGGATAGTGCCATGGCATAATTGTACACAACTGTTCAGTGTAAAATCCTCAGTTACTGGAATGGAAAAGTTTTAGAAAAATAAAGAATAATTCCGATAATTGTTTTAAAATATGTTGACAACATGCTTTTGCTTCCACTCCACTGAGCTGACTTCTGCCCTTCTTGTCTGCTGTAAACTTATGCTACCCAACCATGTCAGTTTTGTACATGTGGCAGCTAGTCTTTTTATTGAAGGAAGACAACCTCAGCAATGCAAGGAAACCAGATGATATTCTAGTTACTGAAGTTTCAAAGAATTTCTTTGTTGAGACTCAGTAGCTGTTTCCCATATTTATTTTAATAACCCACAATTGCTTACCCAGCTTCAGATTTTGAACTTTAAATTAGTCTACAAGCTGTCACATGCTTTTGAGGGATGGTTCCAGTGCACTGACACCTTACATGAAGAAAAACATTCAAAATACACACACAGTAAGTAATGAATTGTCAAAGCTAATCTAAAGCTACAGGAAGCTGTATGTGTTTTTACACTGTAGAGATGAATGAGCAGACAGCATTACTTACCAGGGGACCATGTTTAAACAACTCTTTTTTTGCTAGCCAGTACTGAGGGAAGAATACCAGGATAGCTACACTGCAGTCCAGTCATCAGCTCTACTGCCTGGATCTGTGTACATTTCTATTTTAAATTCTGTTTCTGGAAGCCAAACACACAGAAAGTTATGGAAGTTGACAAAAAAATGGAGCAACTGTTCAGCATACTAACTATGCAACATGAAATCCCTTCATTATCAGAGTGCACAATTAGTTCACCTCAGTCCGTTAAATGGTTTTTGATGTTGACGTTTACATCCCTGGGCAACCAGACACTGCCTGAGAGAATCACTGCATATGCTGGCTAGAATCAATCCTGCCCCATTTATCAGTTCTAGATCATAAAGATCACCAAATCAAAACTACATTTAATAGTGCTGAAGAAAACTATTTTTAAAAAATATTAATGTAATTACTCAAATCAAAGAGCAAGAAAGCTGACATTTTCTTTGGTGATAAACCCGACCATGACTTCTGATATTGCAAAACAAAGTTTTGCAAAGATACAGTACCTGCAAAGCTCTGTGTACCTGTAAAGTCAAGAGATGAGCATAGGCACCAGCAAGAGAATACGTAACAAGAAAAAAATAAAAGCAGATCAACTTTATGGATTATCAGGCCATCGCAAGAGTGATTGATATCAGAACTGTATTCTCACTAATTCTGAGATATATTTTGGCTTTCTTGCTTGTTGGAGATTTCCATTCCTGCTAGGATGAGTTTGGTGCACTAGAAATGAGATGACACACACAGTGACCTTTGCCAACGTGACATTGCTATATAACTAAAGAGCAGTAAAGCATATGTAATTCCTTATCCGTATTACAGTCCTCATTGTTGGTTTACATTTGCTAGAATTTAATTAAGTGCAAAGATAAGATGATGATTTCTGGTGCAGCAAGAATTTTATTTTTTCCAAAAATATTGCTACATCATCTAATTTTATAGTGAAATCGTTGGCAGCTACTTCTGCAATTAAAGCATATAGTTAGTTTTTAAGATATGGATGCTGTTATACTTAATTAGATATTCTGTATACAGTTTTTCTTCAACTAATTTATACATAGATTAGGGCTAGTTTATTATGCTATTACATACTTTATATATGTAAAAATATATTTGATCTGAAAGAAAACAACTTGCACCTAAAAGCAAGAAAAAAATTAATCTGATTAACTTCAAGTTATTTAAGTCAATAAAAACACAGCTAAAAAAAATAATCTCATGCCAAGATCATTAACCATTAATCATTAAGATCAGTGGTCTTGCTACAACAATGGTGGTAAAATGTTCCAGCAAAATACTACTACAGTCATGGAGTACTGCGTGGTTTTAGCTCTTGCTTAGCTGAGTTAATGGGATTCTTTTTGTTTGTTTGTTTGTTTATTCTACGCACAGTCTGCAATACATCTTAATGTTTTACATCACTGGATTCTAGAGACAGTTTCTAGTAAGTGTTAAAGTACATTCTAGGAAAAAGTGTTTATAATATGGACACTGAGAAGAGCTAGAAAGCTCTAATTTTGGAAGAAATCCCTTCTGTTGCATAACGTATGGTAATGTGTAAATTACCCATCCCACATGTCTTCCATGGGGCATCCATCTTGTTTGGCAAAAAAAGGGAAGAATTTAAAATTTTTGTCAAAACCAACTTTGCTACCAAGAGAGTCAGGTTTGAGACCACCACGAGCTCAGGAAGGTGCCTCCTCCTCAGGCTTTCATTCCCCCTCCATGGGCCACTGCTCCCACCATCTCCTCCCTGCCCAGACCGACCTTTTCTTCACCACGACCATTCCTGCTCCTGCTCTCATGCATCCCCATCAAAAATGCTGCTTTCCTCGCTGCCTCAGCCCAAGCCCACTCACCCTTCATCTTGCCTGCTCTGTGCTTCAGCCACATCACCATGCCTTTCTGCAGAGCACGTCCTAACATCATCCTGACCTCCATGTTGGTACCGGTCAGTTCAGTACCTGAGGCAAATTGACATTTTGGCCAAAAGAGCCAAAATTGTCCAAAACCCTAAACAACAAAACACCAGAAATAAATGAAAAAGCCCTGAGGCATCCCTCAGACACCCTTTCCCTGCAGCCTTCCAAAAGCTCCCAGGCCCCACCACCCTCTCAGGGCACCTGGCCACCTGCCCTGGGAAATGCATGACCTGTTTTTAAGGCAAGGTACAACAACAACAACAACAACAAGGCAGGGAAGAAGGTGTGTGAGGGAAAAAGTGGAGGGAATGATAAACACATGAAGTCAAAGGGGCTGGCTCACTCTCAAAGCAGTATTTTGCAAACCAGCATGCAAAGTCCTTCAGCACAACACAACCCCAGAAATCAGCCAAAAGTTTATGAACAAATCAGCTTTCACATAAAGTCTTATTTCAAGTCCAAGGTGGGGGACAGGGGAAAGAGGAAAAAACCAAGTGGACCACTGTAATCTACCTGCCAGTAGTACAGGAAGCTCCATATCCCCTTCTTGGTTCAGCACCACACGCACAGCAGGAAAATCCTCACTTTACAACCCCTTTCCTAACAGAAAGGGAAGTTTCATTTTGGCTTGTCCCTGAAGACTCAACATGCCTAAGGAAAAGCAGCTATTAAATACCAAACAGTGCAACACACCAAAGAAAAGTGCTTTGCTTCTTTAACATCAGTTCTATTTTTCAGGTTTTCCCTTTGCTGGCTGCTATTTTATTAAACAGAGCCTTCTCTTTCCTACCAGACTTTTTTTTTTTCCCTTGGAGATGTCCCTCCCAGACATGGATATTTTCACAAGACTCCCTTTCTAACATCAGAAAGCCAGCCAGTGCTTCAAGATCCACAGAGCCTCTCCACACATCATGAAGAGGTGACAGCTAAAGCTCATAACTCTGCTGATACTCTTTCAAGCCATAAAAGGAACTGTTCCACAAGAAAAAAAAAAAAAAAAAGTTACTGGGAAAATTAAATACAACCCAGTCTCAAGCATTCTTCCTAAGTTTTCTTAAATAGGCACCAAGAGAAGTTATAATGCACAAATCTCCGTACTCCTGAGGACTCGTGATCTATTTATCACTGAAATTTGCCTCTAACCCAGGAAGATAATCTATTCCAAGCACAAAGATCATTGAAAAAGACCCCAACAGGACACTATGTCCTGCTTCCTGTGGAGGAAAGAGATCAAGTTTGTTTGCACAAGAGATAACAAATCCAGCAGGCAAAAAGTTGTGATAGATGGACCAAGGGGTCCGGCTTTAAAAACTCTTACTTTGTACCCCATGTGTAGTTTGCTTACCTGGAGGGGGAAAAAAAAGGAAAGAGGAGGGAAAAAGTTACTTGCATGCATTATGGCTCTACTGTGAATGTCTTCAGCATCCAAAGCAACAGTGAAGGGACTATTGTGCATTTTTGGTTTTTTATCCAGAGATATTCAAAATACTGCAAAAAGATCTCACAGAAGTCTGATTTGTTTCTATTTGAGCTTTGAGAGATAAACGTGCAGAAATAAAAAAGTATTCAAGTACACACACTGATCTCATGTCCTCCTACTTTTAGCGACTGAACTTGACGTTGCCTATCTGACTCAGAATGTACCAAGCATCCCCCAAGGCAGCTGAAGCGAGTGATGCGTGCTGTCGCCTCCTAACACTACACTGCCATTGCTAGTACCACAGACTACATGTACCAGGTGTGCGAGGCCTCGGAGGATTGTCGGACTTGCTCTGTCTCAAGCTTTTCAGGTCTGCCTGCAGCTACATTTTGTCTTGCTTAGCTACAAAAGCAACATTTTTCTTCTGACCAGGTAGTTCTAACTTGTTTTACTTTTCTGAGGTACCATTGTAGTTTTATGCGGACAACAGTAACAAGTAGTTTTTCTGTGTAGAATGAAATATTTACAGCTAACACCATGGTGTAGGATACAAAAATACAGGCTTGGTATGATAGCAGAGGCCTTTGAGAAGTGTAGACACAGGATGCAAGACAGAGCAACACAGCAGGGAAGTGATGGGGCCCCAGGGCCAAAAACAAGTCACCTGTGATCAGGTAAAGAAATGCAGAGCTGGAACCGGAGGCAAACACATTTTAGGAATAAGAGAAGTAGTATTTAACATGTAAAATGCATCATACACTACCAATTCAGATGCAGCGTGAAGTTGAAGACCGATGAAGAAAGAACGTGCATGCAAAGATATGCCAGAACATATAAAATAGCCCCGTGTAAATGAAAAGAGACAAGAGAGGAGTAGGAGGAAAAAGGAACCATCAGTGTAATGCACTCCTTTGCCCTGGATTGCATCACCCCTACCCCCAAACAGGTAACTCAAGGTCTTAATACCAAGTCTTCAGAGGAGCAAGGAATGGTGAGCGTAACACCAGGAAAAGGGATTGAAACTAGTTTGTGTGTGTATAACAAACAATTTTACCTGTATTATTTATTACGGGGATAATACTTCTGCATGCAGCATTGACTTGTTTTATTTTTCTGAGGTAAATAGATATGAACTAATAATGATTCTTCAATTAGACTGTGAAGGTTTCTATTATAAAGCCAAGAATTTATTGCTAGCATAAGGTGTGTTTCCTTTTTGCCAACAAGATTTTGAGCACAACACCACAATTTCAACACTCAACATTAGAGTTAAAACTGAATCAAATGCTCTGCTTGAGACTTTACCTCACCTCTTGCTCATCTTGCAGGACCAAGACACAAGAATCTCCAAAAAAATAAGGCATTACATTTGTCCAAATTATCAGGTCATCTTTCCAATACTGGAGGAAATGCTGTTGGAGAGAGTCAAAACACAGCCTGTACTCCGTTCCTGATCTATCTTCTTTAATCAACATGGAGAAGCTGATTGTAACAAACCAGATATATTCCTGAAATCTGTTATCTCTGTTTGGGGGTTTTCTGCGGGGTTTGGTTTTTGTTTTTTGTGGGGTCTGAGGGTTTTTTTGGTTGGGTGGGGTTTTTTTAATACAAAGTGATTTCTCTTACATAAGAAATTTCAATCATGAAGCAAAACTGCAGGAATCTTTGAAAACAGATTTTTCTCCCATAAGATTTTTTCCCTTTAAGGCTGATATTACCAGTAATATCAACTGAAAAATAAACAAGAAAATTGTTCACTGAACTTTCTTGCCCTAATTATTTGAAATGGTTAATCACATGCTAGCAAAATCAATACACATATGGCAGTTTATCTATACTCCATTACCGGCAATTATAAATATAATTATGAAGAGAATTCTCCCAGTTTTGCTGCCCTATAGAATTACATGAGATTTTTCAGAAACTAAGCAAAAATATTTGTTTGGTCAGTGAAAAAGGAGGGGAGTAAAGCAAAGAGCAGCAGTTCACCCCCATCTGGCAAATGGTATCTGAAAACTATAGTTAAATATCACTTTGCCATCCTGCATCTTTGGAGGAATGCAAAAGCTGAACATTTTAAAGATTAATTTAACAAACCAAGCATACAACATAAGGCAGGGGTTATTACATTTATACTGCTGTTACAATGGGATCTGATTTTAAGAGTGATCTGAGTAACTCCTGCCTGATAGGCTCCTATTGACAAAGAGCTCAGTTGTACCTCTGAATGGAACAATAGTGAAAATAGTGAAAATTAGGAAGATCACAAGATAAAACTGGGAGCTTGCTTACTAATTAGATCTCCTGGAACTCCTTTATGCTTTACCTTAGTAAGTTACAGGTCATCACCATCCCTTTTATTTGCCTTTTACTTGTTTGAGCAAACATTTCTTTCTGCCTATTTGCAAGCTTAGTAATTCCCATAGTTACAGTTTTCTGTAAACGTAATGGCTAAAAATCAATAGACGCTATGATTCTTTCAAAGTTCATTATAAATTTCAGTGCAACCAAAACTAGTTAAGATCCCCTGGCTGCAAAGACTCGAACATATGAATAAATCTACACAAACGAATAACTATTTTGGGCCAACAAAATTTTTCATCAGTATGAAAAAAGTTACAAAACTTTTTATAAACCAGATTAGGAATGAAGCAAAAAATCTTCCTGGGACAATTAACATTTAAGTGTGTTCACCGCTGTAGTTTTGTTCTGACCTGGGTTTTTTTAGTAATAGGTGTTTAGTTTTTAATCTCATTGGCAGGTCTCAGTGTGTCCTTTTTATATTCTATAAAATGAATTTATTTTAAACACTTCAAACTCCAAGTTTATAAGCATGACTTTTTATCTCATTTTATTACATATTCTTTTTCAATTTACTAGGACAAAGTGGGAAATGTTATACGTTAGTCCTACAGAGAACATGGCACATTAAACCACCCTTGTTTCCCTTTATTACGCTTTCAATTTAGACACCAGTGTATGACCTTAAAGGCACTCATAAGTCCAGACAAAATTTCAGTTGGGCAACTCAAGCTATCAGACCTTTATAAGGTTCCACAAAAGAAGAGATCTTTCACACATAAGAGGAAAACATCCGAAGTTACAACAGGAAATAACTTTTAAACCATCTACCTGTGGAAAAGATATAATTTCTCACACATTCTAGGTTGTAAGGCAGCCTCAGTTTAACAAGAGTCAGGATTGAAAGCCCTCCTTTGCAAAGGTCTTCTGTAACTCCCCGTTTCATGACTGTTGATTTCCCTTTGATGTCCCCACATGGAATACACCAAACCTCCTGGACCTCTGGTCCAGCTTACCTCAGCCTGTCTAGTCACACACTACTCCAAGCAAACAAGAAAAGCATAAACAGACCAACTGTCTAGTAGGATTGTTTTTCTTCCCCCTCCAGCACGGCAGCACTGATCAAGTTTTCCCTAAATAGGTTGGCATGGCACAAAGCCAGCTTACATAAACTAATGGAAATTGTGTGCACAGCAAAGCCATGTAACTGCCTGAATAGGACTCTTAAGTAAGGGGAGTATTCTGTGAAGGCAATGTAAACAAAGTACTTCACAACATCTTGATCCTTTCTTACTCTTTGTAGTTGTATATAATCAATATACCACTATCACAAGGAGTAAAAATGTGACTGTAAATGCTGTCATGTACCATTCTACAAGCGCCATTACAGACCTAAGTTTTTACAGTTCCTCAGAATATTGTTATAAAGTTATTTTTCTAAGTACGTTAAATTAAAGAACATAACATACAAAGAGCTTTAAAATTAAAGTAAAATATTAGGTTTCTGAATAAAAGCCTTCTAAGGCTGAGAGAAGAAAAAAATTCAAAAAGAAATTGCAGAGCTAAAGTTTGTTGGGGGGAAAAAAAAAACAACAGGCATTTAATAACCATGTGCCTACTGCTTTCAACAAAACTTATGCTCTAAACCAGTGGTTCACAGCCTGCGGTCCCTGAGTCATCACCAGGGGTCCGTGAAGGCTTAAAGCAGGGTTGGGGAGCATCCAGCCCAGAAACATTTGGTCTGGCCCCTGGCAAGCACTGCGCCTCCTTTTCCCACAGCCCCCTCCCCTCAACGCTCCTCTCACAGCCAAGCCCCTCCACCACCCCACGCCTGCCCTGGTGCCCCAGTATATTCCGTGCCAGTATGGTCGGCGGGACCCACTTCAACCAGGCAGTTTTTCTCTTAAAGACGTGTTCTTAACCCAACAGCCCTCCTTAGGGCCACAACGGGGCTGAAGCCTGTTCATCCAAGTGGTGGCCCTGGACCCGGAAACAAAAATATATGGTGACTGAACACAGACAAACAAGGGGGGAGGTGAGAAGAATTGTAAAAATTTTTCATCAAATTTGATGTAAAAATGAGCATCAAATTCAGAATTAGCATGTAAAAGCACCATAAAATGGGCCATTTGAGCAAGAAGAGTGTCGATGTTGTTATTTTAAATTCATATGGAATCATTGCAATAAAGATTATAATAGGAGTGTGAGCAGTAACAGATTAATTTGTTTTCCATTCTCTCCAAATTTGAAGACCCTTCATGACAAAACTGAAGTAAATATTTTATGCAAGCTAGTGCTTTAAATTTTGAATTAAGTCTTGGTGGTCGGCAGCCACGAAAGGTATTTAGAGGGGGTCTGTGGTGAAGGAGAGGTTTTGTCAGTTTTGAGGCAGGAACTCTGGATTGTAATTTTCAAAACTATCGATCTACCAACTGACACGTATCCTTAATTTTTACAACCAGGACCTATTTAACACTACTCCGCTCAGCAGTGTTTGAAGGTCTGAAGATCCTCTGAATTTTACAAAAAGTCAGATATTTACTCTTTGTCACAGTGAAGATCAGGACAATACGCTTTTTTTCTCTCCCAGTATTTCATGAAGTTTACTGCAGAAGAACTCTGTTACAGAAACATCAATAAATGCATTCCAAAAAATTACCAGTAAACCCATAGACACTGCTTAAAGCTCAGTTTTACACCGACTACTGCTATAATACCTTGTGTATTTATATGTTAGTACAAATACAAACAGGTTTGAGGCTTGCTCTTATCATCATGACAGTGAAAAATTTGTTCGTACAAATGACTGAAGGAGCAATGGGAAAGAAAGAACAAACTTTAGACAAAACTGAAGATAACCTTATAGCATGGTATATACACACTGTCACTGACTATACATTAGTTTATGCTGTGGCATTTTCTCTTATATCAGCTTGAAAGTACTCAAAAGTCAGCCTTTGACATATTTTTCTTTGTAAACTATTTCTAATAATTATCTAGTTTGGTTCTTATTCTCCTGGATGCAATCCAAAATTGTTTAGGAATTTAATAACAGAAACTGTAATTTATAGTACAGTGATTTCCTTATTAACTTTGCTATCCATTTTGACAGGCAGTCTATAAGATCGGAACTATGAAATCCATTAATACAATTTTTAAATTATGCTTACTGATGAAAAATGGCTCCCTATTGCACGTCTGTCAGTTCTCACTGTCAAAAAAAAAACCCAGTTCTTGCATGGTCTTCTGTCAGAAACCTATCCTAGAGATTTCTTCAATGTTTCTCCTGGTACACAACACTTGGTTTATACCCAATTCCAAAATCCCCTACATCACACAAAAGACTTCACTTTTCACCATGCTGAAATACAGGGAAGTCCGCCCTTCTGCTCTCATAAAGCTTTAACTATTTTCACTGTTATTTCAACAAACTTAGGGTTAGCAACAGCGAAGGACCGGCAGACTAGAGCTAGAAGAGGCATTAAATCACTCACAAACACTCCCTAAGAAATACAAAGTGCATGAGCAATGGACGTCTAAGCTGCACTCCTTGTCTGGGTGCTTGCAGCCTGACCGGGCTCAGTTGTTGTTTTGCCAATTATCAGGCCTAGCATAAAGGACACAGCCAGCATAAAGATGAACCAATAACCAAACTGTATTTGATACAGAAGGGTCAGTACATGGGTGAGCGCTGGGGGTACAAACAAGTCAGTCAGGTTATACATAATCGACATCAATCCCACTGACCCCAACAACAACACCGCACGACCAACAATGGGTGGGATAAAGGGTGACATGCAGTCTCCCATAGAAGGGACGGGAGACAACCGAGTCAACCAGCCAAACACATCAGACCAAGGAAGCCACACCCTGAATCTCTGCACAGCCCGCGTTGACAAAAGCCAGAGCTGACTGGAGCCCAGTCCCAGGGAGGCGGGAGGTCCTTCCCCAACAGGGAACTCTGCCCAGGGCATCCCCCTCACAGACAGACACCCCCCTTCCTGCAAGGGGTCCCAGCTGTTATCCCCAGGTGGGACCCCTGACCTTGGGTTACTGACTGCGGGACCCCTGGGGCTCCTTTACCCAATGGCTCTGTCTGCCAGGCCGCCCCACCCTGGGGGGAAGCCTAAAGGGAAACTCACCCCCCCTTGGGAAGGGCTGTGGGAATCACCCACATGTCAACCTTAATTTGGGACTTGGGGTTGAAACCCCAGCGTTTCAGTTGTCATTTGAGTGCCTGGGACATCATTCCCTCTCCAGGTCTCTCTGAGGAAATCCGAAGGGAGCAGATCTACAGGTACCCTTCAGAGGCCTTACACACAGCAGGGATGGATCCACAGTAGCTGTGAGCATTTTGGGTTTTTTCCTGGCTACTGCTCTGTGGGCTAGCAGAGATCGCAGGAGTGTGGAGCAAACCATCAGCAGCTTTCCACTGTGCAAAATAAGGCTAATGAAAGTAGTTTGTTTAAGTGTCTTGCCCAAACTTGAATGTACATTGAGCTTCAGAAAGTTTACATGCTTTTGGCTGTAGAGTTATGGCTACATGATAATGCCTCCTTTTTTTCCTCACGCTTCCACAGGAAAGTGATGTACTAGTAGCTTCAGATACCTCAAATTCTGTCTAATATTTTTCAGTCTTCACCTCTATCAAGGCTACCGTGTCAGAGATACTAGATATAAAACACTGAAAAATTCAAAAGATTTGTTCAGGGATATTGTAATCCAGTGACATAAGTACTACGATAATACTTAAGAGAGCCATAAAAATAATCTCCTTTTTTGTTACTGTCTTGGTGAGGAGATGTATCTTTTAATACCATGATATATCCCTTAATACCATGATGCCCAGACTGTCACGTGTAAAACAAGGACCCCAGTACTTAACTGCATAACTCAACAGTGCCTAAGAAGTAGGATGTAATGCAGGGGTTCCAAGTCCATGTGTACTCAGGTACCGCAACCAGCCACAAGACCCAGCTCTGGTCAAGGCTTTCATACCTTCCAGAGCTCCACATGCACACAAACTGCCACGTCTAGTGAGTCAGGTGGCAGTGCAAGCTGATTTTCATGCAGGTGGGAAGACTGAAAGACTTCATGCAACAGGTAGGGGTAAACATGTTTAATGATACTTAATGATGTGCAAAGAAACTCAGTTAATACAATGACATCAGCCTCACTACACCAGAGAGATGTCAGACTGTCTCAAGCTGCTACAGTAACGAAGAGCAAGGATAAATCATTTGAAATGCTAAATTTAGATTCTGGTCCAGACCACAAAATCTGAATATTCTGGAAGAGCAGCCTTCCAAACACACTGACCCAGCATTTGGCTTTAAATAAAAAAGAAGCTTCAAAAAATTCCAAACATCCTTCACATGCCATATTGAAATTTTTTAGGTTGACTTTCTTCTGCAAAGTTGCCTCAGCTTGATTTGCAGTAATGATCTTCTTTCTTCCTTCTTTGATTACGGGAATTGTCCAGTGGCTTTGCTTACAACCCTGACCATTATTAACCACTTGTGCTCCATATCATCTTGGCACAGCAGTTCATTATGCCAGAAATCTTTTCAAAACATCCAAATCACAGAATGGTGGCCCTCTGGTTTAGCATTCTTTTAACCCTCAAACTTCAGATTTGCAACTAAAGTTCACAGTCCCAGAAGCTACAAGGTTTTGGTTTCACTTGCATATCATCAGAAGAAACCCCAGATATTTTCATTGAAGAAACAGAAAATAAGAAAGCAGGATCTCCATGGTAGTTAGAGTAGCTGAAAATGCTGTTAAGCAATAAAAATTTAACACTCAAAATGTCTGGGCAACAGAGTTGTCTCAACAGCAACACTTTAAGTGCAATCCTAATTTGAAATCTTTTGTCTGCGTTAAGCAATATGTGAAAAGGCTACAACACATAAAGGTTTAGATGCCGCCAGAACGAAGTACTTTAGTGAATCTCTTCTGTTAAATCATTTTGCTTTTATACTACTCCCATCAAGTCTAAATCTGGTTGAGCTGCTTTTGAAAGTAGTTATCTTACAGCTAGCAGTAGGAACCCAGACATTTTCATAACGGTATTTAACTTGATTTTCAAAATAAGAGATGCCACAACCAGAAAACAATATGAAAAAAGCAAGCTGCAATATTTCTGTTTACATTGCAAACTAGACTAGATTAAATATGAAACACTTCTAAGCCCTCAGTGTAAACAACTATTTCATACATTTTAATAAAGATACAAAATCATCCAAGGAATTGCCCCTAGATAACATGGGAAAATTGGAAAGCAAAGTAAAATGCATGACGTTTTAGACAAGTGAAAAATGCACTGACTTTCTATTAAAAGCTCTGTCAAAAAAAACCCCTCTCAAACCGCCAGTTATATGGGGTAAAAAAAAAACAAAAAAAAAACCCACCAAAACAAACAACAGGCAAGTCTTTGGTTTAGACTAGATAAGTTCTACACATAGAAGGCTCCACATAGGTTTTATACTGAGTCCATCTTAACATCCATTAGAAAAATATAATGAGAGTACCATTATGCAGTGCTATACCAAGATCCTGGCCTGTTTGTTTTTCTCTGTTCTTTTCTACCTTCTCAAGCATGTGAATAATTCTCCAAGTACAACAAATTGCCCCAACCAGCTTTACTGTATAGAAGCTGCTTCATGAAAATTCTAATACCAGTGATCACTAGATAGGTAAATATTTCTTCATGTTGCACTCTCATTCTTCTTATACAATTAATTAATTTTCTTCTGAAAATGTACAGTTTTATTAATACTGGCTATGTGGAAGTACCTGTCATTAATATCACAATTACCTGTAGAAAGACGCAATATTGCTGTGTTATTTGATATATTTTATTAAATAACAATATTCAAGACTAATCAGGTTACTGTGCAAATTCATACATCTGCTTCAAAATATTCACATGTTCAGATACACCACTGCAACACAAATATCCCAAGATAATGTCACAGTATATCTAAGGATACTGCTATAGATTATTATTTATCAAAACAGGAGCTAATTTACATTTACAATTCTGGAATGTTATTCCAGGCTTGAGCAGTCATCACACACAGGCAGTGAGACTCAGATTACTCTGTCTGCTGTAAGACATTCCTTAAAATTTCCTCTTTTGCACGCTTTCAAAATGAAAGTAAATATCCCTCTGATACCTAAATTGCCTTTGATATCCAGGCTAAAGATACACTAGTACTAGATTTCTGCCCTGGGTTTTTTGCATTTTCTAAAAAACAAATACACACAGTCTTATACCACTGTCCCTTATCTAACAATTTTTACAAGGCTATCTGTAAATACATTCTCTTTCCAACAAGAATCTCACCTAACGCATCTGTTCTTTCCAGTTGTTTCTGACCAACGCACTCTCTACATATTATGGTTGACCAGCCCTTACCTTACCTAGTTACCCCTAAACCAGAACACTGAGGAGTCACTGACATTAGCTCCTCCAAACATGAGGAATGTCTTTTCAGCCTGCTGCATAAGAAGGAAATCTCTTTTCCTTCCTCAGCTCCTCTTTCATATATGTGGAGCCAAAAGAGAGCTCTTCTTCCAAGCAGCTAACTACACCCCTAGCATCACCAATACCTGCACATGTTCTGCCAGAAGAGATGTTCATGTCATGGCATGACACTTTCAGCAAGTCAGCTTCATGCGGTGCTTCATGTTGCTGAAAAGATACTTCAACCAGCTCTGACTCCCATATCTTTGTACTACACCACAGTTATTCCTGGAAGCTATTAGATAACTGATAATAGGACAGGATCCAGAACTAGGCTAAAAGATGAACAGTCAGCTGGTCTGTACCCTGTTGCCACCATGATAAAAAATAGACCAGTTCTGAAAATCATCAGCAAAACTGTACCCATGTCATTTACTTAGTCCTAGAGTTTCACACTGTTTTTCTAATAATCTCAGGTACCCATGGGTTCAAAATTCTTATGATGTTGAAGTGTTAGTAAACTTACATAACAGAGAACACCACCACATCTTTCCTCATACATCTAACAAAGCAAGATTCAGATATATAAATACGTAACTTGCTTGCTCTCTTGGATTTGGACTGTCTGATGACAACTGCATCTCCTGCTGTAAACCAGCAGCTTCCCACGGTGAGGAACAGAGAACGTTTTCACCCCTATCCTCATGCTGCTGTGCAAGGCACAGCAATGACAGAGACAAGCAGATGGCTTTGGACATCTTCAGTTTGCAAGCAAAGACACTTTGCTGTATACCTAACAAATGTGTTACCATGTTCCCAAAAGTATGTCTGTCATCACAACCACCTCCTGCTGTCAACTTCAACATCAGGGTACATACAATAAGCCCAAACAGTGGAAGACTGAGCTGTTGAAATATCAATGGATTAGTGTGTTCAAACACTTTGAAAATCATGCTCTCCGGGGAGAATGAGAGATCTGCTTATCCTAACAGGCAAAACATTATCAGGTTATCCAGAACTCTTGTTCATAACTTGTCTTTCCAATTGGCCCAAGTTCACATAGAAACTGAAGAGCACGTCTTGCTGCTGATACATTTCTATTCACCTTCTGGCTATCATCTGAGTGCCTGTAGTTAGCCCCAGAAGAATTTGGAAAATTGATTACCTTAAAGCCTGTTATCATTCCGGCCTGTTAGCAGCCTGGCAGCTGAGAGTGAACTATGGTATCAGCTGCCTCACAAACTCACTACCACCACGTGCTGATTTGATGTGGCCCAAATCCATCTGGACAGGGACTGAGTTACCTCACGTAGCTGCTGAAGCTTATTGCAAGCCAGTTTCTGCACATACTTAGGTACCGACAGAAGAGAACCAAACCCTCAATGAATACAGCATCATACAAAAGACCAGCCAAGCCTTACCCATCTCACTGTCAACATCCCAAACCAGATTCTCACTGAGACGACAACAGGCATGAACAAGAGAACTCAATGCCAGAAACACTTTAGGAAAAAATCACCCATATCTAAGAACATGAGGACAGAACAAGCATATGTCTTTGACACTAAGATGAACTGCCCTCTTGCCATACATAGTTTTAAATGTTTTAGACTCTTATCCTAAGCATCCTATGGAACAGCAATTGTGGTGGATTCTCAAAAATCTAGAAAATAAATATGTCCTGTGTGCAGACTGCTGGTCTCTCTGGAGAAGTCCTCTGCCTGACAAAACCATCGCCCAGCATTCAATGGCTAAACAGCCCTCCTGCCACTCAGACACTGTCCTTGCTCTTCCTTAGATACCGTAAGTGCCCCACAACAGTGCAGGAAACAGCAAGATGGAAGAGCACTGAGAATAGCGTGTGTCTGCAATGGCAACAGACAAGGTCAAAGCCTCAAAGAAGTCTGTTCTGTTTGAAAGGTATAACTTTTTTAACAAGGTTATTGTACCACTTAAAAACAGTTGAGCAATAAAACTCAGTCCTCACATCTAATCACGCAAATACGTACTCTAACCATTCTCTTCATATTTTATTTTTTTCTCTAAAAATATCTAAAATAGTAAACCATAAACTCTCCAGCAAATTAAAACAATTAAAAATTTAAGTGATCACTAAGTCCACAATTTGGTGATACAATCATGTATCTTCAATTAGATATTCACGGCCTGCAAATAAATTTATTTAGGCCAATGTATCAGCATCATCAACAAAAAATATTCATCATAATTACCACTTTCATCTGGCAGAAATTAGCAGCAGATGTTATGGAACTTTTCCATGTTTGTATTCATAGATGCTTGACATTCCCCCATTGAGTTCTAAATAAGAAAGCACAATGAATAATCATCCCATGTTCACAGAACACTGTTTTGACTCATAATCTGTGCCTACTTTCAAGTCACATCTCAGACTGCAGCAGCCATTACTTTTCGGACTCAATCTTCAGCAACACAATTTGCTCCATATAAAGGATGCAAAACACTGAAGTGAAATATTGGCTTGCAGTTCAACTTCTGCCCAATCACTATAATTATTCCTTGGCAAGTCTGATTTGCATCAACACCACACCACCAGTAAGAAATGTCCGGTGTCCTACTCTGTAGCCCACAGGTAACCAGCAGTATTTGTTTTACTTGCATAGTAGAACAGATCTTTAAATGTACAGCAAACTCTTCTCCAATAACGAATATTTTCTTAGTCCAACCACACTTTCAACTGCAAACATTTATTCAATAATGATAAAAACTGGGATTTAGGATTAAAAAAAAACAAAATCAAAACAAACTCAAAAGCCAATACACAAAAAATGACCTTGTTGGCTGCCCCAGCGAAGTTATACCTGTTCTTTCCGCTGGTCAGGAATCACTCAGCACAGACTGGTGACAAAGTTTGGGAAGGGCAGGGAGGCAGCTTCTCATATGTACCTCCATGGGAAACAGAAATCTGGGTATTTCAAAAATCAGATGGTGAAACTGTTCAACCTAACATACCTACAGACTCTTCTTGCTTTCACATGACTGTACTGTCCAAGAGCTACGCTCACCAAAAGTGGCTTTTTTTGTTATCTTCAAATGATCAGTTTTTCAATAAATCAATTTACTGCATGGGAACAGGAACATGAGCACTAAGACAGGGAAAGTAGCAGGGACCTGTGGCAAAGGCCACGGGAGGGGAGGAGACAGCTGCCTTTTCTTGGAGGTGACATGTGCTTGCACTGCCTCCTGAGACACAGCAAGCAGGGATTGAAATGAAAAGGACCCACACTATAAAGACATAACAGGGACTCATTTATTTCCATACTTTTTTAATCCACCTTGCTCTTCCAGATGATCTGAATTCTCAAAGATTACACTGTTTTGCTTTTCTAGTTTAATATTTTGCAGTCTGCTGCAGTCTAGCTCTGTAGACTGGGCAGTGTGAGGAATTCCAGCCTACCCACAGAAGAAGCAGGGGAATGCAATAGTGGGAAGAAAAAAAAAAAAAAAAAAAAAGGGGGGGTGGGGAGCCAACCCCAAACCTTAATTTTGATTCTCTTTCAAAGCAGGCATGTACACCTACCAGCATCCTAAAAGATACTGTATTCCACAGAGACAAAGAACTAGAGAAGCTGGCAGGGAGGTCAATAGGAATGACAAGATCAACAATGTTCTAGCAAGGAGGTAAAAAGAAAGCCATGGTGCCTTAGACAGAACACTACCAACTCTAGCCCATAAAAACCCTGATATGCCCTTAACTTCTACTTTACAGTAGATAATACAAGTAGAGAATCAGATCAAAAGACAGCATTGTACCAAAACCATACAAACATAAACTGATAATAAAACCAAAATATTCATGCAATGTTAGTCTGCCGAAGCATCTATTCCGTCTACCAACTAAAATAGCAAGAAAAAACCCACAGCATTGCACTACTCCCTTCCATTTATGACCAAAAAAAGTATAGAAATGCATCTGTTTTCATCTTACTGAAATCCTGTATTTCCTTGAAATTACAGATTGTTACACTTTTAAATTAAATACAATGAGGGGAGTATTTGAGTTTAGGCATGATTATAATTACAAATAATTATAAATATGTACTTGGAGTCAAATCTTCCTGCAAACAGATGTAAAATATCACATCTACTGGTCCAGATTAAGAGTAAACTATCACGTGTAACAGTACATGTGTAAGTATCAACATAGAAATTTCAAAAATTTTGGCATATGTATATGTTTAAGTATGTTTGATTATTTAAAATGTAGCTACATTTATAAATTTGAATTAACGGTGAATATTTTTTTAATCCAACATTACTTGTTACTGAGAACTGGGAATACACAGAGCTTTGTTTTGTTGGGGATTTTTGGGGGGAGTTTTGGGGTGCTTTGGCTTTTTTTTTTTTTTTTCAATAAATTAAAAACCCCATAGTCCTCCTTGCAAGCACCACTTGACTTACTCCTCAAAGACACCGCTCCCAACCCACACTTAGGGCTGAACCACTCTGAAGGGAGCAGTAGCTCAGGAAAGTGGCAGAAAGAAGTACCTGCTGCGAGTGTTTGAGTCGCTCACCTTGTCTGCGCTCTCACGTTAACATTCACACATTCTTTTGTGAACAAACCAAAGCCCACAAACACAGCCCACAACCAAAGACCAAACTGAAGTCACCATTTCATAGCTACAGCGACCAACTCTTGCTACTGGTAAAGGTACAAATGTAAACAAAGCTCTTCAAAAACGCATAGGGCATAGACTTCTATCATAGTTCTTATAGTTCCCCTCTTTAATGAGATACCAATAGAGCGGTAGATAATTATAAACAGTAACTTGGAGTGTATGAGAGCAGGAACTCTTTGTTCTGCTCACAGAGCGTTGTTCCCAAAGCCATCTCAGACATCCAACAGAAATATAAACCTAGCATAGTGAGCATTGTAAAGCTATTAATTTATTTTAATGTTTTCTAGATCATGGGGGGAAAATTTAACTTAACAAGGGAATCCACTGAGCTCTCAACTTTACTTTTTATACAATATTCCCAAACATTTATCTAGAAACAGTAGTTTTTACAAACATAAAATAAAAGCTTCTCATGTCTAGCAGCAGCAGTATCCATAGCATACCTCTTGCTCCCTCTTGAGCTCATTCCTGATTCACAAGGCAAGAAGCTTCATTTCTCCACTATGTGTCATTTTTCCTTTAGTCTTCTTGATATTTTCAAACTCTTAAGCTGCCCATAGATAAACATAGCCAGTAGAATACAGGAAGATCTGCAAGTTTTTAAATAACTGATCTCCCTGATAATCCCACTTTCAAACAAGCAGTATTCTTTTGTAAACAAATAGTTTCTATTTCTGCCAAGTGAAATTTTGGCTAAATTTTCTGTTAACAAACTTGATAGAGAAAAGACATGAGAATTAGCTGGCCTTCCTAAAGGCAGCAGAAATACTTACTTCATTACATATATACCAATAAGATGATGAGAGGGCAAGTTAAATCCTGTAGCTGTTGAGATTCCAAGTATTTCATGAATATAAAGAACTAAGCACAACATTAATGGAAATTGTCTACCAGATCCAAGGTACATGGCTATTCTGCTCAGAAATGGAGTTACAGGGAATAGCCAAAGCAACCATCCATGTTGGAATAACACACTATATCAGGCCAGGAAAAAGCATAATGCATCCACTGTGAGAATGAAAAACTGGAGGCAGTTGTATCTTAAGAGTCTTACACACTACAGCTCATGTGAAAAATTCCATTTCTCGTTCTATGACTTCCTTTGATAAAAGGAAGAAAAAACCATCTCATTTTAACTTATTACCACTGAATTACATGTGCACCTCCGGTTTTGACAGCAGCTTCCCCTTGGAAACAAGTATTTGCACTTCCAACTTGTTGTGTCTTCTCTAGTGGGCAGATATTTAGGCAGTATTAATCACATTGCTAGTCTGCATAGTTCCATTTGTCTAAACCACAGCTGTTCCAGCTTGCTCCCCATGCAAGCTGAACACACAGAGCATGGCTGAACAGATCAGAAAAACTAGCAGTCCACCTTCCTCAGAAAATCTTCTAGGAGCTAGGGCCAATGTACTTTGTGAACATACTACACATCTCAAAACAGTCATGGATATTGTCTACCTCTGATAAAAATTCAAAGCAAGAAAGGGATAGATTACCACATAAATTTAAGTAAGAAGGCATATTTTATTGTCTTACATGACAGAAATATAAGATGAAAAGGATCCATGGGAAATGTGTATCCATCTGAACAGTTCCCTCAGTGCAGACCTGTAGGCAAAGAACAAGCTTCTCTTCTTGCCAAGTGCCACGATCCTGCAGGACACGCAGCACAAGGTCTGGAGAGGGTCGGCACATGCTCACATCGTGCCACGCAACACTTGACCTTGGGGAAGCCCAAATACAAGTTTCCTGTATTTGCCTGAGGTGCTCAGTGCAATGCAGAGACACTAGCCTGGGTTCTCACTTCTGTGAGTGTGCGTAGTCACTGCTGGTGTTAGTAAGAGTTCAAAGATGCATTTGCCTTCATGTCCCTGCTCAGAGCTCCACATACTCCCTCAAAGGGATATTTTTTCTGCTTCAGTCCTCCATAATGAGTCTTTCCATATCTGAGTTTTCCCTTCACTGCTTGCAGACTGATATTGTTTAAAATCAGTGAAGCAAAGAATGTAAGAGACTGAAATAAATATAGATAGAGCAAACGAGTGCTACGCTGCCTTATTTGGATTTAGAAAGGGTAGTGGAGAGACAAAACAAGCTGTGAAAATTATACATATTACAATACTAATTAAACCTTTTCTTTTGAATCTCACTAGAGTATTTTTAAGTTTTCTATAAACTGCAGCTCATACCAACTTCAGAGCAATCTGCCACTTCCAGCAAAATCAGACAGCTTCTCAGGTACCCAAGTATAGATTTTTAAGCCTAGATTTAATCACTCAATTTGAAAAATTTTTGTCATGAAAGGGATTCTGGAGGAAGCATCTCAATTCTAAATGCTAGATCCAGATTGAAATAAAGGCCTCTCACATCAGACCTATGCTGTCAGTCACACGTTCGCACATATTTAAAAAAATTATGCAAGATTCAGAGCTGATTGGGTAAGAAATGTAGAATTACACTGAACCTGTCAAACACTCCATTTTGGAGGACTTTTCCCACAGAAGAATTAAAAAGATTGTACTGTTTGGTTTTGAAATACTAGTAAGAAGGCACATCAAATCCCATAGACAGAAGTTATCCTTAATTAAGCAGTACGAAACCATCTGTGATGACCTGGTTGATAAGTCACAGCAGAGTGACTACAACTACATCAGCAGAAAAACGAAAAGAAGTCTGAAATTGTTGGATGTGATCAGCATTCGATAACAGAAAAGAGCATCTCACACATGGAAAGTAAAAGAGAGAAACTCAGTTTTGTCTCTTTAGGAACAGTGGCTCCACACAGCCGACAGCTGATCAGGAAGCCCCAACTGTGCTATAAGTAAGTGTTAAAAACAATTCATGCAATACGTGTGTTGAATATTAATGAGTATTAAAAGCCTACGTTGTAACTTGCAACTATCCTGGAGACAATTGTGAGAAACTGTGTGCGGGCAAGAAGCCAGAAAAGACTGGATTGCAAAGGAAATTCTCTCCATCAATAAAACTGTAAACAGAACATACTAAAAAGAGCTCTGATAACTGAAGCACATTTATTTCCACTGAGAAAACAAAATAACACCTTTAAAGCTATTTTCTACTTTTACTTAAGTTTTATAAGATACTTCATTTTTGCCAGTATACCTTTTGCTAATACAGCTTTGCTAGCCTAACTGCTGGTTTCCTCAAGAGTTCTAAAAATGAGCAAAATACAAGATCAAACACAATCAAGAGCCTAGAGCTGGCTGGTAAACCAACTTCTGTATTTGGACACCCAAACTAAAAGTTCTCACTCACGTTCACCAACTTTGCCACTGAACATAAACTGTGCTGAATGTTCACACAGCAGAGGAGAGCATCTAAAACTTGGGTTGTTTATAAAAGCATACCACATACCACATCTACAAACATTCATTAGACTCAGGATGAGTCAGGTTTTGTGGCTTTTTTACAACTGCTTTATTATTTTTTAAAAAATAATAGAAGTTTAGGACATTTTAAAACTTGAAAGATGTGTAGGAGTTTCAAACTGAACATCAGGCATTTCAAACATTTCTTATTTTCAAAGAGAACAGCTGAACACCTACAGAACAGTTCCATTTAAGACACTGCTTAAATTATGGTCATATTTTATTCAGAGTGAAAAAGTTGTCAGTTCCTGACCTCACAGATCAGACAGCTGGACATCTAAGGTTTTTTGCCTATAATGAATTACATAAGATAGGTTTAAAACCAAAACGGTTTAGGCCTGACTTTAAAATGAACTGAACTATGGTTTAACTTCTATTATAAAATGTGCAAAAATTATTTTGTAGGGTTCACAGTTTGTTTCAATACTCTTTAATCAGAATATGTTCAGACTGTTTCAATCATCTTTATGAAAGCCAGACAATGTTCCTTCTTGCTGCCACAACATCACCATTAATGACTCAGCAATGGGGAATTCAGCAGAAGTAGAATTTAGGACAGGTATGGTGGAGAATAGCAAAACCTAGCTTCCATTTTCAAAGCAACATTGACCATGAAGCACTGACAGATACAAAACAAACAAATGAACCAGCTTTTCGGGCCTGAGCCCTCAACCTTGTTCACACAAACAGAGCCTGGGGTGCATGTGGAATGTCGTTCAACTTTGAGTCACTACTGTTATGAAGTGTTTTGTACCAGCTAGGGCTAGATCTTTGGGCATCAGAGTCCACATTTGTAAGTTAGGTTGAGAAAGACACAGTTTTTTACAACTGTTTCTTCAGATGAAAATCACAGAATCTGTTTTAAGAGTCTGGGAGAATAGCAAGGGATTGCTAAAGAGGACCCAGCTGAAAAAAAATTCTCCTAGAGATGCAAAGAGCAGACTGACTTAGTTTTGTAGCAGAGTTAAGGCCTCTTCCTCCCATCCCAATCGCATCCCTATGAGTAATAAATGTGAGCACAGACCAGGGCAGATGAGAAGCTACAGCCAGTGCCTGCACCATGCAGCAGCACAACCCTCTCCCACACTCACCCTCCACCAGAAGCGGGAGGACACATGGTGGAAATGTAGATGCAGGGAATATGAGACTGCAGTTATCCCTCCTTCTTCTGAAGAAAAAGGATGAGGAGCTCACGCTGTTCTTAATGTAGACCAGGACTAGTATCAGTCCTGTTCCTAATGGTTACATCTACTCGTTTAAATGAGTAGAAAGATGTTGATTTACAGGAACTGATGACCTCTTATTGACCTTACAATAGAAAAACACAAACAAGACAGGAACCATCATGATGCCCATGTCAGGTTTATAATTACTCCATTTCAGTAAGATACTCATATGAATATATAGACAGTATATTCAAGCCAATATTAGAATAAGAGCAACACACTCACTTGATGCTTTTTACTTTGCCGGAAGTTAAATATATCTTCGTGATTGCAGACATAAGCACACTTGCTCAGACCTTCCACTGGCCTGATAAATGGTATGGTGGTTTTCCAAATCAACTGGGACAAGTCAGGTGACAAATGATTTCCATTAGCTTCAGCAGAATGGAAACAAAACAGATCAATACAAATGATTTGCAGCAAGTTCAGATCATAAATTTCCTTTTGCCCAGTTCCATCATTTTAAAATAGAAGCATTCTCCCCACATAGTATGAATAAAGGCAGCAGTGATCCAGAGATCTGATCATTCCAGTTACAACAAACTGCTCATGATTACAGCTTGGAGTACTTTTTAATCAAGCATTAATTCTACTCAGTGATAGATAACAATATTATTTTAAAAGATGGCAAACGATAAAAATTATAATGACCATATTTTTTGAAAATTAATTGGATCCTACTGTTATGCAAAAGCCTTAACAGTCCTATATGCTACTTTTACTGTACTAAAATCACCTGTTATTTTGCTTTTGCCTGTCCTCATGTGTCCATGTGTCTATGATGCTTCCTAAACTCTGTTTGTCAAGAATATTTTGGGATCACCAATTCATTAGGTCTTTGAGATCAAAAAGCAATAGATTTTGAGCACACACGGCAAGGAATAGTTTGTGCCATAGATCCTTGTTCTTTGTAACTGGCTAAATTAACCGCTATTTAACAAACTAGAGTACCAAAATATACTCATCTACTGTAATGTTGAGAGGAGATGCACAGTGATTTATTAATCTGCTCTTATTGGGTAAACCATCTATACTAGTGAAAAAGACATTCATTAACAGGAAAAAAAAAAAAAAATCAGTGAAGCAAGAAAGCCATTAATTCATTCCCTCAGAGCACCTCACTTTGAGTTACATAATACACTTCCACAAGAACATGCTTTGGGGAAAATTCGTTTGTAAATTAGTTAACATAGTGATAAACACACACTGATGTTTGCTATTTGCACTTACATTCTATCAATATATCTATACAGTTATCAATGTTAGTGATGTCTCCTTAACTGACTCTGATTCTGGGTCCCTTTCCATACACGAATTCTTAATGCTAAACGCAAAAGGAAAAAAACTTCCCATAAAATTAAGTAGTCTCCCTTTCAGTGTATTGTCTTTAGCTCTTTTACCACTAAAAAAAAAAAAGAGAAATAGAAGGAAAACACTGTCTCTTTTCCATAACAACACAATAATATTTTTTCAAAACACCCCTCCTCTTGACATATGGAAAGGTGGAGATTGCAATTTTCTCCTCAGGATGGCTACATGACACCCTGTATGGGGCATACCTCTGCCTGCCTTGTCACAACACTTGTCCCTGTCTCCTACCTATCTTTATTCAGAAGCCACACAAAGAGGCCATTGGTAGAAAACAGACCTTTCTCTGATATAAAACAATCCTACCTTTCCATTTTTGTACTTAACAGCATAAACTAAAGAATTGTTATATATCACAAGTGGGTACATTTATGAGTTGGGATCCTATTTCTAGAAACAAATCTTAAGAAAAACAGCATCATGGTTTAGAAGATATAGCAAGTACTGTAGTCTATTTGTATATACTAAGTATTTCTCTGGAGGAAGAAAGCAAAAAAAAAAAAAAAATCACCAAAATGGAATTTAGAACTTATTTAAATAAACTAGAGCTGTCTGGAAGCTAATTAGAATGAAATGGCCTCTCTTCAAAAGGTAGAATAAAAAACTAAGAAAATACATGTTTTACTTTACTCCAGACAGGAGAGAATTTCACCCACGTTGCAAAATGCTCTGTGGTGCAAATTACTTCAAATCCAGAGCACCATTTCCCCATAAACACTAAAAAACCCCCAAGTTTACAAATACAGCAGCTGATCAATATAAAACAGACATAGCTCTTTTAAAAAAAGATATGAAATGCATCAGCACAGTTTTATTTAATTTGGAGAAAGTGGAATGAGAATGTATTTTACCCCAAATTTCTGGTGTAATTATGAGATTTACTGCTGCACTTCGATTTCTGCCTCCCTCTCTCTCAGCTACCCCACCCAATGGTTCTTACCAAAGTGTGCTTTCCTGCACATGGAGCTTTTCTAACGTCACGGCTGAACACAAAAGTGCAGTTTCTGTAACCCGTATTTCAGAATGGGTGACACGCACACCTGTGCCAGCGCCTGCCAGATATTCTGTCCCACCACTGACTTTCTGTGACTCAGTTATTGCACTGATAAATCCTGTCACAGCTTTGGCCTGCTCTGCAGGACACTGAGGTCATTTGTTGAGAAGTTCTACACAAGAGTCAGCTTGCGGGCACTACCCCATCCAATACCTGCTAAAGAGATTGAGCACCACAAAGCAGACAGGTAGATTTCATTTCAGTTTTTCACTCTGTCAGGAAGTAAAAACTACATTGGAGGGTGGGAAGCAGTTATCTGCTGTCCCTCAGCATTATTTTGGATCTCCCCTTCCCACCTACATTCATCCCCAGTGCACTTCTTCATTTAATCCAAGTCATTCTGTACAACTTAAAGTCAAAAGCTCAGATTGTTTTTTTATTCCTAAAAGGTCACAGAAATTCACTTTTTTGCCCCCCTCTTAGCAGATAAATACTGAAAAAGCAAGTTAACCCAGTTCACAGTACATTTCATCAGTTGGTTTAACATCTAGGAAGAATTTTTAAATTGGTTTTGCAATCGTTTGCTCACTGTAACACACTACATCAAAAGGACTGAGTAAACACCAGCCATATTAGAGCGTTTGAGAGGTAGCGACTGCATTTACTCAACACTTATAACTCTAATAGATCAGGAATAGAATAATGAATTATACTGTGTATTCTTATGCCTATACAGAAATAAGTGCAATATCTATAACCAGTAATGTTATGATGCTTCACAACTGAGCCACGGTATTTTTCCATTTCAGGGGAAAAACAAGACAACTGACAAAACCATCAACAGAAAGGACTGCAAGAGGCTGTCAGCTTTTCTAAAAGCCTCCATTAGGCTTCCCAGCTTCTTAGAGGAGAAAAATAAGAGAAAAATAGACAGAAAGAAGAGATGCAGCCTCTAAAATGAGCAAATGGTCACTTTAGGACTGCAGCTGCTTCTCTCTGCGGGAGGCACAGACAAGATACCAGAAGAATATTTGGCAAAGATGTTCAATATGGAGAGAAATACATAATGTGTGATCTATGGTGCTATGCTTTCCCCTTAAACAAATCCCATTCCCAGATGGCCTGTGAGATATTAAACTATTGCTTATGTTTGCACTTCCAGCTGGAGACTGTATATAAACAAAACTACTTCTGTAAGCCTCTTCACAGTTCAGTAGAATATTTATTCTTACTCTTAAATAAATCCCTTTAACAATATTAGATATAGATAAATACATAGAATTTCAACATTAACTTATCTCTCCACTGCAGAGTTATTAAAAAAAAAAAAAAAGCAAGAACTTCTCTTGGTCCAGTCTACTAAAAAGAAAAATCAGATGTTGTAATTGAGTATTAACTGTCCTCTGTGCCTTAGAAGCCTCTAAACACCAATGCAAGACTGAAAGCAGGAAAAACATCCAATGAACGCAGTAACCTCCTCAATTTGAAACCATTTATTAAATATTTTCTCTAACTTTACTAAATATACTATGAAGTATGGAACCCTCAATTGCTCTAATTGTTTTTTCATAGAAGCATAGACTGGTTTGGGTTGGATTGGGACCCTAAAGACCATCCACTCCCAGCCCCCGTGCCACGGGTAGGGCCAACTTCCACTAGCCCAGGTTGCCCAAAGCCCCGTCCAACCTGGCCTTGAGCCCTGCCAGGGAGGGGGCAGCCACAGCTTCTCTGGGCAACCTGTGCCACTGTCTCACCACCCTCACAGGGAAGGATTTCTTCCTCTATCTGATCTAAATCTACCCCCTTTCAGTTGAAAACCCTTATCCCTCTCATCCTATCACTACACCCCCTGATTAGGGACACATCGCTCGTGTAGGCCCCCTTTAAGTACCGGGAGACCACTAGTCTTCCTTTTATCACTGACATACAGACTTCGTTCTTGTTGCCCTCAATATCTCTGGCCAGGTTTAATTCTGTTGGGGCTTTGCCCTTCCTAACCTGATCCCTGGCTGCTTGAACAATTTCTCTTTATTCCTCCCAGGTCACCTGTCCTTGCTTCCACCCTCTATAGGATTCCTTTTTGTGTTTGAGCTTGTCCAGAAGCTCCTTGCTGATCCCTGCAGGCCTCCTGGCAGTCTTACCTAACTTGCTCTTTGTCAGGATGCATTGCTCCTGAGCTTGGAGGAGGTGACCCTTGAATACCAACCAGCTTTCTTGGGCCCCTCTGCCCTCCAGGGGTTTATCCCGTGCTACTCTGCCAAGTAGGTCCCTGAAGAGGACAAAGTCTGCTCTCCTAAGTCCAGGGCGGCAAGCTTGCTGCTTGTTCCTTCATGTTTAATCAAACAGTTGCACCTAGAAAAAACCTTGTTTGGTAAGAGGAATTCCCTGGGTACAACATATATTTGTAATTTTGGGGCTCCAAATTAAGTTTCCATGCATGTATACGAGGAAGAAAAATTGATGTTAGAAGACAATATTGAGAGCATAGAATAGATCTAGAGACAGCCAAGTATTTCAAAGGAATTAAAAGACAGAAGAATGCTAAAAATATACTTGGAATATCAAAACCTCGAGTTAAGTGAATAAGAAAAGTAATTAGCTTTCCCTGCTGACACTGCTTTCCTGTCAGTAGCACAAGAGCACCTAGTGACAGGGGCAGCTGGCCAAGTATTTGACAGCTGTCCACATTGTGGGGGGTGTAGGAGAGCAAAAAAAAGCTTAGACCATGGAACTAAAGAGCTTTGAAAAAGTTACGAATGTTCTAAATATTACTTCATGAGCAAGCTGATGCACAGGTTAATATTAGAGCTGAGCTAGTTTACTTAAAAAATCCAAGCCAACATATAAAAATTATTGCTGTGATTAAAGTTCACTGGTACAAGCAAAATTTTATCTGGTGTGTTCATCCACAGGCCTGTTTGTACAATTTTCAATTGAAAGTTTATATGCTGACAAACTGTTTTGTTAAATAAGAGTAAGATGTCTGTACTTCGAAATGTATTTGCTCAAAGTTTTATGAAATCTGTCTCCTCCTCCAAGTAGCAGAGTCCCTGATCAGCAAGTACCCCTGTAATGCTAAGTCTACACTAGCGTCAAAGGTCAACAGAACTGATTCCCAATAGCTTTGTTTAGGATTGAGACCAAATTAAAACAGAAAGATCCTTCCTCCCAAATGGAAAACCAAAGTCGGTTCTAATAAGCATAGCCCTGCTTCCCCATTACAGACCGCATTATGAAACCATCAGCTGCCTCCCCTAGGCCTTCCAGAGAGCGTAATTAACATTTTACATTGCCATCTTTGAAGCTCTTTTCCTTCCCATAAACCTCTGATTCCGCTTTTACTTTCTGCCTTTCTGAGTTCTGGTAATCCATCTGCTGTCTGCTGCTTTCCTTCATCTCTCTGAACTCTCTTCAACTAGAAGACTAATTCAAGGTGTGGAATTTCACACACACAGTACTTCTGTGCTCACTTATTTGCTGACAGAAGTTCAAAGACTATTTCAGAATGTATTTGTCCTCTTTAATAATACAAAGAGGTGCAAGTGAAATTATGCACAGGGAAAGCTGCTCAGTTGCTATGCTAGCTATGAGATATATCCTATCCTATCAACCTGGATCAGGGGAACACGCAAGGTGATTCCCTGACAAGGAAAGAAATCCAGTGCTGTACTAAATTGTTCCTCTATTTCTTCCCATCCCTTTCTGTTACTTCCTCTTCTCACCCCTTTTTTTTTTATTGTACTTCTAAATGTTATCACCTAGCAGTCATTCTTACAGCTGATACAGCCTCAAGATCTAGTTTTAGCTTTAGAGCTGGGCACTATTTTTTTTATTTTTTTTTTTACTGATGGTAGCCTCACTTGCTCATCTTATTTATGCTGCTGTACAGTTGGAACAACAGATGCTGAACACATTAGTATAACAAATCACTACAGCCAGGGTAAATGGGTAACCAATCTTAGAATATAGGGTTTATTCTACAGGTGTTTTTCTTAAAGTAGCAAGTTAAAGGCCCTTATCAACAGAAAAATCAATGCTATGAACTGCACTTAACATTAGAGATGATGTCCATCCACTTTCTGTACTTTTTTGTTTTAACAGCAGAATAGTTTAACTTTTCATTCACATTTATAAAAAGCATTAACATCGTGATAGAGTCCATGGTTTCATTTGTCTAAATACAATTCTACAATATATTTACTGCCTGCTGGATACAAGTACCACTCCAAGCCACCGACTGCCTCCATTTTACTTATACCTGCAATATGAAACTCTTCACATTTGCTGCACTGCTAAGATGATTGAGATCAAATACTTTAAAAGCTATGACTGATTTTGCAAGAGCACATTTACTTGCTATTTAAAATGTTCTCCTAACTTTATTACACTCAACAATACATTCCAAGTTCACTTTTTTATCCAGGCTTCAGCATCTATTGGTTCTTTGGCTGAATCTGTACACCTCTCCTATTAGACAGGATTTGAGCTGCATATAGCCTAAGGACATCAAGAATCTCGGAATAATACAGAGCTTCATGCCTAAGCCTTTCTTGTAGCTCTAGTGCCAGATGCACAACTTCAAATGAACACAAGAAAAACCCTACACAAATGAACACAAAAAAACCCTACACAAATGAACACAAAAAAACCCTACACAAATGAACACAAAAAAACCCTACACAAATGAACACAAAAAAAACCCTACCAAAAATACCCTGAACAAAACAACCCCAACAACAGCTACCCACCAAAAAAAACAAACCCCCCAAAACTCCCAAACCCCACAATAAACTGCCTTAGTTCAGCACGAAGGCCTTTCAAATTCTTGTTCAGTAGTTTATGTCAATGTTCAAACTGTAGTTTCTCTATTCCAGGTTTCATTCACAGACAGAGCAAGTTTCACTGGATATTTTTGCTATGTGTTTCACTACTGCAACTTTATAAATAATCCCTGAGCGGCAGTGCATGAGGAGTTACTGAAGATGCCAGGATCCCTTGGTTACCATTTCCTCCAGGTTAGCACCAACCACTGCTACTGCAGTCACCCACCTCCCAGGACTCCAGCATCTGCCAGTCCCATCCACTCCACATGGTCTCCCAGCAGATCCCAAAGTAACAGGGAAGAGATAAAAACCCAAACTAAAGCAGGAAATAGGAAACCAACCCAAAAAAAAGCGCACCTCAAAGCATAAAACCTCATAATTTTATGTCAAATCCCAAGACAGTAACATTCCCAGCAGAGCAGACAAACCTCTCTTTAATGAGCCCCAGAAGGGAAACTGCCATAAAAGTGGGGGTACCAGGGCTGGGGGGACTCAGCTCCTCCATTTCCACTTGCAGAGATGAAGGCCACCACCCTGCCCAAACCCTGCACAACCTTCCCCACCAACGTTGCTTGCAAACCAAGAGGTCCCTCTCTGCCCCAAGCCAAATTTCAGACAAGGCATTCAAAACCCAGCCTGGCTGCAGTTTACTTATTTAGCCCTCAGTGACCAGAGCATTTCACAGCTGCTGTTCTCCTGGATTTTCCCCTCCAGCTTTGCTGAACAAACACTTTTGTATTCAGTTCTTCTACCTGTATTGCTGCCTTCTATTTCCTAGAAAGCAACTACCTTTTTTGACCATCTGTCTTAAAATAAAAGAACCCCCCTGAACAAACCAAATAACCCACCCAGCACAAAAATAGCATTCCAGCCTTCTCTAAACCAGGCATGTGCAACACTTGGATCAAACAAAAGCACTTTTTTTAATTGACTATATAAACAGTCAGTTTAAGCCATCTCAGGCTTCTAGAAGGAACGGAACTTATTATAATTATGCTACAAATCACTCCTGTCTGATCTGTACAACTGGTTTTTGAAGGGCAGTTCTATTTTGAGGCTGAAAGTAGCAGAACTAGTGAATGGTGATTTGCCAAAGTCAAAACATCACAGGTAACATCCTACTGATCACAAACAGAGATGGAAAAGTCAAGCAGCTCCGTTGATCTGTGCAAGGTCTCACTGCCAGGAGAGTACTGCAGACACCCCACACTGAATTTTTAAACACATTGATACAGCTTCACTTGGTGTCAGCAGTTTACCTACACAGGCCAGTTAGCCCCCCCAACGCATACTCTCATCCAGAAATAACAGCAGTTGCCAAACTCTGCTTTAATGAATTTGGGGCTTTTTTGTGAATAGTATTTGTAAACAGGATTAAGTACAAAGTCTGCTTTGATAACTCTAATGATAACCAACATAAAGAACATCAACGAGGAGGGTGGAGAACAGAGTCAGCTTCTCGTTTTGCATTAAATTTTCTGGATTGCCAAACTGCTTAGTCCCAGCATTAGCCATAACCTCTACAGTCAGAGCTGCCAGTATTATTCCTGGAATAAAAAGCAGTCAGCTTGATCACTGAACACATAACGGTCATTTCAAAAAATACCAAGTAACAAAGTTGGGTACTGAAGAATTCTTATCTGCAGAGCAGCATGAACTGAGCATAAATCTGCAATAAAACCTCTGGCTGCACATATGGGCTATCGGAAAACACAGCCAGCCCAACAGTGCCGAGAGCGGGCCACCGCACGCTCCCCTCCCTGCAAGATCCAAAGGCCATTTCCCTGGCAGAGACCTGCAGCTCTGCTTGCCTTGGCGCACGCTGTCCCAGCAGATCACACAGCTGCCCAGAGTCACAGACCGTGTATTTGTGATGCTGCTCTGTGCGCGAGGAGCCGTTCCTGAGCATTTATACCACCCACGAATAAGGTGCTTTGGCTGTGTATGTCCCACTGCTGTTCAGGATGCACAAAATGTAGGTGCTGTTTTCCCCTCTCTCTACCCATGTACCAGCAGCTGGAAAGGTCAAGAGAGCCCATCTCATCCCGTGTTGTTCATATCTGCTGGTAATAAAGCTATATTACTTGCTTTCTGGCTGCTTCATTTCCTACACACTCAGTTCCATAAACACAGCAACACTCATCAGTCAGCTTTCACATTAGTAAATCCAGTTGTGGAAATTGTACTGCTACCCAGAGATGGTATCATGTATTTTGAAAGGCCATAATATCATCTGACTAATGGTCTAGGAGTCGATTCTCTTTTCACCAGCATTCTGAATGAGGCATAAATTAGCATATGCCAGGGGAGTTAAATCCAAAACCAAAACTTCAAACATAAAACTATATATCAGTTACAAATAAGTCACCAAAACCACCCGTATGAAAGCAGGCGGTGGAGATACAGAACCACAACAACTTATTTGGGGTTCAAAGTAAAAAATACCATTTTTGGTCACTCCAAATGTCCCTACCTTGCCACAAATAAATATTTTAAATATAAATGCTCATGGAAGGCTCCCAAAATTTAGCCCATATTAATATGCCTTTTGTTTCATGTTTGCCCTGTTAAGACATTAAGCCTTTTCAGAATGATGTTATCTTTTTCTTTTAATGCCTATTGAGAGTAGAACAGCTTATTATAAATGGATTTGGAGTTTGAGTGCAAATGAAAACAATTATATTCCCTCAACAAATAGATACTTGGTTAATTCCTAGCAATCCCTAATCTCCACACCAACTCCCAGAGCTCTGAAGAAGAAACTGTGTAAGGCTAAAAAAATGCAAAACCAATGGATTCCTTGCATTTTCTCCCACATAAAAAGGGAAAATGAGATGCTCACTATATCATATTATCCCATCCTTTTTAGGAAGTGAAGTTAAAAATACACAAGTCTACATTCTGGGACAAGCAAAGGTAATCATATTCGAACATCTGCGTCATTTTATCAGACAAGAAGTGAGAAAAACCTATTTGGCTTTTTTGACTGATGATTCTTCAGTGAAAGAACTGAAGGTCAGCCCTTGGTTTTCTGTCTCATCCTCAGTCACAGCCTGCAGCACAGTGAGTCTTCTACGGCATGAAAACCTCATTTGAACCTCCACACACTTGAACTGGCTACTCTAGGACAAACATTTTTAATGCATTCAAACACATTATGCTCAAGCACACCAACATCCTCCAGAGCACTCCAAGACCACAGATACTTTTAAAAACAGAAGTCCTAGGAGTTGTAACAGATGTGCCTGACAGATGTCAGTTGCCTTGGTATTTCACATTAGATAAGTATCAGTCAGAGAAACTTCTTGCACTTAAAAACATATTGAATGTTTGCACGGTGTATTCATATTTAGAAATATACAGCATTTCAAATTAACGATTAACATATATTAAAACAGAGACAAGTGCTTTGAGGAAAAAGTCTTTCAAGTTTAAACAAGATCTACAGATAAGAAATCAGTCTTTTTAGAAATAAATTCTTAAATAGTATTTTTCATTTGATGTTCCTGAAATAGAAGTTAACTTCTCATTAACAGAAGAAAAGCCAAAACCAGCAGAGTAAGGTCTACTGAAACTCCCATGTTAGGCTCATATAAACAAAGTGCTTATCTCCATTGGATCCTGTTGTTTCTTCTGAAGACTATAAAAGCATAATAAAACATAATTATATCTGCTCATATTGACATTTCTTTGTCACGTCAAAGACGACTTTCCCAGATTCAATCTGGAGAACAGAAGGGAAGAATCACAGACAAATCAATGTCTATGCAAAGCTGTCTTTGAAAACAGTTTTTAAAACCAGTATATAGACATGACGCTCTGAGCAACCCAGCACCGATAACCCAGGCACAGCCTGAACAGACAGCTTGCAGCCATGACCACGTTCCAGAGCGGAAGGCGATTCATCCACCCACTAATGACATGATCACAAAAGCCAGCTTTCTGCACCCTGTTCCAGTAAACACACCCTGTGGAATAGCAGCTGTACACCAAAAAGTGACTTAAAGCACCTAAGGGAAAAAACAAACTCTTAAAAAAAACCCCCAAATTTCAAGCTATGTACCTTTTTTATATTCCCCACATATAACAGCCCCACCTAACATCTCTCTCTGACAACAGAAATCTCACATACTGTGCAGTTCCTACATTTGGTTGACACAAACAGAAAATGTTCTACCTACCAAGGGATACCTGCTTCTGCAGATGCCCCACAGAAGGTTTCCACCCATGATCCTCACTCCTGGATCCACTCAGGATCCACTTATTCTCCTGTCGCCCCACCTTTACACCTAAATGTCTGAATAAATTTATCAGCTACCTTGTGATACAGAAGCTATAAGATATTACATCTTCATTCATAGAGTAGCCCCACTTCTTTAAGAGCAAAATCCTGGATTTTGCTATCAAAAAGCTCTAGTACATTAAAGCACAAACCAAGCTGGGCTACAGATCAGTTGAAGACCACACTGCACAACATTTTTCTGAACTGCAGCTTGTGTGTAAAAGTCAGATTGTCATACAACCAAAACTATAAAGAAATATTTAGTAGAGAAAGAAGATTATGCTTTGTCAGTTACATTCCCGATGAATGCGAGAAAACAACTGCTGACAGAGCTGCCATTCATTATGTACAACAAACCCAAAGAAACAAAAAAATAATAAAAAAATATTAAAAAAAGAAGTGCCTGGGGATGCTTTTTGAAGAATTTACTTACTCCGATCTTCACTGAGAAAATCTGGTCTCCTTCAAAGTAACAATCACTAACATTTTGAGATAAATAAATGTGTTACACCCACCTTACAAAATTCATCATTCTGGTCTATTAATATTCCTGGAACCAAACTACAGTTTGCAACATATATCTTCAAGCCTAGATCTGTAGATTGCTAAACTTGACTTAGTTTGAGGTGCAATAGTTAAGTTCTTGTAGAATTGTTATAGATGCTTGAAGGTTAAACTAACAGAATTATAATTTACAGTTTTTAGCACATAACCACCACCTGATTGCTGCAGAAATTTGATAAGGCTCTTATCTTTCAAACCAACCACACTACAGGATGTGCAAATCACAAGCTATTATCCTTTAGTTCCCCCTTCTTCTGGGAGAAAGGCCAGAGTGGCTGCGTTCAATGCGGATGAAGGCGGTTTGAGATGTCGCCACCATTTCAAATTCCAGCTGCAGTAGTCAGCATGCAATATGTTAAAACTAAAGGGTTTGGGTTTTTTTGTTTGTTCTCTTCCTTTTTTAATGCACTGTGTCCTACTGCAGACCAACTGCCTGTTTTTTCTGGGGGTAGAAAGGTAGAAGGCACATAAGAGCAAACCGACCTACTCAGTTACCAACGCTCCCTACCACCTCTCCTCAAGGTGACCTGTTTAACTCACAAAAGGAGCATCCTAAAGCTGCATAGCCACTTCACGTTGTATTTCAAGTCTTTTTAATTCCTCTCTGCCCAAAAATTCAAGTGACAAATTTTCCCTGCCCACACAACTCCCCCCCGCACACCCCAAGATGTACCTCTTCATACCTTGCTGGGTACACTTCTGTCATCTATCTAAGCTGGGGGGCTGCACAGCTTCTCTTCTATATAGCAGCTCTGCATTGAAAGAGGGCCCCCACCCAAATACACCAAACTAAACCCCTTAGCTGACCCTTAGTTGACTCCATTACTTTATTACAAAGAAGTTGAATTTGACTCTTGCCTAGCATAGGTTTATCTTGTATATCTTTAATAATATTTAGTATATTCGCTGTATTGTAACAGCATAATGGACTAAAAACCATTTCCTTGATTCTCAATGCACTGGTCTTCATTCATTTCTACTGAAGAATAAGCCAAACACATCATGACTGGAATATTTCACATTCTCTGTAGTGAGATGAATGACTAAACATGCAGAGCAAGAGAGATACAACATGCTTAGTTCACTTTTTTCTTTTTTTTTAAAGCATATTTAAAAGCTGTAGTATGCCCTAAACAGAAAACAGAACTGTATTAGAAGACAGTGGAATTAATTAGCTACCAAAACAAAGTACCGAGTTGAAATGTGAAGATATTCAAATGGCTGTTATACAGTCTAATACTCTAGTGACCTAAGTACAGAAATCCATTTCCCTTTAGCTGTCTACAGGAATCTAATTTACCTCAGTAGCCACCTGCGCCCAAAATGATGATATTTTCCAATATAAAAATTATTCTTTCCCTTCTCCATCTATTTACGTAGCATCTGCACATGAACTACTCCCATACAGTTTAGACAGCACTAATCATGGCTACACTTCAATAATGGATATACCATGTCCTTACCAGTTTAGCAGCACACAGCAACCTTACACGAGTCACTTGAGCCAGCAAAGGCAAGCAGCAAGTACATACAAATATTTTACTTCATCCAAAAAAAGTGTGTGTCTGTATAAATAAAATACACAGAGCTCCCAAACAGTTTTTCAGTGTTGTCCTCAAGTGTTCTCCTTTTATTTGTGCTTTACATGACTAATAGTTCTGCATGATTAATACAAGACACAGACAAATGAGGGGGTGTTTTTGTATTCCGGGCATTGAGATGATAGTGGCTGTGTTGCCACACAACTGCTTTAGTACTGTGCCTCTCTTCCTGAAATCTTTGTATTATGGAAGCATCAACCCCTTAGTTCTTAGTCTGAATTTCACTCTTCCCCAGCCTTTTTCAATTCAATCCTTCCCTTCCTTTGTTTTAAGGACATGACGCTGACAAACCAAGCCCACAATTTACAGAGTGTGGGCCAGATGACAGAGCAATCAAATGAGCACAGACCTGAGGACACAATACAGTACTCGAACTCCAGATCAGTCACAAAATCACAAAAGCAGCTTCAACACAACCTCATGCCAGAGCTACCAAGCCTGATTTTGCCAGGTGCATTAGCTCAAGTGCATTATTATACTGCTTTCCACTCCACAGCCAGCCCGGTGTCTGCCAGCTTGTATGTCTTTGGCCAATACTCCAGTGCATAGTAAAACTACACATGCTATTTGCTTAAATTTCACAGCTCATGCTCAATGTTGACTTGTCAAAGCATCTGGAAGACAAGTAGTAATGTGGCTGAGACACAGCAGAAGGCAAAAAAAAAAATTTCTACTCTAATATAGATCTACCACTAATGCTGCAGAATATTTCCTCCTGTGGCTCACCACCATCTTTTTTCTTCTCACCACCCTGTCACTGAGATTACTCTTATGAAAGTACTTTATCATGTTTTGCTTTAGATGTTTTTCCCCATGAAAAATTTTGGTCTAATGGAGCATTCCATCAGGAGGACCACGGCACATAGCCAGGCCTCTGAAAGGGAGTTTGATGATAGATAAAGGTAATTATAGTGTAACATTTGCCATACTACAATTTAAGGCTATGTCAGCACTTTCCCTCCTTTAAGAGCCTTATAACTCCATGAGAGCCTCTAGCTTGAAACTTGATAAATACATCCAGTGAAAAACAATCTGAAATGTGGAGTCAATGAGATGCCTTGAATTGAAAAACGGTAACACCAAAAGTAGTCTTGGAGTGATAGTGGATGGAAAATTAGATATGATTTGCAAAGAGACCTGATGGAAACAAATAAATCACTTTTCTACTTGTGTATTTTTAAAAACTGCCAGCGGACAAAGTTTTTAGAATATATACTCTAAGTTTCTCAGTAAAATTAAAATTAAGAGTGAAAAGTAGAACATGTTCCAGACCCCACAACCGAGAGCAAAAGCTCTATAAAACCAACAAAACCTGTCCCTCCCCCAGGATGGTTTTGCTATTGCATGCTACTGTGTTTACCTCATCCAACTATTCTAGGTAAACCATTGCACAATTCTTATTTTTCCATGAAAAATCTGTACATAAGCCCTGAAACCATGACAGTGTCTTATGGACAACACTCAAAGTGTGTCTGTACAACTGGGTACTGAGCACAGACCCGAACCCCTCTTGCCCTGCACACAGTACCAGCCCAGGTCAGCTCTGGTCCAGGGGTCCTGTTAGACACATCAGCTAGGTGATGCACCTGAGCCAGTGCTTCACTAGTGAAAACCTCAGAGTGAAAAAAAAAAAAAAAAAAAAGATAAGTAATTATTTGTAATTATTTTTCTGCCGTTGCCACAGCCTAGGGATGGTTCAGTTTGCTCAAGACGGTTTAATTACGAAATTGGAAAGACCAAACTAGAGTATCTCTAATTTGGCTGCATTTTTTTTTCTATGTACACTCCCACAAACAAGCCCAAGCAGCTGAATGTAAGCATCCTGAACCAGAGCTTTACCCAGACTCCAGTTCATTTGGCAAAGCACCTTCACCAGTATAAAGGTGCTGATATGTCCCAGTTCCTGTCAAAGAAAGGGAAGTGTCATGGGTGGCACAGGTCAGGACATTCCTGGGGGGGGAAAAAAAGACAACTTGAGCTATAAAAAGTCACAACAATGGCATCACAGACATTTTTGATCATGACTTGCAAAGCTCTCACAATGAGCTGCAGTAGGGTTTTTTTGGAAGTCCTCAAATCCATCTGTTTTACCATCAAGCCTCTACCAGTTCTAAAGCATCCTCAAGAGCCTCAAGAGGACAAAACAGGAGCCATGACAGCCCCCTTCCCTGCCCCCAGGCTGTAATTTCTGTATTGTGCCTTTTATAAAGAACAGCATAAAATGTCACCAGCTGTGTTTTCAGTGAAAATAAAACAGGAATTTCAGGTAGTCATAAAACAGAGTCTTTGACTGGAATCTGTCTGTATGAGGTGGTACAAAACAGATCCTCGCCTCTTCAGGTGAGTGTCTCATATGTTGTGAAAAATACCACTAAAGACAGTAAAGTTACACTATTGTGGAATTTTAAAAATTAGGGAACACCACAGCATTTAGCATCTCTTCCTAAAATTCATCTCAAAGAGCAGGAACAGCACCACATACCAACTTACCCCATAAAACAAAATGAAAAAAAATCCCATTCTGATGAATCCCATCACCACTTCATAGCCAGGCGACCCTGAAGAAGTAGCTGTCTGTTATTTAGGAGACACTGTAAAAATACAACCTGGCATCTGCCTTGTTCACAAAAATTGCATCAGCAGGTAAAACTTCCTCTTTGGTGGAAATCTGCAGGATAGAGAGAGAGCAGATATACATTGCTCCTCTTGCAGTAAACTTTTGGGGAAAGGTCACCTCAGATTAGATCTGGTTCCAGGTGTGCCGGCAGAAGAAAGAATAAATACCCACGTGCTGCCAGCAGACAGAATTGCTTCACCAAGAGGATTTGGGAAAAGTGTAAGGCAATATACAAATTAAGTTATATTAGACTTGAGAAACGGAGATTGTGAAGGAGAAACCATATTAGCAATGATCCCTTTGGGAATTTTGGAAGAAAGAGAGATTTATCTGGCTCTGGGAATTTATAGGGGATGAAAGCAAAAGGACATGGGAATGTTAGTAAGAGCATTTCAGAAGATCTTTTTGATATGCGTGACTAAAAGAAAGCATAAATTCATTTCAGCCACCGTTGTTTGCAATCACAGAGTAAGAGAAGGATAAATAAAAGTGAAAAGAGGGAAGACTGTTTCTTTCTGAGGAAATAACATAATTTATGATCATCTCCACATTCCATAAAGAGTCCCTGGAGAAGGTGATTTTATTAACTCGCAGAATACATAAGCATTACATTGTAAAATGACTCCAAGTACACATTTGTAAAGAGAGGAAAAAACATTGGAAAAACTCAGACTGGAAACAAGGACAACACACAAAGATAAAATGAGTAGAAAGAGGACTACATTAACCAAGCTTAAATAGGAAAGCAAAATGGTGGAAAAGTGATTTTAAATGAAATTATATGACAGTAGTAAGAATCAAGTCACTCAATTCCATTCTTTCCACTTTCTGTTTAAGATAATCCACAAGTGGCTCCTGTGGGACCGAAGAAGTCACTAGTTACCAAAGGGTCTTGTATTTTACTCTTACAGGGTTAAAAGCAGACACAGCACTCAGCTAGTACTAAAAGAAGGTCCAATTAAAATTCACAGAGCTATTGATCTTAGCCCTGCTCCAGTGAACCCTCTTTCTGCTTCTAGCTCATAAACAAGATGACATAGAAAAGAACTATCGATTTTCATATGATATCTTTTTGGAGACATTTTCTTAGAATCTTAAAATTGCATCAAGTGTTCATAAAACAAGCAGACTTAATGTGGTCATGTCTGGCAGACAGCACAACTCATTTGCTAAGTGTTTTAGATGGGGGAAAGTAAACCAAGTAGATAGGTTCAACTTAGCTCAAACTCAAGCTTCCCACCTGGAAACCGAAACACATCATCCTATATCCATTTGCTTTCTTGTTACATGACAAAGCAGTAGCTTTTTACTCCAGATTAAGTATATGCTGATCAAAATGCTCCCAGCTGACACTTCTTGCAGCCACAAACGAGGCTGAAACTCACTGAAAATATCCACTGGCCCTGCAGAGAAATGCTCCCCATGGACCGAAGCCTTTGCCCCTGTGGCACCTGCAAGGCTGCTGGGGTAACCCCTCACCTTCTCGATCACCCCCTGGTATCGACAGGTCCCAGCTGCAATACTTTTCAGGCAGCAGGTCATTAAATAGATGTGCTGAAGTTTAACATTTGAGTCAAAAAAGCAGTTAAAGCACAAGCACCAGAGAAAACAGAAGTGGCACGCTGCCTCTGCTAAAAACCTTACACACCACTCGATTCTACCCAGACTGTTCTGGAAGAGGTCGAAGCACAGCCCCTTTCCCTGACGTCTTCTCCTCGTGAGAGATCACGGAGATTCAGGTCACAGTGCCCACAGCTTTAATATTAGCAATTATATTTGTCACTATTAAAAGAAGTAGAAATACTTCCCCTCCCTTCTTATCAGCCTTCCAGCATTTTTTGCCAGTCTGAGTCACGAAGATACACTGACTCGCTTGCCATTTTCAAACTATACCTATAGCAATGAAGCATACTTGGATGGGATAAACAAGCACTCAACAGTGAAAATGCAAGAACTGAGGTTGTTCAGATTGTAGGCATTAAAAACTGCTATTTTTACTACTGCCCTCTCAGTTGAGTAGCTCTCTACATAAACTGGGCAGTCAAAAGTCAGGAATTGCATAAAAAAATGCTGGCTTTCTTACCTACTTGCTTACAAACTGGTGCAAAACTGATCATGCCTAGAACTCATCTGAGTCACCATATATCCAAGCCTTTCTGAAATAGGATACATGATAAGCTCAAGTATTACATGCCTTTCCTTGGATTAAATTTTGAATAATGGATTAATATTGTAATATTAACAGAGCGAATGGAACCACAAGCACCTTACAGAGAATATAACTAATGTCTTACTTGCAGGAATAAAAAGTAGAAAAATATCTTATTTGAGGAATCCTTTTATCTGCAAATTGCTTTGTTCTTGTAAAAAAGAAAAAAATCCCCACGCATGTAATGACAGAATACTCTGACAGAATTATTTTGTGATCTCCTCTTTTTAAGCAGAGACCACTTCAAAACATTCATTTGCTTCAGGGATTTGTTTAAAGCAGAGCAGGTTCATAAACATTTTCTTTTCAAGAGAAAGACTAAATTGTGGGTTGTTTCAATTCCCCTTTCACAGTCATTTTTTTCCATATTATTTAAATAACTACAGAATTTGCCTATAAACAAATGAGAAAGACCCCTAAATCTTTGCTTTCTGCTGTATTAGTGGTTTCCCTAGAAGGCAGTTTACAGCCTCTCTGTCTCCTATCACCAAAACTGAGTTAGAAGGGATGTCCTCACTGACGTGTTTTTATTTAGCGTTGAAGATTCCTGACCATGGAGAGCCCACACCTTCCCAGGCACTCTGTCTTAGTGCTGTCTTACCGCTAGGAAGTTCTCAACCCTTACATCTGGCTTTTTCACTTTTTGGTCTAACCGCTACGAAGAGGTGGAACAAGTGAGACTGCTCTGCTTTCAAAATCCGTTTTGGGCATCCTCTCTGCACCCAACCACTCCACCACCTTCTGTCTTTATTCTCTGGACAGTTTTTTCTCATCACTCACACTCTTCACCCCTCTGTTCTACCGCTTTATAGACTTGCTAGCTGGGTCATACAGCAAAATGTTTGCTGGTCTTCAGCTAAAGCTGTATCTAGCTGTAGTTATTTCATGAGCGTTTCCAGGTCACCACTGCTGATTTTGAAGAATCTTACATGGGATGTCAAAAGCTTTACTAAAGTTACTGCCCATGCTTCTCCTGTAACAAAAGTCCTATTTTTCTGCTTAGAAAAGAGTCAGATGAGTTTGCCAAGAACAAATCATGTCACACTGGGTTACTACTTATCTCCTCATCTTAGCAGCGCTGACAAAGAGAATAATTCTTCAAGGTTAGGCAGGTAAGTGACATTCTAGGTTTTCTTCCCCTTTAGAAAGAACGACGTTATGCTTGCTGTCCCCTGCACCACACCTGATCACAACAGTATCTCCAAAGTAACTGCTAACAGTCTGAATCAACAGTGAGAAATGAAAGCAGTAACTAAAAATAATCTTTAGTAACAGTAGTTAAGCCACAAAGTTCCTTGGCTTCATTTAGACTTCTTTTGATCCCTACGTATCCCACCTAACACAAAAGCAGTAAGAAGATGCAATGCCTGTGCACTGGCAAAAAACGTTTAATGACCTCAACTGAAACGGAAAACAGTAACCGTAGATCTTACTTTTACAAGTTTGTGATGATAAATGTACTGTAACTGAAATCAGAAGGGCTGCTCCCAGCACATGATCAGCTTAGGATGGCTGCATTTCCCTGCAAGAAAACAAACAAAACACACCCACAAAAACAAACTAAAAAAAATATAAGCAATTAAATCTTACTTCAGGCCAAACAGTTCGGTTCAATTATCAGTACCATTTATATTGCAAACCAGCGCCATCTGTCAGGACCCAGCTTGTGAACAGGCCATTTAATGTTGAAAATCAAGAATGACTATTCTTTCTCCTAACTGCTCACAGGCGAGGTCATGTTAAGGGACAAAAGGAGAAGAAGTTGTGAGAATATGGTAAAAATGGAAAAACTCTTTTTCAAGTGTCTGATAAAGGCCTGACTCTACAGAATGCCAGGTGCTGCTAGGCAAGCAGAAAATGTATAATAGCTGCTATTAAATTCTGTCAGTTGGAAAGTACACACTGTTTACACAGACATCCTGTAATTTCACATTGCAACTTTCAGGCTCTGTGTTTTGATCCATGGTCTATACTTTCTTCAGACTGAAACTTCAAAACACATTTAAGTTAAAAAAAAAAAAGTCACCAACCTTTCCTAGCATGCACTCAACAGCAAACTTTTCAACAGAAGAAAAAACAAACATACTTTTTGGTCATTTCAACAATTCAGTTTTTGCTGGTTTCTCTTACAATCATCAACACCTAAGTAACAGTTGTGTCTTATGGGACAAGTGGGAGCTTTGCTAGCTTTTCCAGACCAAAGTAGCTTAATATAAAGAAAAAAGGCAAAGCAGCAACCTAGTAATTCAGTGAGAAATCTCGAATTGATTTCAGAGTGAGGGCCAAGGTTTTATGATAAAACAGAACTATGCACTAGAGCAGTGATAGATTGAACTGGGCTAAACCTTACATAAGTGGGAAGCCTAAACTCAAAGATATATGATGCTATGGGAAGTCAACTCCATTTCAAATTCTTTTTTTTTCTTTCAGTAACCAAGGAATGTATTACAATGTAGAGACTATGGTGACTTCAAAACATACACCATTGCTTTATTCAAGACATGATACTAAAAAAAGCACCCTGAAGCAATGCTTACAGGTGGCTTTGGAAGGCAGTTAACTTCTCCTGAAGTCAAACAGGGCACAACATCTGAACATCTCCAATTCACCGTGCTTTTGCTCAAGTCATCAGGATTTTAGTTGCCTGAAGATCAGTCGTGTTGACAGCACCATTGAGCAACACACCTTCAGGGCTCTGAGCCCATTTCTCCTTGTGGATGAAACCCAAAGGCTGCAGGTCCCATGTGCTGCCTCCTCGGTAGTGCTGGGATATTTCATGAGCATGAAGGTTTGCTCTGCAGATCACGGGGGAGCATGGATGGTCAGAAAATTTTCTGTTTTCGTGTAACACTGGTTGCAGCTTATGTTACAGCTGCTGTGTGAGCCCCAGGACTGTAACAGGTAGTATTGATAGATCAACTCCTTTTCACACAGTGCAATACTACTCAAGAATTTAGCCATTTTTGTGTTTGTTGTTCATAACCAGCTTTTACCTGCGTTCTCATTTTGCATGCATCACTTCCACATATGAAATCACTCTCTCTTCCCTGGTATAGTTTGTGCCCAAACAGAAAAGAATCACAGCACAAACTCTAAGGATTCGTCTCCAGAGACAAGAAATACATTTTTCTGTCTTTATTTCTCTAACAAAGTATTTCATAAGGAATTCAAGACTTCATTCTCTCTTTCAAGTACAGATTTCTCTGGCAATTCCTCCTTAAAGCAGAGAAATAGAATACTGCTAAGCATACTGTGAAAATACCAAAAGTGAAGATTTCAGGAATATAAAGCAATTTTATATAACATCACTATAGAGCTAGTATCTGCTAGATTCAGGGGGAAAAAAAAAAAAAAAAAAAAAGAAGTAGCTATTAAAAACTACATATGCAGTGAGATTCAGTAAAGACTGAGAACATAAGGTACACATCTGATTTTAAGAATCACAACTACAGACTCATCTAGCATAAGCTGGCGCTCAAACTACATTTCAACTGAAATGTAATGGCATGACACAAATACAGAAAATAGCAATATTAGCGATACTCGGATATTGCCAAGGCTTATCCTTTCTACTCCCTTAGATACACATCTCACCTTCTCTAGGCACTCTCTAAAGATAAGCATAAAAATATGTCACCTTCCTCATTCCAACTATGCAGCTTGAAAGGAAAAATTAGGATGCTATGCAGTACAACTTGCATAAAACTAGTGTTTCACTGCATGATCCAGATTTGTCAGATGTGAAAGACCAGTGCCACCATCTGGTGTCTTCTAAGTCTTAGATCTTTCTTTCCAGTCAGAAAGGAATTCCTAGTTCATCTAATTCAGATGGGAGGAAGATAAGCAGTTCTAAAAAAAATAGATTAGAAGGCTTAAAAAAACCCACCAAAACATTCAATGCAGCTGTTGCAAAAGGAGTCCAGTATGTTAGAATGAGCAAAAGACAAATACTGGAAGCTGACAGGGATGAAGAAAGTTGTGGTGGTGCAATTCTGTCCCCCCTTCCTCCTTGCTGGGCCACTCCGCGCTTGGTGTGACTCCAACCCCCCTCCTGGGCCACATACCGACCCAGGGCACTATGGATTGCAAACGGCAGTGGACCAGAGCCTCAAGGCACCCCCTTGACAGTGCCTGGCTCCTGCTCTCCCTATCACTTGGGAGCAGTACTAACAGTCCATCCCTTCCCCACAGCCTGGTACACCTGTACCTGGGATGCGGCCAAAGGAGGGTGATAACTGAACTGCACATCCAGCAAGTTCTGAGCCTGCGCAACTGGTGGAAAACGCCGCAATATTTCATCGCTTGAGTTGGGCTGGAGCGGAAAAGTACCTGACAGAAGTCAATTATCTTGGACCCCATGAACAGCGACCTTAAGCGAGACCCTTTGAGTTCTCCTGGGTCGCAGCAGACCTGTGACCAGCGTCGCCCCGAGCTGAGATGCCTCTCAGGTATCTACTCCTTGAGGCACCACCGAAGGGCCAGGGTGAAACCAACCCCCTTGAGGAACAGCGATGCATTGTATTTACTCTATGCCAAGAAGAGGGAAATTTTAACTGTAGGCTAGCTTCTCTTTCACCCACTTCTCTACCTACCAATGTGTTTGGGTATACAAAGTTATTTTCACAGGTGTGGGTACATACATATTTCACTGGATCCAAATACTTTTGTCTGTGTGTTTGTACATCTTGTGTTTATGAATATACACATATATGTATTGATTAGAATACTTTATAGTAAGTTAGTATGAATCTTGTAATTTCTGAATCTGTAGTTAAATTGCTATTTTAATCATAATGTATTTTACTGAATTATTTTGTAAATCCTTAAATTGGCTAATCATTAAAGTGCTGCTAGTCATTAATCAATCTTGATCTGCTGCTAAATTATTACCATATTGATATTTTCATCCACAACAAAAGTAAAATAAGCAAGCTAAGTCTTGTCAAAAAAAAGGACAAATCTTAGAAAAAACACAGTCCATGATTCAAACCGTATCTGTAAACTCAGCCTTCATGAGTTCGGAACTTTTAAAAATATTTTTCCAAGCATGGTTCACAAGGAGGTTGGGAAACATCCAAGCGAAGCATTAACTATTTCTATGAGCTTCACGCAGAGAAAATACAATCACAATTCAAAACTTATTTTCCTTCAGTTATTACTCTAAGAAAACAAAATCAGTTCCTAGTACAACCAAATTTAAAAAGTATTCCTAAATATCAGATAAGCATCTTTATTTTAAAACCAATTAATGTCTTTTAATTGATTTCACATTGTATTTGGGGATGTTTGGGAACCCCCTAGGTGAGGGAAAACAGCAGCAACATTCATTAATATTTCCTCCTTCACTTCAAGGGGATGCTTAAAGTGGGAGCTATTTAATTTCTGTGGGTTTATGGGGGTCAGGTTAGTGTTCATAATATTTTAGTCATCTGCACCCTGCTCGTGGTGCAGAATGGCAGTGGAAGAACATCCTCCCCTGCGCACCTCTGCGAGGGAACTCTGCTGACACGAGCACACCAAGAAAGTCCCCACGATCTAGCCATGCACAAGGATAAGCAGCACTCTGTGACAAATGGGAGACTAAAAATCAAAATTGAGAGGAAAGTAGTCAGCACCACAGCACTGACTGTGCCCAGCGCAGCCGAGGTAGGGCTTGGGTGTGCCGTGCCTGGAAAGCAAGGGAAGCACAGGGGGGGCCTGTAGGACTCAGTCCTGGACTCTGCTTGAGCAAGGTATGGCACCATGCTCCAAAACTTGTTATATTAAAGTGCTAGTCCGGCTTATGCCACATGGACATGAAAGCCCAGCAGCGAAGCTCTCCGAGAGCAGCGTTCAGGGAGCACTGTGCCCCCTGGCTCAGAGCAGCTGTGGGCAGCCCTGGGCTGAGGCGCAGCACGCACACAGAATCAGCTAGATTGGAAAGGACCTTGAAGATCATCCAGTCCAACTGTTAACCTAACATTGACAGTTCCCAACTCCACCAGATCCCTCAGCGCTGGGTCAAACGTACACCCCCCATCCCGGGGCATTTCAGACTGCTTGCACCCTGTTCCAAGCCTGGCCGGCTCCACTGCCCAGAGCAGAGCGGCCCCCAAGACACACTTCTTGATATTACACAGAGATGGCTCGATTCCTTCTCATACAGATCCCTTATTTCCAAGTTCAACATGCCCTTCCCCTCTTCTGCCCTGTCAAAAGGACTGTGAAGGACACAGCAAGTACTTGAGGTTTTGCTCAGCTACCAACAGAAAAACAGGCTAATTCTTTGCAAGTGATTAATGGAAGTTGTGAACCTGAATATTAGACAATGCTGATGTAGCAGGTGAGGCAAAACTGAGAAGATACATATGCACAGCCAGTTATGTTTGACACTGGTTAGAGCCAGCCTTTAGGCACCTCAGCATTCAAAGCACAGACACATCCACATTTCCATCTTCCCTTTAAGTACTCCAATTGCAGCCTTCAGAGTCCTCAGCATGACATACATCTCTTCTTATATAAAAAGGCCTCCAACTTCCACAGATGCACCCCCTATCCAATTAACTAACAGTTTGTTTGCAAAGCCATCAAATCCACAAGACCTCCCTACGGTTGTGAAGTTTGTCATTCTGACTTTACTCTTCAAATACCCTCCCAGAGGCAGTCTGAAACATTCTGTCACGAAGCAATAAGGATGAATTATTGGGAGGACATTGCCAATATAGATTTGCATTAATTATTCATAATCGTGACAAAATATTTCCCATATTCATAACTTAGTAAATTACTAGTTTAGACACACAGTCTGAAGATTATGATTCACAGAGCAGCCTGCATGCTGTAGCACTTAATCACTCCTCCAAAGTTAAGGCACCTGTCCTGTGAAGATTACAAGAGCAACATCTGAACTTCAACAAGTTTATAGCCAAATAGCATGATTAATCAGAATTCTTATCAGAACAGTTGATCTATCTTTTGTCATCTCTGTCCGGCAGTGTCATTTAATTGCTTTCCATCACTAGCTTCTCATTGGGCCAGCTACATTTAAAGAATGTTTTTTGTAAGCAGCTTTCTAAAATATTAATTTTTATAAAGCCTGAAGTTCAACAATAATAAACAAAGATTCACATACATCATACATACTGTAATTGCCATGTCAGAATAACGATGTATAATTTTAATCCAGGGAATACAATATTTATTAATATGCAGACTTGAAAGGTATAAGTAAGCAGTATTTATTTACATCATCTGGTAGGAGGTATTGGTATTCTCAAATGTACCTGGTAAAAATCTAAACTACTGCTAAAGTAGATTGAAACATCCATGGTCTTCCAGAGTTAGATCTGAAGCCTGATGCAGTAACGTGGAGATTCTTTCCCTCCTGATGTCATGTAAGGGCTTTGTCCTATATTAGCCAGTAGGAAAGTTTGTCCTGTAAGACAGCTGCAAAAGGCAAATACTTCTACATCCCTACTACACAATACATACTTTATAAAAATCTTGGGTATTTTTCCCCCCCAAAGCAGAAAACAGTTTTCTTTTTATACATGAAGACATTCAGGTTTTAGCTATTGCAGAGGCAGGGTTAGACAAATCAAAGGTCTGTAACATTACAGACCTCCATTATGATTTTCATCACAATACAAGAAAAATCTTTTTCAGTCAAAACAATTATTCACTGGAACAACTTCCCCAGGGACATGGGAGATCACCATCTCTGGCAGTTTTTAAGACACAAGGGGGCATGGGACTAGATCATCTCACCTAGACTCCCTTTCCCACAAAGGGTTGCAGCAGATGATCTTCCAAAGTTCATTCCAACCTGGGCCATTCTGTGACAATTCTGTGATATATGGATCATCCTATGGACACTGAGCCAAGAGCCTTTTTTTTCTTAACTAGCCTATTACTAGGCTACTATTACTAGGCTGGTGTCCAGCCAAGTCTTTCCTGCAGTAACACCAGCCCATTACCACTTGTCCCCAGACATGAGGAGCAGAGCACATCATCATCACCTGCTGCTCCACAGATCTCTCTTGCATCTTTACAAATTTTATCTTTGTATGCCTATGCAAACACAGTTCTTTCAAGCCCTCCACGTTCATGTTTCATCAACCTGTGATCGCTCTTTGCTTTCTTCCAGGCTACTTTTGCCGGTTTGCAACCTGTTGTAAGAGTGGAGCCTGAGCTAGCTGCAACACTCCAGGCTGCACCTGGCAGCATCACAAGCAGAGTGCGAGGATGATTCTTTTCTTACAGAAAAATACATCTCCCTCATACATCCTAGCGGTGTTAATACTTTTCACAAAAGCTTGACATTGGTGGCATTTAGGTTCAAGTGAAGAGAGCATAGTAACTCCCAGCGTTCTTTTCTGTATCCCGTGTCTGCGTAGATGCTGTTCTTACCCTTCTGCCTGTTGAACAGCTGAATGCCAGACCAGTAAAACTGCATGCTTTGGAGTCAGGGGAGGGGGGGTGTTGTGCTTTCTGTAATTCATCAGTTCATTTGGAATTCTATTCCCTTCAAGTTCGGTATTACATGATAATTTGATAAGTACATGCTCTATTCCTTCATTTAAGTCATTCACAAAAAAAAAAAAAAAAAACCCACACCAAACCACAACAACAAAACAAAAAAAACCCCAAAACACTGAGCTGTACCAGGGCTGACTGCTGAGGAAATCCAGTCAGTAGGCCCATTCTTTTTCACAGCTGGCCATTTACAACTATTCCTCACACACAGTTTTCCAGCCACTCACGCACCACCAGTAGCTGTTCTTACTAAGAAAGTCCCCTCACAAAACATGAAATACAGCAGGGAACCTCTGATTTGTCCTTATGTACAACAACAGACCTGCTGGAGCTGCCTCTATTTCTGCCAGTTTAAGTCTGTGCCAACGGCCCGTGGTGCAGTTTACCTGTGCAATGTTAAGGAGGCGAAGAAATGCAGCAGTCTGGTAAGGGCACGCTCTGTCTCTACCAGAAAGAACACTTTTACAGCTTCAGTAATTGATTGCCTTTGCAACAATCACATACTGCCAGCTTCATTTTTCAGAAAAAAACCATCAGATTGGAGCAGATGGGAGCAGATCAAAACAGATTGCACAGAGCAGCCACATCTAATGGTGAACTGGGAATACTGAGCAAATAGACGAAGCCCATGTGCCTTGTGTCTGAATTGGAAGCAGAGTTCTTTCATTGCAGCTTTGAAGTGCTGGTGTAAATGCTCTTATATGCGTTCTGACAGCTAATGGCAGACTATCACCTATGCAATACCTTTACTTGCTGGGTGAATGCTTCGGTTATGACCAGGACTGCAGATCTGCACAATGTCGGAGAAGCTGCACAAAGATTGGTGCAGACTTCTTAGCTCACAGAAAGCAAGGAGATGCAAACAGAGGGTCTCCTCCAGCCACAGCTGCTCCAGCAGCCCACAGCTCATCCCTCACATGGTCATCAATATTGTACCCCATCCCCCCCAAAATCAACCATGTTCAGCAATGCCATGCCATCTAGAACCATCTTCCGATGAACATGGAATTAATTTTCCACTTGGGAGCAGATGATACAGTTCTGGTAAAGAAAAATTAAACATTTTTAATGAAGCTTTCCATGTAGATCAAAATATTTTCTGGTACAGTGAGGCAAAACAGGAATCAAGATAAAAACTGTGAAGTAGCCAGTCCATTCAGAACCGCTTCGTTTCTATACTTTTTACTGCACAGTTGTTAGATGATGGCTCTATACCTTTTGCCTTGTATTTCTAAGGAGTGGTGAAAATTTCCATCTTAAATCTTCATTTTCATTTTAATTATATTGATGGACCATTTCAGTGAAAATAGCAACGAGTATCAATCAAGTTGTCCTGTATTTTCATTCTGAGTGATCTTATTTGGTTTGGAGCAGGGGGGAAGGGGTTGCACTCATAGCACTGACTTTTTCCTTAGTGATTAAATCTAATCAGTCAATTGTTTCTTTACATGGCAGGCTAAACATACTGTTTTGATCTAAATTTTATACAAATTTTAATTGTATTTCTCTTTACATTTATACAAAACACAAATGAATTATTTTTTGTCACAAAATTATATCAGCTGTAACATTTGGACCCACCCTTTTTAAAGAGGAATGCACCACGGATCTGTAATTTAATCACTATAAATGGTCTACTTCCTAGCAAAAGAAATAAAAAGCTTCCAGAAATCCAGAGGAAAAAAATTAATTAAAAATTATGACATCAGGTTATCACTGAATGTACTAAGCAGAAATAATTAACAGTTTCTCTTTGTGACTAATGCATAGCTATAATAAGAGTTATGCTTTCAAACAATCACTATGCCATGTAGCCAGGAGATACGTCCAGAAAGTAAAGCTCATTACAGACGTCATTCCCCCCATGCTTCTTCCCAAGAGGATGGATTTAGGCACTGAAACAAGTACAGACCTAGCAGGGGGCACAGCCTCCCCTCAGCCCTTCCCATAGGTTCCTTATGCCTTCTTCAGGCTGGTGCACAAAAATCCCACATGTAGCATTTCATTATGAAAAGGAAGGTTCCACTCATATGAAACCTGTATTTATTGTTCTACCGACTGGTTTTTAGCTGCTTTTCATTGCACTGTGAGTGCCTCTGCCAAGTATGCAATACAGCTTGTTAACAGAAAACTTGAGGCTAAACCAAACTCCAGTGAACTGGTTTTCCTCATGCATTTGCCATGCCTATTCTCGTTTCTTTGTCATGTTTCCAATCACCAATTCACCTAGTAGGAATTAGTAGGAGTATTAAATATTATTTGGGAATGATGAACCTTACAGAAGATGAGATGTTAGTTCTTGGTCTCTGTGCATACATCAGGGTTTACTACTTCTACTCTAATTATTTACATGGACCTACAAAATTTATACAAGACATCTGCCAGGCAAATAAGCCTACAACACTACTAGTGCTCTGACACACTACTTGTCTTCTTACAACGAGCAGTGAAAATCTCCACGATATATTGAAGGCAAGTAATGGTTACCTACAAACCAACCTACCCAAAACCTACAGATGCTGCCACCTTTCACATGCTGCAGGGACCAAGATCTCCCAGATCTGTGTCAACACTTCCAGGCAAGCTCTAGCACCACCTTCCCTTGCCACTACAGGGGCAAAGAGGAGCCTAGGATGCCTCTCTCTCCTGCAGGCAAGTGTCTTCAGAGGATTTCCAGCACCACCAGGTTTCCTTCCAGGAAAACACCTGTCCCAGAACTGGCACAGAAACCTCCCTACCAGCAGGAACTAGAGAAAGGCAGCTATTTTAGCTGCACGTTCATCCTGGTGGGCACAGCGTGGATACAGCCAGAGCCACCCCTGCTCTGGGCACAGGAGCAGAACAAGGTCCCACAGCAGCACGGTTGCTACAGGAGAGCGCTGCAGAGACTGTGCCCACGTAGCAGAACCATAAAGCTGCGCACAATAAGCATTACCTGTCCCTCAGCTAGTTTTGTCTTTGAAGAAGAGAACCTTCATATAAAAAGATAAAAGAAAACCCTCAAAATTTGCTTGTTTTGCTTCCAGGGCATGTTATTAAAAAAAAAAAAAAAAAAAAAGTACAGCGATATCTCAAACTGAATGTTTGAATCCAAACACCTTCAAAGAACTAAGCTAAAAGCATTTCTTTCATTCTTTTTCATTTAAATTGAACAAAATAGTTTGCTGCATACATGCTGTTCACTTCAAAAGACCATTCTTAATCCATTAATAAATAGCAGCCTAGAAGGAGTCATACACAAGTAAATTTTTAATGCATTAGCAAAAAGAAGCAACCAGAAGATGAGCAGGACTGAATGAATTGTGTGAATCTTTACCACTTGTATCTTTACAAAATATGAAAATTAATAGCAGAAGAAGTACTATTAGAAGGGCAGAAAGTTTTTAAGGGTTCTTTGTTTTGAATCAATTAAGTAGGTTGTGTTGCACTCCAAGTTAGTTGATATATTAATCTTTTGCAGCTGTACAATTAAAAAAATCAAACTGTATTTGTAGCTATTGAATCTATCAAAAGGGTAATGACAATATAAAAACAGCAAAAGGGAAGAAAAAAGAACCTATATTTTCGCATAATCTCTCTGCTTTCGATGACTGGTTTTGGCAGATTTGAACTAGACTTTGATTTTGACTAGACTAGATTTTGAGTATCATACCACATTATAAACTGAAATACCTGTAGGGAGCCTGGCTTAGCACGTTCATATATTGATGATTAACAGGAAAAATCGGTTTCCACTTTCAGTAAAACTCCTCCCAACTCATCCTGGGCTCCAATATCTTTTTGCCTTTATTGTCCCCGATCACCCATGCAACAGATGAAATCCAAGTTGTAAAAGCCTCCCTCTCATAAAGACAACTGCCTGCAGGAAAAATTCATCCTTCCCCCCACCTTAGTATGTTTATTTACAAAAAACTCATTAGTTCTCCTGCACAGACCAGGTTCTACCCTAATCATGTACTTTCATTTAGCCTTGGCAATTAAGTTTACTTTGATAATTATCAAACTCCAGCCACCCTCTGGAGCACAACTGGAACAGCTTTAGAAGGACTCCTTTCAATCCGCTTTCCTGAAGCATTGCCTGTCCAGAAGATACCCCCATTACCCATGAATCCTAAAGGAAATCTGAGATGTGACCTCAAGACCTTTCCAGGTGGGGGAACATGTTTTCAAGATGTGGTAACGCTACTCACGGTCCTACTCTGTTAACAGTTGGTGGTGGTGGTGTCTGTATTAAATTTACACTTTTTTTTTCTTGCCCTAACAAGTTTATCTTTTGCCTGTCCCATAATGGACGAGGTCATCCCTCCTTGTCCTTATCCCAAATTCCCGGGTCTTCTGCTTTCTTCCTTCTCAGCGCTGGGGGGGAAGGGGGGGTGAGCAGCTGTGTGGTGCTCAGTTGCCCTCTGAGCTCAAACCACCACAGCTGGTTCAGCAGCAGAGGTGCCAGGTAAGTTCAGCTGCCAGGCTTGGCCCAGGGACAGGACAAGGAGCACACTCCTATTGTGCACGGGGGACAACACTATTTGAGAATGCTGCAGTCACTGCGAAATAAAATGCACCTTGACACCAAGAATCCATCCTTTACACCCTTGGGAAAACACTGCACCAGAGGCAAGTCCTATTTAACTAGAAAAAAGCAGCAATTTTCACCTTAATCCTTAAGGACTTTCAGTTTAGAAAGGGAACAGGAACCTTAATTTAATTACTAAGGTTGGGTGCTTTTTCTCCTTCAAGCAGACACACAGGGTCTTCATAAAACTACAGTGAACCCCTGTCCACTCAGGCAAAGCCTTCAGCAGGCTCTTGCTTCCCTCCTGCTCATTCTCAGGACTCTGCTGATGCAAAACTGTCACCTTCATGATTTTGCCATGCTCAAGCCCAGTCACTCCCACCCCAGGCCTGACCCAGCCAACCTGCAGCACTGGGGCTGGAGCTGCCCATGCGAGGGGCTGCAGGGACTCCCCCCATTCTGCACAAGGCTTAGCAGGCAACTGCCTCTGATATATTTTGGAATAATTAAAATGATATCCTAGTCAAAATCTTACTGTACAATCAAAAGCTGTTTGACTGTCACTGATTGTATTTATTTCTTCTCCAACTCAATAAGCAAAGTACTTACCCTCTTTTCTTTGTGATCATTATTTGAGCTGCATTCCGTTTCAATACAGATTGAATTTAATTTAGATTTTGCTTAAGTGATTTTTTTTCTACTATCTTTTGTTCTCTGGGCAAGCATATATTTAATCTTGAGAGTAAAATCGTTATAATTAAATCTGTGTTTTTGAAGGTAATATAAATTAGAGGGTAGAAATGAAGTAATATATAGTAGCTTGTATGAAATTAAATAGATGGAATAACAACCCACTTGTACTAGCAGTGCACCATGACAGAGATTAGTTGCTACCAAAAAATGGTATTTGTTATTCAGATTTTAGTACCCATTGAAGTACTACACGATGCTTAAATACAAAAGCCTCTACCGAAATACAAGCCTGTTAAAGACTCATTCAGAAATGTCAGCTTTACAAAGCAAACTAAAATTTTGAGCACTTATTTCTCTGCCTAAATCCCCAAGATGATGCCTATCACATAAGGCAGAGAAAATCCTTTAGCCTCGTTTTACCTCACTGTAGCATACAAGTTTAATAAACAGACAGGTTCAGGGAGGGAGGATAGAAATCTCAATAAAATTACCATGACACAAAATTTCCTGCATTTCTTGGGTTTGGGGCATCAGGTCTTAACACCTTAAGTTTGACCTGGAACCCAAAAGGCCACTTTTTACATTAAAAATCTGCACCTGTTTATCTCCTAGGTACAATTATTTGAAGATCTTTGCAGGATTATAAACAACTGCCCAATAGATTAACTTTGCCTTTTAAATACAAATTATATTTAATTCCTTTTTGTATTCTTGACAATCCAACAAGAATGAGACCAGCTCATGGGGGACCTGGAGTACGATGACAGGCAATTTAGCTTCTGAAATGCATAAGCCTTATGGTATTCACACGTGTTTTCCTTTATATAGCACATGTGAATTCCGTGTGATTTGTGTATTTCACAAGTTAAATTATGTCCCTAATTGGTACTTCATAATAAAATGCCTGAAGGAGATCAGGCTGTTCTGATACGCAAGCAATTTTAGATTTAAATCATATTAAGGATTGATTTCCATTTCAAAAGTGTTTTTGAAATTTAACAAGTGAAATGCTGGGCTATTTTCAAAAGGGACACAAAAGATGGGAATGAAAACTGTTTGATCAGGCAGTTGATATTTAGACAGCAGAAGTATTGCATATAGGAAAGTATTTTTCATTGTGTTTTTGTCTACTTGATTTAAAAGAATAGATGGGCATTTTAAACATCTCTGCTATATGAGCACATCAAACCTCCATCCACAAAAGAAAAATTGGCCCATAAAAAACCCCAAACTAACAGTGCTCTTGTTATTAAAAACTACCAGCACCTTTTTTTGCTGAGTACTGGAATAAGAGCCTAAGCCATCTTCAAGTGATAATTGTAATGTCCACTTATTATTTCTTTGGATATTGAAAACTGGCAGGTGGAGTTTGACTTTTAGCTCCAGTACTTATTTTATAACCTAAAGCTGTATTCTAAAACCATGAAAAAGTTATAAGTTGTAAAATAAAGACCATAAGGTGGTTTTGCAACTGCTTTGTAGGACATATTGTAATAACCAAGAGATTGAGAAATCATGTTACTCCAAAATGAAATGGAAGACACTGCTTTTCTTCGAAGGCCATTGTCATTAGACTTTGCAGTATCCCTTTCAACAATTTATACTCGTATAAATTTCATTTATACTCGTATAAATTTCCATAGCACAATTGCTCTGTACATAAATAAAGAACATTTTAGACCCACAAATTCAGCACAAGTATCAAGCTGATCTTTTATTTTCAAGCTCAAGCAGTTCCTAACAATACCAAAGAAATTTTAAAGGCATCTTACATCTAATGCTGCTCAGAATGAAAATGCTTTAAAAGGGAAGAGCGCAGAAGGATTTGACCTATCTTGTTCCACTCTGGAAGAATAATAAGGAAAAAGTCAGTGAGGTTAACTTTTTGAAGAAAAAAATTTTATTGGTAAGTAAACCACCCGTCTTCAGATTCTGCCTGCCACAGGGACATTGCAGTGGCTGTTTCTTCCAAGGCCCCTTCCAGCACAGAGGTTTATGATTACTGATCTTTTCTGGCCCCTTCATTCTTCACAGGAACACTTCTGAGCTGCTGCTGCTTCCACCACTATCTCTAACCTAAGCTCAAGAATATTCCACTCTAAAGTACCTCTGATGAAAGCCACCAAAAACCACAAGCGTGTTCACTGGGGAAATACCACAAAGTCACGGATGTCTGATCTCCACTTACAGTAGCTGTACAAAAGCAATGCCTCGCAGCTGAGACACGTCTGGATTAAAAAGATAGGGGAGCAAGGGGATAGGAAGGAAGGACAGACCTGACTACGATAAGCTTTAGAGACTAAAGGACCTGCAGTATAATACAAAGCAAACAAATTCAATTTAATAAAACATCCTGCATACAAGGTATCACCTAGCACTTTACAGAGATAAAAGACCAAGATAGTGCTTTAGAGAATTGGATACTGTGACTCAAAAGCAAAACAGGAAAATGCACAAAGTTGAAGTAGTTGAGATAAAGGAAAACTGCTGAATTTAAAAGCATCTAGAATACAAGCATATGTTCTTAGAGAACAGCAACAGCTACAACTAGAGAAAAAATGAACCTCCAACAATTAAAGGCTCATTTAAACATCTAAAGCCCTAGTGTTTATCAAAGCATCTCTGTACTACAAGTCTTAGGTTGATAGAAACTCATTTTAACCTGGTGGAATTGGAACTGCAGAAAAATCTCAGCTTTTCAAGGTTTCCCACCCCACCCCAATACCTCTCTCTGCCTTAGGCAAAACTTTAAATAGAGACTATAAAAAAGATGGACAAGCTTTTCTGAAAAATAAAAAAGACCGAGTTTGAATCAAATATTGGATTAGTTCTCTTCTTAGAGACAATTTTGTCAATTCTATGTTGAATTAAGGGAGAGAAAAAAAAAAAAAAAACAAAACACAAAAAGCATGAATCAATAAAGAACAACAAACGTAAGGAGAAATCTGAAGGCAAAACTGACTCATGATTTCTGGATACACAAAAGCAATAACTCCATCTACCTGCAAAATTTAAGTTAAAAACTGACCACATCACAGTTTTAATAACAACTTCTAGTTATTAGGAACTGAAGTGGCAGAGGGGACAAGCAGCAGCTCCAGAGGAAAGGAGGAGGCAGGTAGCAAGGTCACACACCATGGGGTGCAGCAACACAGGCACAGAGTCTGCCTGGATGGCTCAAAAGCCTGAGAAGCAGCAGAGCTGCCAGAACTGTGATGCTGCCCCAGGAAGCATAACTATATAGCTATAAAACATGAGTACTGGAGAGCAGCGAGGTACTTGGGGGGTCTGTTAAAGAAGAAAGCAGAGGCCCTGCACATTGGGAATCACACCGGCAGAATGAAGCTGAAGGATGCTTTGCACGCCACTTGAAAGGGCAGATGGGTGATGCTTCAGGGCAGGGAAATGTAGGAGAAAGAACCAACACAGCCTTGACTACTTACACTTTCTGCTGATGACAGTGATGAGCTGTAAAAGGACAGCTGGGGGGAAACAGCAGCAGGATCATAAATACAGGGTAAATGATTGATTCTTTCTTCCAGATGGGAGATTTTATCCTAGAAACAGAAAGTATGGGGGAGTCACGGAGCTGACAGAGTCTGGATGGACAGATCAGTGACTACAAGGTAGTTAAGACAGTGACTGATGGTAGTACAGCAGGGTATCACCTGAACAAGCTCTATTATCACTTTTAAAACGAAACCTGTGAGAGATGCCAGAAGAGACAGAAGTGTGGCACAAGTCACTGCAATTCTAGAAACTGCTACGAACCAAGGCTCCCAAAAGGTGGGGATAGGGCTGCTCACAAGCCCAGGTGACATCAGTCAGTGGCCTGACACATCCATACCCCTCCTCAGCACAGAGGGCCCAGCCCTGCTGAACCTCGCTAAGGGCCACACATGCCCCACTCCTGACCTACATCATGCACGTGGCAGACACTGCCCAGACTGTCATCTTCGCTTTGCGTAAGAGTTCTCACTCATCCCTTCTCTTTCCCTGGAGCACACCTATGTCAAAACCTGATCCACACAGACTTCCTTTCACAGCCAGGTTGCCCCTGGATTTATTTTCCTGTGATGTTTATCTTACCCTAATGCACATTAACACAGCACTGCAACTAGCTCTAAGTTTCTTCAGAATACAGGCTCTACACTCACACAAACTACACCTGCCGGAAAAGACCATCTCCTCACACTGGACCAACTCATCCTTCTACAGAAACTGCCAGCAGGTATTCCCAGGGGCCCTTCCCTTTTAAGTAGGATCTAGTCCCTCAGCCTACCTGCTTCAGAGCAACACGAGCTGCCACTGCAGAAACCAAAACTCCCAAACAATCTTTTGCCATTTGTTTGCTTTTAACCTGTTTCAATGAAGAAATTAACTGGAAGGTTAGGAGTAGATTAGAGGATCTTTCCAGGATCCTTTTTCACATGAGCACTGCACTTCAACATTCATCTCGTGAATCAAAGGTCAGGAATACATTATATGCCTGATGGAGCAACACTACAGCTATTCCTTTCAAAAGAAGAATATATAGCCACTGTTTCTATCAAAAATAAAATGACACAAAAATGAAAGTATTTCACTTCTTACAAAACTGCTACAGTACAGATTCTTCTATAAGCACCTTCAGGAATACTTTTTGTTATTGAATCTTGTAAAAAAACACAGCTTAGAATAAAATGTATGCATTAGATCTATTTTTCTTCCAAGCAGGACAAAAAATTTCTCATACTTTGCAAGCACAGTAGCCTCACAAAGCTAAACATACTTTGCATCAGCTCAAGCTGTTGTGTATACTAAAATGATCAATGTTGAAAGCTTCTGAAATTATTTCCACAGCTAGATACTGCATGGCTTTTTTAAGACCCATAAACAATTTTATCTTACATTTTTATAGATTGGGAATCATACATTAAGATGAATATGTTCAAAATAATAAGTGCATTTCTGGCATTTTCATTTCTGGAGTATACAAAAATATTCTGAACATGCCAAAAAGTCACATTTGCAATTAATTCAAGGACCTAATTAGTTCCAAATAAACAAGAAATTCCCTAAGACATTGGCACAATAAGAAACTAAAGTATATGAGATGTTAGATTGCAGATCCCATTAATTTGGTATTCCATGAAAAAACATGAGTTGACCATATTTGTTGAGCAACAGCTCCCACTGCAAAATAATTTTGTTTTATTAAAGCAGGTAGGGTAAATAATCTACAAAACATGCAGTAAAGGGTTAACAGCCATAATACAGCCAAACAAATTTTAAATAATGGGAAATCTTAGTATAGATGAAAACTAAAATTTTTTAATATGAAAGGGGACAAATAAAAGGAAGGTGAACAGTTGCAATTATTTAATGTGATTCCAGATGGAGATTGGTGATAAGTGGTGTCCCTCAGGTGTCAGTATCAGGACCTGTACTGTTTAATATCTTCATCAATGACATAGACAGCACTGTCAGCACATTTGCAGACAACACCGAGCTGTGCGGTGGGGTCACACACCGAGGGCAGGGATGGGCCATCCAGAGGGACCTGGACAGGCTGGAGAGGGGGGACCTGCAAACCTCATGGAGTGCAACAAGGCCAAGGGCAAGGTCCTGCCCATGGGTCGGGGCAATCCCCAGCACAAACCCAGGCTGGGTGAGCAGCAGATGGGGGGCAGCCCCAAGGAGAAGGACTTGGGGGTGTTGGTGGATGGAAAACTGACTGTGAGCCAGCAACGTGTGCTCACAGCCCAGAAAGGCAACGGTGTGCTGGGCTGCACCCAGAGCAGGGTGGGCAGCAGGGCGAGGGGGGGGATTCTCCCCATCTGCTCTGCTCCCATGAGACCCCCCTGCAGTGCTGGGTCCAGCTCTGGGGCACCAACAGCAGAAGGACACAGACCTGCTTGAGTGGGGCCAGAGGAGGCCACAAAGATGCTCAGGGGCTGGAGCCCCCCCTGTGAGGACAGGCTGGGAGAGTTGGGGGGTTCAGCTGGAGAAGAGAAGGCTGCGGGGAGACCTTAGAGCGGCCCCCCAGGGCTGAAAGGGGCTGCAGGAAAGGGGGGAGGGAGTCTTATTCAGGGGTGTAGGGATAGGATGAGGGGTAACAGGTTTAAACTGACAGAGGGCAGATTTACATTAGATATAAGGAAGAAATTCTCCCCTGTGAGGGAGGTGAGACAGTGGCACAGGTTGCCCAGAGAAGCTGTGGCTGCCCCCTCCCTGGCAGGGCTCAAGGCCAGGTTGGACGGGGCTTTGGGCAACCTGGGCTAGTGGAAGGTGGCCCTGCCCGTGGCAGGGGGGTTGGAACTAGATGATCTTTAAGGTCCCTTCCAACCCAAACCAGTCCATGGTTCTATGATTAATTTTGAAATCACAGAAGGCAAGTCTAATTCAGACAGAAAGCACACAGCTGGCTCACAAATAACAAGAACAAGTAGCTGCTGTAATGCTTCAGCACCTGATCTGAATGATTAACAGCCTGAAAACTAGCTTGCTTTTACAACTTTTTTCTACTCCAGAAACAGAGAATTTCCCAGAATAATTATTAATTCTGATAAGTCTTGGAAGTAAAAGCATGGTCATTACTTTCTACATAAAAATACGTGTTTCAGAGGTCCAAATTTCAGTTATAAGCTGGCAAATTAGCTATGTTGAAATAACGCATTTTCCCAGAAGCTCCTGCTCTGTTCTTATGTTTGTACTACCTACTTTGCTCCCTTATGTGTGTATATATAACATTGCACACTAATGTAAATACTTTGATCTGTGCCCTGGTGGGGCATGCTCTCCCAAAACAGTTTGAAAAGCCTCACATCCCAAGGCAGTCCCAACACAGGAGGAGGTAGCATCCATCTAGGGTGAGATCATTCAGTGGCCAGAGCAGATGAAATCAAGTGGTCTGAGCACACCCCTCAGTGCTCGCTCTTCTCACCAAGGAGCTCCCCCCACTTCCCTCCAAAAAATACCTCCATCACCACCAGCTGCCTGGCATAATCCAGCCAAGACTCTTCAGCAGAAGAACGTGGGGACTCAGTGATGGCAGACAGATGACAAATGTTGGCTGACAACAGCAGAAGTCCAAACATCATTTGCTAACCCAGGCCAAACTATTACAACACACTTACAGAAGAATGATTAGCAAATTCTCTGTTCAGATGAGACATCCGAGGTGATACTCAAAAGAATCAAGCAAGACAAGTTTCCCTGAAATCAGTCAATGAGGGCTCAAAACTATGCCGACACAACTGGATTTCAGAAGCACCACACATACATGTTATGCAAAGCAGCACAACAAATCCAAATTAAATGATCAAGAAAACTTAGAGTTAGTTTGGGACTGTTGAACATCCATCTTCCTGATGTGTTGTAGCAGCTCACATAAGTGTTATTTTTGTTGCAAGGTTTAACTGCACTTCTATTAACCTACTCCAGCCATTGGAGTTTTATTCCATTAATTCACAGTAACTGATGCTGGCTTGATTACTGATTGAAAATGTTTTTGAAAAGCAGAAGCTATGCTGCAGTAGTCACTTTTCCAACAAAAAGATAAATGGTTATTCAAATTTTGTATATGGAGCAAAAGATAATCAGTCAATACTCAAGAACAGACTACTTAAATGCCTTCAAAATTAAATTACAATGCAGCTCAATGCAATTTAAAATGTCAAAGAAATCAGAGGCTCTCACAGATTTTAATTAAAGCAATCTCCTCTACATTCAGTCCTTCCCTTTTTCCCATCCTGCTGCTACTTATTCCTTTAATGTTTATTTACTGCTCTGCATAAAACAATAAAACCAACCAAATTTACTACTTATTATTTAGAGTAGCATAGTTTTTAAATACACAAGAACAACATTCCCCATCCTAAATAAATGTTTTGGACAATGATATTTCAGAAACCCAGGCATGTCCATAATATAATTTCATGGATAAACTGCCATAGAAATAACCAGTTCAAATGTATGCAAAAATCTCAGTCACAGAATAAGCAGTACTTCAATATTCTTTAACCAGTCGCGGGGGGTGGGAAGCCAATGGGCAAAGGAGCAGATAAAAGTCAGATAAAAGAAAGGCTTTCCACTGCGGAACCCCCCGCCGCCCTGATTAACTGCAATGGCTTTTACAAGTCCCCAGGCAGTTTGAGTAAAGAGACAGGGGGACTGAAGGAGTTCACAGAATTGTCGTCTCCCCAAGGCAATACCCAAAAGCTTTCCCTCCCCTCAACAGAAATGGCAGCACGTTACAGACGACTCCAAGTGGTCTGGTAGGGAACCATTCAAACTCTTGCCCCTAGCCCTCGAGGGCAGAGTCCTCAAAGCACACGGCCAGAGGCAGAGTTCTGCTTTTGCACCTGTGAAGAGCTGCCAGTCCACCCCACAAACAGCTACAAGGCGATTTCAGCATAAAAGGAACAGTGCCTGGGGTCGGACAGGCCAGGAGAGGTGGTTTCCTCACCCAGTCCCACACGGTGGGTGCAGGGAACCAGAAAGCCCCTGGAGAGCTGTGCTACACCCAGGAGCAGCTACAGAAGCCCCTACGGCTACCTAACGGTCACCAAGCCAGCAGGAGCTGCCCAGCCACCTTCATCAGCATTATACAACTCAACCAGAGCCAAGATTTTGCCTTATTTCCACACCAGCTTTTCCTTCCCAACAAAAGTATCTGTCACTATATCAATTCTACTAGCAAGAGAAGAAAAAATATAGAAAACCCCCTCCTAAACTTTCCCTTACATCCCAGGAAACACTAGAGGCAACTGAATAAGAGGCTACAGCAAGCAGGAGAGCAGCACACCCGAAGAGGGCTGAGGGCTCTGCCCAAGCTTAAATGGGCCTCCTGACCCATGGCGGGGGCAGATGGGTGCTCAGCTGGGGTTCATCAGGGCAATTAAGTGCAATCAGGGCCCCAGCAGGAGCTTCTGGGTTTTTCTTTTCAAGGAACGTTGGTTTCTCCTGTTGGAAATGCATCAACAGAATATCATATGGCTGATACTGCCCAAGTCTACTCCCCAGGCCAGATCAGGCAGAAGTAATGCATTTTCTATGGCAAATTTCTTATCTTGTTTTATTTACAGATCATTATTTCTTAGCATATTCACATATTACTTCATTATCCAGAATTGTTCTTCTGACTGTTTCTAGGGGGGGTGTTTCTAACTAGTTCTAACTCCCCAGGTGACTGAAAGAGTCATGATGGCAAACTTATCTGCACTCTGCAAATATATTGAAATACATATTTTAACAGCTGTTCAAGAGTGATACAGAGAAATGACCATTTTCCTTGCAAATTATTTACTTATAGCAACATATGATGATTTCTGAACGCTGTCTAAGAATCCTGCTTGCCCAGACTTGTTTAGTAGATTCAGTCTAGTTTACCAGGTAGTTTGGGGATTGGCTCTGAGAAGAAAGTAGTAGGCAGCCCTGGGAGATGAATTAAAAGGATAACTCGCGGATAGCAGAATCAAAGCCCTCAATGAGCACTGAGGCAAACTTAAACTTGAACAAAAGGACTCAGAGATGCTCTCTAGGAAGGATGGTCTCACCGATTTAAGAAGACTACACCTGGACTTTGCTTCACAGCACATGCCCTGGAAAGAGCGGACACCCTGAAGAGGACCACAGTCCTTCTCCCCTTGAATAATTATAATAATCACACCTATTCCCCGAACTAATTGTAATAACCCGGCCCTTCCTAATGCATATGTATGCTTTGGTGTAATAAATATTTGGCTACTTGCCAGAGACGGGGTGCAAGCTTTGTGGAGCAATCCCCTTGCACCCCGGCCGGAATAAACATACCTGCTTTAGAACTCTATGAGAAATAATTAACTGCTTTTGGGATTTATTTACCTATAGAAAACTGCTTAGCAACTTATTTACTTACTTATAGCAAGTTATAGTATTTTTTAAAATATTGCTAAGAAACCTGCTTGCCCAGACTGTTCTGTGGAATTTTACCAAGGACTGCTGTGTTCATCAACACAAAGCAGTTCACTGTGAAAATCTACCAAGAATTACAATGTTCAGCAAAATATTAGACTTTTGGCCTTGAGGAACAGGTGGCTCTAACGAGTTGGAATTTTGCTAACGAGTAAAGATAGCCATATACGAATGGTTCTATTGGTTCTCTTAGATAAGATAGAAAGTAAACTGTCTGAAAAACACTCTCGTCATTCAAGAAATTGGCCAAGAGAATCTGCATATGCTCCGGAGAAAAAACAAAGTGTGAAAGACTACTAGCCTTCCTCCCAAAGCCCCCCCGAAGATGCCCACCAGGAGGCAATGCGCAGGTGCAAAGAGACATAAACTGTTGACATCAGCCTTTCGAACTAACCCAGCCCTACTCATGCGTGTGTATGTTTGTGTTATGTAACCCAATGAATATGGATATCCACGCTATCAGTATTTGGTAAAATGTGCAGTGGGTGTGCAAGCTTTGTGGAGAGAGCCTCTTGCATCCCGGCGACGGAGTAAACATCCCTGCTGTATAACTCTATTCAAGTTGTTCATTCTTTTTTCTGTGAATCAGTTGTAGGTTGTTTCCACGTGTCAAGAGACACTGGATAGCAAGGAGGTCTATCACCAGGAACCTTATGGATATCAAATTTAGCTCACAGTCAAAAAAATTACAATAAATTGAGTTAGAAGTTAAATATTTTTTACAGTCTGCAGGCCACTTTATAGTACCTGTAGCCTGCACCATTAACATACATTTACAGAATGTGCCCAACCAATTCCGTTGCTTCTTTAGTAAGTATTCAGATTTGTGATACAGCCTATTTACCTTTTGCACATTGCCTGCCACATTCAGAATTCTTTAAAGTGAGAAGTAATCTTTTTTCTTCCATTCAGGAGGTTTTGCTGGTTACTGTTGGTTGAATGATAAGCATTTCTTGCTGTAGCAAAAATTCTTGGGTTTTCAGTTTCTGACTGAGGTGACACAGCTAATTAGGAGCTACCCCATGCCATATCTTAATCAACCTCTCATTGACATAGTTAGCATCATCATTTCACCCAAAAAAATTCTTTTTCATGTGGAATAATTCAAGAAAAAAAAACAGATTCAAGACTGCATTGCAGTGCTCTCCTCTTTTCACCCAGCATGTTAAGACTAAAGCATTACTAACTGTTGTAGTAACATAAAACCTGTTACTAGCATTATTTACAGTCTTGAGCAGGATGCATCACCACCTTGAAATTATAACCACCTTCAAAACCTTTGATAATTTCTGCTTTCGTTCTGGTGACTCCAGTCACGATAAGAGGAAGACACTAACTGAACAGACTCTTCCCCATTCATAAAGACCATTTTATTCTTTTTGTTCTATAGAAAGCCTGGTAAAAAGAGGAGTTTCTACCACTGTTGCTGTAGGGTACTCCCTTGCTTATCTCCATAGCAATACTTTTGCAGCAGAAAGAGCTAGCAGACTGGAAAAGGTCTCTGATAACAGCTTAATATCCCTTCACATGCAGTCCCACTGCTATGAAATATGCCCAGACAGCTTCACCAACCCCAGAAGCCTGGAAATCAGCCCCTGTCTGACAAGATGCCTGTAGTGGCCTCCCTACTGCTCGTCTCGGCGACAGGCTTGAGGCAGACTTGATTGGTAGGTGCCATTCCACACCATACTGTTCCCTTTTCCTCCAGTCCCCTTCCCTCTCCACCCTCCCCTGCTGCCCCTGGCCCCCATCATTTGACTGTTGGATGCAGCCCTGTCCCCTTTCCTGCTCAAAATAGAGACTGACTTGTATAAGTGGACTCTCTTGAAGGGGACTAAAACCAAAGGACTTTGGATAAACCCACAAGCTGCACCTACATACCTTATTTGATGTTCCCTCTAGCATAAACAACTGAAACAGTCTCCTGACCCAGGACCCAACAAACATCCTCGCCTCCTTGCTGCATTATTGCTTCGCTTGCTCCGTGATCCTCAGTTATCACTTAGGGTCTGGGATATTTCTTGTGAGCGCAACAAGAAGCAAGTTCTTCAAGGCAAGGGGTTATACAGGGTATAAACATGAGAAAAGCGTTCACTTACTCACTGTAGCATTTTGGGGAATAGGAGAAAAGGCAGGAAAACCCCTGAATCCTGATAAGTAGTAATATATGTGGCATGTTGCCCCCAGGTTTCAAAGGAATCTAATTTTCTTTTGTGGTCCTGAAATACATCAGCTGACATTTCTCGCTATTACTAACTTTAGGTTAGACCTATGTCTTTATTTAAGCAGTGGATCAGCCAGACACCTGCATGCTGGAAAAATCATATGCCAGTATTGATTTTCTTAGTAGTAATAATTCACCACCAGTAGCAGCAGTTACAATGCTTTGAAAACTGATTCTACAATGGCATTTTAACATTTCGGAACATTTTATGAAGCAAAAAAATGCAGAAACTACAGTCATACATTTACCTGCTTAAACAGAAGATTAGTCTGATTTAGTTTTAAGGAAACTATGCTGGTACATAGTTGTAAGGATACTGTGCTGGTTCTTTGACTGAGAAGATCCTCTGCCACTAGTGCAGAAGGAAGATCTCCACAATCTGAACAACAGCAAGCAAAAACGCTATGGGGAAGGCAAACAGTTCTAGTTTAATGTACGAGGCCATGGCTCAAGTGAGAACAGAGCTTGTGTGGGTTTTGTACAACACAGATTGCTTTCTTCAAATACCACCGCCAAGAAAAGATGGTTTAAGAAAACAAAAATTTTGATCTGGCATAGCTACAGGCATGAAGCAGAATCGGGGCTGGAGTTCAGGTTTGGACTCAGCTCTTTTTAAACTGCAGAAGACAGCAAACACCCTGCAAGTTTCACTGGTCCTGAGTAATTTCCACCACCTTCAGCTGAGCATGGCTGAGAGCAACACTCTAACAGCATCAGAGCTGCTGTGCAACCTGGCTGCGAGTTCTGCAGGGGTTCAGCCTGCCCTGGGACTCAGACCCCTGCCTTTCCTCCCCATCAAAACTCGATATTGTCTCAGAATTTATCCTAGTCAAAAGCATTTAAGAAAAAGTCGGTGTTGTGGAAGATAAGGTCTACCAATGATTAACTTAAGTAGGGGCCTATTATAGTTTTAGCATATGGTTTTATATTTTAGTCCTAGCAAAAAGGCAGTTTGAATATTTACTGCAAATTACCAGTTGGTTTTTCTTTTGTAGGTTTACCCAGCAGTTTCAGGTGGATAACATTTCCTTAGCTCCTGCCTTCAAATATTATTTTCAAGTAGGCACCAACAATTAGCATATTTTCTCAAGAAGCATCTTCATGTCAGACCTGTGTGCAGCAATCTTTAGTAAAAGGGAATACTGAATATTAAGGTAAGTCTGTGAAGCTCTAGGGAAGAAACTTTATCACAGAACTCCATACAAAGAGAGGATATTTTCATTAGTATAATAATAAACATATCATTCATGTGAAAATATAAGACACAGAAAATCTAAGTATCATGAGCAAGTTATTGTGAAATTATGTTTTTAAACACTACCGCCTTTTTAAAGCAGTATAGTCTTTCACAATTATGTGCACATATTTCATAAAAGTTTATTTCCATGTATTAACCAAGTAGTAGACTTGAAAACATATCACTTTATTCATAAATGTAATAAGCAGTAGCCAATGGCTGGAGTTACCAGAGAGTCAAGAAAACAGCTCATCTGAAATATCTCAAAATCAGTAAAACTGATATTGCCCAGTGAGCCATGAACATTGGTTTTATGAAGACTGGTTCTAAAAAAGCATCCAGTGACTTGAACAAGCTATTTACATTTCTTAAAATACATGTCTTAAACAGGTTGAGCCTTAAAGTTTTTAAATCACAGCTGTATTGATTTATTAGATAAACTGCCTCTCATCCCTCTTTCTTACCAAGTAGAAAGACTGTACTTTATTGGAAGCATGCTAAATAAGCGACTTTTCTCAAAAGATTTGGTTTGAAAAATATTTTTTTAAATTTACCTTTGGTTACCATGCAATGGTACGTTGAAGCATTATCTTAGAAAAAATACAGGGATTAGAACTGACAAAAACTAATGTTCTTTAAAAACATGAATCTTGTCTTGATCTGAAGGGCCTCAACAATATAGGTGAGACTTTTAAAAGTAGCTAGCATTATTCTTAATCATGTATTTATTTAAATGCTTACATTATAACTAATAGAATTGTTAACAAGAACCATCTGTTAATTGCTACTATTATTTAGTTAATAAAGAGCATGAAGAGTTGAGGTACATTCAGTGCAGGCAGTTATCATACAATGGAAACAAGGAGCTATTACGAACAAAGAGAATTCTGTAAAGCTGACATCTGCATGCACTGACCCCTGCCAACAGACTACACTGCAATCTCACCATAGAAGGTCAAAAACATATCTATTAATCCAAAATATTTATTTTCAGAAGTTACTGTGTTCCTTTACATCTCAGCAGTGAAGATGAGAAATAAAAAGCGGGGCTGGAAAAACAAGACTGGTGGTGAAAATAGCACAGCTGTGGATGAAAGAATGCAAGCTGCAGGGAAGACATGCAGAACATTGTTTGTATTAGTGTGAGGCAGACAGAGGATAAAGGAATAGAGAAGCATGAAAAGTTGAGAAAAGTACAAGGGAATGTAAAGATAAAAGATAGGGGAAACGGAGATGAAACATCAATTTCTTTTTGAAGTAATAGATATTTCAAACACTAATAAAGCCATTTTAAAGATGATCAAGAGGTTTTATTCTTCTCCAGAATAAATAACAGCATCCAGAATACACTGATGACTCTGACCAGAAAAGTCAAAGGAAAAACCAACCATTATATGATAATAGTATCTGCTAATGCTTGCTTAGTTTTCACTTAAATATTCTTATCTGACACTAAACAAAGCCAGATCAAGGGAGTTTCCTGGCAGAAGCTGTCTGATGACAGGGGTCTGGTTTGGAATTGCACTGGCAGTGCATTGTGAAGTGCCTTACCTAACCGTTGCAGTTATTCCCAATTCAAACATTAGATGTTGGATTCGAGCTCCTATTGAAAAGAAATCCATAGATATTCAAAGTAGAAATGCACAGTTAGGATGTGTATATATCCTTAATTATAGCATAAAGTGGCACAGTGAAGAGGAGGATTAAATTATCATCCAAGACGTATGTTTCTTTTTCTCTAATGTGCAAGCACAAGTACTAAGATGCCTTAATTAGAGCCATATGGCTAGTGTATGGAGTCACTGCAGGGTATTGTTAATGCAGTTTGAGTGCCCAAACTATCCTCATTCAGATGTTTTTGAATTACTCTGAATAGTTATAGATAACAGTAATCAACTCTGAAAACACTGGTTGTAAAGATCATTGGATTTTTGATAATAATAATAACAACACTCTCTTTTACTGTGTCTAACCACAAATCATAAGCATACCAACTCCATAATAATGTAGACATGCATCCACAGATTGGCTTTGATCTGGTTACCTCCACAAGAACAGGACATTTTGGAGAAAAACCCAGAAAAAAAACAAACAAACAAACAAACAAAACCAAACACAACAACAAACCAACCAAAAAACACCACAACAGATATAGGTTAAGTTATGGATCCAAATCTGTGTTGTTGTGCCATAGTACCATTAGGAGACAGTGCACACGGGCACTCAACATCTTATAAAATCAGTCCCTCGTATATTTTAGAAGGGTCACAAGTCAACAAATAATCATGTAAACAGTACGATATATCCAAAAACAAATTAGAAAACTGGTGGAGGGGTTCAGTGGAGAGCCAATGCATGTAAACCTTGATTTCAGATGCTAGGACAGATGAAAATAGTCTAGAGGAAGCAGAACTTAATTTCTTAGATGATACTTTATTGGAAATCTTAAAATAAAAAGTAGTTCAAATGTACTGAATTCTGCTCTGATTGTGTATTACCTCATCATTTGACATGCCAGAAGAAAGAGGTTTCTTTAATTTGCCAGTAATGAGGACAAAAGGCAAACTTAACGAGGTGCTAAACTGAAGGAAGGAAAAATTCTATGTTATAAAGCAATGCTTAAAAATAAATGGTGATATTAGTGGATAATAGATAAATAAAACCAGACAGTAAATTACTGGTTGACTATTAACCTATTGGTCATCTTGCCTCTTTCAACCTTTTTCTGTCTCAGTGGCCATATCTGTAACGAGGGTCTTGCTGGCACACTCTCACTTGTTGCCACTGAAACCACTTGCAGGTTGATGAGGTGTGGTCATCTACACCACCCGATGAGCTGGCATTGGGCATGTAAGTTAGGTCTCTGCCTGAATTCCTTGCATATATGAAACATCAGTAGTTATTAATAAGAGATTTGGCACGTGGTGAGGGGGAGAGCACACTTAGAGCACTTCCAGTCTTGGAAAAAAAAAAAAAAAAAGAAAGGAGGAGGGAACACTTTTATCACTGAAAAAATCAGGGAACTGTTTCTTTGCAAAATGAAAATGTTTATAAAGGCCGAAGTGGTACCACAAGCAAAGAATGACATCATCAGGTTCCTGATTCCATCACTTAGCGTGTTAAAATACGGGGATAACATTGCAGCTAGCGGAATTTTCTTGCTGCTCATTATCTTTCATTCAAGTTTTAAATTAAGAAAGATAGAAAAAAAAAAAAAACCTCAAGAGCAGTATTTTCTTTCTGTGTTTACAAGAAGACACCACAATGAATCAAACACACAAACACACTGCTGTATCTTCAGTGCCCCATTATTATCAAGACTTGTCTGTTATTTCTATCATTGTCCTTCTTTTTATTTCCCTTGTGTGCTTCATATCTATCTCCCATTAACTAGAGGGAGTAAAAAGCTGAGAAGGGAGACAGCAGAAATAATGAAAAGAATGTTTTGGGCTCTGTGGCTGCCTGTAGACTCTGGTGGACTGCCCCTGCTCACATCCCTGCTCTTATCACAGCCACTGTCCAAAATCACTAGGCAGTATATTAAAGAACTCCTCATTTCTGCTTAAAAAAAAAAAAAAAAAAAAAAAGCAGATAAACTGAAACTCATCAAAAGATTCTGCTCAACAGAAATTTCATGGTTTATACTATATTCTTATGCCTATGCATCAATTCTGCACACCAAAAGATCTTGTAAATATAATGTCATCATAACACTGATTAAGTGAATTCTCATTTACCTTCCTACTTCCTTATTCACCCATGAGCAATAATGCAGATGGCAGTGGAAAGAGAGCAGGGAAGAAGCAGGTGTGGAGCAGCATAGTACTGTCCATAAAAAAGACTAATATCTTGATTAGCTTCACAGTGTTCCTCCAGATCTGATATCACAGAGATCTTATGAACCCATTGACATTAAGATGGATGTATGATCCACCTGCACCAAGTAAAGCCAAGTACAGTCAAACATCTCTCTAGCAGCGGCCAACAGCAATTGCCTGGAAAAGAGTAGAAGATGGTGGCACAAGCCTGAAGTGATGCTTCCTCTGATGCCCCAAACCTCTGCTACACCTAAAAAGCTCATAAACTCAGAACCCTCCTGGCTGAGAGGAGACACCTTATGCTTCAACAGCCATTTTTCTTTCATTAATTGTTCCAATGTTTTTTTTAAATTTTCTATTTTGATCTAAAAGTATAATACTGCACTATTTATTCTGGTAATTTCCCATTCACTGATTGAGGAAGGAATAATAAATGGGATTACATCTGGGGAAGAGATAAAAAAGTAAAGAAAACTAGGAATAAAATCCTAACACTATTAATTCCTAAAAAAAAAAAAAAAAGTGGCTAATAGTTCAAGAAATACAGTGTTTCTGAAACCTATGCCAAATCTCAAACATATTTGTAAAAACAATCACAGATATAATTTAATTCTCCATTAATTCTACTTCCCTGAAGCAAACAATGTTTCTCCTGTACAGAATTTCTCCCTATATACACTTTTTATTATTTCTTCTATATATGTGAAGTAAATGTCTAGAAATAATTTAAAAGTTAATTTAAAAATAATATTAAAGTTGTTTTACAAGTTTTCAAATCATGTAAGTTCATTTTTCTCCATATAACCTATTACTGCAATGAAGAAAAAACTTCAGCCTCGTTAGAAAGCTCTTATTAGCAAATATATTTGAGAACATTTCATCTTAAAAGAACAAAGAGATCCTAAAGAGTGAGGGATAGACAGGATGTTAGTTCCTTAAAAGTGTTTCACATATGCACATTGAACAAAGTTGGGCTATTTTATTTTTTTTTTTATTCAGACTCTGCACCTCCAGGAATCTTCAAATCATTAGCCTTTTCCCAAATATTGCCATCAGAGCGACAGAAGTAAGATTTATTTCATAAATACTCCGTGATGCAATTCAAGACTCCTGACTGACAAAACTAGTTAACTAATTAATTCCTGGAAGGCAGGATATAATGATAAACTAGAACTGCTGGGCTTAAAGACAGATATAAAACTCCTTTCAATTTCATCTACAGAAAAACTTGAGATTAAAAATAAACATGTAATTTCCTTAAATATGTTTCTTTTATAGGCTTAAAAAATACATCATCATGGGTATATGCTCATATGCAGAGCCCTGAAGGGATAGTACCTTTGTAATCTGTAACTATTTCATAAATAAATGATCTTTTCCCAAGTCTAAGGTCACCTGGCAAACACAGACCAGAAGACATGACCTGGGTCACCACTCCGTTGGTACAGCCCAAAGGGCCCTACTCGTTATTTGAAAGGGCCTCCCAAAAATTCTCATGTGTGTAGGAAATGAACTATGTACTATGCAGAAGAATGCTCCTGTCCACAGCAATCTCTCCTCTTGGAGGAAAAACTCAGTTGAATAAAAACTGATGATAATTAAGTAATCTAATTCCTCTGCTGGATGTTCAAACAAAACAACCTATTTGTCTACTGAATTGGCTCTGCAAGTTATAAATAATTTTCAGAGCACAAGTTCTTCTATAATACTCAAAATATTGTAAAGACTCACTTGTAGTTTAAAAATTATAATAAACTATAAAAACAGTTTTTCTCTTGAAATTATTATAATTCAATATGCAGGAAAAGGGTTTTGGTGGAAACACAACTGAACTTTTTTCTTGAATACCCATCTCCATTAAGAGGCAGAGTATCAAATAATAAACATCACTAAGATAAAACTAACAGGCAAGATTCCACCTTGGATTACTTTGAACAATGTGTTAGAGGCATTACTGAGACAATAGGTCAACAAAACATCGCTCCATGCAGGTCTAACTGAATTAAATTCTTTTGAATTGTCATAGCATAGTAAATGTTGTTGAAGAAAATCATGAGGACATACACTCAGACAGAAGTTTGTTAGAGTTACAAAAGAAACAAAGATCCAAATTCCTCCCAAACCCATCTTTAAATCAATTAAAAATAAATAGAGCCTTGATTTTCACTTTTTAGAATACAGCTGGCCTCAGAAAAAATGTGCCACCTTCCCTTGAGAATGTCTCTTTGACAGACTAGCAAAAAGCTGAACAGTATTTCACAGGAAGTTATGCAGAAAAAAAACTCATAAGAACAAACTACTAATAATTAAATCTCCCTAGATATTTGTAAGCACATTAGAAAAATGACATTAGGTGTGATTACCATTACACCTACAGAACCACAGGTAGGTCCCCATGCGAATATGGGGATCAGAGTATTTTACCTACAATCTACTTATAGATCCAAGAACATATTTTTGAAAACTTAAACAAGATACAGGGAATTGGTGTGCAGCATTATTTCCTTGGCTTTGGAAAGCTGCTTTTGTACTTCTCGGTACCAAATGAAGTTCAGCTGGGGCTTTGGTGACACTCTATGTTGTGAAATGAAACGTTCTATCCGTAAGCTCTAAGGAGAACTGCTCTGACATCTTTACATAAGCAATCTGCCGTTTAAGTTTAATGGGCATGCTACACCCCGCAGAAAACAGGAGAGCTGGAGCTGTGGTGTGGAGCAGGAATTGCCCTGGCCTGGGTAAGGACACACAGGGACAGACCAACCCCCAGCACAGCTCACCTGGCCCCAGCCAGCCCAGCCGGAGGCTCATCCCTGGTAAAATAATCTTAACGATAGCAGGGTGAAAAGGGAAGCTGCATAATTAATTTGGCAGAAAAAATAAAATGCCATGCAGTATGTCAGATTTATTTAAGAAAAGCAGAGCTTTTCTAGTAGAGAAACACAACTACCATCAAACCAAATTGTTGCTCTTGTGCATCTTCTGAGAACATCCTATGCCATTCTGTGCTGTGTAACTCTCTGCATGACAAAACTCTCTAATTTGGCAAGTTAACATAAAAATTATATAAATGACGTATTAACAATGTATGGATCCGATATCACACCTTTAAGTGTGATGTTAGCCTTTCATTAGAAGTTCTAGACATCACTACTGCCCTTTTTGAGGACTGTTAGGGCAGCTTGCATAACAGAACCCCCCTTCTCATGATCACACCATCATTTTGCTACCAAAGGAACTTATCAGAAACACCAGGGTTAAGAATTGCCAAAGTGGGGATAGGCCTCGATATTTTAAAACCATCTTGCCTTTGTTAAGTGAGCAGGAGCGTTTATCTTTTGTCACATCTGTTGAGTTCTCTCACCTGCACGTGGCACACGGTTTTTGCCAAGTTCAGTAAATAAGCCTCATAACCATGTCTCAATAAAATATTCATTTTCCCCAAAACCAAGAACATCAGCCAGAAACGGATTGTCAAAACTGTGTTTCCCTCTGTCAGCAGGAAGTTTTCCAGCAGTTGTGAATTTTCACACGCTGCCTGTTGGTTTTCTAGACAGACAATCTGACAATTCAGAGTTTTGCACGAGAGCACTGTTAACTGAGAACAACTGCAGAAGATAACTCACTGGATCTCTTCCTTATGGTTACTATCAAGCTAGGAGACAAAAACACAAACTGAAATTTCGTATAATAACAAAACAAATCTCAAATCATTTTCCTGCTTCTTAAAGATACCATCAATTGCAAATACTTTTACTGTACTTTAGAACCTGTCAGTGTGTTTAGTATTTATTAATACAAATACTAACAAGAGATAGACATGGGTTTGAATCTACACTTGAAAATGTAACAAAGAGCATCTGAAAAATGACTGAACCGGTTTAAACAAAATAAGCACACCCTTGAGACAGTCCAGCTGAAACTTTCCATTAAAACGTCTGGGAGTGCTCAGTACCTGGCAATTTCCAGCCAAATGGCCAGAACAAATTAGCAGCTATGCTTTCACTGTGCATCTCAAACCCATAAAATCCATACAAACATGGACACTAAGACAATGAGTAAAAACAACATTAAGAATTGCACAAGGCAGAAAATCCCTTTAGAGCAAAGAATTTCTGCTATTTTGAGTAGCATTCAGAAAATCAGAGATTTTAACAAACTGAATGTGATGAACTGGAAAAAATAATCAGGTAAAGCAATATAGGGAAAATGTTTAGTATAGTCATCTTTCTGCCTTCCTGTATGAAGAATGAGCATGGGGAAGGAGGGCACTGGAAGACAATGCATCAACCATCTGGAGATAAAACACCCACAGCAACAGACTTTAGGTCAATTCATCAGTAGTGTCTTGCGCAATCTATAAAACGCAGAAACAAACATTTCTTGTGGCAAAAACATCAAAGCCAAACTAATACCATCACCAAAGCTCACTGGATCTAAGATAAATACAGCTTTAGGCTGAGCATGGATCAAATCACCATCAGAAATATTCCATTTTGGACAATGTGCTTAGTTCGAGGTTTGAACAGGTAAGATACTTGTTATTACTTTACTTCCACAATTAGATGAGACAGTTTTATCCCCAGTTTCCTGTTTTTAAAAGTGCCCATTCCCCATGCTTCTCTTGATATTAACTGAATAAATTTATGGTCTGTCATGTTAAACCTATTCCCATTGCAGCTTTCTTTAATCTCGTGCATCCAGATCACCATACATAATCGTACACATTTTAGCACTTTCCATATTGTTTTATAGGGCCTAGCTGACATTTAACAAAATCACCTGCAGCTTAAAACGTATGAAGATGTCATTATTCATCAGAAACTTGCTTAGCCTTTACTTTAAAGAAGAGGCTGAAGTAAACTACAAACATGTTTTTCGTCTTATAATCTGGGACAGTTCCAGTTCATTGCTTTTACTTTTTGGAATTGCCTAACATACTCTTAAATACATTTTATAGCAAAGGGGAAATTTCACAGACCCTAATACACTTAAATATTTATTCAGGTCGCACATCATTCTGTCATTCATTGAACAGGAAGGAGCAATAAAAAACACTGCTTATGTTATTCATTAGATGTAAAATGTTAGTGGAGCTCATGGAACATACCACCTTGCGGTAGTCTCTGGCGCAGGGAGTATCAAGCTGCTCTCAGTTAAGCAGGTTCTTCTGCTAACAGGTGGTTGTTTATCAAACCTTCAGTTAACAATTGTCAATTCCTGAGTGCACACCAACACCTTGAATGAGAGCCCTAGTTTCCATAAGCAATATTTCAGGCTTCTTCAAGTTCTTGATTGTTTTACTACTTTATTCTCAATATTAGAGCTACATAGAACCTTCATCAAGAAGTTCAAAGACTGTTCATACCTCCCATGCTACACCTAGACTGTATTGTACCCTGAAAACATGGGAGGGTTAATACAATTTACAACTTTGTTATGCAGATGTTATCCAAAGGCACTGCTTTTGTTCTTTGTACTGAGTACCCACACAGTGCGTAAAGATCTTATTCTTACCCTTCAGGAGTGGAAACTAGGAGAGAGGTACCCCCCTCAGAAGTATTACTAGAAATAATGTGTGGGAAACGGAAAATCACAAGGTAACGCCTCTAACAAAGCACCGGGATGCATGATCAACCTGCAGTTTAAGGATAAACTAAGTCACTCAAAAGTTCATCACCTCAAACTCCTAAGAAATCTTCCTGTTGCAGAAGTGAAATGAAATACTTTTCCTCTCTGGGTTACATTTAGCACTGAGCACAGTATTCGCACAGCAATTGAGAGAAAGGAAGGAGGTGGTTTGAACATAAATGCAAGGCAAATGTGCTAGAAGAGTCATCTGCAGACAAGTTTGGCTCATGTTTTTATGCCACCATAATGACGATAAAAAGCTGGGATTATAAAAATTAAACTATTTCCTGAACAGTTCCAAAAGACATCCAGTTACCTTGAAAGAAATTCGATGAATAGAACAATATTGTTCAGTATTTCAAAGGTTAAAGCTACAATTTAAGCAAACACAGGCTAATTGTCTTGGTGGAACCAGGGCTAGGGCTTGGCATTTTTTAATCTTTGTAGAGATAAAAGAAATTTCAGACTTCCATCCTATTTTTCTGTATTAGCCTCACAGCTTCTCCCTTGAAATACTGACAATAAATTATAGTACTTAAGGTTTCCAGAAGAATGAAATGGAAAGTAAATTATAATGCATCATTTGCCTTTTTTAGAGCATCATCTTACAGAGACATAGTAATAAGTCTGCAGAATTAGATCAGCTATGAAGCTGGTGCAGGGTCTGGAGCACATGTTGTATGGGGAGTGGCTGGGGGAACTGGGGGGGTTCAGTCTGGAGAAGAGGAGGCTGAGGGGAGACCTCCTGGCCCTCAGCAACTCCCTGCCAGGAGGGGGCAGAGAGGGGGGATGTGTCTCTTTAACCAAGTAACAAGCGACAGAAAAAGTGGAAATAACCTCAAGCTGTGCCAGGGAAGGTTCAGACTGGATATTAGGAAGGATTTCTGTGCAGAAGGGGCTGTTGGGCGTTGGAATGGGCTGCCCAGGGCAGGGGGGGAGTCCCCATCCCTGGAGGGGTTGAAGAGTTGGGTTGACCCAGCGCTGAGGGATCTGGGGGAGTTGGGAACTGTCAGTGTTGGGTTGATGGTTGGGCTGGAGGAGCTTCAAGGTCTTTTCCAACCGAGACGATTCTGTGACTCTGTGATTCTGAGGGAGTATCTGTTGCTCTGGGCTGGCACCGTGCATATCACTCTCAGAGAGGAAATTCATCTTCCTGTATTTGCTTTTAAAAATGTTTCCAATCAAAGGCTCTCACGCTGTGCACTGGTCTCTAACTAGCACAGGAGAAGGAAGGCACAGTGATATTACGTTGGTCTCCAAGCAAACAAACAGAAGCTAAAACCACTGCTGGCTAGAGTAAGCCAGGCCAATGCCAGTGCTTCACTTGTGCTCACATTTGTACTCTCACTCCTCCTGCACTTTGCAATATTATTCTGCTCCACAAATGATGCAACTGAAGCCAGTCTTGACGGTAAGGTACGAAACAACAAGAGCAAAAGGATTTGAACCTAATCCAACAGCTCTATAAACAATTTTCACAGTTTTGGGCAGAGCTTTGGTAGATGGGTTTTTGTTTGCTTTTCTTGGTTTGGTCAAAGTTTATTTGCATAACTGTTCCTATATAGCAGGCATGGTATTTTAGTTAACCTGACAAAAGGCACCATCTGGCCTGGAGGAATGATTTGTTTCATCACTATGAGAACAGTTGAGAGCAAATCCTAATTAATGCACAAGGCAAGTCCAATTTAAAAAAAACCTCTTGCAACTTTATCAGATATTGATTTAAAGTAAGGATGACACACTTGGTGCACTTGCTTGAATACCAGTAACCCATAATCCTTTTACAATTCAAAAAGTAATACACAGAAGTACTATTAAATGAAGTTCAGGAAAAAGTTTTACTAAAATTTTCAGATAGGATTATTTCCTGTGGGATTTTAACATCATCTAACAGGAGATGCTACAAAATGAAACCTATCTTAATGCATTATCTTTTATGTTACTTTAGTTTCAAACGGGGTTTTTTTAGGTCTCAAAATGAAAGGCTCATTGTGAGACACTGAAATGTCAGATGACTGTCTCAAAGCTTGCTTGTGTCTGTGCAAACCTCAAGGACAAGTTGTGGCCTTTGGATTAGTCTAAGGAACGTCAGCCAAGGAAGGGGGAGTGTATTGAAGGATGCACCCCACACTGTCCCTTGCAGTTGCATTGCCGAACTCCCTAGATAACCCTCAGAGGGGGAGATGTGGACTGAGTGAAACCAAATGTTTATCACTGGCTCCATGGTGTAGCCATTTGTGGCTCTGTTGTGTACGCCAGACACCAGGCATGCACTGCCACTGAACTGGTAAGAGGCGAGCGTTTCTACCCCAGAAGCCAGATGGTTGCTCAAGAAGCATGAAGTCAGCAAAAACCTGTGGGAACAGAGAAAAACTAAAGGTGGGCAGATATGCTAATCAGCTGATACGATGAGCCTAAAAAGGCCACAGAAAACTTTGCTGTGTGTGCACCCACCACCAAAGAACTGACGCTTCTAAATCCAGGTGCACCCACCACCGAAGAAGACCAACAGGACGCTGCTGGATCCGTGTGCACCCACCACTGAAGAACTGAAGACTAAGGACCAACGAGATGCTGCTGGATCCATGGTGGTGACTATTCTTGCAATTCTATTCTGGATGCTTGCTTGATTCCTGTCTTTTCCTTCCATTATGTCCTATTGCTACCGCTCTTCACTTTTAATAATAAAATCTGTTTTGGGTGTACGGCATTTGAACACGTTTGTGTCTTAATCTCGCTCTTGGGATCATATCGAAACCTCCCCCAACACTGGATCACAACACTCATTCAGCATTTCAAAGGCAGATATTAATGGAGAATTTCTCCACAAGTGGGCTCTGATACACAGCTTTAGACTGACACCACTGTTTTGAGCAGAACTGTCTTAACTTGAAGAATTTTTACTTGATTTTATTTCTTGCCAATTAATACAAACACCTAATCACTGACTCAAGTGCTGAGACAAAAGATGATGTAAACAGTTCAACTTAGGGCATATGGATGACTGAGTGCAACACTAAAACTCGGCACTTTATGCCCAATACACACCACAACATTTGTTAGCCTGCCTCAGTGTGTGCCACTTAACGCTATGGCACGTTGCTTCTCACTTGAGAAGAGGTGAATGGTGACATGGTTTGGGACTTGCCTGAAACAAGGCTTTGAGGGAAAAAAGGGCACTACAGCAGGCCTGACCAGGAGGCCGCTATCAGTTTTCTTTCCTTGCTCAGCATCTCTAGAGTATTCGAACACAACTGTCTTATGCGAATGTTAATGCAAGTATCCATATCCCCACAGGATAAGGCAGGCTGGAAAGGGACCTCAGGAGGACTCTGCTCCCAATCCAGGTCAGATTTGTGGTTGACCAGGTTGCTCAGGAAAGTTCTTACTGCTTTCTATATTCAAATCAGTATTTTTAAAAAAGTACGCTGGTAACCAGCTAGTTGGCATTTTGTAACTTTTTGAAAGTTTATTTTATTGAGGAATTATGAGAAATCAAGCAGTACTACGTGAATGGGAAGATGAAATTTCAACTCCACAGAAAACTGGAGAGTGAGTGGTTTGGGTAATGTTAGTCAACACTGCATTATTCCTGACATTTCTTTAAAGAGTAACTGGTAAAACTTTACTTGACTCTCATCGTTGTCTTTAATCATTAACTTTTTTTATAGCATGCCAAGCTTGGAGATTTCGTGCAAATGTACAAGAACTTTACTTTCCCCTACCAGTGGTTCTATTAAGCTACTCACATCTTATACATTACTCAGTACTATGTGCTAATAGACTTTTTCCTAAAATCGTATCTGCCATTTCTTTCAGGATTCTTTCTAATAATTTTCAAACTGGCATTAATATTCCTTCCTGATGCACAGTTCTGTTATTCAAAGCGAGATTTTAATTTTATTCTTGGGATCAGTCTTCAGAAGACAAAATCTCTTAGAAGGTTTCACTATCAAATGATATGGAACTTAGTTTTGTTTCTTATTACAAGCTTTTAAGTAGGCACTTACTCTACAGTTCACAATGAACCTTTTTGCCTCAAAGAAATCAAGACTTTAATAGCATGTATTAGTCACACCTCTCTGTCACATTATTTCATAATTTCTCCTGGTTCCAAAGCAGCTTGATCCTTTGGGAAACAAGTGAGGATTGCTTATGATATAAGACATTACAACAAAGTTCACTCTAGATAAAGTAAAATGGGATGATGAAATGTAGGCTGAACACTCTGGAAAAAAAAAAATGTTTAAGTTGGCTGAAGTGTCATTCCAAGCTATTTCTAATTTCACCTTTCCTTGCCTTCCACAAATGCAGCATTAGCCCATCTAATGATGTGGGAGTACTTCCCAGGAACACAGATCAAATGACAGTCTGCTTTGGACATCTGTTCTTTGGTAATTCTCACAGAGATGCACTAAAGTCAGTGATTCTAGTTCTACAGGATTTCCAAAATTTTGTTGTGATAGCACACACAGCGTTTGTATGACATTGCTCTGGCTTTGCGTATAGGAGTGATATCACCCCTTAATTACTGGTCCAAAATTGAATCAGCATATAAGAAACAGAATACAGTCACTCAAAGCTTCTATTGGTCGATTCTTAACTCCATAAAGCCATTGTATCTACCCATATTTCACAGGCAGGTTGTTACATCCCTGCGTGTTATTTCCTAGTTCATGTCTACAAAGGAAAACACACAAGACCTACTCTGAAACATCACCAAAATTCAGACCAACCTGAATAGTTTCTTCTTCGCTTCAGAAAATTCTGGATTTTGTAATTTTTCAAGCTTGCACATGAGAAAAGATAGTAAATCTGCAGAGGAGGATGGGTCACTTGAAATTCAGCCTGACTTGAAACAAGTGACGTTAACTTGCATCATATACAAATAGAAAGATTAAAAGCTTAATCTGAAATTCCAAGTGAAAAACCCTGTAAATGATGAAACATTAGATATGATAGAGCATTTTCTTCTTCATAGGTATCTCTATAAATTTAACATGTTTTCAAAATTTATCACTCTTTTTTTAAAGAAAAAAAACCAGTCTTCTGTCAAAGATATAAAGACATATTCTGAGCTAGTAAGATTAATAGGACTATAGTGATATCCAGGTAGCTGGATAGTCTCCCATCAACTTCAAGCATTTCACTGGCACTGTGAGGCAGGGCACCTGCTTTTCCCATGAAGAGATCGGGCTCCTAAGAACATTCTTCTGCGTTGAGTGCAACGAGGTGTCTCAGTTAAGCCACAGCCACACTCTCGCTGAAGCTCTCAACAGGAGAAACATGTATAACGTTCTTCTCTCTCCAGTTTCTCAGTGAGAAAATTCAACTATAACTATTCCTCAGCTAAGGGGGAGTTTTCTAGGTTGCCATTTTCTAAGTTGCCTATAATGATGCCTACATCATCTGTCTTAATATCTAATTATATTCTCTGACACTCCATTAGACTGCAGTTTGTGTTTTCTGCAGCTGCACTGCAAATCCCTCTCGGGACTACAAACTACTCAAAACCAAACAAAAACCCTACATTGTAAAACAGATTCACAGATTCCAAAACATAATTTTTTAAAAAAAATCGTTTATAGGTAACTTGCTAAGGTGAAAAATATGCTTCTGGCATTTTAAGTCCACTTTCTTGTAAAAAAGACTTAAAAGCCTTTCATTTTTACTCACCTTAATTCCCATTTAGACTAACTGGTTTTGCTGGTGGGATGGGGAAGGACAGTGATTCTGGCACTGCCAGTGAAAATAAGCTGAAATTTTAACAACTGAGCAGGAAAGAAATTTGAGGCAGTCTGCCTGGAATTCTTCAGTTTCAGCCAACTTCTATCAAGGTCTGCTTGGAGGAGAGGGGAAAACATGATTTTTTATTCAGTTCTGCAATCTCTCCCATAAGAGTGGATGCTGCTGTAGGCACAACAAAGACAGCAGCTGCTGGGTAGAGCAGACTCCCAAGGCCACTGAAATGGCCACAAAAAACTCCTCTGCCATCCGTAACATCAGAGTCTGAGGTAGCCATGAATGTTGCTGATTTTTCTTATGTTTTACTAACAAAGGAAACAGAAGGTTCTGCCAGGAGTGACACTAATCTTACCCATCCTTCCCCTCTGTCAGCCTGCTATGATACTACATTACTGCAGAGGAGCATTTGGAAAAGACAATGTGCAGTGTGTTTAAGGAGAGATTGGTGGGAATCATCTGATGGTTCCCCTACCTGGGCACGTAATGCCTTGTTTGTCTGAGACCAGAGGGAAACAAAAATTCTGGTAGTGAAAAGCATGTGCATGTAGATAAAGGCTGAAGCCTCATTCTCCCTGGATAAATGGCTTTCCTCTACAGCATCCTTAAAGGAGAGAGAGATTTATACTCTCAGTGATTTGTCATCTAGACTCAAAAAGTCCCATAGAATTACATTACCCCATACACAAAAGCACTGTTTTGCCATAATCTGTCATGACATAATACAAACATATGTATTTTTCCTCCTATTTCTATAGGAGTCAAATTTCATGACAGCTTATTTTCTGTTTTACCTACAGGAGAGCTGATGTGAAAATGTCCTTCACCCCCATTTCTCCTCTTGGGAGGAGGTGACTCACAGTATAACATCTCATTGGAATAACCTCGTTAACAAGAAGTAGGTGATGATGTACCCCTTTATAAAGTAACTAAGTTGATCTGTCATCAGTCTAAAGGATGGGGATGCCTGCCCTCTGCTTATCTGAAAATTTCACTTGGCATTCTGTGATTTTCTGTTTCTCATGTGTTTGGTAACAGTCTATGGGGTTCCTTCCCTTCAAAGAAATGCAGGTCACCACAACAGTGTAAAAGAGAGGCAAGCAAATATAATAAAAGGCTGAGTCGCTAAGACAAGATGTGTGCTTACAGTCCTCAAGGTTTGAGGCTATATTTGCCACACACAAAAGGGAACATTGAAGTGAAAGGAAGTGTAATGCCAGAAAATAAAGGTGTTACTTTTGTTTTAGCTTCAGTTTATGCTTTGAAAACATAAACCACAGAAGTGCTCCACTTCAGAGGGCAATCATGCTGTTACCCTCTCCTACTGACCTCTGCATGGAGGTGCTGAGAAATTCCATTCTTGAAAAGGATGTAATTAGCAATAACAATTGACTCATACAATAATTAGTACTTAAGAAAACCACTTGTCCTTGAGAGCTTTCAGTTAAAGACCAGAAAGAGATTGGAGTAAAAACTATCCAAATCAGTAATATGGTACTTTGGAACAGAAACGGGATCTGCTTTTCCATATGGAAGGAGACGGGCGTGTCCTAGGTTCTAACTGTAATTCCACTCTTGGAAAAGACAAGAGCAAAAGGTAAGAGTAACACTGGACAATATCCTGGGCCAAGAAATAAACGAGCAGGTATCACTTGATAAGCAACTTCTTGAGGAGAAAACATCTGTACAGCATTTGGAAAGAAGATATAATACACTGTTCTAACAAAACTTCTTTGTCACTGCACGGTTATTCCAGTGAGATAACATCATATTGTTATGATACTATCTCCAGGCAATCTCAGTTTCCCACCTCTGAATCCTCATACCCAAACACCTCACTCACTCATTTGACTCGTGCTACCAGGCACTGCTACAACTCCAGCTCCCCGAGGTGAACACTCACTAAACCCAATCTCCAACAGAAATCTTCACCTCTGTTTTTTGTAACTCTAATCTCTCTCCTCTGGTCCTTATACTGACTTCTCATAGTATGAGTTACTGACTCTTATCTGCAACTTCTCTGTGGCTCTACTCTGCCCACTTTCTTTATTCTTAGTGACTCCCAAGGCTTTCTGGAACTGCTTTTTTGTTGTTTTATACCATATGCTCTTGCTCCTTAGAAGACCAAGAATATCTTCTGAGCAACTAATAGAGGCATAAGGCTGTCCATCTTCATATGCCTACTTTCGCAATTACTCTTTTAATATAAAACTGTAAGGCAAAAATCAGAGCGGTGCAGGAGGGATCATTAGCACTGCCAGGGATGTGAATCCACCCTATTTAATTTTACAAGCCTATTCTGAAAGCACAGACTATCAAGCCCACTGGTTTTCAGTGCGCTTTCTCTACCTATTTTTCTGTTTGCATAGTTCTCTTTTCATTTAACACACCCTGCAGGCCTAGGCCCATGTGCTTGCCCAAGTGACACGCTCAGCACTGCCTGGCACATTCAGAATTCACAGACCAAGGAGAGTTTGTGGCACTTCATGTCTGAAGTGATTTCTGGAGTGAGTGTTTCACAATTTGTGCTGAAACTTTTTAATAACACAGCCAGAGTATTCACATAATCAAGCCTGATGTCACCTCCAGAAGGTTTCCAAGTCAGAGAGATTGGTTTTATTGCAGGCACTCACACAGTGTTCCCAACCTCCTTCTCCCTCGTTCAGGATGTATGTTCGTACCTGTCCAGAAACTCATTGCTTGCTTTTAACCTGAAAGCATTTTTCTTCTTCACCAATTTCCAAGTCTATAAATCTGTTCATTACCTTATAAAATTTATTGCCTTCCTTGATTACCGCATTGTTTAGCAGCTCTCAGTACTATTGCTGGTTTCAGACCTCATTTTAACACTTCACCTCCTTCTCAGAGTTTCAAGATGTCTGCACCAAAACCACAGAAACCCCCTCTTCATTCATGATGCATCACCCCACTGTCACTGCAATGTTTCAGAGATGATGCTCCCTCCTAACCAACCATCTACTTCCACAGCTGAAAACAAGCCCCAAGTACCACTGTTCCCATCTCAAGGGATTCACATTTTCTCTTGAGCTTTTAATTCTTTCCTGAAAGAAAAAGAAAAAAAAGCCCTTCAACTTATTGCCTTTATTGGCAACATCATACACTTTCAACTCTAAACATAAATTACCTAAGAAAATATATTTATTTTCTCTGAGGAAAGCTAATGCATGTTCCAGGAGATGAACTGTACTTGGCTTCAAAAGCTGTCACAGTGACTCTCCCCTTTTTTGACAGCACAGGCTGTTTCACAGATTACACTTGCTGCTTATCACTGCCAATTAGGAATCATTTTCCTTGCATTTAGTTTTACATTGATGCAACTAACAGAATCAGGCATGTTAGCAGGATCTGCGCATATATGGCTGACCAAAACATATTCAATTTTTTATTCAGTTTATTCCTTATATATTACTACTTGGTGTTTTAGGGGGTGGGGATGGGAACACAGAGAAGGGGAGACCAAAGAACCTCCTGAGCAGAGTCACTCCATGTTTTATGCCTAGTGTAATAAACAAAGGTTACTTAGGTCATCAAAGGGCAAAATTATGAACCATTAAAATGTAGGTGATCCGTCCTGATTTTCATCAACTAAGAGTTTTAACCTTAATAACACTGATGATAAAGACTTCAGGGACTACAGAGTTCCCCAGCCAGGACCCCCACAAGCTTGCTTACCTCCATGCCATAAATAGCGTTATAGTTTCGTCCTTCCTCCTGCGCTTATAAAATAAGTTGCTTACAACTCAGCCATTGCCCGCCCACAGTAACTTGGCAGTGCCTTTTCTGCCTCTGTTAGGCAAGGTGCCATCCTTAGGCAGGGCACACGGCAGACCAGATTCAGCACACGGAAAGAGTACTCACTGGGAGATACACAATGTAGAAGGAGCTGCCTAAAGTAAGAGCTGAGAAATGTGGGTCCTGATCCTGCAAAGATGTGCAGGACTGTCCCCATAGCAAAGGAGTGTCAGACAGACCCTGACAATGGGGACCCTGAGCAGCAACTGAGCAAGAGGAAAGTTATGTTTAAGTGCTCACCTGCTCGTGCGTCTGTTCAGTTGATTGATACAAGGCTTCATTCGCCAGTGGGAGTGTGAAATCAATTTCATATAAATTGGAATATGCACACAAAAATCTTATCAATGCCTAAAGATATATTTCCATTAGTGTGTTTTCTGTTTTCCTCAATCAGCTTAGTATTTATGGGGTGGCTGAAAAAGAATCCTATACATTATTTATTAACATTGATTTTAAGCAAGTCATTCAATTCATAACCATGAATTACCTAAGAAAATAGAGTGTTTATCTTATTTTTTCTCTCTAAAGAAAATTAAGTATTTAATTATTAATGGGATTTTACTGTTGAATTCAGTAAACAAGTCCTTAAAAATAACAAAGGGGGATAGAGATAACTACCCGTGGTACAGTTATACAATGTCATTAATAATTCCAGTGTTTACTGCATTTCTTAATTTAAGGAAGTACTGGTGCTGATTTAGAAAGAAAGTTGCATCTAATTAAAAAAAAAAAAAAAAAAAAGAGCCCTCTCTTTCAATATTTTCTGAATTTACATTTGAAAAAGGCTCATTTTCACCAGAGGCCTTTATCTTCTGTCTAGACCAGTTCTGCTCTGCTGACCACTCATTATGGTAACAGGCTGCAATGAAAAAAATCCCACGGAGGACGCAGATCAATTACTCAATGACATGCACTTACTGATATTGATTAGGCCATGCGTTGTTTGACTTCCCCTTTGATTCCTTCTGTCATGAGGAAATGGTTACACCCCTTCTGTAGGGCAGAGGAAAATGGAATTCATGAAAACAAAATGACTTTGAGGTTTATAAAAATCCTATCTAACTCGAACAGAAAATGGCCAATTAAATATGCTAACAAGCAAAACCCAGTAAAACAGCACAGGCTTAGATCTTTGCTCTGACCATGCAATCCTGTGGTGAGACGATTTTGCATGGTATCACACAAGCTAATGACCAGATCAAGGGCATCCAGGAATGCAACTCTGCCAAAGTAACAGCTTTCAAGCATTTTTTAGTTAACACTGTTTTCCCTTCAGTCTCAATCTCTCACAAGTTCACATACCCCCAATTTAAATTTCCTGGATTTTTGGTTATCCGTAATTTTTGGTTATCCACAATTTTTGGTTATCCTCATCCTCTAACATTTGCTATCCCCTGATGATAGGTCTGTTACACATAGCCAAGAGTATACATAGCGGTTCTGTTAACACATTCTTCCAGTGAATCTGTTGCTTTATCAGTCTTTAAAATGTCAGCTTTTTCATTACTGTGGTATTTTTTATTCCATTAAAATCTTAGAACCAACTATTAATTTTTTATGGGTTATCAGTTACAATCCATTTATATCCAGGCAAAGTGCAACAGTTTATAAAATTGCGTGTTGTGTGTTATGTGGCTGATGAGATGCTGTAACTTATTAAGCAAAAAATATTTCGCTTAGTCTGCTCTTCTGAAATTATTCTTACAGCTGAGAAAGTCTTACGGTCAGGCTAAAGCCTAACTGCCTACATCTGCGTTCCTCTTGGTTTTATTGCTCTGGCTAAGGAAGTGATCAACAAGGAGATGGGGCCTCCCAAAACCAGGACAGCTTGTAGTCTTAGCACTCCTGCTGACGTCCAAGCCAACGCTACTAAGAGCACACACAGGGACCAGAGGCACTTGCAGGCCCCCAGGGTGACCCATATGCATTTTCTCTCATAGTGTACATCACTAGTTCACAAAAACTACTGGAACCAAGAGTTCTTAGATGTAGCCCTACTCTGTTGTACTTTTAACCTTAAAACCTCTGTCAGATGCATGGAAATTTGTTCTTCAACAGCCAATTTCTGCAGCCTGACTTACTCAGATGTGGTAATTATTACCACTGCAGTTATCTGCTCAGGTCTCCCTGAGCCTGCTCTGTTTTCCTGGGCTGCCCTTTTCCATGCCACGTTTTTCCCCGTGCGCCCCAAGCCCTTCTGAGCGCACAGCACACCCTCCACCAGCGCCCACCTCTCAGGAATGTCCCTAATGTCCGAGAGCTTCCCTGCAAAGCCCCGCTGTGACCCTTTGCATGCTCTTCAGGTTCTGCATCTTCCCAGAGCTGCTTTTCTTTCCCATCTCCCTTTCTGAAGAAAGGCATCCTGCCCGGTGCCAGCACTGCACCCTTGCTTTCATCGAGATAACCCTCTTGATATCTGAGCAGCCCCACAAAAGGCAAAGTCAGTGGCTGTTTTTTGAACAGTTCACTTTCTTTCTTCTCATCTCCTGCCTGCATCTTCTCCCTCCTCTTTCTTACCCTTTGCCATATCAAGGAGGCCACAACTTCATGTTCTGCAAAAAAAATGCATCTCTATAAACTAAATGCTTGAAGAGCCAGTGTACAGTTTATTCTTCAGAGCTGTTTCACTATAATACATACCCACGGAGGCTAGCAATGGAGGGACTTGAAGAGGGCCAACGGGAAAGATGTATTTGTCATCTGACCACGCAGCTATTAGGAACCAGCCCTTTGCCGTGGCTCCTGAAAGCTACTGCATTGCAAATAATCCAAAGCACTCTTAATTAAGTAAAAGAAAAAATAAGAGAAACTTAACTAAATAAGAGAAAAAGAGAACAAAGATAGTAAATTCATTTCATTTGCTTTGTTTCCCACCCAGTTTCATCAGTCAGTACTACATGTTATCGGCAATTCTGATGCTCTCATAAAAAACTTTTATTCACGACTTTGGGAATATATTTTAGAAAGTTAGTAAATTTAGAAAATGACAGGCTGCCCATGTCATTTTTTCTAACTTATCGATAATTCTCTTTTGTTCCCACAGAAGTAAAAAGAAGTAAAAAAAATACAGTAGGTGTGTAACTGAACTTGAGAAATAATAGCCTGCAGATTTGAGCAACATTTTAATTTGCAGTGACTACACTCTTATCATTCTAAACAAGTAATCTGCAGTCCCATCACACCTCCTGCCGGCCTGGGTGACTGTACCACAGATATTCTGGCATATAATGTGTTAAATGTCCTAATCAGCCTTTTGTTTTTAACCCTTTCTTTGCCCACAGAGCAAGTACTCTCCGCCTGCCTTCCTGCCGCACACACAGCCATGCTCTGCCCATCTCCGGGGAACAGCTTTCTCCACTGAAAAAATGCTCAAGTCTTTGCCTTTGAAAGCGTCAGTTCTCTCCCTCTCTCCCCTGTCTGCATCGTTATCTCACCTGCAGGGAGACCGTGTGTGACACCTTTGGGACTTTATAAAGTTTGCCCATAGGAAATCAAGTCCTCCATCTCCCCCCTAGCACCCACTAGCACCCACGGAGTCTCTAACAGAGGCACGCCAGCACCCCTTTCAGTGTCTCATGCCCCACACAGCAACTGGGGTAGGATGTTGGTTTAAAAACATTGGATAACCCCAAGGAGAGGTAGGTCTGTTCCTTACATTCCCTTCTCTTTCCACAGTAATTTGCATTTAGGTACAACCACCTTGATTAGAGGTGTGAAATGCATTTCAACATGTCCATTAATTAGCTTTCCATAGTTTTAGCTTTCATGTAACTTTAAAGCAGGGATGTTCTTTCCCAGCTAAATACAAAGATGCATATATAAGTATTTTCATATAACATATGCATAGAATTACTTAATAGCACTATAGATAAGGGTTACAACATACCTTAAATATCACTAAAAATAGAACAGTACAGAAGTTGTACTGCTCAAGTGTTGCAATGTCTCATGGGAACACTTGAAAGGAGAAAAAAAGTACAATATTCACACTTGGTATTCACAGCCTGTTCATTACACATTTCTAGAAATGTGCCCCCCCCCCCCCCCCCCCCCTTAATTAAAAAGAAAGCTGAAAGAGTAGGAGGAACAAAAATGTTCTCAACTTCAATGACACTATTGGAAAATAATTATTTCAAAACTGCTTATCTGTTAAAAAGCTGGCAAGCCACCAGGATCTTGATTGCTGTAAGCAATTTTATAACTGCTCTACACAGATAAATTTAACAAAGAAATTAATTTCGGTCTCATAATAAGTCTCATCTCATTACCAAAACGATGTCTGTTCTGCAACAGAGCCTTGCGCAAAGAACTGCTAGTAGAGGATTTTGTGTGCAGACATTTAACAACTGCCTAGAAAAAGCCCACCTCAAAACTCTGAATGCCATTTAACACTTTTTCTAAACATAATTATTCCTAATTGTGAAATAGGAAGTGAAATATTGTGAAATAAAGTGAAATCCTTCCCAATTTTACTTGTATTTTGGATTGAGAAAAGCTACCCCTCACTGCCTGGAGTCATCATTTATTCTCAGTTTGCCAGGAACGTGCCCCTGGGAGCAGTAGCAAGAGTATTGCTCCTTCCAAGAACCATATCGACTATGCCATCTACCTTGTATATTTATTTTTTTTTTTTTTTTTGTAATCCAGGGCACATAAAGGCATGTTAATTATATGTCAGATTTCGCTGTCCACAGACACGGTAATAATACGATTAGATAATGAAAATTGTGGGTAAAAAAAAAATAGTCTCCTTCCTTTATTTTACTTGTCTTCCCACAGGACGTTTCTATTAAACCCTTAACCCCTCCAACAAGTCTTTGAAAATGCTGGAAAATACAACATGATCAAGATCCAAAATTAAAACTTGACAGCAGATTCAGCAATAAGCTCTGGATGCTTTGAGCCAATTTATGGCCACTGTGCTCTGCAAAAAAAAAAAAGGCACAAAACAATAACAGTGTGCATAACAGCTCATAAATCCTGCCACGCTAGCACTCGTGCTTGCAGCTCTCAGATGGCACTGCTCGAGCAGCGGCGTTATGAATAGCCTGATTTTTTTTTCTTCTCCCATTCTTATTGGTGTTCTTGTTATGGCACATCAACCAGGGTATAAAAAAAAATGAGTGCATGATATATCCTGATGAAAATCCTGATATGGATTTCAGCTTTGCTAACGCATACCTTCGCTATACAGCATCTCATCTTTGGGAGCCACAATGACATTTTCTGCTACTAGACATCCCATCCAACAAACTGCAGAGAGCAGATTTACTGGCACAGAAAGCATTTTTTCATGAGGTTCTCCTCACGCATTCGCTGCTGTACCCTGACCATGCAAATCAGCATCTCTTCACAGAGCACACGCAGTGAGCAGAAGCAAAACAGGCCATTTTCTTCAACCAGCACATCCTTGCAACCTCAAATTCATTTCACTATTTTTTCCCAATTACAGAACTATCTTGTTCATCAATTTTGCTTCCTTGGCATAAACTCATCTACAGATTTATAGAAAGTACATGCATTTAATACAGAAGATACTTTATTTGTTCTTCAACTTTTCCACAGAAATTGAAGATAAAAATCCTCCCCTAAGACTTCTTTGATTATTATTAAACATATCTGATCTTCGACCTAAGAATCTTGACCTATCTCTCAAAGATGTTTTTCTCATTGCTCCTTTTCTTGTTTCCACAGCAACCTTTCCATGATTCTCATTAAGTTTTTTCCTGTTTTCTTATAATTCTATAAGGAAATCACAATTTTGGGTTTTGGTGGGGTTTTTTGGTTGTGGTTTTTTTTTTATTTTTAACAAATGCAGAGATATTTTTATATATGTTTTTTAAAACAAAACAAGTATTCTAGGAGAATGGTCATCTCCATCATTCTTGAAGTAATTCAATGATTCTATAAAATTTCATTAAATCACCAGTACTGTTGCCAGTCTCTCACTTTGCCATGTTCCACAACACCACAAGCTTATTGCAGTCCAAGGTGGGGAAAGAATTTTCTCTGAACCCTGTTTAAATACTTCATATGGGAACATCAGTCAGCATACTGAATCAAGGCATCCATTAAATTTAAGATTTTTGAACAAATGCTAAACAGAGCTAATACCAATATCCAGTGACTAATACAACCCACTTCATACCTAGGGAGAAACACTGAGGCACTGTATTCAAAAATTTTGAGGATGATCCATATAAAGACTGCCCACTCACATCCAGGTTGTAAGAAATACTATTTCAAAGGAAAAAAGAGACTAAAGCAATGAGCTAGGTCCCTTTATGCTGTTATCACCATGGATTTCTTCCCTTTCCTTGTTTTTGTTTCCAGTATATTTTATAAAAATGCACTAGAAATTACTCTCTATATATACATGCATATATGTTCAGATGTTTGTATACTATAACTGTCAGAAGTGCATCAAAATAACGGAATCTCTCATTTAAAATAGAATGGAAAAACTGCATCAGGTTCTGTGCAACTGATTCCAGAAGACATGACAATAGACCTTTCACCCATCTGAGATTCCTGCTGCAGTCAAAGAGAAGTCTTTTAAGAAGCTGTTGTAGTTTATAAGCTAATGCAGAGGAGCAAGGTTTTATGTTTTTCCTTTAAGCAAGACACAAGTGAAGCTCAGACGTGCAGTATTTTCTGAGGCTAACAGATAACAAACAAAATTTCAGCTAGAGTTTATTGCAAAAGCTATCAGATTTAAAAGAAATGTTCCAGTTCGTATAAATGAATATTAAAGATAGACAGTTTGCGTCCCAGCTCTTTATGCAGATAGTTTATACTTAATTGTCTTCAATTCCAGTAATAGATTTTGAGTGGAGAAAGGGACCGTTCCTAACACTGCACATTTTACACACTGTGACTTCTGGCTTTCAAAACTCAGCTGAGTAGGAAAACACATCTCAGAGGATTAACTTCCAGTTCCAGCCCAGACCTTTGCTAATAATAGTTTTTTCTTCCTCTTCTCCACCAAAAGTGAAAGCAACATTCAATGTCTCTTTCTAATTTATTGGAAAACATATGCCTGAACCTTTTCAAAAGCATTCTCTTTACAGCCTGTTTTTTTCCTAACAGGTTGTTAATGAGACCTGTTTGGGGTTTTCCTACTGGGTGTGTGACACCTCCAAGTAAAGTAACTTCTCAGTTTCCAGACCTCCTCATGTTTTATGCTGCTTACATCAAGGGGTACATTTGTTAAAGCAGCTGTTCCTTCCATAGTCAATGGATTTCAAGCTTTTAAAATAGTTACCTGTAAAAACAGAACAAACCTTGAGGTACAACAGTCAAAAGACTATTAATTTCACCAGCTTGGAATATAAAAATGCTTATCTTAAAAAAATATCCTCCTACACTGTATGTAACAGAAGCACAGCTGAATGAGAACTTTTCTTGAAAGATTTTTCTTTGCAAATGCACCAATTTACCGACGTACTTTTCTACTGAGGCCTGACCTTTTAGGAAAATTACCAATTTAAATAAAAAACTTTCACCTACGAAGATTTCTCAGTTCCGAATTGAGTTTTCAGTCCAAACCAGATGAAGCATTTGGCTGCACCCATTCAGAGCACAGGCTGACTCTCCACGGTACAGCTGGACCAGGGAAGTGAGAGCTACACCTGACGCCAGGTGTGACAGGGACCTGCCTGGAACAGAGCTTTGGGTTTTTGCAGGATGAGTTCATGCTTCCAGGTGGAGATTTAATCAGCTCTGGCTTTCAGCCTTGCAGCAAACCACACATCTTTTTCCTGTGGTCCTTAGGAAGTTTTTCTCTTTAGCAGCTCCGAGGTTTGGCTGGCTCTGCTCCCTGCTCACCTCAGCAGCTTCTCAGTTTCTCTGTATGAGCTGCAAATCCTCAGAAGGTTGCTACAAATCCTCCCTTCCTGAACCTCTTCTGCCTAGCGCTCAATGCAAGCTTCCCTCCCTTAGCAGGGGCTGCATCCTAACGCTGCTCTAGGGACGGCCCAGTATTGGCACGAAAGAGGAGTGCGTGGTTCTGTGCAATTTTAAGCACTGAAGCATGTAAGAAGCACTGTGACAGCACCTAGCAAAGCAAGAGAAATAAAAACTGGCAGCCTATCCTATGCAATGTTTATGACACACCTACTAGAGACATAGTGGCCCAAGAGCACAGCAGATGAAAGTACTACAACACACCAAATCGACTTTACATCAGCAGATTTAGACTATCCCTGGCTACAGTGCTCCTGGATAGAACTGCAGACCTGGCTACTCCGCAAGCGACTACTTGTTTGTCATGGAAGATTTATTCTAGATTTAGTATCTCATGAAGCTCAGGAGTTGTCCAAGATCTTGAGTTTTCCTCTTCAATGCCAAAATGGATGTTTTGGATCACTGTGTGATCTTCAAAGTCATGGAGAGTTTGTGGAGCTGGGATTTTTGTCGAGCAAGATCTGCAAGTCAAACTACTTGTGCGCCTTTTCAAAATTTTATAGAAATTATAGATGGAAGAAAAGTTACTTCTGAAACTGTAGATATTTTCTTTATCTTCGTAATAGTAATACCTGTTCAAACAGCTTTTATTCTAACTTTAAAACTTATCTGCTCTTGAAAATGGAATTACAATACCTCATCTGAGCTCTGAATAATTCTTATGAAAGCTAAAGCCTTATCCATCAAAAATAAGGTACACCTGGACATTTTAGGTTGAACTGCTTGGTAACATCTTTTTCCATATGAGCTAATTTTAAAGAATTCTTTTAAATTCTTTTAATTTTAAAGAATTATTTTGATTGAAATTTGATTGAATTTTCTGCTTTCTTCATCCCATAGACTATACTAAAGATATGCAAGCAATTTCTTTCAATTGTAACTTGCAAATTTTGGGATTAATTGTAAAACTTCCAGCAGGAGAGGAAAGCAGGTAAGTAGACTGCTAAAGACAGATCAGGTGCTGATCTCTAACACAATAGTTTCCTTCCAAGATGACAATTTATTCTGAGAAAAATAGTAAATAGGTGCTAATTCGTATCTACTTATTATAGCCCTGTTCAGCCTTCAGATAAGAATGAACTACTAGAGAGGCTTTGACCTCTGCTACTCTCCCTGCAGAGGGGATGTGAGACTGCACCTTGACCCCATGAAGCTTTTAGCATGCCTGCAGGCATTCTTCAGCTCAACACTGTATTTATTTTAATTTTATACTTTTTATTGTATTTAGTTACCATGTCATGGCAGGCCCATGGCAATCCGAGATACATACAATACAAAATTGTAACTACAGCCATTTCACTGGACTTCAAGGGATTTTATGTGAATAGGTTTTGGCGTGGTCCTCTCATGTCAATGCTATTCAAACCATTTCCTGGGAAGTCCTTGTTTTCCACATTTACTTAAAGCAATTTTCACAGTATTGTAAGAGGCTTGGTCATAAACTTCTCAGTTCATTTAAGCCAGCGCTGCCTGAGGAGCTGAACCTACAAAAGGCTGAGTAAAAAGAGGTTTTTCTCCAGCTCCACTAGGGTCAGTAGGTTTTTAACTGTGTTCTTTCAGTGCCTTTTAGAAAATGCTCCAGAAAAAGGCAGGAGAATTTTGCCTCTAAATTATTAGCAACTTACTGAGGGGCCAGCATAGATCTGCTGCAGGCCATTTAGGACTAGAAGACATTTTTGAAAGACATTATCCTCAGGAGGTGACAGTATAAAGCAGACCACAGGAGCTACATGTGCAAAAATACACACGCACCTCACCTGGAGATTGAATACAAGCAGCTTTACATTGTCAGCTACCTGCTTCTTCAATTACGGTGTTTACACAAACAGCTGAATGCTCACTGATTTCAATTTAAAAAGTCACTTTTTGAAATACATGTTCAGAATAAATCCCATTCTTGCCCACAGCTGCACTGTTAAGGTGAGTTTAAGCAAAACTTACCTGCCTTCTACACTGTTTCCAAGATGACTCAGTTTTCTGTACGCAGGGAACTTCTGCAAGTCTTACGTAAGGCATGCCTATCTTATAGCTTAAGCTTTTAGTCTTGCTTTAACATCAGATCTAGAAATAAGCTTAAGGCTAAATTAATGTGTCTTAAAACCATTATTGTCCTTCACTGGTGCCAAATCACATCAGTACAAGACACTTAATTAGCTCTGGCTTTTGGTTTTAAATCAATCATTCCAAAAGTTCATACACATTATCCTTATAACATTTTTTTAGTTAATAATGAAAGACATAAGGATAATAACATTTAAAAATAAAAAAGCCGAAACATTCTAAAGCCATCTGATTTCATCATGCAAATGAGATAGCATGTTAAAAACAACACATACCATTTCATTAATATGACCTGACTTTGTACTTAAGCCATTTTAAATTCATTAATTATGTGGAAGGTGGAAGAGTCAGTTTAGGTCGTAGCCAGGTATCACACACATACACAAATACAACATAAGGCATACCTGTGGTAAAGGCATTCAAATAAAAATTTAAATGTATGTATTAGTTGCCCTCATAATTTTCAGTGTGACGTGAAGGACATACTTGGGAACTTATAATCTGTGCCACTGTACAACACTTTTTCACTTTTTTTTTTTTTTTTTTAATCAGCCAGCCTGGCCCCACATGCTCTGCTGGGGCAGATGAGCTCGTGTATAAAAGGAGCTGCTGACTCCCAGCCTGCAGGAGAGACACGGCCCTCCTACCCCACTGTCAGCTCAGCTCTCTGGCTTGCATCAGCCAGGACACAGGGGAGAGACTGATTTCTTGCTGAGCACGTACAAGCCGTGCCAGAAGCACCTGTATGCCTGCCCAGAACTTGCTGATGAGAACCAGGCTGGGTATCCATGACCAATAACCCCAATAACCTCTTGACTCCTGGACTATTCCTCATTCAAGAGACCACTGGAGAGCAGCTGAACAGCATCTTCTATTCCTATTGTGTTGCTCTTCTTCACTGCAATGCCTCACACTTGCTCAGCATCCTACCTAGTCACTACAATATGTGCAGAGAGCACAAAGCACTAAATGCATATCCTGAGACTGATAATTTCCTTTCATAAGCAACTCTGCAATTGTCATCTTGGACTCCTGACAAGACAACTTTACAGGGTCTGCTACTTAACTTGTTCAGAGAGGACACTGCAGCTTACAGTGCTGGGTTACATCCCAAATACCTGTTAGCATCACAAGGCTTACAGACTTAATAACAAATATTATTCAGGCAAGCTACATTCTGACTAGTCAAGCGTTAGGTCTCTTGCTTAGTGGCTGGTCTTTGATGGGTGCTGATTTTATAACTTGGCCTTTTTATATATTTATAACATAGCTATTCTATGGGTAGACAAAAGAGATGTGGTCATAAATCTGTGTTCAAAAAGGGGAGGATTATGGCACTGGTTAATACAGACCATCAAAAGCCTGGCATAGTTAAACCTTCTCCAATTATTTAGAATTTATTTAGAGCAATTATTTAGAATAAAAGTGAGTTGGCTAGTAAGTGTTGGGAAACAACTGAATAAGGACAAACAAAAATCTTAAAGTTGGGTGATGAAGTGAGATATGCTGTGCTTCCAGAGGCAGATTTGTGCTGCGAGGTTAAGGATGGCATATTGACTATGTGCAACCATTTCTGCTTAGCTGTCCCTTCTTGCTTAAGACAGAATAAGTTTCTTAGGGAATGTAAAAGCATATCTTTTATCTTAGGATCTGGTTTCCTAAAGATTTATCAATTAGTCATATGGGAAGTAACTGAAAAGCCACAAGAAGAGGGGGAAAATAATCAGTAGACACTGGATTTAATTTCATTTGATTCCATAGTCTCAGATAAAATTTTTACCTACAATCAAACCAAGAATTTTGATGCAAGTTTTCTAACGGCTTCCTTGAAAGAAGAATGTTCTCGGATGAAAAGAGAAAAAACATGTTTTCATTTAAGGAAAAAGGTTCTCTATTTGCTTGTGTTTATATAAATCCAAAAATAGGCATTCAGATCAAAGTAGCATTTGAACTTTGACATAAATAAACTGTAAAAGCTTTCCATAAGCAACGGCTGAAACTCAAAAGTATCAATCATTTTTACAGTACTATGATAATTTTTTTGGTTGAAATGCATTAATCAGCTCTTATACTACATAAATATATTTTCAATATAGATATAAGATTAAAATGTAAAAATAGGGGGATAAATTTGGCTCAACTATACACGTGCAGCCTTTCTGAAAACTGCATAGATCCAAACCGGATGAATTTTACTTCTGATCTCATTTTTCAGATAAGATTTCTGCCATACATTGAAATACGAAATGTAATGATAGAATTCACGTGATGTACCCCGCATTCAACACAAACGCAGTTAAAAGTGAGAAACAAAAAGCAGAATTAAATTCCCCACCAGCGTCTACCTGTTCTGCTGTAGTTGCACCTGGTTATGCCAGTGGTGAATTTGGTCCATTATTTTTCAAATGTTGTCAGAGGGAGAATTTTTTGCTTTTAAAGCAGTTGGATCCTTCAGTTGGCTTTTTGTGTTTCAATCCCTCCAGAGTTCCATGTAAAAGCAGCAAGAATGCTTCACCCAGCAGCACCTTGCAAATTTTTGTGACCTTTCTGAAAAGGTAGCAGAGGACAGTTGCTACTCGACGGACTTCGGAATAACCTCAGAAAATGCCATAACAGTGATATGTAAACTCAAACAACTGCAATGGCATGTTTGAGTGTGGCACGCTACCCAGGATAATACAGCTTCTTTTAACAGTAATGTTTTCTTTCTTGAGAGCATTCCCACAGTGATTCCACAAAGTGGCTACTGGAGGTGTCTCACAGAAAAATAGGAAATATAGAAAAAAAATGGGTGTTTGCCCCATCAAATTGGACAAACCTAAAAGCACAGTGGGGTGACGAACAGTGAATGTATCTCGGCTCAGTTGCCTTACAGATGGTATTGCTCATAGAAATAACTATTTTCCATGGCAGCACAATGGCAGCAGCATTAGCCCACCACCACTCTCTAAATGACACTGGGAAATTACAGCTGGACTGGTGTCAGCAGCAACTCACAAAACTGATGCTGATGAGTCCAAGGTGGAGCTATCGATATGAGCTTTTCTGAGGTCTTCAGAGGTTTATAGACAGGAGAGACGCCAGGGCAGGCAGTAGGTACCCTCAGCTTCCTTCCTGACCCTGAACCAGCAACACACTGCTCAGCCCTCTACAGGGGCACATGTCTGCATGGGTGGTGGGTGCTTGGACCTCAGGGGTCCCTGTTTCAGGGACCCTTGTTCTACAGTGGGATTTCATCTCCAGCCCCACCTGATAGGGGTGACCTAACAAGTTGGGGCATCCCTCTTAAGATAAGCTGAAGGATGCACATCTCGCATGGAGCAACTACATGTAGGAAGTGAACAAAGAACGGGAGCACACCGCTTCAGCAAAGACTCTCAAAAGGTTTCACATTGCCTAGGATTGTAAAAGCCACAAGTTAGTCCTGAAAGCAATACCGTAACTAGCAGTTAGAAACTGTTCACAGACAACAGCTGTCTCTGGGACCTTAATAACTAATTTGTTACAGCACACCTTTTAGGAGCATAATTAAAAAGTTATGCCAGCTTTATTTGTCTTTTCAAAATATTCCTCTTACTACAACAATTCTGATGTTACCGTGGGGGATTTCTGATTTACTTCCCATCCTATTTAGTGTTTGCACTTTGGTGGAACCTAAAAGTCATAGCCAGGATTAGGCCCCATTCTATGAAACACCACATGTGCTAATCCTTTTTTTAAAGCTAGTTATTACTCAGTCTCTGTGGGAGACAGCCCTTGGCAAGCTTTTCAAGGACGAAGTACTTCCAACACAGAATTTAGAACTGTAACATCGAGATTTCTTTTTTACCTTGTAAGAAATTCAATATGCATTCAGTCTTCATAAAACAGTTTCTGGGTTTTTTTACATTGATTACGGAATTATGCTATGAACCAATTCTGAAGAGGTTCAGCTGAGACCAATGTAAACATCTGTGCCTGTTGAATTCGCCTGTCATCAAACAGACAGACAATTAAAGTCAGCAATAATTTATGGAGGACAATACCTGCTTCATTTCTCAGCACAGGTGTAATGTGAATAGTGCAAGAACTCCTTTCCAATTGAATAAGAATACTAAAGAATTACTGTAACTGCTGCTCAGTACAAGTTGTGAACAGAGCAGCAGTTGTGCAGGAACAATATGCAGGACTGTTGCACAGAGGGGCACAATAAAGAAATCTTGGGCAGTGTTCACTTTGCATTTCCAAGCACATCCTGTTTACCAAGCAACATCCCGGATTTTGCTTTTCCTGAATTACCTCATTGTTAGTCACAACTCGGGAGAAAGTATCAAAGCGTCACACTCAATGATACGAAGCCAATTGAATTTTTAGTGTGAGGATAAATACCATCATCCACTAAGGAGAAAGCTGAGCAAAGAAGAATCACAGTCACCAAAGCCCACAGTCAGAGCATGCCAATGAGCACAGCTGTTCTACCATGGCATAAATATTGCTTGATTTGACCAAAACACTTGCATTAAGATGTAGATCTGATGAGTCATAACTCAGACACCATTAAGAAAATGTATTTCGATTGTTAATTCCGTGGCACAAAAAAACCCCTCCTGATGCCAGCATCCTCGTTATCTGGTTTAGAGCTTCTGATGCAACTTTGTTCCAAGTGAAACTAGGTTTACAGTACCACAAATGTTCTTACAAATAAAAGCATCTTTAATATTGGTATTATAACCTACTCAATAACTCTTAGGTTTCACAGAGAAAATAGTCTCTTTACTATTGATTGCAAAAGAAAAATAAGTAGGGCACATTCTCAGTAAAATCTTTCCATGAGTTTGTGCAATTTCTTTGTGTTACAGATTTGCAAAGAAAAAGCATTATGAAACTGTTAAACTCTCCTAAACTCTTGTGCTATCACATGATTTAGTCATGCCACTTAAAATTCTTCATCTTCCTTTTCTCTCTTACTCTATATCCCAGAGTCTAAGCTAACCTTAACAACATCACCACAAAGCCAAATAAACTGGGAATTCGGATTTACCATTAAAAGGATCCAAACATAATTAAAAGCTTTTGTATTTTGAGAAAACTGGTTTAGGCCACTCTTGGAGTGCTTTCAAATTTCTGCATATGTCACTTATCTTTTAAAGTCAATGGGCACTTTGCATAGTTATTTCTGTAAGTTACATACATTCTGCTCCATGTCATCCGTGATACAAAGCAACTGTGCCAACCCAGGAGAGTTTTATTTCAACAAATATTTGACTGAGCCAGTGGAACAAATAGCCAAAGGGACAAGAGAGAACGATTTCACATAAATTGTTTAACAGAAAAGTAATATTCAAGCAGTTGTACCAACTGTTGGTAAAATTTTACATGGCTGGAAAAGCCAACAAGATTTATAGCCCTTCATTTAAGAGAACGTGCATAACTCATTTACAGCCTCATGCCCTGTGACCCTTCACAAATTCATGCCACTAATAACGCTTACCCTGCAACGTGTGTAATAATAACACATGTGTAAACATACTATATAGAGAATACACGCCAGCTACTTCTACTTTTACACTCTGTGATTGAAACGCTGGGGTTTCAACCCCAGGCCCCAAATTAAGGTTGACATGTGGGTAATTCCCACAGCCCTTCCCAAGGGGGGTGAGTTTCCCTTTAGGCTTCCCCCCAGGGTGGGCGGCCTGGCAGACAGAGCCATTGGGTAAAGGAGCCCCAGGGGTCCCGCAGTCAGTAACCCAAGGTCAGGGGTCCCACCTGGGGATAAAAGCTGGGACCCCTTGCAGGAGGGGCAGTGTCTGTCTGTGAGGGGGATGCCCTGGGCAGAGTTCCCTGCTGGGGAAGGACCTCCCGCCTCCCTGGGACTGGGCTCCAGTCAGCTCTGGCTTTTGTCAACGCGGGCTGTGCAGAGATTCAGGGTGTGGCTTCCTTGGTCTGATGTGTTTGGCTGGTTGACTCGGTTGTCTCCCGTCCCTTCTATGGGAGACTGCATGTCACCCTTTATCCCACCCATTGTTGGTCGTGCGGTGTCGTTGTTGGGGTCAGTGGGATTTATGTCGATTATGTATCATCTGACTGACTTGTTTGTACCCCCAGCGCTCACCCTTTGGTATCAAATACAGTTTGGTTATTGGTTCATCTTTATGCTGGCTGTGTCCTTTATGCTTGGCTTAATAATTGGCAAAACTGTGATCAAGGCCCCAAATCATTATCTGGGTAGACAATGCAGAAAACTGGATTTCTATTCCTGTTTTGCCTTAGTACAATCTCTTTTCTCCCACCTGTGTATAGGGTTGGAAGGCCTTCAGCCTCCTGTCTGCATCCCCTTGCTGCTCAGCGCTGCTCTACGCTTTGCAACTTTGCTCGGATTTGTCAGGATTCCCTTTGGTGCTCTAGAGTTTGCAAGCTCCAGCGATAGCCCGGGGAAACACTTACTAGCATCTGAAAAAATGTCCCTTTTGGGAAGTTTTCAGCTTGGTCAGAGAGGAGTCCCTCCTGCAACAGGTGCTCCTGATGGAGCCCAGCAAGCATACAATTTTTTCTGGCTGTGAACTGCAATCAAACTGACAATTATGTGCTTGCTCATGTCCTTGATAAAAGCTAATTTGGACACAACATTAGGCTGATTGTGTTTTTTTCCTGCTGCCTTCTTACATATGGTTTCTAAGTTACACATAAAGACCTCCCCAACAAAATACATACAGTAACCCGGTTTCAGAGCTCCTGGTACGTTTGATACATTTGTGAAAATAACAGTTCTTAGAGGGGATCTACTTGTTACCTGCTACACCCAGTGAAGGTTATAGAGCCCGGACAGTGGGAGAGGTGATTATTATTCTGCACTGCATAGATCTGCAGTAGAGATACCTTCTGTAGGGGAACCACCTAGGGCACAGAATGAGGCATCGCTGCCCTCCAACAGCAGGCAATATTTCCTATCAGCAGGCACAGCCATGGCAGCACATGTGCGTTGACACGAGGGCTGCCTGTGTCTGGCTGTGCAGCCCTCCAAGAGGCAGCAGCTAACCCCGAACAAGGCACAGCTCCAGCGTGCTTCCCCCAGCCTTTTCCCACATGCTGGCCCTCCCTGTCGGATGCAGCACGACTCCCCACCAGAACTGGCCAGCAATGACACGGTCCATGTGCTTTTTTGAACATACACATTATTATCAGAAGGAGTGTTACTGGGATATTAGGTGGCCGTTTGGCAGTCCTCATGTGTTTCCACACCTCATTTGCTATGGGGGTGTCAGCTTGTTTGTAGCTAAGCCTCCCATGAGAAAACTGGCAATGTTCTCTGCCACATGGGACTGAATTTCCTACTTACTCTTCTGGGCTGCTGATACAGTCTCTTTCTTTCTCCTTTGTTTTCCCCGTGTTTCTGAAGCACCTACTGTGCCTTCCCTCCTGGGACTCCTCATCTTTCCCTTGCTTCTGAGCTGTCTCTGCTGTCTCTTTCTAAATAGCGAGAACCTGAATCACTTCCTCTTCCTTTCTGCCCTCCTGCCATCCCTCATTTTGCTGTCACTTAAAACTTTAGAGGAAGAAGCACTCAAATGACTCTCTGGCAGTGTCACATAAAATTTATTCAGTGTAGGCTGAAAAAGTGCATAAAGTACACTGTAAAGACGCACAGGGTAAAAATCATTCTTAGGATGCTAAACCATTATTAAAGCAAAGCAGGTATTTCCTGCAGCTCCTTTACCACTGGGATCTTACAGTGACAGTAAGTAAAGAGTTTAGAGAAAGAAGCATTATAAAACCTTGCTACGGTTGCGTTAAATGCTAGACTTGGAAGGAAATAAATTTAAGAAAGTATGTAAGAAAAAAATACCACAAGTCCCAGAGCTCATATGCAAACATCACTCAGTACTGAGGGTTATATTGTTCAAATCTGTAGGTTCACTATTCTTGCTGCCTCTCTTGCTGTACCAGCAGTTGATCAGTAATCATTAGCAAATTATGGAACCTTATGGCTGGAGAAAAAAAAAAAAAGACAGGCATGAAGCACAGATGTTTCCCCAGTGAATCCTATGTATTTACGCTACTTTGGACATGGCTAAGTACTTACTGCCTACAGGCAGTGGCCTCTTTAGGGAACCTCTGCCAAAACACCATGAAAAATCCTTAAACTCACTCGACTTGCAACAGATCCTCCAACACAAACCAGAATCAAAACATTTCCTCCAAGACTTGGCTCATATGCCGAGAAGGGACACTCAGAAAGAAGTCGTGAAATGGGGCCATCTTATGAGTTACATCCAACATAAATATTACAGCAGGTCTCCAGGCCTCCGGTTCATCAACCCCACTCAAATGGGAGCATCACCACACTGTAGTTATTCAGTATATACTACAGTAATTCATCAGTTAGCACTCTACCCTGTCCTATCTACTCAGAAAGTCCTGGTAAATATAATTTCTTGTCCACAGTACTCACCAAAAAAGCCTTTCACTTCTTGTTTATGAACTGGCTTTAAACAACACAGAAGTTTTATTTCCATAAATAGCTTTTACTGTCATTTTTACTTGGCTGAAGTCAAGCAATCCACAGGCTGTATTATAATTATGTAGAAGTAGGGGGTTAAAAACTACAGTTCAGGGTAAAGACACTGCAGGTGTGCAGTTTAATGAGTTCTTAATTGAGTAGTGGGAGAGCATAAAAAGGAAGTGCAGAGGGTGATTACAGGGCTCTTTCAGCGGAGAGAGCAGTGCAAGCACTGAACTCTATAATCAAGAATAAAGAAAAACGAGTTCACCTCTAATTTTCTCTGTACTACAGCCTCTGTTATTCATGCTCAGAATGCAAGATTAGAATTTGTACCATCGAGTTAACTGACAAGATTAACCTTTTTTGAGATGTACTTGTTTAAAGACTAAGACCACGAAAAATGAGGAAGGGCATAAAAAAATAACTTTGATTGGAAAAACACATTGCCTAAACTCCTGTTTTGCACATCAGTCAAACTTCTCTCTGGCTTCTGCCTGTTCTCTGCTATTGACTAGACTGTGCAGGATAAATTTGCAGAGAAAAAAAAAATAGAGAGACACCACATGGAAGGGAAAAGGCAGCTATGTGGATTTACTACATTATTCTTACTTCTCTTCCTCCTCTCTCCAAGAAACAGACACCACAAACCCCCAACAAATCTCTTCTCTGTGCTCAGGGAAAGCCCTCTACAAAGTGACAATGCAGCAGTGTCACTGCTTACGTTGGCACTGCAGGAAAGCCCTCACACACGACGGTGGGAATGCTCCTGAGAATTCTAAGGAGATGTAAATATGTTAAGATATAATTTCATATATGCTGTGTATTTTATAAACGTTAAGGAGAAATTATATAGTGCACCCATCTGCAATTGATGGACAGTTGAGATCTCCTGGACATTCACTTTGCTAACATGCATAAATCTGACAATTGATCAGAGCAGATTCAACCTTCAGTTGGGCAGAAGAGAGTCAAGGAGAATCCAGCATGGAATCACTTAGCACAAGTCTAGACTTTAGTCACCTGGGCCAATAGATATTTGGGTTTTTTTGAGAAATAAGAAAGAGAAGAAAAATCAGATATCTTTCCAAGTAGTTCTATGCAGTTCAAGTGTTACCTGAAATGTCATTTTTTTTTCCTTCAAATTTAATACTTAGAACTATGAAATTCATGAGAAAGCACAATCTGCCTTGGCCTCTGAGGAAAAAAGAAATTTTTATATGTAAAGACTTCTTCACTACCTTCTCAGTTTCATGAGAAAAGTCTCATATTTGTATGGCTACAGCAAGCTCCAGTAATAATTTTGCGTACTATATCGGGGTTCTTTTGTCTAAGCATTTTTCAAATTCTTTTACATCAGGCTTTAAGACTTCAAAGTTTGTTGTTGTTGTTTCTCTCTACAAATACACTTTTAACTGCACGTTGCTGACAGGGAACAGTTAGCTACCTTTCACAAAGCCACAGCAGGTTTAAATTCACCCAGCTGGGTGCAAAGTTACTGGTATTTGTCCCCAGTATTGTCATCTGTGCCTCCACCACTCCAAACCCAGACTGACTGGGAGGTGACAGAGGGAAGGGGTTGAGAAAACTAATAACCATGGAAGCCCACTGGAACCATTATCATAATCTATTCGAATTTCCCTTACAACTTACATTACAGAATATCACCCATTAATTCTTACTTATAATGCTTAATTCAAATATCATTGCAAGAATCCAGTGAATCCATCTCCAAGAACCAGGAAATATAGCTGTTTAATGACATGAAGCCTGATCTAGAGCCCACTTACATCAAATGGGAGTCTTTCAGCAGACTAACGGTCTTTGCTTAAGGGCCTTCAGCTCCAATAAATCAGGAGGCAATTTTAGCTTTAATCAGACAGATCTTGAGAAGTTCATGTAAACACACTCACCAAGTTCCCTTTGGCCATCCCTAAAAATTGGCAGCAGGGATGACCATGCTGTCAGCACGTCATCGGTGAGTAAGTTCTCAGTAGCTGCGTTATGTGCAGGCAAGAAAACATTCTAAAAATCAGTGGCATGGTGCTACAAAGACATTGACACTTAACGCCAGAGGAGATCTGGGCAGTGTAGGTAGGCTCACCGGTCCAAATTACCATAACACATCTGACACTCTCACCTTGGGGCTAGGGAGAGCACCTCATCCAAGTGCTGGAGTTGAGCTGCTTTATTTTACCGCAGACAGAACACAGATGCAGATAAAGAATTTGCCTAACATAAGCAAGTGTTATGCTGTAGTCATCAAAACACACATGCTAACAAAGTCAATAGACTCATTTAGGAAGAGGGGGATTGCTTCTTTCTAATGATTTACACTTGGTAGCTGTCAACTGGCCTTGCATTATCCAAATGCCAAGTCTCTGGTACCTGTTACTTCTCCTCCATTCTGTGCTAGAAACTTATAGCAGTACTCCACTTGCACAAACCTGCAAGTTCATTTATCTATATCCAAATTGCAAACATTTAAAGAAAGGTCTTACTCTAATGTTGAAGAAGAACATGATGCAGGAGTCCTTTCCATGTTATCTACAAGGAAACAAGCACGTTTGTCCAAGGAGTCACCATTTGTACAAGAACTTGACCAGCTTCTGAAATCACCCCCAGGTTTTTGACTTTTTTTTTTTTTTTTGAAGGTCTGGTTCTTCAATCTATTATCTGTCATCATTAGTGATTATTTTGCATGTGAAGCAACATGTATTCTTTTAAAATAATTTGCTGGTGTTAAAATCTACAAGACATGGCACTAAATGGAAATGTTAAGCTGTGTATTTAAAAGCTCTCAGAAGAGTAAGAAACCTTCACTCAAAGAAGATCTTGTCACCCATATCAGGATTATAGTTAATCAGTACAGATCAATGGAAGCTCATGAAACCACCACAATGAAAAAAAAAAATATTTGTGGTTTGATAAACATCTCACTGAGCAAATACTTGCTTTACTTTATATTTATGTGTTCTATCCAAAATGCAGTTATAAACCCGGTCTGTTCCACTTGGTTTTGAACCTTGCAAATAGAAGTGCTCCTCAAACCAGACATACTCCTCCAACATTTACAGACCTTAGTAATAAATACCACAAAGTTTAAAGTCACAATAGATTTCAATCTTTCCATTGTATAATTCTGCCAGCCTTCACCACTTTAATGGTTACTTTGAAAACCCAGTGCTCACACATCATCTTTCCATTAAGCAACAGGTATTTTTCATGGCCTTGTGATTAAATAATTTTGTACAGCTAAGCTTTTAGGATCATCCACATTCCATTATGTTTTATAGTTGCAGACACAACAGTAATAGGAAAGTCCCTACCTATTTTTTGGGAGAGCTGCACTACTTCGTGTATACAGTGTATGTTCTTTAAAGAGAACATTCAGTGGGATAAGTAAGATCCAGATAAGAAACACTATGAAGTCTTTTATAGAATAAGAAAACTAAAAGTGAAATCACATGGTCTTTGTAGAGAAGACCAAGCTGTTCCTCAAAAGTTACCACCCTTCTAGAAAAAAATCTTTTATAGACTCAATATTAGAAAAATCTATCATATTTACCCCAAACAGTAAACCTAGCAAATTCAAACACTTTCTAAACTGAAGAGGTTTTATTTCTTCTTCTTGGGCAGACAAATAAAACTATATGGCTTTCAAAGCTTGTTGTTTGCTGTTCATTTTACCCAGATGTATACTCTTATTAAATAAGTCAAACACTAAAACAGTCAGCTCACAGATCAGTGAAATTATAATAAAAACACACCAGATAAATGCAAGACAAGGCAACTCCTAGTAACTCTGCAGGAGATGAAGGAAATACATGAGAATGTTTCATGTTAATTGTGTTTGGTTTTTTTTTCCCGATACTTCACAATTGTTTCAACTTTAGCTCTAGCAAGTGAATTCTCATGTCCTGGTAATATTGCTACAACTATCTGCCAAAATCACCAGCAAACAAGATTGCTAAATTCTGCCTCGCAAAAGTTATTTTCTTAAGTGAATTTTGCTTCTTTGTTTCCTGTCCCATCTCTGAAGCTTTATTAAAGAAGATCTAAAAAAAACTAATACTGTACATGGTCTCTTTAAAGTATGGGTTTATATTTCGTTATTAAATTAATGAAATTAAAATGAAGAGGCTGAAAGTTTTTTATTTTTCTTATATCCAATTAATAGACTGTAGAGGTTCAGAGTTCTGGTCTGAAAGAAAAAAAAATAGATCTGTTACATATAGTTTATTGTGTATGGGTAAAATTCATTCTGTACTTCTTCCAGATAGGAAAACACCCTCAACCTGTGTATCTCCAAACCCAGTACTTTCTGCCAACTTTTCAGATCGTTAATGCATGAAGCCGATTCCAAAATCCATTGTTGAGAATTGCTAAAAATTATGTTAAGCTGGGCATTTATAACATTTTAAAACTTCAAACGAGACACATTCAGAGAAAATAGAGAATGAAATAACAACAGTTTTAGTATTTTAAAATGATAAATAGCCTAAGGCCAAGGAAGGTTTAGAGGAATAAAGAACAACTTGCTGTGAAGATAATTACAGGTAACTGGCCAAGGTTTCAGATGGACCAGCTGGTTTCCATCCAGATTAGACATTTGGGAACCACATTGATGACTAAAAGAGACAAGTTGCCATAAAGTGACCTGTTATTACAGTTACTACACAAACAAGCAACAAAAGAGAGAGCTGCATCCTTAAACATCAACCAGTATTTAACAGAAGAGCGCCATAGACATGCTGAACCAAAACAATATCCAAAGAGAAATCGGGAAGGTAGTCTAACCACAGGTTTGCCCTCAAAACTAATTAAACCATTGGAATGAACAGTACAAAATCACCGATCTACTGAATTTATAAGAATGAATCTGTAGAAATTGCAGTGTGTTTAGTTATAAATCCCAATTTAAAGAATTCAACAAATTGAACCTTCACCGTGACAACAGCTATATAGTTGAAAAATGAGTTATTACCTGATGAATAAACCACAACTTTGGAGTCAAATAAGGTTTACACATTCTCATCACAGACTAGTGAGTGAGGCTTTCTTTCTAAGTGCAGGAAAACATAGTATGCAGTAAATCCAGTCAGAGAAGCAGAAGCATTTGGTATGTCTGTTATATATACAAATATGCCTCCTACCATACTTCAAAACACACGGTAATGCTTCTCTTTTACGAGATCATATTTAGGGCTTTCTAAGCTTGATTAGGCACTTTTTCCCTGGCACCTGCTTCATATGCACATACAGGGACAGGTATTCATATCTGCCTACACCTGCTAATACAGACCAAGAAGGACTTGGCTTTTCCTCAGCTAACAGACCACAGGAGGGAGCAGGCAGGGGCTGGTGGTCTCCACTCTCCCCAGTGCTCCAGCACCCAGCTATGCTGAGCGGGTAATGGGCACCAGGTAAAGCCCAGCAGATCCTCAGGATCTGGGAGAAAATATCAAAAAGCTACTTCCAGGCAGGTCCTTGGTGCCATGACCACCTTGGCATGGCAAAGCCGATCAGGAGGTACCGGAGTTTGACTTGAGCCAGAGTGAGTAAGTGAGCTCATCCTTAGCCAGTGTTAGTTTGGAAAAAGCTACCTGAGCTTTAAAACTAAGAAACTAACAGAAGTTCAGCATTTTATAAAGCTCAGGAGCTATAAGCTTGCAGCCTATCAGAAAGTTGAAATCACGCGCTTGCTTCTGAAGATGCTGGTATAACTTTGCTCTGTGGAAGATTATTAAATGACATTATGTCTCCAGTTTATGGAAAGTTTGCACCAAAATCCTATTAAAATAACTGACTGAGAAAGAACTAGCAATAGCCAGCCACTCAATATACATTCATCAGACAAAATTAAGAAAGACCCATAAAACCAATCACCTTATAACTACGTACCAGCATAACCTCTACAAAAAGACAAACTATATTTATATTTAGGAACTGAGTTGTAAATCAAATCATTCTCTCTAACAAGACGAAGTTTTCAAGAATAAGTTATTTTAAAATTCCTCTAGATGTAGCATATTAAGACATAAAAATCATAACCAGAATTTAAGGTCCTTTTCTTATGTTATTTTTCTTTCACTGGGTCAGGTGGTGTAACTTGATGCTAAAAAAAATAATTCTATATAATACATCAGGTTTTAGGTAGCATCTTTTCATTTTTGTCCTGACATGATATCAGTGGAGTTTCTGTGTGGCAAAGCCTGATGTGGAACACAACTTGCCAGGTAAAAAATACAAATAAAGCCCCTTACATGTAATTTAAGGTTAATACCAGTAAAGTTGTATCATCCGCTCTGATACTGGACACACTTTTGGTTTTGCTTTTGTTTTGATTTATTATATCTAGAGAGGAAGAGATCACAGAATGTTTATAGATCTACAAAAGAGACAAATTTCTATCCTTCCATCCCTACAGTAGACTCTACTGTAGTTGTGCAGAAAATAGCTCCTTAAAGTAAATGTGAATTAATGTCCTTTAACTTATTTTGAAAAACCAACCTGTACCATGGAGTTCCCATGCATATTTTTATATTCAGAAGAGATGACTAGTGGGAATATTATTACACAACTAGCCAATGTGACAGTGACTACAGTTGCCCACATCTCACATTTCTATAAGTCAAACTAATTCAACTGGGTAAATATATTTTTTAAAAAATCAACTAGTGCTGATTTTTTCATATTAACTCCAGTTTATAAAAAGACTACTATACATGTAGCTTTGTGCAGTTACAATTTTTCCATTTATTTTATTCAGGTATGTTAATTAATTTTAGCCTTAGATAGTGCTGTCACTTAAAATTTCGTATCACCGGGGTATATATCTAGTTTTTCGGTACCACATTAACATGAGAAAAATTGACAAAACCCACAAAAACGTTAGAATGATAAAGGTTGTCACGGTAACAAATTATGCACACAGGCAAAAGGGTAAAATATAATTATGCAGATGGCAAAATAAAAGAAGATAATTTACAACTGATGCAGAAAATTACTGGCACAATAAGCATATCCCATAAATCAGTTAGTTAACAACCTAATTTATAACTTTCTGAAAAACTAAAAAGATAAAATAGAGACCTAGAAAGGAATTTAAGTGTCTCGTGTCTTTTCTTTCAGTAATGCACCTACTAAGGACAACATTAATACATCACCAGCACATTAAATAATTGATGCCACATTATTACCCCCTCTCCTCTGCACTAATGAGCAATTACTTCTTGTGATGATTGACTTTTTTCAACAGGGAAAATAGGAACATTTTTGCAGTAGAGAAATGGCAGAAGCTCATAGGTCTGAGATTATCAGCTCAAAAAACTACTGATTTTTACAAACATCAACACACACTACTCAGGCCCGAATGAGAGTGGTTCTTCAGTGCATTCTTACAAGACCATGGGAAAGCACAATAGGAACTAAGACCTCCCTGCAAACCAGTAGGCACATCTGAATATCCTTTTTTGAAAAGCTATACAAAATTAACTACGAAGGGGACACACACACCCTTTTTCGTTTTTGGTTTGGTTTTTTTTTTAATAAGGAGATACTTTATGGGGATAAAAATTCAAACAACTGGGTAGCTCAGAAGGAATGAGCAAGATCACGGTGGCTTCTGAGCCCCTAACTTTTCAAATTATTGCAGTACAACATAAAAACTGAACATCTCTCCAAGCCCTACTGATTTAATGGGGGCTCAGTCACAGGTCTGAATGTTTTCCTATATTAAAGAGGAAAGGGAAAAGACAAGGATGATGTTTGCAAATAAGGTCACACAAAAAGGTGTGACACGTACTTGAGGAGAAGGAGGAGAAGTAAAGGTACTGAACTAAAGATCAAATGCAAGAACACATGGCACACACATCAAAGAGACTACGTGACAGCAAGGTGTTCAGGAAAGATTTTAAAATTTCAAGAAAAAAGCAATCATCTGTGTGGCACACTGATAATACAGAACAGCAGGTAAGCATAATGCAGCACTGGCTTTCTTAGCAAAACCCATCATCCTGTTGGTACAGCTATGGACTTTGGCATGGACCAATGTGACTAGGGGTGGTAAACCTGTAGAATTTGCTCTAAGTAGCAAAGCAGCAGCCTTAAGAGTCTGTGTTAAGGTTTCCGAAACAGTCTTGGCAAAAATGAGTAATAGGTAAATGCAAGGTCATCTCATTTGTGACATTAAGTCATTAGCCTGATTATGTGTCCATCTGCTCTGCTCTGAAAATTGGCCTTCTGTGTTCATTAGCAATCATAAACCTGGATATATTATGACATAGGCTAGGAAATACATGTACAAACAGTCATGAGCACAGACCTGAGAGCATTACAGCTACTCCGTGTCATAAACACTAATGACTTTGAATCATACAATTAGCCTACTGGAAGTGAACACCTTTAGACCAAACAGAGCACAAGACCTACATCAAGACAAAGTGGATTTTCACTGTAAACATGCATAAAACCAAAGGGACTTTAATCTCCCCAAACAGAGAGGGCTGTCAGTGAAGAGAGAGCTCAGCATAGTAACTATTCACCACCACCACAGCATTACTTTCCACTTGTCCAGTGGATTTCATTAAAGATAGAGATACCAGTCATTTGGCTCTGCTTCTTCTTCCTTTGCCAGGTCTTAACTGTGCTCTTCTCTGGGCAGCAAAATGCAGCAATACCAAGGCACTGCAAAGCATGCTCTTACCCTGCCCGGGTACAGGATCCGCTAACAGGAGCTTCTCTGCTGCAGAGCCTAGTCTCGCCCCCCAAACCCTGCTCTGCTGAACTCCAGCCAACTTCACCTTTCTCTGTGCAAATACAAAAGTGCTGTGCGATGTTGGCATCAGGTCAGGGAGCCAAATCCATTCCTGGTATCATTGCAGGAATGAATTTGGTGCAGGTGCTTAAGATTAAAATTAATACGATGTTCAAGTAGCTAGAACTCTTCTGCATGTTGAGGGAAGAGAACCCCTCCAACAGGCATTTTATGGTCCGTACATTATGATAGCTAATAGTCAAATAATTTACGGAGTGAGCACTTGCACTGTAACAGTATTTGTTAGCTATGTATTCATGTCAAGGGAAGCAAAACCAGTATAGTCCTAATGGATACATTTCTATTCATACATTCTATATTTTTCTCATTCTACCCTAAGGCTATCATTATATATGGTAACGAAGGAAGTTGAAATTATTCCTGTTGCCTCTCTTCTTTATTAATCTTTAATGATTTTTAATTCGAATGCTTTAATCCATCCTTTCATAAAAAGGATAAAGCAGTAATTCTTAAAAAGCCTTTTGCCTTTTTATTTCCCCCCAGTTATCCCTTTATACAACAAATTTCCAAAAACCACATAGGAATTCTGTTTCTAGTACATACTTTCCTATTCTATCAGTATTCAGAGAAACAACGAAGGGCATGAACCTGCACCCATCACCAGCACAAGGAGTGATTCAGAAAAACACATATGCATGTTTCTCCATAAGCAAATAATTATGTCACTTCTTGTTCAACAAAGCATTTAAGCAAAAGCTGTTTACTGTAATCTGTGCTCACTGCCATTAGTCTTCAGTTTATTTAAATGAGACTCATAAAGGTAGAAAACATGCTGCCTTAGAGTGGTTTAGGAGGAGAACCCAAGCTTGAGGAGCTTTTCTTTGCAACAAGCCAAGAGAAAAGGGGAGGTAAATATTAAGTTTGAAAGTCCATCATCTGCAGCCAGCTTGGGAGAGGGCAGAAGAGCTTAGGAGCTAAATCCAGGCTGAATTTACCCTTCAACTCAGAAATCACTGCTTGCTGAGGTCACTGCTGGGCACCACAAGCAAAGCCTTCCACAGTCTCTCTAAACATCTGCTGTCACCATTCTAACAAACAAAACACCTGCAACCCCCCAGCCCTATATACCCAGGCCTGTCACCGCTGGCCCTTCACACACTAGTCTTTGGGGCTGGCACAAGCATCTTCTGCCTTGGCTACTTCAGATCCAGCTGGAACACAAACAAACAATTGAAAAAATAAACCACTCCCACCATCCCAGCTTAGGAGCTGAGATATTTCTACGCATTTCACCAGTCTTCATTAATTACATAGCCCTGAAACCTTCCCAGCACAGCCCAGGCGTGAACTCAAAGTGGCATATACACCCCAAACTACTTGTCCTCCTGGAAGGAGCAATATTTGGGTGATGCACACAGCACATTAGAGCATAAAGACCATTTGGTATTTTTAGTGTCATGTACACTGCACTTCCTAGTGGCACTCAGTACCACACAATTATCCAGTCTTTTGAATATATTTTTTTAAATATTAAAAAAAATTTGCATCAAGGCAAAAATTTGGAACGATTCTCATCCAGCCACAAATGAGCAAACTGCCCTTTGCTTGGATACCATAAAGTGTGAGGGCAGGTCCTTCTGAGTCCAAATCAGAGGGGCGGGGGGGGGGATACTCCATCTTCCAACTTCAAAGGAGGAGGTACTCGTAATAGAGGCTGTTTGTAACAGGCAGGTCAACTCCCTCCAACAAATCTCTGTCAGGACATTTATTTGCAAACTTCTGATGTTGCGACTCATCTGTCTTTCCCACTGGAACTGCTCCATTATGTATAAACACCCATATATTTGTTTATACATGTATCTTCTTCAGAGAAAGACGGCAGTTGCCTGGAGGCTGGGTCTGTTTGCTGAAAAAGAGGAAAGCAGATTGAAGTCTGCACTCCGAGGAGTAGCAGGGTTTTGACCCACTGGTGTCTTAACTCCCCACAGGTCACTCTGCACACTGGACTGCTGGCTATTTCGGTGTTGGCTAGGGTTACTTTGAACAAGAAAGCTATGAAAATCTTCAAGTTCAATTAACCAGCTTTCATTTCACTTATTTATCTTGAATGAAAAAAATACCATTAAAAAACCCTGACCCAATTATTTCATACATAAAAGAAGCCTTTGTAGAAGGTGTAATATTCCTAAGAGGTGGTTAATGAGAAATATACATCAGAGCTTAACTGAAATGAGTCTTTGATGTTGGTTAGCTTACCTGTCATGACACTAAAGATCACAAGGGAGAGAGTGAGCGTGCATTGCATCTCTACTGGGGGCTGTTACAACTGGATAAGTCACGGTCTCCTGGGCTACTGTACTTCAGCTCATGCCAAAGTTCTCCGAAGCTCCCCTCCAAACCCCATACACAACCCCACACCAGGACACCTACAACCCACAGAGTCAAGTTCCCCCAGCAATGCCCACAAAGGATCCACCTCCAGTTGACTTTGGGGAGCTTTGATTTCAGTAGGTTTACTTCAGCACAAACCTTGTCAGGTCATATAGTCCTTAAAATAAACTAAACAACATTCACAGCTGAGGTGGAAAAAAAAATACATTAAAAAAAAAATCTAGTGTCTGAAAAATATTAAGTAGGTTTTTATTTTTTCCAGCACACTGAACTCAGCTGAACCAAGAAGATGTAAATAAATTTCTAACAAATGGAACTTGCTCACAAGAGCTGCTTTGATTAGATAGTCTTTAAAAATGCATAGTGACAGAGGGGGGCTGTGTGTGAATGCCATTTAATTAGGATAAGCACAGCACTATTGCACAAGAACACCACAGTTAAGCAGAGATCCTGGGAAAGCTCCTTCTCTGCAAAAAGCAGAGGGAACTTCTTTTGCCCTGGGCTCTCCAACTTGCTTAAACTTCATTTTCCCTCCTCACACCTTCTATTACTTGACTGGCACAGTGAGAGCTCTCCCTCCTATTTCAATTTATTGTAGCCACAGGAATGGAGGCAACTATAAATTCACATGTCTTTGTACATATAGCAGTAACCACAGCAGGAATCTCATCTCCACAATAAAACCTTTCCAAACCCAAATATAAAATAGCCAGATACTTCACATGCAACATCCTGGTAATGAGAGAAAGAGATAAATGATGGAAAATTGTAATAGACAAGAAATCATATATCCTTTTTTTTTTTTTCATTTTGATGTATTTAATGTATACACCCATTTGAAAAGGTTATAAAAACCCCTCCAATATACAGTTTCACATTGCTTTATAAGAATAACTATTTTTCAAATGCAAAAACATCTGAAAGGCTAAAAGGGTTTTCTTGTTACCAGCTTAAAAGTGATTTTCATACTTGAGTACATTATTACTGTTTAACGAGGGAACAAATGCACTTTATTGAGTGAACATCTAATTCCCTGTGTGACAGCAAGTAAAAATGAACCAAGCTGCCAGCCCCCCAGAGACCTGGTAGGGCTGCCATGCTCCACGAGAGTTCTTGAACATTCCCTGTAAATTACCAACGTTGTGCCATGCCTTTATGCACCCACTGCAAAAAGACTGAAGTCTGTGCATTATACCTATTTGTACTTGAACTCGGCTTAAATTTAGCTGAGTTTAGGGGGGTTGTAGTTGCTATAAACCATGAACAGAATATGTATTTGAACCTTATTAACACACACAGGAGAGCTGATTTCAGTTTAAAAATAACAACAAAAGTTGGCGGGGGGGCAGGAAGAGAAGAAAGAGGAAGACAGGGAAAAGAAATGAGCTTTGTGCTCCAGGACATGATGGAAAGCTTGCCATTGAAGTGTCATTGTTTCCAACACCCACAAGTCCCCTGTCAAAACCCGGTTTGGGAACTGTACACAGAACTGTCCCTCTAATATTGTACCGGGGCATCGTGGACAGAGCTGTCCAAAGGGCTTGTAAAATGTGTGGTTTGATTTTTCACTGCAACAGGAATGTGCTTTGATCTGTTTTCCAATGCGTTCAGATGATTCTTGCACAGAGGTCTCTTTCCTGTGGTGCCACATAAGAAACAGCTGTTCAAAACAGAGAAAAGCAGAATTAAAATCTCCCTTCGTGTACAGGGTTTCCAGCAGTTTTGCAAGCTTCCAACACTGTTCAAGACCAGTCTAGACCCCAGTGCTCTGCAGAAGCAGGGAATGCCTATACTGGTTTAAGCTTTTATCTTCCTGCCAAATGTGATAACAAGAGAGCTGACTATGGCCTGAGTGATTTTATGGATATTTGTGAACCCCACTGGTTTGTCCAATTTAAGCAACAAAAAAGATTTCCAAATGCACCTGGCTATTGGAGACCAAGGCACCACGGTGTGTTCACTAGAAAAGAATAGACCTCAGAGCCCCACAAGAAACAGAGCTTTAATCATTTTCCAGCCTTGGCTAGACCCAAGTCTAAAATCACACCCCTGGCAATACTTGGTACCAGATGCATTCAGAAACTGTATTAGTCACGGAGGTAAGGGACAACCTGCTCTCCACACCAGCTAGAGATGTGACTTCTTTAAGACTGAAAGCCTGAAATTTTAATGCCCATTTCATAAAAACTAGTCACTTTTTGATGCAGGTTATCAGCTGTTTTAAATGAAAGATGCAAAGCAAAATAATTTATGAAAGACCAGGATCAAGTTTACACACTAGTTTGGTCCTCTAACACAGGTGATTTATGATCTAGTCTTGACAGACAGCTGTGCCACCCTGATTTTTGTGAAAGTGTACTTAATCCTTTACATAGGTTAAATTGGATTCAGCTAATGAGCACCTAGTCAATTTTCTGTTTAATTTTGTTTATTAATTCTGTAAAATTTAAATCCTGGTCTAGAAGTCTTAGCTTCTTCTGAGTGCTTTTCACAGTAGGACTTAACCATCCAACATAATTTTTGCAGGAAGTACTCCTTAATGCAACTACTCTTCACCAGCTTCAGTACAAAGTCATCTGGGTTAATTTGTGACTGTTTGACATGACGGCTGTTTAATTTGATTTAGCTGACTTTCCAATGAAGCAGAAAAGATCACTCACTGCATGATCCATTCCACTAGGATGAGATGACACAGCTTTCAGCATATGGAAAATTAGAAGCTGTCAAGGAAATGAGGGAAAAGAAGAAAGTATCTTAAGTACTGCAGCTGTTCCTAAACTGGACAAATATATTCCATGACAGTTGCACTCAAGCTTTCTATTCCAATTGCTTCTCTAATTTATTCTACCTTCACAGCATCAGTCTCAAGAACAGGGATAATCTGGGACATCTATAATCATTGCCCCTCTCTCTCCCTAGAGTATCTATCATTTAAAAATTCATATTTTTAAAGCAAACATGGCCCTGATCTATGCCACGACTACAAGCATCCGGAAAGTGAGACTGGTTTAGCAAAAGGCTTAGGAGAAATCTGGGTTAAGTGACTTAACTCACTATCAGAGAGGAACTCGGGGGCAAAGGCCAGGCAAAGAGGCTGTTTCCTTGTGCAGCATCCAGCTGGCTGAGCGCTCTCACCTCCCTCTCCCTGCACTTTCTTCCTCAGGATCCACCTTCCACTTTCTACAATAAACAAGGCAAACGCCTCATTTCAAAATTAAATGACAGCCTTATTTAACACACACTCTTCCTTCCTCTGTTAAATGGTCAGAGCACTATTCACCAAATAAACCACAGAGTCTTTGGCAACTGTGGAAACTGCTACAACCTCAAACACCATCTTCAGGCAGTTTACTCCTATTTACCTGTTCCCTCCCAACTGCCTAAAAAAGGGAAATGTAGTTTACACGAATGGTTTAGCTGCAGGATTTTCCAGATTTTTTAGGTGTTTTGACTTCACAATGTCAGAGGTGATTCTTTTAATGCACGTGTATTTTAGGTTGAGTCCACTTACAATGATGCACATAAAATTCATTGTTAGGACATTGCTATTAATACAATTATCTACCACCAAACATCTACAAATTACATCTCGTATTTTCAAGCCAGCTCTTATAATAAAACAAAATAATGTTGTGTGAGACACAATTAAAATTCACCACATTTAACAAATATGATCACTCTATAATCTGATTATACAGAAATATGGAAATATTGACATATAAAATTCCAAACTGCTATTTTTTTAATGCTTTTTGTTGTTATCTAGTAAAGCTAGCATTTATTTTTTAAAAAGGAAGGTTCCTGCTTAATTTTGCAATGCATCCAACACATTTAAAATTAGAAACCACACAGTGGGCAGAAACAAAAGGTGCATCAGTGAGTATAAAGCCCAAGGTTACTGCCACACTGCTTTTTCTGAGCTGCTTTTGAAATGAGGGTCCTGCAGCTGCAGGGAGATGCTGCAGAAGCTCCTGGCATACCAAAGCTGGCGCAGGAGGACAGGAGGTGACATGGATGAGTGCTTGGTGAGAGGCAGCTGGCAGAAATCTTGAGGTGCAAGCTGCATCCCCAGTTACGGAATTACGTTTTGGGTCAGTAATTATAGGATGCAAATTTTTGTTTATAAGGTCATTTCATTTGCAAAGACAGGAAGACCTTAGCACTGCTACACCTTTTGTCTGATAATTAAAGTCATTCTGCTCCTGGACCGCATCTTCGCTGCATGTTTTGAGTGCCAACAGAGCTAAGTGCAGAGTACTGATGAGCCAACAGGCAATGCTGTCTGGGGGCAGCATGGGATCCAGACAAAGACTCACTGTAATTATAGAAACAGCCAAGACAATGCACAGATCATCCCAGAGATATTTATTGTGATGTCCAACAGTCTGTTGAGACACCAAAGCAGCTTCCTTATCACAGCAGCTTCCTGGCTGTGTGGAGTCAGATGTGCACTCATGGATAACACTTATTTACGGGCAGATGCACCTGAAGTACATTAATTTCTCTTCTACAACCTTATTCCTTATTCTAGCACATAAAACTTTCAAGTGAACCCTTCCACTGCAATGTATTTCCCCAAGGCCATTGAAAATAATTTTTTGAGGGTCTCCAAGTAAAATAAATTAAGCCATTGATGAGCGATTCGGTGAGCTGAGTATGAATATCATAGACCAACTTGAAATACATTTATGGTTCTTATTGGAAAGAAATGGAGTTGTAATTGAAACTTTTTCATTCGCTGTCCTGAGAGAGTGAGTTAACTCTATATGGGTTATACTAAATACCACACGCTGTGGCAATCATATACCCATTTGGAAGCATAGATTTGATTTTAAAAAGAACTCTTATTTGCACACTAAAACCTTCAGTAGCTATTTTATTGATTCACACACACCTTTCCTGTAATCAATATGCAGGAACATTAACCTAAGTGTGATTCTGGGGATTGTTACCAATGTCAGAGTGTAATTTGCAAGTTGCTACAGAGATCCAGCCAAATCCATTCCTGATCTACCTCTGAAGAGAGAGCCTTTATATGTCCCCCTCTTCTCCTCTAGTAAGAAAAGAAAAAGAGGTGATTTTTTGTATCACAGCCATCATAAAATGATAGCTGTTGGTTTTGCCATAGATTTAAAGGGCAGCAGTGCAGACGCTGTCAAACATCATTCGCAACAGCAGACCTCAAAGTGGCCGGGTTACACCACAGCCCTACGGTACAGCGGGTCTCTCTAAGAGAGTTGGCTGAAGACCTTAGCAAGCATCTCTCTACATCCTGCCCTGCTGTGGGATAAGACAGCACTCAAACTCAGAACACACAGACCTACTGCCAGGCTGGAAAGGCAGACTAAGGAAGAACGGCATGATGACATGCCACAAGTAAAGCTGAGAGGAATGACAAGCTGGTACCCAAAGCTATAAGGGAACATATGCCACATATGTTCATTTCAACTTCCATTAAAGTAAGAATAACGCATGGTCTTGAGCAACAGGAGGAAGGAGACTCAACAGTTTAATAGAATAGCAGTGTTTTAAGAGGGAAAGCCCCCACCATATATCTAAGACAGTATCGGTCCATTCACACTTGCCTGTTCAACAAAGAGTTATTTAGCAGCCTAGACATTTATCTGAGGCAGTAATTTGCCTGCCTATTCCAGGAGGCCTGCAGAAGCTCTTAAAAGCTTTTTATGGACATCTTGGATCCTTCCACCCCTAGAGAATATATTTATCCCTTTTCCTACCCTGCTCTTCAAACTCAAATTTGCACAGGAACAAAGAATACTGTAAATAAGTGCTCTGAAGGCCTACCTGAATAATGCATTTCAGCTCCCACACATGGGAAGAGCAGGGCATCCAAAGCAGCACCGCAGCCACAGCACTCCAAAGGCAAAAGAATGGGTGCCAACAGACCACCCCTTTCTCTCCGAGTCACACAAGGCCACGTTGAGCTCAGCAGCACCCCAGTCACTGTATTAGACCATCCTGCCCAAAGCAGAGAAAGTGTTATTCCAAAGAAATATATACAAAGAAAATATAATGTATGTATAATATAAAATATATATAGGATAAAGCTGTAGGGTAAAAATCAGGGTCCTTGAACAAGCAAGGGAACACTTCTTCATGAGGAGATACTAAAAGTTCTATGAAATGACTGTTAGTGTGAGGAAGAACTGGTATCCATGTGGGAAAGAGAGCATGCAAGAACCAGTTTTCAGTGAGATGGCAAACTGGGAGAAATATTTATGATGTGCAATTTAGCATGCAGCAAACCTATCAGAGAGCGTGGAAGCATGTGAGAGAGGACCAAAAAGCACTGACTGAGCCTTAAGGTAGCAGAGTAGCACTGCAGAGTGGCTAGAGCATCCTTCTCCCATGCTAACACTTTACAAAGCTATTTTAAAGAGGAGGCAGCTCCTCACACCACCCAGTTACCTAGAGAGTCTTGCTGAAGCAACTGGAGACAGACCCCCATCTACCTCATCTAAACATTCACCTGCCAGAAAAACATGTCAGGTGAGCTATAAGCCTGCTCGTGCCTACAGTGATTTGTAACAAGTGGGACACGAATAGCCCTGGCACAGACTGCAGGAGGCTCTTCATTAAAAGTCTTGTAGTTGGATTTAGGGAAGGGTTCCCATCTGTTTCATGCACTACACACATTCATCAACTCTCGCTCAGCCAGGGCACAGCAAATTTGCCTCATAATGTCTGAATCAAAGGATTAAGTAGCAGGATTCATTTTAGTCATCCATGGGCCAGGAGAGGACCAGAAAATCCAGAGGAAGGATCCTTCATGCATCCAAGAAAGCCTTTGTCAAGATGCCAAGTGCACAGTGAGAGATTTTCCTCAGTGTCTCTGCATGGGAGAGAAGTGTCAAGCACAGCCTCTCTTTCCTGAATGAATTTAAGAACTCACAGTATGGTTTGATTTGATTTTCAAACAGAAGACAACCAGCCACAGTGGTCGCTGTGCTTTGGCATCTGCTCCTGGGTTGAACTTTGTGGCTTCTCAAGGTCTTGCCGAGTGTGAACCCTGACACACACCAGTCTGAAGAAAGGAGCAGAGGTAACATCCTCAGCTGCTTGACCATACAAATACTGTTCCTGGAGCAAAGGCAACCTTCCCCATTTGCAACCCCATCATGACAGGCTCCCAGGCAGGGCATTTTCTGGGTAACAAGCCCCCTTGCTGATAAGGTCTGAGACACAAGAGGAGTTATCCAGGACCACAGAGCAACCTGCTGACAGAGCCAGGTGGGTGCAGCCATCCCCAACACCTGCCTGCTAACCATTTCCAAGCCAGCCTTCCTCTTCTGCCTGGTAACGGCCAAGGGGAAAGAGATATTTGTGCAGACTTTGTAGGGGAAAGTCTTAATCCAAAATATAGGTAGCTCAAGGATAAGTGTGGGAGATTTGGGAATAGGAGAGTCATTTGTACTTCACAGACAATTATTGGTCATGAATCATTTACAAGGAGGATAATGAGACACCGGAGAGAGTGATACTGAATTAAAAACGATGGTCCTGATCTTTACCCTTTTCCATTTCTCCCCTTAATAAATTTGCATGGGATTTTCCTAGACAGGAGAAGCCCTTGCTGCTAATTAAATTATCTTTGGAGGTAAGACTAAAACATTTGGAAAACTAGCAAGGAGAAGAAGGCATGAGAAAACAAGCCTGTACTAAGACTGTGTTATTTAATTTCTTTACAACTACAGAATCCATTCCTACATGAAACACACAGTTTCATGAAAATATTAGTTTTGTTAATGTGCATTTTTATGGGAAACCAAGACAAAATATCTTGTTTCAAGTAGTTTGAATCAAATCAAACTGTTTCTGCTTGCTGGGATGACGGTAGAAATTTTGCTTTGAGTCATTTCCACTGTGAACTGCCATTTCTCAAGAGCTGCAGGTTGGAACAGCCACATTCTCCTACTGAACCCACAGGATGAGCTCCAGAGGAAATATCAGTGCTTTTTTTTCTTCTCCCCTTCCTTACCCCTATAGTAAGTTTTCTCATGGTCAGGATATTCCTAGAGCTGACCAAAAACTTCACAATTTTTTTTTCCTTCCTAGCCATCAGTCTGTATCATGGGAGATGGGATCTGGCAGCAAGCAGAGATCAAATTCACCCATATTGCTACTACCAGAGATGGCAGCTGGGCTGAAGTGGATCTAATTGGGCCATAAGCAAAGTCAAAGTAGTCAATAACTTTTCCCAAATCAAGCTTTTAAATGTTTTAACCGTTCGATAAGATTTAGGAAGAAAAAAGTGCTGAAATAGCTCGGTTTTCTGCAGAATGGAAATTCCAGCTTTTGCACAGCTCTGCACTTTGCTCCCAATGGTTTGAATTACAAACCAGGGCATCGTTATCACGTCCACCCAAAGCAATCAGTACACATTTGATCCAATATATTAATCTGCTACTTTTAATCTTGTTAGTTTTACTTGTTGCAATCCAGAATCTTTCAAAGTACTTATCTGTAAAGGTATGCTGAATGGTAAAAAAAAATTTCCTACATTTTTCCATACATTTTGAGCACTAGAAAGAGAGAGAAATCTTTTCAAATTATTGTCATGAAGGCTAGTTTAACAAATACTTTCTTTAAGAGATTTAGTTTGACATACCTTTTACCATTCGGCTTTTCAGGCATTTTATTCTGGGGCCAGGATGACAACAAATACCTGCATGCTTAAATTCCCTTCCCCAAAATGCCTTATGTCCAGTAAGTGACAGTTTACTGGGCCCAGCATTGAGGTCAAGAAAGCCAACACTGGGACTGAGGCAGGCCCACCAGCCCTGTGTCGGGCTTTTACTGCAGCTGCCTGCCTATACATAGGTCATTTCATTTAAGGGTGATGGTGGGGAGAGTGGGAGCAATAATTTTTTTCAGAAAAAACCACACTGTGCTTTTAATCATTTCCTTTCGTGGAGACTGCAGTAAGTAAGGCTACTAGACAGATGCTTTGGTGCGTAGCTCACAGGAAGCATGCAGATGAGTAAGTAGTGGTTCTAAGCTAGTGAACAAAGATAAGTCTGCAATGGATAACTCAGCTGATTTTGTCTGACACTAGGCATGACAATATGCAACCCAAATCATAAAATGTTCATTCTTCTCTAGTAATTTTAAAAGAGATTAATGGAAATTTTTTTTTTCAGTTTTATTAAGACTTCTAGTATGCTGAGGTGTAGTACATGTGCAACAAGTTCCAGCTCAGTGTGATTTTTTAAAGCAAGCCCAGGAAATATGGATTTATTGCCTAAATGCTGACACAATCATAAATGTAATGGAGAGAACAGCACTACCATAATTTCTGATGCAATCCTATCAATATTGTTAGTAGATAAAAGTTGTACCAAGAATTTTACTTTTTATTTTCGTTCACCTTTTCTAACTTAGACTTCTCAGGGGTTCCTACCTCTTACCTAGTTTTTGTAAAACAGACCTACAAACTCTGCTTATGGCATGTTATTAACAATAGATGGTAAAATATCAAGTATTCCGTGCTGCAGTCAGCTAACGCAGAAGTTAAAATCATTGAATAACTGTTATTTCAGGGACAACCTTGCATACATGCTGAGATTAAATTAAGAAGTGAATTTATTAGAACTTGAAAAAATCTCAAATGAAAAAAGATGCAGGAGATTCTGGCTTGGTTGCACGTGCATGAGCTACTAACTTGAAGTTAATGAACAAAAATCATCTCCAGAATTTCTCTCATGCAGAAAGTCTGAACAGAATAAAAATACTTTAAAACATAATTAATAGAAACAGCATGTTCATGGGATCATAGCATCAGCCATATTTCTAAACGTGCTAAGATGGGTCCAACACCAACTTCTGAAGGGCTATGGAAGTTGTCTAATTTCACCCAAAGATTACCATGCAGCTGCTGGGCCACTCACAGCAAGGACTCACTTGAGGTAGAGGGAAGCTCTAGGCCAGCAGCCACGGGCGGACAGTAGCCACAGACAGCAGCTGGTTGTCAGACCGCTGATGACCTCCCACTTGCCATGCAGGGCTACAAGACACGCTGCTTTGGATCAGCCGCCCTAGAACAAGGTCAAGACATTATGTCCAGTCTATGGAGTCAGGGAGATGTGCTAACACAGCCTCTGAAGCCTGATCTGATCCTGAACTTCAGTGCCCCAAGTTGGCTGAAACAACATCTGAAAATACCAACTTCTTTATCAACGGTCCTTAAACTGGTGCAGTTCTTCTCCGAAGAGCTCAAGGCATACACTTCCCTTACTTTGCCTGCCACTTCTGAGAGATGCAGACTAAATTCAAAACAAGCCAGAAAGGTTAAGGAGACACATTGCTGCTAGGAAGATTGCTAGCGGCCAGGTCAGAGCAGTGTCTACAACATGAGCCGGCAAGGCTCTTACCCTGCTAACCTGCCAGAGAAACACGTCAGGGGCTGCTCCTCTCTTGTCCCCAAACTCACTAACTTCCAACCCCAGGAAAAGGAGACCCTCCAACTGCTAATGGTGCCCAAAATCTTTTGCAGTATAAGCATCCAACCACTCAGCAGTGAGCTGAGAGACCAGGGGCTTATTTCAGATAAGCTAAATACTATTGCAGCAGAGTCTGATTAAAATAAGCATACTCTAATACCATCTACATTACTGACCTCATTTATTTTTTTACAGACACAGCCCTATCATTCTCTGTATGTCAAAGCAGATGGGAATTGTTATTTGACTAAAGGAGGCAAAAATGAGACTGAGATAATGAGCAGGCCATGGGCAGAGCCAAAAACGGAGGCTGGGTTTCTCAAGTGTGCTTTCTGTTAGGCTGCACTGCCTACAAGTGAAGGATTAATGATATCATAATGCCAATTTTCTAAGCCAATAATACCCTTCGTGGCTCTTAACCATTGGAGTTACTATCAAGTAAACTGCATTTGTCATAACCGTTGCAGTCATTCTTGCATTCAACTTTATAGCGTGCTAGCACAATTCTGACTAAAAAAAAAAATCACAACGCTCTTTGAAAGGGTGCAGTTAAAGAAAAATCCACTTTTCAGTTATGCTCAGCTACTGTAATAAATCAATTCTGTCACAGTGACAGCTCACTGCAGTTCCAGGTTTTTCCATTGTTTTCTACTATATACTGCAGCAAAAATGCCCATTATTGTTATTTTGATACAGTAACCAGGTTCATTATCATTCAGCTATGCAGAATTCATTATAAATTACCTGCAGTTACCTTTGCAGGATGAAGGCCAGCTCGTGGCAAGTGAAACCAATCCTCAGCAGAGGGGTGAAGCGATACTTCCCAGAGGCTGCAGCACAGCCCCCCCTTCTCTCATAGGGAATTTGTGGCAAGATGCCCAAAGCCAAGCAGGTCTGAAACGCTGTTTTGCCTAGGCTGAAGGATTTTCCAAAACTTTGTGTTCCCAAAACAGAGACAGCAATTTCACCAAGGAGTAGCTGGTCCTGGAGAAATATTTTACTTGAAAAACACTGGGTTTCGTCATTTCTAAAATGCTTCTTGCTTCCCCTGCCCCCAGGAAGTTTAGAAACTTTATGGCAACTACGAAGTAACAAACCATATTTTTATGCATATATATTCATACAATTCTCTATGTTTCAGCAGTTTGTGTATGATGTTTGCTTCATAAGCAGTAATTTCCTCTGTCTTTATCCACTTTCACTGCCTAGTAATAAGAAATTAGGCATCATGTCACTTTACCCTAAGAACTGAGTTTTGGAGAAGCAGCCAGTGTACCCAACACACTCCCTCCCCAGTCCAAGGGTACAGACCAAGATCAAAGCTGTGCTATTCCTGCACACTTGCACAGAACTCGCCTGAGCTGAATCAATTCCTACACCACAAACGCCAGCAATGGGTGAGGGTGAAGAAAGAGTCAAGACCAATCTGCTTTTCTTCCCCTTAAGCTTTAAAAAAAAGAATTAGTCTCCTGTAATACTCCTAGCATTTCAAGTGCCATGAGCTTCTCTCCCTTTTCTTTGCTTCGTTTAGAATTCACATTTGTCTTATGCTGTATTTACACCAGATTTTAATGCAAATCAAATCAGCTTATCTACTGTGCAAGATTAATGCATGCCCTGTAAACAGAAGTCTTTTGAACTGGTTAAGGAAGGAATTCTTCAGCCCTTTCTTCATCTTCCTGCTCTTCACTCCATCTTAAGGTGGCATTTAGAAGCACTGACTGTGACTTATAAGTACTCAGTGGTATTTAGCTCACGATTTCCCGTTACTCAATGACTGATTGATGCATTTATTTATTTATTTCTAGCCTTGGGAAACTTTTTCCCCTTTGATTTTTTCCTGCAGATCAGCGTCAACCTGGCCTGTTACTCTGAACCCATGGCAAAACTGGTTCAGTTTCCACCTTTTCAGCATTGCCAGTACACATCTACCAAATCAAATGATAGTTTTCAGCTGTCAGAACAGTCCATGCAAAGTCATTTGAAGACATTTTGAACTTAAGAGCTTGAACTCTTCACTCCATGGCTTCTACTGGAGGTCTCATGTCTATAAAGAGATGTTGATGATACCAGCACCCCAAGGTCTAAAGTTGCCACAAATGGTCAAGTTTTTGTGCTAGGACAATTTTTTATTCTTCTATTTTCTGTCTTGTTTTGGTATCTGTGGAGTAAATGAATGGAATCATTCATTCAGATTTCTTCAGTTTGGTGTACACTTCTTGTCTGAAGATTTCTCATTACTGTTGCCTTGCTTTCTCTCCACCTCCTTTGAGAAGCCCTATGTGATAGAAAATTGCCAGCTTGTCCCTCCTTATACCAGTTTTAGTCTGTTTCTTCCATCAAGGTGGCAGCACAAATAACAAACTTAACTGAGAGCAACAATGCCATCCCATTAAAGGGCTTCTGACAAAGATGAGAGAAGGCATGTCAGGCTTACCTTAAGTGTGTTTAGTCACTAAAATGACACTCTTGAGGACTGTTTTCTTGTTTTTCTTTTATGCTGTTGCTCAGAGGGCTTGCATGACTATCACAATGCTTTGCCAGCACTCTCCTTTTGTATCACATCCTCCTGCTTCCTGAAGCCTGTGGAGCTGTGGCAGCCTCCCCTTCGATGCTCCATTTGTTTTCCATGCAGTCCACTCCACCCGAAGGTCTGTCCTTTGCTTTGTCTCCATGTGAAATCTGTGCATCCTTCTCCAAGTAGTTATTCCACTATTGACTTCAGTCAGTTGAGGAGAATGGAGATGTGACTGAGAGGAGTAATTCAGCCTGTGGTAGAGAGATTTTGTACTGAAGAGTCCCTTCCACAGGGACTGGGATAATGGTTACTCACATCCCTGGCATCAGATGCAGACATGACTGCCAGGTTATGCTGCCTCTTTATGAGGCTGCTCCCTGGTGAGCCTTCCATTCCTCCGCATTATTTGTCAACAATCTATTCCTTGTAGGTGCTGATCTGCCAACTTTAAGAACATCTACTGTTTCTGTGGTGGCTTTCCAAGTACAGATATATCTTCTAGTTCCTTTATTCCTCACTTGCTGGTCTGCTAATCATTGTGTCTATACAGATTCTCTTGATACTCCTTCTTGCTCTCTTCCCTGCCTAGATCATTACAGAAGAAGCGCTATATACATATACACACACACATGCTCGCTCAAACACACCCCACTCCCAGCACTCCTGGGGCTCCCTGAGATCAAAGGCTTTTGGATCCAGTCACCTGGCTCTCTAGAAATAAAATCCACAGTTTTATAAGTAAGCAGCCACCCTGGGCATCCTCCCTTTCCTTTCTGGTGGGTCTACAAAATATGTCATCCCCAAAGAGCTCTGCAAGGTGCCCATGTTTCAGCACCAGTGAAGTTGCAGGGCCTCCCCTGCCTGTCCTCTGCCAAGGCTGCACCTCTGGGAATGAGCACTGAGAGCAAAGCCCCATTTGTCATTACTTTTCCATGGAACCTGGACTATGGAAAGTGCTGTGTTATGCCAGTTCTGACCCGGTGTTACAGTTTTGTTTACATACAAGTAAAGTGAAATTGTTATGGATGTGTTATTCTGCCTTCCAATCAGTATATTTAATTCTATTAAGTCCTTTGGGAGTTGTTAAAAAATTATATAAAACAAATCATGGCTAATATCTAGCTGTCCAAAGCAACAAAAAATTATATCATTACAGAAAGGAAAAACAAAAATATTTTTAAATATCTGAAAAAGAAATTATACTTACTTAATAAAGCATGTATGAGGCAGTAAAACCCTTCTGCACTTATAAATTTTTTGTCTTGACTTCACCCCTTTTTTTTTTCCTCTGCCTCCTCTCCCTCCTTTTTTTTTTTTCTTCTCTCTCCATCTACAAGGTTTGGCAATGCCAAGATAACATTTTAATCAAGTAAGTCCTTAAGTTTATAATAATTTTCCAACTTAAGTTTATCAGCATTTTCCAACTTAAATTTACTGCTCAGTTACACTAAACCTAAAGTTTGTTCAAATTTAGCTGGAGATGAAACACGGAACAAAAAGTGGATGAATGGGACAGAAATCTCGTAACAGTTGCTGGCCCTGAATACAAAAGCTATTTCTGGGCTGAGAATAAACAGTGGACCTGAAGAAACCTTCTGTTCCCTGGTTGGGCAACAAAGAGGCTGGCAGAGAATAAGGAAAACCATTAGTCTCCCAGCTTACCTTTGAGAGTCTCAAGTAACAAACATCTACTGCAGCAGCGCCGTGGCCCACCGGGCGCTCCAAGCATTGTCACTGAGCTCAGCTGGAGACTGAACCCCAATAGGACAGCGGGATGGTGGGGGCCAGGGGATTGGCTCCAGGCAGAACTTGTGGCTTGGTTTTGTGGCCTATGTATCCTGCTAACGGCACGCCTACCTAATGTGGTAAAATGAACTATTTATGGTTGCTTTCTCATCCATTTTTTTATGTTCAAATTAAATGTTTGATTTTGGTTTTAACTTTACAATAAATGATGAACAATAAGAGTGAGAAAATACAGTAAGATAACAATCTGTGAACAGTAGTCTTCTTGTACAGCTGACCATACTGAATGTAAACCCAGCTAAGAGTTCAATGTGTTTCCTTATCACAACTGCGCAGACAGTTTGCCAAAGGCTACTGTAATTTCAAATACAGAACCATATACTTCTGCCATTTTAATGAGAAGTATTCTTGTCATAATGCATCTCTAACTTTATATTTAGCAACACAAATTGTAGAAAATAATTATAGAAAAAATTTTAAGCTTTCATTTCTAGTTGAAATGTGATCTCTGCAAAGGAAATAGTTCCTTGACAAGGAAAGGGAAGGTACATGTCTTCAATATTCTCTGCCCTCCTATTTTTAGCTCTTTTAAATGTTTTCTTGTGGGATTATGGTTGGGGAGAGGTGGGTACAACTCAAACAGCAGATATTCAGTAGCTGAAAAGTAAGAATGTAAGAAAATTAGAGAATGTGTATCATGAATACAACCTGTATTCTGCTAAATATCTTGTTGAGAAGCCTAACCCATGTCATTGTAACTAGGACTTCTGAGATTTATTTTCCAACTTGCTTTAGTTATATCTACACTAGCTGCACGGCAGTACATCGGGATAAATCTCAGGCTCACTGCCATGAGTGGATTAACTTTCCTAATTACTGATCAGTTTCTTCTTTCAGCTCATTTCTCATTCTAGTACCCACTGATTCCCCTAATTCACACAATATGGCCTTTAAATGTCAAATCACAAGTATGTAGGAAAAAAAAAAAGGCATTAGATAAATCTGAAAGCTATCCATAAAAGCACTGGGCTGACCCACCAAATTGCAGTACTCCCCCTCCATTGCGGGCAACAAGCCACGAGGACTCATGTTTTCAGATACACGTTTTTCAAGATAAAACAACCCAGGAGAAATACATCAAAATGGGCTTCCAAAATAAAGGAAAAGGAACTGAAGCCCCTAAACCCACCACAGTGGGCTGTTGCTTTGTTGCAGCTTTATCCCTCTGCCCCCTTGGCTACACGGGATTTCCTGTGCCAGCCCCAGAAGCCCATCCCTTCTCCTAACTTAAGAGGCCAACCAACATGTAGCAGGGTGGCTCCTTCCCATATGGAAAGGGCAGACAGCTGCCTAGTGACAATGCACTTTAGATTTTATAATAATTTCTTTCAAATTAATAGCTTGCATATGCATAATCAGGTATTCTAGCTCTGATATGCATGATGATTAGGATTAATCACTTGACTGATGAATTGAGCCAAATGAGAGCTTGCCCTGTAGTAAAACTACATGCAAGAGCTGGGTATATTCTTTACTGCTGTTCTCCAAATTTAATTAAGACACTGCATACACTTTTGGAGCTAGGGATTATAAGCAAAGTTCACACTGCTGAGCAGTAGTGAGCTGGATGAGAAAAGGCAGTACCATGTGTGGTGTAATGCAGGCCCTTGACTATCACAGCCGTTTAGGTAAAAAGCTGGAGGGTATCACTTGCACCTGAGCAGCAGGAACCACCTCAGTGGCCAGAAATTATTGGAGAGAGAAATACTCTCCTTTTCATTCAGCTTTGGTTATAGCCCAGTGATCTGATTTCAGAGTAGGAATACCTTGGTGGCCATAAATGGGTGCCCTACAAACACAGTGCAATTATTCTTTAAGTTTTATTTTGTGTGGATTTAATTAACCTCTTTCTGGGATAGCCAAGAGGACCATCTTCTCCAGCATCTTGCTCTTGTGAACTGATTTATATAAAATGCAGTGAAGGGAAGGAAAAAAACCCAAACACCACACACAAAAAAACCAGCCTACCAAAAAAAAAATATCCCCAAACCACCAAAATCCCTCAGCATGGAGAATATAGACAACTTTATCTTTGTTAAATTCAACATACAATACAGGCTTTCTTTAATATTTAAAAAAAAAAAAAAAAAAAGCATAGCTACTCAGCTCAACAAAAAAAGCACATATTGCACATTTTGAAACACTACAGTGAACATCCAGTAGCATTACCAAAAATCACTGTCCTAGAACACTAGATTTTCTGTAGAAAAAACATCTATGTCAGAAACATTTTAAACCTGCATTAGAGAATTGGAGCTACTACATGTTGTCAGTTATTTTCTAGACATTTTCCAAGGTTTCTGTCTGCATTCATTATATATCAGTTTACTCAAACTTGATTGTAGTATTTTTCCTTTGTTCTTTTTCTTTTGAGGATATTAATGATCTCTGGTTGGTCATTTCTTTTATAACCATCATTTCCTTTGTTGTTTTTATGAGAAAAATTTAATTAGCATTTTTCTGAGAACTGTAAGGTCATTTTGATAGTTTGTGTATTGTTTAAAAATTGTAAGGAGAGATGAGACATGTGAAAAGACATCTGGTTAAAATCAACCACGCAGCATCGTAAGCAAAAGAAGATCTTGCCTGAGGAAAATGAAATTGCCATATACAAACTTTCACTTAACTTGGTTGATGATAAAGCATGGGTAAGGTTGCTAAACAGGGCTTCCTTTAGGAAGAAAAGAATAAAATAATGAATATGAGCCAACTACTTGGATAAAACCAATTGCAGTCCTTCTTCCCAGCATGCAGAAAGGCTGTCAGAAAAGACTAAAACCAAGACTGTTGTGGCTGTGTGAGAAACTAGGCAGGATGGCAGCTGTCCTGGTCACGTTGCTCTTGGGAGCACAACCAGCTTTATTTAAAAAAAAAAAGTTTAAAAATGCATATTTAGAGACACAATCACATATACTGCCAATGCTGCCAAGTTATTCACACAGCCACAACAGCCCTGGGTTTAATCTGTCTGGAGAGCCTCTTTGCGTGCAGGGAAGAAGGAGCAGCTATCCTGTGATTTAAGAGTGACGGAAGTTATTAGCTCCAGTAAAACTGCCCACTGGTCAGCAGAGAAATATTTTGCTCGTCTTCTTTCCATGTGGAAAATACCAGAGCACCTAGTCTCTGCCCCCCAGGCCTCTGGGATTCCTCTGGTGCAGGAGAAGGCAGGAGCAGCAGAGCAGGACCACGGGAGAAGGCGCTGCCTGGGGCCCAGCGCTGCGCTGTGCGCCCGCAGGACTTCCACAGCTGACAGACCTGCATGGCCCCGAACAGCAGGTGTTAAATATGTTACTGCAAAGATTCAATACCCTGAGAGGTTAAAAGAAAGGGTAGGAAAAGCACTGCTTAGAGCCAGTAAGACATTAGGTCCAAACTCAATTTATTTCTGAAATTAGATTTCTCAAATCCAGCAAGTCTGCATTTTGGCCAGCTCTTAGACCCTGGCCTTTTCTTTTCTGTCTTACAGAAGGCAGCCAACAAAAGCAGCAGACAGCAGTGCTGCTACTTCAGTTTATAAGTACTATAGTTTCCAATAACTCATTTATTGATCACAGAAGTGGTAAATGTCTGTCTATCCATGAGAAGAGAGAACAACAACGCAGAAATCCACACAAAATGATTAATGAGATAATACAGTCATCTGCCTAAGCTATAGGAACTCAGAATATTTACATGCAGTCACAAGATGAATGTACCCTTCTTTGTAGAGACTCTTTCAGCTTGGCTGTAACACTGCGACCTGTGAATCCCAACTTTGATAAATTAACATCCAGATCACAATCCACAGCAAAAAGGATTTGAAACAGCAGCAAGGGGCCAGGTCCTGAACATAAATCAGCCCAGTTTCTTGGACTTCAGGAGCCAATATGTACTAGGCAGAAATCCTGCCATTAGTAAATTACTCCCGAGTTAAATATAGCATATGTCATTGCTTGACACCCAAAGAGATGTTCACACATCTAGGTAAAGCACTACTATTTCCATTCTGCAGAGTTTTACAAATACCTTGCATGCATGAAATTATAAAAGTCACAGGGCAGATGAAGAAGAGAACAGAGATTTAAAAATTATGGATTTATCTTTTAGTACGGACAAAGCACTCCAGGGAATATTTCCTCCTCGGTAGAAGAACGAGGTAATTTCACACATAATAGAGAACATGAAGACAGAAAGGGTCCAAGTCCTCCTTCCATCAAAAGCAGCACAATAGTACAGTGCAGAGAGGGGAGGCATTGCCTCTGCATCGCTGCTGCCTCTGCTTCTGATACCTGCTGCAACCCCTGAAGGAGCTGTGATTTCACATTTATAACATAAAACAAGTAACTGGAAGGAGCTGAACACAGCAGCTCTGCAGTAATTTCCTCCTCCTTTTACCCCAGAACTTCAGTTTGTAAGAAAGCTTAATAAGAGCACACATTTCCCTAATTATATTTATTTTTGCATTCTTTCATTTTCAGGTCCTTTATGTACCTTTATGATTTTGTCTCTTCCATTTCCACACATCACTATCAAGTGCTGAACAGAACTTCTAAATACCGTTTCAAGATTATAAAATAATCTGATTCTGCAATCAAAAAGAAAATGACTGAACCTGACCTCAATCAGTCCTAATGTATACCATCCTCCTAGTCTGACTCACCATGATCAAGTCCCTTGGATAAAGTTCTACATAAAACCATCTATAGCATGATACCAGCTAATATGAATAATGTAATTGAAATCCTTTGTTGCTGAATGCTGGAAGGTGACAAGGTTTTCCCTTTCCTCAGCTATCCATGCTGTCACTTCATGCTAGTGGAGTTATGTCGCGTGTTACATCTCTGAAATATACTCACAAATACTTTGACTTCAAGGCATTCCTTATTCTTCCAGTCCTAAGGTGTCTTCTGGGCTTTTTGAGTGGACTGGGGGCAGGAGTGTGGGAAGGGTTCTTCTGTGTTTTGTTGGTGGATTGTTTGGAGGGTTTTGGAATGGGGTATTTTTTAGGTTTTTTGTTTCCACATCCACTAGACCTGCCAGAAAATTATGAACAAATGTATTTGTTGATGAAACATTAAATAAATAAGGAACTTCTATAAATGCGACATTACTACTAAACAAAATGTTCTTCACAAGTGAGACCTTTTCATCATAATTATTAGGGTACCATATGGATCTTATGTATTTGTTCAGGCCCCTTTTACTTATTTTTAATCAAGCAAAACTACCTCCCAGGATTTGACGTTTGTACTACAGGATGGTAGGATCTTATTTCACTTTAAAGTAATCATCCTTTGTTCCATTTGGTGCTTATGCAATGCAAAATTACATCCCATACACACAGTGTCACACTGTTGAGTGTTACCTGTAATTGTACATTTTGCTACCTCAGCATCTCAAGCAAAAACATGTTCCCTAAATCATATTTATATATATGAGTTACAGTGCAATGAAGGAGAAAAGTGTCTGTACTTTAAAAATTATCTTTAGAACTTTGTTGGAAAGGATACCCAGAGTGTAACATTCCTACATACCTCTATGATTCAGTAATGTAGCTGGGCCATAAATTAATTCTTAATGGTATTTTGCTAAATTGAAAAAAAGACAGTTCCATTACCACGGACCATAAGCTAAATCTCTTGATACAAAATGACTTCCCATTCAGTTATAAAGAACGAAACACAACAGTTAAGCTTTAAAATGGGAATATCTTTGGAAGATATCCCGTTAAAATAGTAGCATTGATAGTGCTGAAAGGAATCAACCTGACAAACCTTTCTGCGGACAACCAGTGCTACCTATGTATACGGTCTTTGGAATCTTACTAATGGCAAATACCATTATGTTTTGTAATTTTGAATATATTTGTACCAAGATATGAAGCACAGCAGAAACTAGATTAGCATAAGAGGGTTTCTCCATATATATCCTTTACTAGAATTAAAAGGTAGCAGATACAACATAAGAAAGCATGTGCTTGAGATTTTGCTAAATTACCACCACCATTAATCTCCCTCTTTTGCACTTTCCGACATCAGATATAAACATACTTCTTAAGGAAAAGAGGGCCGGGTAGTGGAAGAAACTGTACAGAGAGCAGCTGTATTCATATTTGTCTGGTCTTTCCTCCCAGAAGTAGTGCACTGACTGCTGAGAGCGAGTCATTAAGGCGTAACCGCCAATATTTTCAATATATCTATAGATTTTAGAGCCGAGCTTGAAATGCCTTCAGTCTGGTCAAAGGTTTTAAATTTCCATAGATCAATTAGAATCAAATGCAGTATTCTGAAAATTTAAAGGGGTCCAAAAAAAAAAAAAAAATCTTTATACACTTTTGAAAGCCTGTGTGTGAAGTTAGAGGGAAAAAATGGAGCCCAAGCGTAGAAAAGAAAGACGGCAGCGCTGGGAAGTGCTTTGGAGTTCTGGAGAGCATAAACTCCACTTCTGAGTCTATTCAGAAGCAGCACAAATCTTTTCAATGCACAATGGAAGCAATTAATAATAAATGCATTCACTTTGAGTTGCTTAACAAAATGTCCAATTTAATCAAGTTTCTTCTATCTTAAACTCCAATATTTGATTGAGAAACTGCAATGCCTAATGTTAAGTGAAGGCACTAACATACAAAGCATACGAGAACCTTGGGGAAGGAAGATAGTAAGCAAGACATTTTAATACTACGATTAAAAAAAAGGGGGCGGGGGGGCAGAAAACCACCCAAACCCAGAAAACACAGGCAAATAAGCTATCTGTACTGCTAAGGAGAGGTCAGGATCTAATCAAATTAACACACTAGCCCTGTCAGTAACACAGAATCCCCGTGCCTTGAAATGTCTTGCCTAAAACAAAGCAATATAGAACTGGGTCTCTATTACCCTTCATCTGAACAGGGTGGCTACACTAACCACAATATGCCAGGAGATATGAGAAAGGGTAGTAAACAAGTTAGCAACAGGGAGATATCAGTTACCGTCACAGACTAGGCAAACTGTGACGGGAAGCAGAGAGGACATTTGCTCAGATGCTGCCAGTAAGTGTGTGAAGAAGCTTGCTGGGAGTTCACAAGCAAGATGCACAATCCTATTTGGTCCTAAGCAGGCACAGGTCAATCAGAACTGCCCAGTTAGAAATGATCTCTGCAGAGCTGATCACAAAGTACTTAGAGGCAATCTCCTGCTGGAGTAACAACAATGAAAAATGGAAAAAAAAAAAAATCAAAAGGAAAAAAAAGAAATCTGTGACACAATTTCAGGAAGACAGATTACATAAAAATTAGGAAATTTATTAAAAACCGACTGGATTTGAATGCTCAGAAACAGTAGTGAAGACTGCTGAAGGGCAGCATGCTGGAATCACCGGGCCAGTGCAGACTGCCCGTTGAGAGGAGCTGGAGAAGAAGCAGAAGGAAGGCAGGGTAGCTGAACAGAACAGTGATGGGTTATTAGAAGCAAGATGACAGGCTCAAAAAGCTGAAATTGTGTCCAAAGGATGAAAAACATTAAATAGTACATGCTACCATTTAATGGTACATTAAATGCAAAACCACAGTGAGACAGGCAAAAACTCAGCCAAGCAAAAAGGAACCAAAACGAGTTTGAAATCCTTCTGCAGCAGAAGCACCGAAGTCTCAGAAGGCACAAAGAGCAAAGAACAGGGCTTCCATAGGAAAGCTGACCAATTTTTTTAGATTAATGTTCACTGTGGAAGAAACTGGAGAGATCTGTCTGGAATTGAAGAAACTCCAGGATCAGATGTAGAGTTAAGTGGACAAAATTAAACAACCAAATCACTGGCACTAGAAGGTACTCCCTTGAACATTCAGGTGAAGTAGAAAATCTGATTTGCTAAGTAGGTAGCCCACTTGCTTTAATCACCTTGGTACGTACCAGAAGGTGGGAGGTGTCTATACTAGATACAAAAATAGGGGCTGGGGTAGAATCAAGGGAATTACAATCCTAGTATCTCTATAGAGAGAAGTATTCAGTAGAAACTGGGATAGAGGTTAGAACCAAGGACGTCTTGAGTCCTCATGCAGTGGGTAAAAAAGTTGTAGTACTCACTGAGAAAATAGTTGGTAGATGCTAGAAGGCTCACGTTTATGGCAAACACTCCTGTTAAGGTTTAGTAAATAGAAATCACATCCAGCTCAGGAAGTCCACAGAGATGCTTGTAGCTGAAGGCTGGATATATGTATTTGCTCATTATGTTTTCACTCTTCCTTGCAGATCTACTTATGGCCACTGATGGGACACTGAGCAAAATAAATCTTGTTTTGACCCGTCAGAGACAAGCTTGTCTTCTGGGATTAAAAGAGCTGAGCTGGCAATGAGATGTAAAAGACAAGTCTAGAAAGCACACCAGACTCCCAGAGCTTCCTTTGGTGATACTTAGTACTGGGTTCTCAGTGCTGTGCTGAGCCCTCATGGTCAATGTGGGACTGAAACAACAGCTTGTTGTCTTTCCAGCATCAGCCCTAAATCACACTGGTCTAAGTTTAGCCTGAGAAGGCATAAAAATATCACAGCCCTGACATTTACACATAAATGAATCTCCAAGTTTATTTCCTGCTTTCCTCCTTTTGAAAGAAGACCTGTTAAAAACGTTTTGGAGTCCCTCAGAAAGCAGACCCCACAATCTTAGCCTATTGAACCAAATCTTGTGAAAAAAGTGCACTGGCATTAAATTTTTCAAATAAACTTTCCTTTAAAAATACAGAGTGTGAAAACCTGGCTACTTGTTAGAATGCAATTTGTATGCAAATAAGGAAAAGGGATATAAGGTCCTTAAACTAGTCTTCACAATTAGAGTTAGGAAAGTCAACACAATTCCAATTAAAATACAAAGATCATGGTCACAAATAAACAAATTCTCTATATTACTAGCCTTTTCTATTTATTTAGGAAGTCTTTATTAGTAAAAATGAAGGCAAATAATAATTGAACATAGAATTGGCCATAAAGCATAGAAACAAACTTAAAGCTGAAGAAATCAGCTCATTGCTCCTGTGACGTTAATGAGAAATTACACCCTCTCTCAGCAGATTGGGGCTCACACTGTCTGGGCAACTGGTTGGGGGCAGGGGGGTGCTGGTTTGGTTTGGAGGGTTTGGAGGGGCACAGAAGGGACTAGGGTACAGGGAGTTGTAATCAAATTGTTCCACTTTTCTATGTCAACTCTAGGCAATCAGCATATTTTAAAATTGTTGAAAAGACTGTTTATACCCCAAACCTTCAGCCAGAATAGCCATTTGTAGAACTAAGTCATAGTAAGAATCAAGGTAAATTGGGTCCCATTTTATGCAACATTTTTGCCTTTTTCAGGGTGACACTACTAACTATGCTTGCACTGAATGGTCTCCACCACATAACATTTTCCATCCCTACACAAAATTACTGTCAGTTCATGATCAGGAAAGAGGAATTACAAGGCAAGGACAAGCATTATTCATTGCTCTGGTGCAGAATAGAAAGGAGGTTGTGTCCTTGCCTTGAATTCTTAACTATTTACAGGAAGACAGGCTTTATCTATTTCAAAGATATTATTAGCTAAAATAATCAAATATTGCACATAATGATTTGCATAGTGAATTACAGATGATTAGATTTTTAAAGTTTCTCAGTGAAATGCAGAGTCAAGCTCAAGGCCAACAAATAAAAATAAAACAAAAATCAGAAAGCTCAGAAGGAGAAACAATTACCTCCTTCTGGTTAGTAATGAGTCACACACTCCACTTTTGCTCTGATGGCTTTCTCCCAGACCATGGACATGATCGCAGGAAAAGGGATCAGACAGTGAAGACAGAATGGCTGCATCACACCACAGAAATAATCACTGTTGATGGTGGTAAACAACTTGATGATCAAGAGTCATCTAAAGCTTTTAATTCAAAATGAATTGTCAGAGTTAGTCTTTCCCCATCAGCAAAGTACTTTGAGTACATTTCTTTACCTTTCATTTCAAGTAAGACAGGAGCAGAAACAATAAGCGTATTTTCACATGGGAAGTATCAAAGTGCAAAGACTAAAGAAAATACTGCACCCAAAGGATGAGGGAGTTATACAGAATTTAAAGCAAGTTAAATTTTGAAAGAAGAGGCAAAAAACAGCAAAGGAAAGCAGAATACGTTATTGCTATGCAACAGTGACTAGGGTTACTTTTAAAGCTGTAACAAACAGAAAACCTAAAAACAAACAAAAAATTCAGAAATCACCTAGCTCCAGAGTTAGCTCAGTTGATGCTATAAACCATAAAATAAACGTATATGCATACACAGAGATACGAACATATATACAAGGCAATCTAGGAAGATGTTACCAGAATTATTCTTATCAAAATAAGAATACATTATCAGAGATCCAGTACCACACATCTCAGTGTCAGAAAATGGGCACAAATATTCCTTTTAATTTTGAAACTCTTGAAGTTGCGATCAAAACCAGGTTTCTATAAATTTATTTTATTTTCTAGAAGCATCAACAGCAAAACCCTTGCAATGCCGTGGAATACATCCTGAGATCTCCAGGCACTTCATAAAAATGCACAGTTGATTAACCCCTCGATGCAGGCGGTAAAGCAGGCTCTCGTTTAATAGGCAAGGAAATTGGTACAGAGGAAGGCGTAGGGCAGACTTTGTGTTTGAATACCTAAGTGACTTCATATGTCATTAACCCCGGCGACTCGCATCATCACCAGCAATGCCTGCTCAGGACCTCTGTGGAGCTCAGGTGCAGCAGGGCTGGTCCCAGGGCCTTCACAAGGGAAGCTGTGGTTTAAGTGCCCTGCTCAAGGTTACGTAAATCTGGCTTCCAGGTCTGCTTTAGCAACAAGACCCATCTAGCTACACTATTTGGAATATAAATTAAATACATGTCAAATATCCTAATGGTTTTACTGGCTGTCTTGCCAAATGCATTTGATGGTCATGGAGTCCTAAGGGAGACTTTTTTTCTTTTCTGTATAATGGGGATGAATAAAAACTTGGCCTTTATATTAGAAATTCTCTTAACAGGGATTGACAGGGTGGTCCTCCACAGAAGCTACAAAGTATGGTTTCTAATGGGACTAAAGTGAAGAAAATATTTGGAGGAACAATCTAGAAACAGCAAAGCCTACATGAGGTACATTATTATCCACAGGCACCTGTGCTAAGCAGCTCTGTATATTGATCCCATAAAAAGGATCAGAGCATTCCGTTTTGTTTTTCAGAAACAGCAAATTAAAAGGTGCCCTACCAAATGCAGTAGATGATTGAAGAACTGTTTACTGCTTTCTTAACTCCCAGCTTTGTATCCACAAAACGGATTTTTATTATAGCCCTGCATAAACAAAAATGAACTCTAAATTAACATCAATGGCTTTTTAAAGTGCTTCAGAGAAATCATTTTGGTGAGCTGCATTGCAGCCGCTAGAAGTACTGTCAAAAATTAAAACATTACTCGGGTTGTGGTTTTTTTCCTGTAGATGGAACACTTAGTTCTAAAACATCATTTTGACGGCTACTTGTACTCTATGTGACCTTGTCTTTGAGGGTTTACTGGCAGATAATTTTATGCCACCTAGCTAAGTCTTATTATATCGTAATCATGCTGTCACATAGGATCTCAAATGAAAATAATGAAATACTATTAACCCAAGACAAGAGCTATGGGAACCAGCAGAACTCTCCCTATGAGTGTTTGCTTTTACTATTAAGCCCCATCACTTAAACTCCTATATCAGGTATCTAAAGAAATAAATCAAATCAGGGAAATTAAGTTCAATATACAAATGTTTTGATTAAATGCTGTCTTCGGTTTCAGATTTTTCACTAAAAGCTCATTACAGTCCTCTGTAGACAAGAAAGAAATTAATTGAAACTGGTAGAAAAGATAAAAATAGAGAAGATAAATTAGAAAGGGAAATAACGGAAGCACAGTTCTGTCTGCCTGATTGGTCTCAGACAAATAGGAGAAAAAAAATTACTCAAATACAATGAAGTTCCTCCTCAAGACTTACATAAATAAAAGTGTTAAATGTAATTATCTGTAGAAACATGAGAGCACCAAATATTGATATTCTGATTTGATCACTAACAAGAGAAAGATGCAGAAACTGCAGAGCCAGGATGATCTTTACAGGACTCTGTTCCCGTGAGTCAGAGCTGTTACTAGGAGGTGATTTTGACTCCTTTGAGCTCCTGTAAGTGTCTGGTCCAACACCAGTCAAAGGAGCACACTTGAAATCAACCGAGTAAATGATCAACAGTTAAGGAGTAAGCGACCTCTTTTTCCACTTTAAGATGTTAGCTGAGAAAACCTTGTTAGCTAATATTTACTGACGTGAACTGTCATTATCCTAGCAGTTCATCGAAAGATTACAAATTAATTTCTGCTATATCTGTTGCTCCTAAAATGCAAGTTTAAACGTATAACGTAACAAGAAGACAACATTTCCTACACTGCAGGGTTTTGTTCTGTATTTTGAAGATGAAGTTCATTTTATTTGTTGAATTTAATGAGATCTGGAAAATGTAGTCAAAGTTTACTTGTGTAGCTGCTAAGCAACGGGCTTGTACATAAACTGACTGATCGTTTCATATAGGACTTCTCCTCTTAAACATCATGACGTTTTCAGCAAATTGCCCTGCTGAAGGTAAAACCCCTCTTGTTTTCCTCTTGCAGTTTTGCAACTCAAATTATTTAACGATATTTAGAATACATGAGACATTCCAAAGAGTTTTATCATTTCTGCTCTAAATATTTAAAAGAACCTGGCAGCTTTCCCAAGCAGCAGCATCCATTTCAGCCTGCAGGGCACATTCCCAGGCAGCATCTAATAACAGGGCTCTTCTGAAGCCACTGATCTAGATTAAAGAGACACTCCCAGGTAACTGCTGAGGAAAACACAAAATAAATATTGCCTGGCCTTTCAAAAGAGTGATTCACCCTTAGGGCACAGATGCCTCTACAATAGCTAAAGCAAGGATTTTGTTTTTAAACATAAGACCTTCCAGAATCCTGGGACTCCGGTAGCGGTATGCAAGACCTTTGTTCAGCCACGTCTAGCAGGATAAAGCTCCTCTAACTAACAGAGGGATATTCGAAAGTAATAGTCAAAGTGCTGTGCTGGATCAAGAATAAAGACTCTCAGTCATGGAAAGACAGGGACTGGTTATTTTGCTTTACTCACCTGCACAGGAAAAAAATCAACTGAACAATATTTAGGTAAGTTAGTTTTCTCCAAGTCACCTGATGGTCTTGATCTAAGCCACTGTACATCACATAAAGCATTAGATGAAACTTTCTCGGTCTCTTCAATGCCCTAAATCCACCAGCCCCCCCAAAATAAAATAAATTAGCTTAACTTTATTCCAGAATATTTCCAAGTCTCAACTAGGAAGTTGGATGCATATGCACGCTGCTTTGGTGACTACAAATAAGCAGCCATGTAACATCAAATTAATCTTATCTCTTTCCTGGGAGGAGCTCTGTTTCATGCTAACCAGCCTGCAGGACTCCCCTGCTTCTCAATGTTATCTCAACATGATGTTCTCATAAATGACAAAGGGACATTATCAGTGTCAGCATAAGAACACAGCTGCACAACCAACTGGAAGACTGCCCCCTCTGCAAATGTTAATCAAGTGCAGTTCAGGTGCAAACCCCTCTGAATCCAGTGCTATTTATTATTACCATTAGTGATTTAGACAATGGCAGTAATGCAAATACAGGCATTTTGAGGAAGACGTCACATAGAAAGGAGCTGCAGGTACCTGACAGACAAACCTGGAGCACCCCTTGCCCTCCCATCTGACTCAAGACATTGTTTCCCTCCCTTTCCTTACCAAAATTCTCAATTTCCCTCCCTCCCCTTTCCATGGCAGAAGGAAAAGAAGTGGCAGCAGGACAGGTGCTTTTCTACTTCTACAGCATCCTCTTGATTGTTCTTTGGGTACCTATTCCTCTCCTAGACATCCGAGTGCTGCAGCAGAGGTGAACTGTACACACTGCAGGGGGAGCAGCACCCACCCCCACAGCACACTCTCCCCACCCTCTGCCAGCTCACTGGATTCACCCAGACAACCAGTATCAGACTGCTAGGCAGACAGAAAACCCCGCTTTGGGAACCAGGGGAGGGCAGACTGCATACTCCAAGATCAAGACCCACTTACAGGATGTTAAATCACACCTGCACCATTAATGCTGCGTTCAGAAGAAACCATGTTGACTCCAGCTCTCTATTACACTGTTCTGTGGGACATCCCAGAGCAAAGCAGAAAAAAGCATTCAGCACCTCCAACAGCTTACAGGATTGACATATTCCAACAGTTTCTCACAAACATATAAATATGTTCTGGATTGTTTTCCTTTTTTTCCCCACTCAAATTCCCATTTTCTCTGGAAAGTGCAACATACAAGTAGAAATATTTCTATATCTAAAAACAACAGTGTAATAAAGGGTAGAAAAAGTTTTCAAGAATAATTAAATTGGAAAATACAAAAGAACTAAACCAATGGCCTGGCATGGATTGGTTCAATAAATTCCTTTCCACATTTAGTCAATATTTTAACACAGAATGGAACCTTGTTTAATTTTTAGATGCAGACCTGGCTCAGCTTGGCATGAATTCAAAGTTTGTATCTAAATTTTGCAGCTAGCATCAATTGCTCTGGGAAGAAGGGAAAAGGATAACTAACATGAGATTGGCATCCACATTTTGTAGCCCTCTTTTGGTTGAAATTATAGCTTCACTTAAAAAAAAAACAACCTTCTTCAAATAGCTTAATTTTACAAGTTTAATTTCATTTGGTTGTTGATACTAATTATCCCTTTCTGATTCCCATGGTAATTCCTTTTCTTCATAAATTGCAATCGCAGAGACTCCTTTATGTAAAAGGAGTAGAAAGTGCACACAGTTTATCCACCAAAAAAGTCATAAATAACAGACTACTCACTGAAACATTACTGCTGTGCTGTTGTAGTGATCGGAGAGAGAGGGGGGTTTGTTTTTTAAGAGAAGATAAATAAATCTGCACCAAATTATCCTATCTTCTTCAATTTTACCCCATTTAAAGACAGCTATGTATCTTAGTCAGATTAACTTTTTTTTTTGCTCCTACAGACTATTTTGTCCCTCATCATCTTGTGATGGATTTCTGCACTCCTAATTTCTTTGAGCAAAGTCAACAGCCTGACACTAGACTCACCTTTTCTCTTATTATAGAATGAAAAGACATTATGAGTCTTTTCTCTTTCATCTGTAAGTAGCTGCAGGTAATAAGCAAGTCATCAGTTCGATATCATTATATCAAACAAGTGACATCTGGCCACACTGCACTATAATTGTTGACGTTTTTCTACAATATTCAATCTAGAAGCTTCACTCAAGCTACTATTCACTTACTCAAAGCAGATAAAGGTATTGCACAGAATTATACAATTATTCTAAATCACTCCCAAAACCAAAATTTGCCCACCTATGCTTACTACTGTATATCTTCCTACTAAGGTAATCAGGTGATAACAAGCAACAGGCAAAGCAACACAGCTAGGTTCTAATAGTGCTTTCTACACCAACTACAACAATTAAACAACCACTTAGCAGACAACATTTGAATACTTACTTAGAAAAAAAAAGAGTATTTTAAAGCATTGGATGGCATGATCATCACCCAGTTCTTGTAGAGGGCATTTACTAGAAATGCCACACTGAAAAAGAAAACCTATTTGATTACGATATATGGGTGTCACAGCTCACTTGATAGCATGTAAGATGAATTTGAAGAACTACAGGAATATGAGAAGTCACTTTTCTACTATAAATTAGAGTTAAAAGTTTAGGACAAAATGTTAGCTTGAGTACATCAACAGTGGAAAAATAAATCACATCTAAGTAGAAACTTTGTGTTTTCCTATTCAGGTCAAATGACTTTTACAGAATATACTTTCCCTTTATTCATGAAAAAGAACAAACATACAGCGGGCTACACACAGAGCCCTCCTCACCCCCAACACCACTCAGGTTGTACATCCTGTCACTCATTTCAGGGCCACTGAAAAGAGCTACAGAAATACGTGGCTGTCATGAAGGTTTGCGTAGGCTGGAGAGCCAAGGGATTTATGGAGGTGCCAGCAGGTGAGTGGGGCGAGCATCCTTCCACATCACAGCCTCAGGAAGGGAGGGTCAGGGATCTGAGAGGGGAGCACAGATTTGCTTCAAATTCAATTTGCCCATTTTCACACTCTGTATCAGCAAAGATAAAAGGTTAATCATATTACAATATTTACTCTAAAATCTTTATTTTCCATTTATTTACTACTCGTGTTATTTATACTGGTTTAGCACTTGCAGAACATTTCCACTGCTTAAGAGGCACAAAAAGCTGTATAACCATGTTCATTAACTCTGTCAGCTCACTCAGATCATGCTTGGTGTCCCTGTATAAAGCATACAAATGAGGCTGGGAGACTGGATAAAGCAAGCAACAAAGGTCCAATAGGGAGCCAAAACCATCTCTGCAATCCAGTTTCATAATACAAGTAAGCCAGTTGCAAGCCAGAGCCCCCTTCCAGAGGGGAGGGAAAAAAAAAAAAAAGAAAAAAAAAAAAAATCAGGAATTTTGAGCTCAGCAGCACAGAATAACTGAAGAATTTTTCATGCACTTATCTTTACGTTTCCCCTTAACTTCTAAGGACTGGTAGTTATTTTGATGTAGGTGGGTTGACTTAAAAAACTTTTTTCACAAAAATGATTATATACTGCTACTTTATTGTATTGAAATCCCTATGAATTGAGTTAGGAACATCTCCATAAAATTACAGCATTAAAATTTTATACTTCATATTAAAAAAAAAATAAAGACAGCAGGTCCTAAGATCACTTGACTGTGACAAATTGTCTCTTTTCTGCTCACTTGAAATTGGCCTGTGAGGCTTACCAAATCCCCAGCTTTGTTACCACTAGAAGAATTGATTTAAAAGTGCAAACTGTCATTATATACTTAGAGAGGTATATTTTAGGATTATGCAAGTTCTTGATATATAATTGGTTCTTTTTGCTGCATTTTAAGTTTTCTGACTAGAGAAAATAGAAAGATTGAAACTGCACCAAAAAAAAAAAAAAAAAAAGTGAGCAATCTTTCTAAAACAACAGCAGAAGGCCTGAATACAACTCCTTTTCAAATGAATGTGACCTTAAAATTGTCAGTCAAAAGTGATTCCCTATGAAACACAATAGTGATGGGTTTTTTAAAAAGTCACTAGTGCCTATTTGTTTGTAGGGATCACAGCACAGCACTGTGGACCTCTGCTAGTAAATAAATGAATCCCAAGCTTGGGACAGCACAAAGACAGGTCACTTGCTGTCAGAAAACAGCTATGAAATCATAGGAGGACTAGCATGAAGCTTCTGCAAGGTCTTACAGCGTTCATGCTCAAGGTGAGAACGACCTCCCACTGAAGCTGCCCTGGCAAGGTGAGGCTCCTGCACTGCCAGAAGGCTCTTGGGTACCTTTCAGTCCTGCAGCAGGGATACTTTCCTCAGCTACAACCCTGGCAATGTGGCTTAAAGCGAGGCGTCGTATCAAACCTCTCCACCTGCTACCAGTACAGAATGCAAGATGAGCACCCCAACTGCCTGCTCAGTAGAAAGCGGACTCAGATTTTAAAGTCAAGCACAAAAAACCTGCCTGGAGCACAGGCCTGTCTTAGAGAAGTTACTTCCTTCATTCCTTGTACATCTCCTGCAAAACTGTCTGGTTGAAACACTTGCCTCACAACAAGCTTTTAAGTAAGGAATAAATGTCACTTGTTTCTACATAGCTTGTCATTTCTCCATGCAGGTGGCTGCTGTGCAGGAGGCTGTTGCACAGAGGTGTGCATTAAAACCATCTCTGTATAAGAGCTGGCACACCCCTGCTGGTGTTATTTGAGTGTGCTGTTTACACGCAGCATCCTCCAGAGAGATGGGAGAAATACTCGTTCAAGCCACAGATTCCAACTCCACAAAGACACAGATATACTCTGGTCTCCTGCTCAAACTCCCCCAAAATATTTATAGTTTTGATTGGTCTTAAAAATACTAATCGTGCAAGCTGGCACATTAGCATTTTGTTTAGAGAAAAAAAAAGTTTAAAGTCTTGGGAAACAAGGTAAGATTTGAAGGACATACTTCTGTCTAGAAAAAATCCTTTACCAAAAACCTATAGTGATTGGATGAATAATAAGCATACTTCTGCTGAAGTCACTCAAACCTTTATATAGAAGGAATGTAAATGTGTTACTAAAGACAGAAAGCAGTTTTAAACAGAGATCTTGAAAACTTCCTTATTTCAAGAAATGGTACCAGGGTTAAGGGCAAGCTTTAAAGAGTTGATTTTACTCCACACAAACAACTTTTTGATTGTAAGCCACCAAACACTTTCAAATATATAGTAGGATACAGAATATTCTTACAACTGTTATAAACTGACTTCTTAAATTTGGCTGAGTCAGAGTTTTATTTAGCAAGCGGCAACAAGCAAAACAGCGCTGGGCGGCCGGGGAGTCTCCTGCTCCAACAAGGGCCCGCAACCCCAGGGCATTTTGTTTCAATCTTATACTATAAAGTGTTACATAGTCATTATACACTTATGCATATACATTACTTGGACCCGCCTATTCCCGCTTCGTATGGTAATTAGCTTATCAGTCTTTTACGCTTGCGCAGAAGCTGTTAAAAATACGGGTAAGGGTCCCCAAATTATGGGTGGTGGTCGTTTGGGATGAAGGCCGTAGGTCCTCCTCACAGTGTACTTTTCACCTTTCGCCTGGAATGTGATGATCCACTAAGTCTGCAGCGTCCTTATCAGCCTAGGCCCAGCAGTCTCTTTGAATAAGGAGATTTATGGTCGTGAACACTCTCTTGTTTGCTTAATTGGGCATCTGCAACTCTTCACACCTTTTGAAGTGCAGATGCTTCTTCTCTTGTTGTTCCCCCCCCTTTCTTCCGGTCACAATTCACACTATCATGTTAATTCAATTTAACATTTGCTGTTAGTCTTACACAACATACAATAGTTCATATGACAGTTTGCTTTTCTATTGTCTTCTTACTGGATTTGATGAACAGGCGATTTACTACCTATCACACAACCAATACATGGACTCCATAAAGATTTATTGAGAATGTAATAGATCTAAATTGTAAAATACAGTAATCAAGATAGATTAAAAAGAAATTCTGGCACGTTTAATACTCTCTAGGTTGCAGGTTGCAGTTACATTACAGCTGTGTGCCAAAGGGAATGTCAAGAAGTATTGTGCACGGTAAAAACAGTGAAAAACTGTTTGCCTGGTGGTCTTAGTTCCCACTGAAGCTTCCCAAGAGCTTCCAAGTGCCTCATCAGCCATCTGAATTTGATAGAGAGGCATTACTTCTGACTTACCCAAGGCATTTAACTCTCCTTGGAGAGCAAGCCCTTTTGCTTCCTGCCCCACGCACTCTCCTCTCCCCACAAGCTGCACACACCGCCCTGGGGGCTGGAAGGCAGGGCAGAAAGCCATCATCATGAGCAATATGTAGATGGTGCCTTCCCCTGGAGAGTTTGTCACCTCTAAAACCCCAGACTCACAGGCTGGTAGAAAAGGTCTGGAGACCTTTAGCAGCACAGAGCTTTCAAAGAAAAGCATTGAGCCCTATAATTAATAACTGTAATTAATTACAATATTGCTTCTCAGAAATGTTTAGATAACTAACTACTATAATTAAAGCCTTATTAAATATTTGGTTCTTGACTTTAACTACCATCAACACACAGTATAAAATGACATCCCTATCTGAATCTCATCAGAGATTACAGGGAAGCAACATTACAGAGGAATACTGAATAGCATAGTAACATGGGTCTGTATTTGCTTTTTCCTACCTGTTACTTGACAGACAACAGCATAAACAGTCATTTTCCATGGCACTTCGGCTGCAACAATAATCTATGTGAAACACTAGTACAATGGAATCCTCTTTATGCCAAAACAGAGTGAAATACCAAGCTAATCAGTTTATTGCAATTTGACGGTACCCGACGTGTTTGCTCAGTATTGTAAGGAAAACTATTTACTAGCCCAGTGTGTGCTGCTACGCAGAAACCTTTCTGCATGGAGAAGCATAACACACAGTGCAGAGCAGCTTTTGTGAGAAGGATGCCTAGGACAAAGAGAGAGTGACACCTCCTAGAGCAGAGATGTTTCTGTGTACTTTCCCACTTTCCTTGTTGAGAAATGCTGAGCTTTTCTGCTGAGCTTCTGGGATGATATTTGACAAGAAGTACACACAATAAGTTATCACACACTTACAACAATACCTGTCAAGGTTAAATATAACACAGACATATTTAATTTTGCAATCAAACACCCCAACAGATTCTCAAAGCTATTTATCTTCAGCAATGCATTGGTAGATCACGGGGATGTGCTTTTCTGGATGCTGTAAAACTGCCAGCCTCCTTTATTTACTTCATGCAGGTTTTACACTTCTATATCTTACCACCACGACATCTTTTCCATGCTTTGAACATCCTTTAAGATGCCACTCAGTTTCATTATTGCTTTGAGCGGTCCAAACACAATTTGTGAGCAATGAATGTTGAATGAATGATATCCCATGGCTACAGTAACTGGCAGTGGAGCAAGTCAGATCAGAAATTCAGAATTACCTGTTGGTAGCTAGGAATCTTTTTTGCTAGTTTATACACATCTTTTCCCAATAGGAACACCTGGAATCTCACCATTTTCCAAGTAATGCTGCCCAGTTCCCCATGTGATTCCAAAACTGTATTTTCAGTTGTTTGTAATCTTTTTACCACTCACCTCTCAAACACAGATCTCGGTTAGTCAGCTGTGATAACTTTTGTTCTGCTGTTATTCTTGTCTGATATTTGGAACACATGCTTTGAATGTTACACAGCAATTACAGTTTGTTAGGAATAAGTGTGAATTATCCATGTAATATTCCCAGTACAAAAATCCATTTAAAAAGTCTCAGTTTTTGAAGGGTGTTAATCACATCCAACGTGATAAATTTTCAACAATCCCCTCGCTCATCACCTAACTTCAAGGTTTTTTCCATGCGCAGTAAATTTCCTAGCACGTGAGTAATGAGTCATAAGCAATTTATTGACCTTCATTATCAAAGTAATTCTGGAAAGTCTAATATCGTTACATTTGATTTGACAAAGATGTCCTATGTTTCTGACCCATAAAATAAAAGGGATCATAGTCTCCAACAGGTTTCCCAGACAGATTTCCTAGTTAGCACAACCGTTTATTTCAGAGTATTTTAGTTTAGTTTATGTCTTGTTTTTAAAGACCTTTAATTCCTTTCTCATTTCTATCACCTCTCCAACTCACAGGAAAACTAGACCCGTCATCTTCCTTCAGGATTAAGCTCTGTCAAGCAGTTCTGGACACAGTACACTTGTACAAAAAAACCAGTAAGCCATTCAAAGACAAAATACTGTAAAACAACCATTTGCTGAAAAGAACATACTAAGGAAATCCTCATGGAGGCATTTTGTGTCAAGTAAATAGAGAGATTTGTCTCAGAGTTATTGTTTTTGTTACTCCGTGGCAAGATTTCCAAGAACTAGCATTTGCCAAGTGGACGTATTCTCTTTCCAAGTCCTATGCCAAATGCCTTAAATTAGCATCGGTTATAATCACCTTGCAACAGTGAGTGGGACAAGAACCGAGGAGCGCCTACACAGTATCCCCCATTCAAACTCCTATCATCATCTGTGGACTCAAAAGATGCTCCCAAAGCCATAAATTAAATGGTAAATCAATCCAGAGACAAGAAGGAAGCCTGCAGTGACAAAGAAGTAAGGCTGTCACTGCCCATAGTGTGAAGTGAGAGCAAGTTGAAATCACTATCTGCCTTATGAAGCACCTTCTGCATCATGAGGCAAGGCACTGGCACTACAGCAACTGGATAGATTGGGTGAGAATACAGTTGCAAAATGTTTAAAGAAAATTAGAAGTAACTCAGTAGGGGTGGAGCAGTCTTGTCCACATACCTTCAGAACCACTGAATTACGTTCCATTTCAGGAAAAATAATATTCAAAATTAATCTCAGAGGTAGTAAATACTTCCGCCAGCAAAAACAAAAAGAGGAAAACTGCAACATTCTATTATTTTGTTTGTTTTCATTTAAGTGGGAAAACAGACCTTTCAAAAACTTTAAATCAGAAATTTTGCAGCTCATCTAAAGTATGCCCCCCCCTCCCCCCTTCAAAGCCAGCCCTCTAACCCAGAACAGACTGTTCACTTGTATTAGTTGTATCCTAAGCCCAAGATGGCACGCTTGACACACTCGCTTTAATGTAGAAGATAAAATCCTGTGATGGGTCTCCTGTCATGAAAAAACAAATGTTTGATTTGATGCATGCAGTTCTGGCAAGCCAGAGGAGGTGAAGAGAACAGCAATCACCGGCAAAAGCCCTTTGGGTATTTCCATATTGACTGTCATCACACCACTTGTAACCACATTAGTTTCTGTGTGATTAAAGGCACGCAGAGAGTTCTGGATGGTAATTCTTCCACTTCTGTGGAAAGGAAACACAGGGAAAACACTTTCCCCACAAAGTGCAGGGTGTGCAGGTATGGCTCGGGCTGTATCTTTGGTCTCATCAAGTAGACCATGACAAGAAAAATCCTGTCAGACTGATGTTACCTACACACAGAACATGATTTCAAAAGAACATGAATGGGCTGCCCAGGGAGGTGGTGGAGTCCCCATCCCTGGAGGGGTTGAAGAGTCGGGCTGAGCCAGTGCTGAGGGATCTGGGGGAGTTGGGAACAGTCAGGGTGAGGGTCATGGTTGGACTGGAGGAGCTTCAAGGTCTTTTCCATCCTAGACAATTCTGATTCCATTAAATTAAGGAATCTGATACCTACAATAGGGCTTGGTGAATTATTTCAAAGGTATGATAATAAAAGGGCTGGGGAAGCAGTGTCTATTCCTTCCATTGATTTCATACCATGAAAGAAAGCTAAATATATTAAAAATACATTAGGTATTGAGAGAGAGATAATGAGCTGATCAGCAGCATAAAAATAAGATATTGCAGTAGAAGTGTTCTCTATATAAGAGGAAAAAAGGAGGGGCAAAACCTCACTGTAGTATAATGAATACATCAATCAACACAGAAGACATTAGCAGTGGGAGGGGAGGGGGAAAAAAACCTAAAACAACAAACAAACTGGAAATCAGGGGCTCCAGCAGGAATAAAAACATCCAAAGTGATAAATACTTCTGATACTTATTGCCCCTATTATTGCTGTATTTATGTGTTTGACAGAGTGCCATGCAAGAAAAGCATATTCTGCACCAAGATCTACATATAAGGAGAGGAAAAGAAAAAGAAGGGGGGGAACCAAAAAACAAAACCAAGCAAAAAGACATAATAAGCATACCAAGTGAGAGACAAAAGAACTGTTTGTGGAAGAAATCTTTAAAAGTTGTCTTTGAGAGAAACAAAAATATCCCCTCTCCTCAAAAGCCGAACCATGTTGAAACTGCAACAGCAACATTTCAATTATTCTCAGAGGGAACCATAACACCAGGATAAGGCTGAACTGCTGTCAGCCTTAGAAATTTGACAGTATCCTCATAGGTGAGATTTAAATGATGTTTTCACATGTCATGTGATCTATGTATCCTCATTCTTCATTTAAAACAATACTTAGGGATGCTACCAGAAGTGAACACTCACAATCATTAAGTGAACCTCTTTGGAATTTCCAGTCAAAATTCTCGGTGCATAAGTTGGAATCTCGTGAACTGTTTTAAATACCTAGCAGGGGTGTTGTCTCCATGAGCTTGCCTGTAACGTAGTTTCTGTGGTGGGTAATTTTGTGGCAGTCACCATTTTCTGAGGGTATCCATTGTAGGAACAAGAAAAGGTCTTTAATAACATTTACTCATCTGACTTTGCAGTTGTGTTTTGCCTTAGCCACTGAAAAGTATCAAAACCAACCATTTAAATTATCAAAGAAACAGCTGCAGAATGAAAATTAGGTAAAGCTTTATGAAGCCATGCTAATTTCTCAGTGGATGACCACATACAAACACCGTTTATACAAAATAAAGCTCTTCTCCAAACTGTACTGCAACTTAAAAAGGACATGAATCTTTATTAAAAAAAGGAAAATCAAACATGAACTTGTCAGAGTAAATCAGGTTTTTTCAACATCTTATGAATACCCTTAGGCATGATTCAGCCATCTATTGCTGAACAATATGAAAGGACAGCTTGGAAATTCCTCAGAGCAAATACAGACATCAGCACTGGTCAGGTGATGTTCAGAGGTTATTTTAAATCCTGCTGAATCTCATGAGGTAAATCAATAATTTCTAAGGGTCACTGTATGAATAAATTAGACTTGACAAATTCTTCCATCACACTCCTATTTCCTACAATTAATGACAATTCTGATAAAAGGTGGTGTGGCTTTATTGTGAAAAATAATTTCAATTTCAGTCCAAGCAAGGTGTATTACTAACCTAGCAAAACTAATTAATTTTGCTCCAAGCATTCTTTACAGAGATGCCTGTTTTGAACAATTTTCAGTTTAATGAACCAGCTCCAAGCAGAGGAAATGCAGCATTAATAAAAGGAAATCTACTTGCTTTTTGTTTTGGTCTGGCAAGTTTTTGTTTTGGCCTTATGATAGTTTGTCCCAAGTTAATCCAATTCTGGTGGCTCTGTGCCTCTTGAGCTGTGAAGGGTGCTGCTAGGAATGTCTACTTGGTTGCACTCCTTCCCCATAAAGGAAAGGGAAACCAACCAGTTCAGTTACTTTACAGCTAGTAAGACCATCTAATAAATCACTCTGTGTATTAGTCCTACAGACTAACAGAACAGGGGAGATCACAAAAAGAGCATCTGGGAAAAGATGCAAACAGAAAGGGTAGCAACCATTCCTCATCAAGTATACCTACATCAGTTAAACAGCACCTTCTCTCTCATAGTTTTCTCCAGTGAAGGAAATACTACAGAAATTCTGCTCAAGGTGCTAGCAAGATCTACCTTTACACTGAAATCTCAGAGCTAGTTTTACCCTTGCTCTCTTAGAGCAAGGCAGTGTGACAGCTTTGGGCCAAGCCAAACCAGCAGAACTTCTGTCAGCACAGAGTCTTCCATGAGTCCTGTAAGAAACATTTGAAGCTTTAAGAGACCCAGATCAAACTACTCATGGTCTGAACGAGTCTTCCATTTGAGTATGAGGGTGGTGATGCACCCAGATACCTTCACCTAGGTATTGCTGGGTACTCAGTGACATCTTGCGATAGTTCTGATAATGAAGGTCTGAAAAATAAAGGACTATGAGATACACCAAAGAGGATAATGTTATCTCAGTGTTGCCACAAGGGTTTACATTACTAGGTGCCATAGAGTTTCTAACTTCTGTGTAGAAATTCAGAGGATTCTATCTAGTAATGCAAGTGGACATAACTTTTACTGGGGATGCCTCAGACATAAGGTGACCTGCATGATCAAAGCCTTAAAATTAATCTCTGTGCTCAAGAGAGATCTTTACCTCAAAAAGAAATCCTCAATTTATTCAAGTTGAAGTAATTGTAACAAGGAAAAAGAGCTCTATAATATACTAAAGGGAAAATTCACAGCAGACTTTCTCCCTCTCGAGAGCACTTTCAAAAAGACGTTTAGTTATTACTGATGCTCAAGAGAAGTGCTTGTAATCTGATGAAAATGAACATATGCAAACCTTCTTTCAACATCTTTGCAGTAGCAGAGTCAATGTTAGTACATTTAGTGTTCAGAGATATTGCTGGCTAAAATTAGATAGCAGGTTTACATAATGAAGAGTTAGAGGCACAGCCCAGATAAATTAACTTTCCTTCCCAAGACAGAAACAGAAGCAAAAATGCCTTTTTGGCTTGGCCACCTCAGCAAGCACGCTGCAGGAACAGGGGCAGAAATACAGAGGGCGTATTCTGAAATCGCGATGTCCTGTCACATACAGACACTAGAGCTCAGCCTCAGCCCCAGCCTCCACAGCAACTCCTTGGTGATTCTCCACTTGCCACTAGAATTACAAGTAAATGAAAGAATGAAAAATAAACAGGGTGAAAAAAACCTTCTCTACATATTGATACTAGCCCAGTCATTACTCCCTCTCATTTCTGCTTAGTACAACTCCATTGACTGACTGCAGCACCAGGCTAGTAATTTACTTAGTGAGTTCTGTTGAAGCAGTAGAGTAACCCATTTTAGAGCTAAACCTAGCAACTATTCATTACTAACCTTAATAACTATTTTCAATCTGCCTTCTTAAAGGAATAAAGTTATGAAATCACTCCATCATATCTCTGCCTCTCCCCCACTACGTTTTCAATCCAGTTTGAGGTACAGATGGAAGTTTGTATGGATTGACCCCCAGCACCGCCTGTGCAGCGGCAACTGGATTTTCTTGTATTTGGTTTTTATTCTTTCTTTTTTCTTCCAGGAAGTCACCCAATAGTTTCTTTTTGTTCCTTTATACTGCTACTGCTGGTAGAAGGAATATCTAGGTGATTATACCCAAATGCATCTGCAATGGCAACATCTTAATCTCTGTCCAGTTGCATCAAAGAAAAGTCAGGCAAGGGAGAAAACCCCTTATAATGATCTCACAAAAGTAAAGTCTTCTAGATGCCCAAGACCTAACACCATATATCTGCATACTGCAGCCTCACCCTCACTCTGCAGGGCAGAAACAGTCAGTCAGATAACTCTGAAATCAGCCCTTTTGTCTCTCCCACCTCCCTGCCCCTTTTTTAAAAATGTTTGTTTTCTTTAGTAAATCTTGTCTGCCCAAAGAGCAAGTTCAGCCTACCACAAAACAGAAGCTTTAAGCATTAGGAACCTTTTGCAACCCATCTGCTCTCCATGTTCTACATCACGCAGAAGAGCACATCCAGAGGAAACCACCAAAACCCACAGAAACACAAAACCAATGGTTTAGTAGTCTCTACATCCCAAACTACTGAAAGAGCTACATCCTGAATTTCACATCTTGAGCAGCAACAAGACTGAGGGCATCACTAAGATTTATGAAACTGTTTGCTCTTACTCCGATTCTTCTGGTTCCTTCAGGAAGACCAGGGTGGGGATTTTTTTTTAACCTCTTCATTAAAGCTTTGTACCTCCCTCTTGCTCCGTTATTGAATATACTTGCTTTCTCTATATATCTAATATACTTGCTTTCTATAATGAGGAAGTGCCATGGCTAACAGTAGCCGTTCAGGCAATGGGTGCTCCATCACTTTTAAACTGCTATTAAGTTTTTACCGCAAAGACAAATGAACTGAGGGGTTGGAATCTGAATAACTGGTGGTTTGGGTGAGCATGTCACGTTCGTCTGCCTCAGGCCCCCGGTCCTGTTCCCTGTGATTATTATTTTAACTTGCAGCAGTTACTCTGGTTTGGTGCTTTTGAAATTACTGAATCTGTTTAGAGGCTACCAAAATCCTGCTAGGAATATACACAACACCTCTAGTTTTTATAAAAATCCTTCTCTATTTAAGAGAGTATTCAGGGTGGTTGGGGGAGCTCCCTGCGGAATACAACAAATGCACATTTCTGCAGGAATAAATTACTATCTAATGATTTCATCATCCAAACTGCTACACCTAAATGAGTGGTTACACATATTCTGAATTCAGATAGATTTCTATTTATACAGCATTTATGTCTGAAATGCATTTAAATATAAATTGCAGCACCTAATGCCAAGTTTTATAACATGTCATTCACAATCCATTAAGTATTTTATTACATGTATTGTAGAAGAAATAAATGTATAGTCCCCATTTATAGTATTAATAAGGAATGATGAAACCACACTAAAGATGTATTGCTTTTTGGTTTATGTGGAGGTTTACTGCTAAAGCATAGTTACAAGTCATGTTTTAATGTTTTATTATAATAAAATACATGATCTGCGTGCTGTAATGTATGTAAAAATTAAAAGCAGCAATACCAGAACTATATAGGCTTTCACATTCAGGCACAAACAAATACAGACTTAGCATATTCTCAGTTGCTTTCTAAGTTGTAGCAGAATATGGAAATAAATATTGATTTGTTCATTTAAAAGCATTTACAGGTACTTCATCACAGATATTTTCACATGAATACGTTACTTTGTTTGGAAATTTGGAAAAAAAAAAAATCACACACGCATAAAACGTATTCCTTGCATCCTTTTTAAAATTCCCAGGTCATCCCTCACCTAATATGTTTCTTTTCCCAAACTTTTTGACTGTCAGTCTAGAATCAGCAGGGAAGTAAAGTCTTTCCTCTTTACCTTTTTCTTAATTTATGTCTCAGAATTTCATTTCCTATTACTGGCTAGGAAAAGATCAGATGTTTGGAAAAAACATTTTCCTTATTTCTCCTGTTACACTGTCTTCAGGAAAGGCTAACTCCACACTTTCTCAGTTCTCCCATTTGCCAAACAAGCAAAGCGGGGAAGACAATCCTCTTTGCACATACAAGGGGGAAAGGTCACTGCTTTGAAAAAAAAATAAAAAATTTAAAAGCATCCAAAGACAATTAACACTTTCAAAAAATATCGCTACGGGTTTTGATGATTTCCGCCCCCTCTAAATCAAATTACTGGAGAAGAAGGAGTAGGTGAGAGAAAGGTAAGGTTATTTTTTTATTAGTTCAGGTTTTGATCTGAATAATTATTGCTCTCCTCCCAAGTAGCTCTGAATCCTGTGATCTATGTCTTGCTAGCCCTTCCCAGAGGCTTTCACATTCATGAGTCCTCAGTCAATCCCCATTCAGCTGCTGTTATTCAGACACGTACCTGAACAAAATTTCAAGTGAAACCTGTCTGAAGAGGTCTTTATAGAAGTCTCCGACATTAAATTACTGTCTCATGTATAATTACTGATTGGTTGTGTATCGGAAATGGAAACCAAAACATGAACTCATGGCATTACCTATCAGTCTTTCCATTTTCTATCCCTGTGATACTTGAATGTCTCACTAGGACAGAAGGTTTGAAGACAGAATTGCCCTGAGGAAAAATATTTCATCCCATATCACAGAGGGAAAACAGAGACAGAACTAAGTTGCTCAAAGTAAACGCAATTTCCGTGACGAAGCAGTCAGAGAATGCTGATCTCTGGAGCACTATTTTGTAAGTTAGGAACAGAAATCTATCACTGCTTACTTCGAGATTTAAGAGGAAAGTAGGTAACCCTGAAAGATCACGAGACATAAATGCCAGGATTTCAAATGTTATGGTTTTAAGAATCTTTAAAAGTGATAAAGCACTTTTCCTAATGAAAATATTTTGAAGATATACCTCCAATTAAAACAGAAGTTTGTGATATGAAAACATTAGAAGTTAATATACACAACAGTGGATTTCACAATCTTATTTTGTTTTTTTAAAGCACATATCTTTTTAAGTAAAGGTAGGTAAACAAAGGCACAGGCAGGCTAAGCAGGTTACCAACCTTACAGCAAAGTAAATAACAGAAAAAGGACCAAAGTCCCAGTTCTTAGCCACACACTAAACAAGAATCCAACCTCTAGACTTCCTCCAGCTTACCTACCACAGTTATTTGGACTGGTGCATACTAGTGATACTAATGTTTTTTTAATTTTGCAGATAAATTCAGCAGGTAGAGAACTTTATCAAGATCAATATCTTTTCCAACTTGTCATGTATATCCTATATTTACATAGTAACAGACAATATTTATTTTAACTAAAGACGAAAATTACTGCTTACAAAAAGACTGTTATATGGAAATATATCAATGCCTTCATATCGGTATGATTATGATAGCTATTTCAGTTTACCCCATTGATCCTACTCTCCTCATCAAATCCTTAGTAAATTCCATTTGTTACCCACAGCTTTTAATATTTGCACTGGGTTGGTATTTTAAATTCCTTTGTCCAGTCTCCTTCCTCTCTGTCACAAGATGTCCTTGATCTCTTCTAATTTATTTCGTCTCAGCCTAAACTCTTGAAATCCATCAGAAGTCTAGGCTATCCTGCCACATGCTCACATTGTTCTGTCTAGAGAGGGCTAAAACACAATTTAATCCTTTTCTGGGATACATCTAATGAGTAGGCTGCTTCCTAAATAACTTAGCATACAGGAAGAAAAAGCAATTACAAAAGCAGAAGACCATACAAAATAACATCCAAATAGCAAAAAAGCAAATAGCTTGGTTCACTGGCCACATCTCAATTTCCTCTGTGCACCCTTCCAAACTCAGATGTTACAGAGCACTAAAATGAAAGCTGTGGAAGTGAACTGCTTTCCTCTCTAGGTCCATGCGAGGTGCATCATGCTCTGGCAGTGATTTGTTTTCTTCCCCTCATTCCCCTCTGGCAGTGAGTGTGGACTATGCAGTAGAGATTGCACAACCTGCATCGTCTCAAACAGCTGCAGCTTTGTTTGTGCTTGAGGCCAGTGCCTATAATCACAAAGGCTTAATTAAACATCACCCCTGTGCACTTCAGTAAATTCATAAAATACAGTATACTACCTACATTCTTCTGGTTAAGTAGTGGTTGAAAATGGTAATAACAGAACACCTACATCAACCTCTTTGCCCTTGCTGATCTAGCAGTATCCTACTTTCAAACTTGCTCAAGCCCACTGTTTTTGCTCAGAAAAAAAAAGGATGAAAAGCCTGAACTTCTTCCAGCAGACACTCACAGGAGTCAGTAGTGGAGGCTTCTTGGGGCAATGTTTTTATCATCCTTTTGCAGCCAGAATGTGCCAGAAGATAACCTATTGAAATTCACAGTGCAACTCCTACTCCATGAAGGCAGTTTCTTTCCTACGCTGAACACACCATGTCAGGCACAGAAAAGAAAATGCATCCAAAGGATCAAGCCCTACAGTGGCAATTCTACTTGAGTCAGAGCTCAGGGAAGAACCAGGCAGGAATGATTTCTCACAAGGTGGGCATTAAACCTGTGCAGAAGCAGCAACAGCGCCTGAGAGATCATTCAAATATCAGACCACAAGAGGTGTAGTTAGAAATACCTTTCTTCTGCAGCTATTGCCATGGTCATGTTCAATGCCTTGTCTATCTTGAATGAGAGAAAGAAACTGTGCTATCAGGAATTACATCAGTGAAATGAAAAAAAAAAAAAATAGTTCAGAGAACAAAGCAGAAAAAATTCCATAGAGGGAAATGACAGACACTCTTTATTGACAGAGTCTCATAGAGGATCTTTATTCCAATAGAATTATTATCAATGTACAGAATAAAATCAGAATCAGGTCAAAAAGTTCTTTCTCTTTTCACCACTGGTGTCAGGACAAGAGGCAAGTCTTGCACAAACAGCTCTCACACTAACATTGCACAGGGGGGTTTCTATTTCTCATCTTTAAAGGGGGAAAGTATTCCTCCACTCCCTTGGGTCTATTAGGACACAGATGAAAATGTTCATTCTTTTCAAGAAGCCTAAAAATCTTCTTTTAATCTAAGAATTCTGCTTCCAAAAGTTACTGCTCTGGAAGGCTCCAGGATCACAAACAAACTGCAATGGGGATCACAGCCAGCCTCCTGGGAACATCCTCTATACAGCAGCAGGCTCTCAGTCAATCCTGCTGATACAGGAACAGATCTAACGTAAGGGATAGTAGAAAGAAAGGGAAAAGCTGAAGTAAAGGCTGCTCTACAGTTATTTTCTGCCATGGAGAGCCCTGGAAAACCAAGCATAAGTAACTGCAAAAGGCAGCCTCACCAGCATTTCAGATGCAACATATTCAGAGCTTTGATTGTAACCCTGCAGGGTTTTGCAGGTGACTAGTTTCATTATTGTGATTAGAAATTCATACCTAGGTACTGGTCCTACTCTACAGGAATAGAAATTTGCAGGATTTAGTGTTAAGACAGCTGGAGACAAAACCCAGCACCTGTATTAACAATTTTAATTTCATATTCATTATTCAAAAAGCTCCTAACATCCACCAACAGAAGTGGGAATAATGGTGGGAATAGCTTCGTCTGGCTTTTCAGAGTATGTCCAATGTGAGCAGTGCAAGGATGGGAGTCCCACACTCCCCCCTGGGACCTGGCAAGAAGGATTCACAAGCCAACAGCTGCTAGCTGTTCTGCACACTACAAGATACTCTCCTATCTTAACCCCTCTTCTGCATCATTTTAGTTCTACTTCTTCCAATTAAACTATTTAATTTTGGGGCTGCGTTAATGAAATCCCTTCCCAAACACCTGCAGCTCTCTTAGGGGTCTGTCTTATCCTTTAAGGATACCCCTTGCAGGTCATTACCCTCAGAGTTGCACATGAATGAGATTTCTTGTGCTTGCAGAAGCCTACTTGTTCCCTTGAGTGCAACTGGCCTAATTCTTGACTTAAAAAAAAAAAAAAAACGACCCAGCAACCTAACACCTAAGCCCAAACATTGCAGCATCTTCTGAGAGGCAGCCATTTACTCATACGCTGGGCAAGCTCCTTCAGTTCTCCTCATATGTCACATAATAGGGGGGTGTAAGTCAAGTGGGCGATCCCAAAGTCAGGTGCCATTTGTTGCTCACAACACCACTTATAACGCTCAACATTTCTCAGCCCTTTGTAAGCTCTTTCATTTATACATTTTAAAATACATAAGCACTAAATCCCAGCCCCCAGTATTGCCAACAGAACCCCTTCAGTTTCTTTAAGTAGCTGCACATTGGTGGAAGGCATTTACTTGGTACCGAAATGCTTTTGATTGTTTGCCTTCTACAAGAAGACTGCATAACGACCAGAGGCACTAAGAAAAACCTTCCACACCTTCCAGCTCCCACCATTACTGCTTTTCTTGGTTTACTGATAGGGCCAGGTATCACACTTCAGACCAGACAACCTGGTTGGCCAGAAGCCTGAGTCTCCAAGAAAACCATGTTAAATAAAAAGTTGGAGGAGAAAAAAAAGAAAAAGAAGAAAAAAAGAATGTTAACTTTTTTTTTTTTTTTTTTCCTGGAACGTTAAAAGTGTTGACTTCTTATCAAAGCTACTTAGAAACACCTAAAGGTCTCTCCACTGAACATTAAGTCCCCCAAAGAAGATTTCAACTTTTGTCCTTGCAGCAAGTACTTTTTGTTCTGGTTATTCTGCCTTTATTGATGAAAAATGTACAGTCAACTACCAAAAAATTACTACCCAAAGTATATTAGTGTCACCAGAGACACAGTTCAGAACTCTCTCTTATCTCCTCCTGGTTTCATTGCTTTCTGGATGCACGTTTGTTTAAGCCTGCCCCTGAGTTAGGCTGCTGACACTGGTGTTATCTGTACCTTCTGAAGAACTGTTGTGATATCTATCCAGACTGCACTGATTAAGGGATGTCTGGACTTGAACATAATTACATTAAGGCAGAATGTAATTGTCTTGGTCTTAATGAGGAACAGATTTTATTGCTTTGGATATTTCCTTCCCTTCCCTACCTCCTTACATCTTACTTACAGAATATGCTTCTTTTTTTTTTACTGAAAAGTAACAAATTTATTTTTTAATTGAAATTTAGTTTAAAGCTATAGAAAAGTGTTAAATGTTTAAAAAGACACTTGCTAAAACTAGATTGAGTCTACAGTTTAAGTAATGGATAATTAGTATGGATATAGATGACAGTTGTTTTCTGCCTCTTCAAAAAGCAAATAAAATCACAGAAAGTACATGAAGAAAATAAGTAAATATGAACACTATCGAAATACTCATCTTTAAGTTAAAATCACTGTCTTTAGGATATTATCTGAAGAATTACTACTTGACAACCTATTAGCTATTTTGCTCTTTAATCTAGCGTTATGTGTATTACCTTTTGCAAAACATCATTTGCAAATGTTTAAGCTCAGAAACATGAAAAACTACATCTCCCATTATAAAAAACGTAGGGAATTATTCATTGGCCAATGCAGAGTAGGCATGGAAGGAAAGAACCATGTAATTGCTTCCCAAGTCACACCTTCTAAATAAAACAAAAGAAATCCCAAACCGATAGTGAATCAATGAGATTCAGGCACCGGAAGCACTGAAGTAACTGTTGGAACAGTGTAAGCCCATGGCCTGTAAACTCCCACCCGTTCCATATTTAAGAACAGCTGTGCACGTGCTTACAGAACATGTTTTCTAAAAGTATGCGCTGATCAAGTTCATAATTATATGAAATGAACAAATACTCTTCTAGAACTTATTCTCTGCAAAAGATAGAAAACATACCATTCCATCTTTATGCTCCATAATGAAAAAAATCCACACTTTTGCTTTCGGACAAACAGAATTAATTCTTTATTGACAACAGGCTGAAAATATTGTGTATTATGCAAATTAGTGTAACAATGCCCATAGCTAAATAAGCCAAATGGTAGGAGAAAAACGGTCTTTTGTTACAAATTGAAAAGGCATTGTACATCCATTTGACCTATGTTTAATCTTTACCATAGACAAATATTCCAAAGAAACAGTCTTCACAGCAATTTAGTTGCCTAAGAAACTATCAAGCTTCTCAGCTGCTGTTCACACGCTGCTATTTTCACACAACTTTGGTTTCCACGTGTTGACTACTTCTGTTCCTTTTTTTTTTTTAATAAAAGCACTCTGAGATCATAGAAAAGGCAATTCTGAAAATAGTTCTTTTAAGATTCCTGAGAAGTTTTCTGTTTCTTGTTTAGGGACCAAGATGATAAATGACCACAGACTATTTTCTAAAGCTTTAGTTACTGACATCCTTGCTCTGTTTCTGCTGTATATAATTATTGCAAATTTGGAAAAGATGGCACTGAGGTCACGTGAGGTTAATCTGATATATTACATGCCATTACACTACACAGATATCCTGACTTGGAAGCAGAGAGCCAGTGTCTGATGCCTGGAACAACTTCTCTATTAATGCAACTATGAAAAGCTTTTGGGTGGGCTTTTTTTGACAGTTAAATATTTATTTTCTTGAAACTTTTTAAAGTTTACAAAAGTGTCAACTTTTGGCCATTTCATGCATGGGGAATGATGTTTAGCTTATGGACTGGCTTGAAATTCTCCTGCAAAGCTTGCAGTGCCCACCTCATGGGCAAAGGGAACCTTGAACGGGCGGTAGCGCCTGCAGCACACGCTGCTCCCACACAGCCAGGGACCAGCCCCACCAGGCACTCAGGGGGATGTCAAGGGCTTTGCCAGCACAGAATACATCAACATGTGCAGCACCTGGGAAAGATTAACGGAGACCGTAGAGAGGAAACAGAAAGGAAACTGCAAAGCCAGAATCAACTTTTCCAAGGACTGAAAACTTCTCCTAGTGAAAGAAGTTGTACTATAAGCAGCCACATCAGTATTTTTTACTCAGTTTTCATAAAATCTTAATCTGCAAACTTTTTTTTTAAAGCAGAAAAGCCTATCCACAACTGTGCACGTAAGAATTTGCTGTATAGCCCTACAAGACTTTGTTTAGTTGTTTTTTTACATGCCCTGTAAATTATGAGACTTCACAAATACATCCAGAATTGGTGACCTGACTACATAAACATTGTTTTTCTTTCCTTCTCAAGTTGAGAGCAACAACTTTAATCCCTGCAGCTCAAGCAAGGAGATCGGTGCACGAAAAACAAGCTTTCCTGTCTTTACTCTGGTGAAATCATGCCACAGAAATCCCAAACCTTCTTTACATAGCAACTGACTGTTCCCTTGTCAGGCAATCCTCCTTCCTTTACACTACTTCTTCCCTCAGATAAACATCACTGTGAAATACGAGAGCACAGCTTAGAGGGCAGAAGCTTGAGCCTCTTTCCTTCTTCCTCTGTGGAGGATATTCAGGCCACAAACAGGTGCTCCAAGGACCAACGGAGCACACAGCGAGTGCACTGCCTGGCCTCCCATGATCAGCTCTGAGCAGGCCAAAACAAACCAGCTGCATCGTCACACTATTATAATTAAGGCACTTTCCTACCATTTGCACTACAACATGGCACTTCGAGTGCACGCTCCACACATGAAACAAGGTTTGAAGGTGCTTCTCTGCTCGGATGTATGTTAGAGACATCTTCAGCTTGGGAAAAACAGGCATAGCTTGCTGATCTGAGCAACACACAAGGAATGCTCTGGGGTTTGTTTCACATCAGTTGAGTGTTATTGTAGGATATTAAATTGTATTTCTACTGCACTGTACTTCAAACACATTCTGAAGTTAGTAACAACCTGGAATCATTACTTTATGTTACCAAGATATACTTGCTTAATTAAACTTATTCTACATTACAAGGTAATTGCAAAGTAGTAAGCTTATATTGCATATCTGAGTTTTTAATAATTAAAGAATAAAAATTGCTTAGGAAATACAGCTACGTGGTTTGCACTGACCAACATTTCACGGGGTACACTACACTTTCTGTCAGGCCTCAGCCAGGTTCCCTAGTAAATCTAAAAACTAGGTAATACAAAGGGAGTGAATCCTTACAGGCAGCCTCTGGACCACAACACAATACACCAAATGCCCAACAAACTTCTTCAGCGCTGTTCTGCACGGTTAGAGACAGCCCTTGTACAACCTCTTTTAAGCAGTTCACTTGCTTAAGAAAGTTTAGCCCAGGTTTCAGTCCCAGCTCCACCCCATGCAAAATTACTGACAAGTTAAAGTGAAGGTGTCTTGCAGGGTTCCTTAGGGCAGTCACATGGGCAACAGCATTACCACCCAAATAATCCTGCTGGCATAAAGAGAAAATAAAACAGCTTGCAGCAGGGCACAAGTGCTTCAGCTCCTCAGCACCTCCCCTCACAAACCTTTTCCACATTTCTCACCATGGTATTAAAGATCCTTCCTCTGCAAGCCAGTTCTGCACTGCAGACCCTGAGAATCAATATAATTTCCAACAGACATGGGCTCATTCCTTTGAACTGTAGCTGCTCATGACCCTCCAATGCAGTTTGTAAACCAGCAGTTATTGCAGGCATATTTTTAAGTCACCACCCATGAGTAAACAACCAGGAGGATTATATCCTGCAAGCCTCCTCAGATGATCATCTGTTGTCTCAGGTTTGGAACAACCCTACGAACTTCGGCAAGCCTGAAAGCAGTTGGGCAGAGGACGTCCAATGTGTCTGAAGGATCACATGGATGCATCTCACCCTCTGAACACATTTTCAGTCGTTCCTCTCTGTACATACAAAAGGGCCGCTCTTAGGGACAGCTGGGTGTAATCACTGTCCTAAACAACACAGCCTGAAGGCCTCTATAAGCAGGTGGATCTAGCACAAGAAATTTGGTTCATCCCTTCACCCAGACCCACAGACTCCAAACACTTCATGCATGAGGTCTGAAGCCTCTTCTCCATCAGCTCTAGGACAGAGACGGATTCCTGTATATGTGTACAATTAAGACAACGCTTTTTAAAAAACAACAAAAACCCACACATTCCTTTACTGAGAAAAAAATACTTGAAAAACATCAATATTTTGTTCCCTAAAATACATAAATAGAACATTTTCTCTGCCACCAGCTCAAATTTAAGTTTCAAGGCATGACAAATGAAAAATGCACACAACCTTTATTTTTAATAAAGTACTTTTCACCAAAAAAAAGTCTTCAGTCACTGAAATATGGAATGACTGTGGCAAAAGAGCATGAGTCAGCGCATTGCTGTCAAACTTCAGAATGCCTTTATTTTACCTTTCAGCAACAGTAATTAGAAACATATCCTTCTTTCACTGTAACTGGACAGACCGCAACAGAATGGTTATCGCATGAGACTTGACTCAAATTCAGACTACCTTCACATTTGTGAGCTCCTTCTCTCTCGCTTCTAGAGGAAGGAAAGGGAATCGTGAGAGATGCAAACCATGGGAGCCCCAGATCACTGAGATGTGCCAAATGCAGTGGGTACCTGAGCCGTTCAGCCTCTTCACGCAGAGCCTGTGTACGTAACTACAGAAAAGTCAATCTGCCTGTGCCTGTAGAGGAGAAATAATTAACAAGCAGGTCTTGAGACAGTCTCTAGCTTTCTGAGTAATTCTGTATCCTAATGCGAATGTACCAACAATGAGCAGTGAAATAAATGAAGCAGTACAGTACATGAGCAGGGGTGTTTTTATCTGAACTGGTAAAATACTATGACACAGGGAGACATATCTTAAAACAAAACCCTGATAAACTTAGGAAATAAAAAAGGCAGGGCCCTCCAGCAAGGTAACTAACAACACACCCTCAGCTTTAAAACCTGTAAAGAATTACTGGTTTATAATGTGTTTACTCTTGTGCTTGTTTTAAAAAAGTAGGACTGTGATGTGAGAGCCTGTTGCAGCATGTCTGCCACTGTGCTCAACAAGAACTCCGGATTCTGGCCTAAAGTCAGGCTTTTGGAGTATAATTATAGCAAGAAAGACAGCTGTATCCTCAAGATTCTGATTTGAGAAAAACGTAGTGTCTTGTATAGATAAAGTGCAATAGACAAATGCTTATCTTCTGAAGACTGAGAGGGGCAGGGTGAGCTTGAAAAGGCCAAAGGCACAGGTAAACCCTGAGCTCTGACAAGACCCATCTGTCCTGCCGGTGAAAACAGCCCTTGTGAACGGGGCCCTGCAACCTGGGACTGGGGAGCCGCTGGGGAGCTGCGGTCAGACCCTCAACCCCATAGCCCAGATCCCAGGGTGCTTCACCAGCGGCCACTCCTGGGCTCTCTTTTTCCAGTGACCGAGGATGAAGCAAGCAGCAGCCAAATAAATGGCAGCAGCCGTCCCCTGCCAGGCATGGCATCTGCAGGGGGGACTCTTTCCATCACACTGCCACCCCACTGAACGGGGAGGCAGGTGTGGTTGCTCCTCTGGCACAAGAAGAAACTAAGTGGCCACCCCAGCCAGAAAAATCAGGCACTACCCATCTGTGGTATGGATTAAGCTCTCCGATAGTACTACTGCATTTATCTATACCAGTAAATCCATGAATGCCCTTTGCAGTTTATTTTGCAGTGATAGAAAATCCTTCGAATAGATAGTGAAAACAGAATTTGATTAAGAAAGATTTTTAAGGTTCCAGTGATATTTATCTTTTTAAGATGGTTTATATTCAATTTCATCTCCGTTATTACTCAGACATCTATTTTAAGGTCAGCAGCTAAGGAGATTAAAAAAAAAAAAAAAAAAAGAAACATAACAAACCGTTGGTTAAATTTTATTTACTTGTTACAAGTAATGATGTAAGAGAGCGCCTTGTTAAGTTTGTTAGGTTCTCCACCTCCATCTATGAATGAAGTATGGCTCTGGAGATTAAGTGATCAGATTCCTGACCTGATCCCCACCAGAGGGGTCCTGTTAGTATTTTACTACTTTAGTACTGACTCCCCCAATTTTAGGGATGGTCTAAAAGGGAAGAGTACCAGCTTCAGTTCCAGAAGCCAGCTGCATGGGCAACCCAGACAGACCAGTTTGCCGTCCATCAGAACTTTCAAGAAACGATGGAGTAGCCTTCCTCAACCAGCACTCTGGGTCACCTTCAGCACAGCTGTGCTGAACAGATAGCAGCGCCAGCCCCAGAGGAGTCAACAGATAACAAAATAGAACAGGCAATAAATTATGGTGTTTTCCAAGAAAACGTTACAATTTGCTGAACGTTCTCTGGTCCAAAGCAGTTAAAGAGACGGTTGTTGATAATGGATGAGTCTAGGTTTCCTCTCTAGTCCTCAAGTCATGTAATACTCTGGCTGCCACCAGTCTCACTAAGTACTTCGTAGCACATGGACCTAAACTTGTGGGCAGAGGATTGCTAACAATCTAGAAAACAATTCTTGCACCTGGTTCTTTTGACACCCCTTGCATCCTGCTGCTATCAGCACAACATTCACTGAGTAACATACAGATCCCAAGTGATGTTTTTCCTTCTACAGGTGCATTTTGAACAAATAAATGGAAGGAGACCCTTCCAAAAGATGCACTGAAAAGCATCCAAAATTCAAGGCAATGCTTCCACTAACCCTTGATTTATATTATTTAATCCCTTTCAGCAAGAAGGATAAATTGCAACAAAAGTCACGCTTCAGTTATCTTCAGGGCTAGTTGTTTAAAATTATTAGAACAGTAAGGCTATAAATACACATCCTATGAAGGTAAGTATCAGCAAGAAAGATGGACAAGTGTTTTTCTCTAAGGCTTACCACTTGTTCGAATGCACAAATCAGTATTTTCTTTCCAAATTCCAAGGCAAGAGCATCTTTGGACACAGCATTTTACTGACACAGAAAAAGCTTTGACAAAAAGACTGCACAGTGAAGAGTACATCATTTCCTAACACTCGCTGTTTTGCTAATCTCCAGCTAGTTGATGCTTCAGTATCCAAGTTTTCATTAAAAAAGTGGCAGATTTCAAGTCATTTTGGTTGAAGGGAAGAACACAAAGCAAACAGATCCCAAGTCACACTGACTATGTATCAGTGCCTGCTTCAGCAGCAAACCAAAGGCACTTGCCATGAAACACCAGTTACGTGCAGTGAGCCATCGCAGAACAAGGCTCCACATTGCAGACAGCTGCTCGCCACCTGCACCCTCACAGAGCCACCTTAATTAAAATCTCTCGCCTCCATGATTTAGACTGTTGAGCTTACGCAGACTGTTTGCTTCTTTTACTAACTAAAGACTTTCTCAGGGGTTATCATCACCCTAAGGAAAATCTCCTCTCAAATTTACATGTTTTTTACATGAGAAGCTGCTCGCAGCAAGAATATTTAAGTGACTCGAGTCAACATATTAAAACAACACGTACAAGTGCACATAGTTGGAGGCTCCTATTGACACAAAACCAGATTAGCACATTAAAATTAAAGGGGAAGCTTGAGGGCCTGAAGTTTTCCTGTCTCTTCTCCAGGAGAAGCAAGCATTTGGAACTGGGGGACACGAGGAGAGAAATAGAAGAACCTGCTCTTGCGGCTACTAAGGAAAAAAAAGGAAATATTTCTGAGTGCCTTCTCAAGGAAGGCAAGTGGGGCTTTAGCCCATTCTCTATTTGCTGTCTGTTCCCCAGCAGCAGCCCATGAGCTAATGAAGAGGATGAAGCCAATGCCTCCCCAAGCTGGACCCAGGATGTCAGGCTTTAGCTGAGAGAGGATTTTGGAATAAGACATGATCTTTTCATGGCCGAGGTGGAAGGGGTCTAGCAGCCTTGCATACTCCCTGAAAGCACATACTCGTTGGCTTTGCAAAACTCAAGACTGTGTGAATCAGCCACCAGTAGCACTCTCAGTTTTCTTGTGCAGCTTCTTTCATGTCTAAGGTAGCTCCTTTCCCTTCCCCATTTGTACCATGCAGTGAATATTCATCTGCCTTTGAAGCTCAAAAGACTTTACGTTTGTAGTGAGGCCTCGCCATTTCAGAGGACACTGCTAACAAACAGCACGACTGAGGCACACATCCAGGCCAAGGAGTTTTAGCATGTGCTGGCACTCAGCCTCCAAACTCCAAATGACTCTCTCAGTTTAGAGATCCCTACCAGCTGTAGTAAACTAAATAGGATTAAAGCTTTCCTATGTTAACTTGGACTGTGAGTTCATATTGTAACTAGATTAATAATTTGAATTATTAGACTATTAAAACAGCATTTGAAATACAATAAATTCTTGACTTCAAATATAGCTATTTATGGCCACCATAAGTGTGATTGATGCATTCTTTGCTAAAGAAACTAATAGTTACACGAAGCTCCTTCACAGAATATTCAGATCTTTTCCATGCTTTAAAAAAATGGAAATATTTATTTCATCTTTACCATGTGGCAATCAATGAGTGTCAGACTGCCAAAATATACAAGATAAAAAGCCCAACATGGGTCAAAGGCTAGCAGACGGCTGATCCCTTTTCACAGCTGTATTTCCTGCTATTCGCTTCAGCAAGGAAAATACATAAAAGGACACTGTCTGCATTCATTCTCTGAACTCCGTCCACTTAGTCTAGTAGCAGTTTAAATAGTACAAGGTTCAGTTGCAGGCACACATGGACAAAGCTAACCACCATCATCTTATTTCTTTAATTCCTTTCTCAAATACCACAGCAGTACCTGGTAGGAACCCACAGGCTACACATACAGGCCTGTTCTCTTCACCCCCCTAGCTGAAACAGCAGTACTTTTTAAAAGCTGTTGGCACTAACAAAGTATATTAAATAATTGAAAATCAACTAAAGTGGTGTTGCCCTGAAGGTATCTCTGCTTTTATCAAGAGCTACAGCAAAATAAAAACGTCTAAGTTGACCATACACTGTTTTATTTCTTCCATCTACGGAAATATTTTTTGACAACACAGGGAATTTAATAGAAGATAAATGCCATAGTTTCTTGCAACTAAAAAGGAAAAATAGGCTAATGCTTACTTGTCACGAGTCCACCGCTCTTTCTTTTAAAAGCCACCGAGATGCACTGGAAGTTAAAGCCTACTGTGGAACAGCAGCATAAACAACTTCTCAGTGAGTACAAGAGTTGTGTGCCATTCCAAAATTCAGAAACAGGCCTTCAGAAAATATTGCTCAGCCTCAAAACTAAATGTCAACGTCTTGATTCTTCCACTGTTCCCACCTGGGGCACTCCAGACCCATGCTCTACAGCTCTAACAGCACCACCAGTCTGCCCTTCCTCTTAGCCAGAGAGTCCTTCTCAAGCACTCACAGGCCAGGATTACCGGGAGCTAACTCCGTGCTTTAGTGTGCAGCTCAGGTCATAATTTTAGTGGAACCACAAGTACACTTGTAGAACAAAAAGGCAACAGCAGAACCACAACTTCAGGCCCCGCATCCATTAAATTTTACAAGTAGCAGTAATACAGCAGGACATTTTCTCTAATATGTTATGGACAAATTTAGAAATCTATCAATGGAATAATTACAAGAAACATGTAAAAATTAATTACATCTGTATCCATCAGCATATTTATGCCAACACTGTAACCATGTGGTATCTAAGCATCTTACAGAATTTATGACCAGAAGAGAGCATTAGTATCATCTTCTCTGGCTTGCTGAATAATACAAGTCATAAAACTATACAATAATTTCTACATCAAGCTTGGTGCAGCTAGAGCCTTGTCTCCTTATTAAAAAACTAACAGTTTAATATTGAGCAAAGAGTAATTCAACACATCCTTAAAATTGCTTTTTGCCTTAATTGGGAAAATACATACCCTACTACATGCAAATTTCAGCAGTTGCAGCACCCAGCCGAAGGATTATCATCATCAACGCAGTTCAAAAACTTCAGTAAACACTATATTTGTATACACTCTTGAACATTAAGGTTGATGAGCAAGCTGGACAAAATAACTGTACTGCATAGTGAACAACTTGGGAAGTTCAACGAATTTTTTTCTTCAGGAAAAATAAGGTCCTTTCCCAAATTTCAGCATCAAAGGCAAACAGTGAAAAGCTGCCCTTTCCATGGTAGCTGAGAAGGCTAAAGCAACAACTAAAGCACCAGACAGCATGATGCCACAGTGAAAATGGAAGATGAACTGCAAACAAGAACCTGTCAGCTGTTACGGCTTTTAGTGCTGTGCTGAAGTGCCCATAGAGCTGAAGTGCCTCTAGAACTTGCCTTGCACACAAGGCACCTGGCATCTTACCGGAAAATGCATCTCAAGAGAGACATACCAAATTGTATGAGAGAACAAAACTTACTACAGCTTTTGGCCAGGAATCCAAAATCAGAACTGGGATTTATATTTGTCACTGTGAAGTGATACACGCCGAGGTGTTATAAAACCAAAACACAGCTGTTATTTGTCTGGACCACTTTTTATACTGCCAAGGAAAGCTCCTCTGTGCTATAATTAGAGAGCAGACATCCCAGAGCTCATTGGACTTGAAGTGCCATTATAAATTGTGAAACTTTCCACTAAAGATCATGCTGGATATGATTCACTAAAATGGGGAGGGAAGAAACTTCTTTAGTTACTGCTCTGAAAAGCAGAATTATTAGCACTTAAGGTGATGACTGGAGTGAGAAAGTAGGAAACATCTGCCTTTCTTGCTCATACAGAGAGCCTGAGCAGGAGTTTCCCTCTCAAAGGCCTCCCTCCAAACCTGACATCTCTCATGTATGGGGCAGAACTACCTGAACCCAAAACAACTTCTCTGTTCCTTGTCCCTTCCCTTTCATGGAGCATGTAAAGACCTCTGGATGGGGAGGAGTACTGTAACTTCTGATTAGTGTGTTGGTTTTTTCAGCTGAACATAAAAAACAGACATTTGGGGCTTTTCCATGCAGTCAGACTTTGGTGAGCTAGGGAGCTGAGATTCATAAATTCATGGATGATAAGCAAATTGCTCGGTGACTTCACTGCTTTTGGTTCAAAGTCACTACACCAAAATCATAAATTTTGGCTTCATGTTGAAATGTCTGATTTTAATGATATCCATATCTGTGTGTATCTCTAGACTTTACAGTAAGTTCTACATTCAACAATGAGTTCAACTGCATGCTAGTTGCAGTGCCAATAATTATGTTCTTGAGGATGATTTCTTTCTCCTTAGTGATTAATATTATAAGGAATTATTTGGTCCCATTGAGAATATTCTGAACATAGAGAACTAAAGAATTACTGCTTAAATAAACATTTTCAGAGAATAATTAGTTGTGTCATAGGGTAATGGTAAAGCACTAAAAAGTAATGACGTTTAAATTGTACAGTTCCTCTCCTTCAGGGTTTCCTTGAAAAGATCTTGCACACCAGCCTACTTTTTGTGAGGAATCTTTAGACTGGTACAAGATGGCAGTTTACATACATGTATCTGTGTACCTGCAGCCATTATTAAAGCATACAGAATCACTAATTTAGCAAAAAATTACAGTTGCATTTCATAAGGTCCAAGGTATGGTTTGCTGGGACAGTCTCCCAGCTCATGTTTGATTACTTGCACATGACATGCTGAATGACACTGGATGATGGAAGCAGGCTGAGTCCATAACACCAATTTTAGTAGAGGACCTGATGACCTTTTTCACCTTCAGCTGTAGTGCAGTTAGGGGCATAAAGGTAGCCCTTGTTTTCTTACAATCTGAAACGTCTCTAAATTTTAGAAATTGTATGGAGTTCCTAGGCTTGTGGAAACTTCTAACTTGTTGACAGCACTCCTCGTGTAGGTGTCAGCTCCTATTTGATAGATCGGAAGAATTATTAAGCTCAAAGTACAAGAATACCCGTATCTTTAGCAACAATTGCTAGCAGTTTGCACTACTGTTTGATGCATGCAGTAGATTCAGAACAACACATCTGCTTCTTTACAAGATAATTTGAGATATTGTACTTCCCCATAGTGGTCCCAAAGGGGAATGCATCACAAATTGTATAGAAATTTAATCATACAGCTTATTCAGCTTGCCTTCCTATTTCTCTCCTTTCTTGGGCTAAGAACTGATGGGGTCCAATTTGTTGTCAGATATTATCCCCTATCACTGTTGGAAGTTGTGATTCACAGCTGTATTTTTAAAATGAATGCTTTCGTTGGATACATCCATTGCATCTCAGCGTGTTTTACTGAAGTCTGGCAAACTCGATTGCACCATAAATTCTATACATTTCTGAATCTTCACGTAGCACTGCAGACCACATTCATTTCATAAGCCCTTCAAATGTTTTGCTGACATGAATTTCTGCACAAGATTAATTTCATTTACAACACAGACAGGTTTTGGGATGGTTTCAGTGGTGCCAAGTTTGTGCACACACCCCCTCTAACCAGAGAGATCCTGTTTAAATTTTGTTATTGCCAGTGACCCATGAAGCCAGTGGGCTACCACCTAAACAAGCATAGGAACATGAATAATTCAAACTTCAGAATATTCAGGCACAAATCTAGTCTCACTTCAGGACACAAAAATCAATGGGTTACAACTCTTAAGAGTAACCCAGACCAGCAGCCATATTTCAGTTTCACATGCTGTCAAAAAGTTGAATGTGAATACAGTACCACTGATTCAATCTCATTGAAAATGATGCATCGAACACACAAGAAAAAACAACCAACCCAAAAACATTTGGAAGGTATTACACTAAAAAGGACAGAGCAGTAGTAACTCAGAAGAGAGAGAATTCAATGAAAAGTCAATGAAACAGGCTCAGCCTACCAAAAAAATTAAACCGGGTATTGTAAACTGCATGACAATCCCCTTCCTCACATCATTAAAAGCAGTGATAGCAGAAAAGCAAGCAAACTAACATTACTGCATTGGATTTATATATTTCAGTGACCATCTTGGGAAAAATCCATCTCCGTGGAAAGAGTGTTACATGTGAGATACTACACTATACTGATAAAACAACCTGACTCGAGTTTTGCTGCCTTGAGTCAGCAGCTAGCTCACCAGGTCACAGACTACTCTAAACAGCAAAAGTCTGCAGTTGCTGGAGACAAACCTTGGAAAAGTAGTTCTCCTCGCTTCAGTGGCTTTGCTCATACCACCACGTCTCATCATTGCTGTCAGATCTGGGTGATCAGGGATAGGGGGAAGCACTCGAAGTTACAGCATGAAGACGGGGAACAACACTGATGCTGAAAACAAAATGAAATCTCTGGGGGTACCAAAAACTTGAGGTAAATTAGCAGCACTTTAGCATGCAACTTTTGACACACACACACACACAAATCAGCATAGATCACATCTATGTAAAGGAGTCGTTTCTGCAGAAACAGGATTCCATCTTTTGTTTTGCGAAAGAGCTTGACTAGGACTGCACAATTGTCACTTATGTAAACATTTACAGTCAAATAACACTTCATTATCCTACAACTTGTTTGAGACAGCTGTCAGGTGCCTTCTCAGTACTGATTTATTAATAGTAATTAGCCAGGTATTTTGAAAGAAATTTGGTAGCAATCATAGTGCAGATTCCAAACTCATTTTGCAGACCTGGAACACTGATGTGCTGGGTCCTGCTGCTTTTCCTATTAAACATTAATAGGGAGAGCTGTGAGACTGGGCATCTGGTAACATTGCACACACCATGTAAATACCTGTTTTCTTTGCCTAAAATGTAATGGTGATCTTGCTAAGAACACCAAAGGTAGCAATTTCTAAACCTCTCTGGAGTGCAACATAGAAAACTTCAGCTAGTATTAAAAGCAGCTTGCTCTGACAAAAAGTTTTACGCTTGCTTTTGAATATGTCTAGTACGTCATTGCCACACAGAATGAATATTTTCCATTAAAAAAGCCCCCAAATTATTGTAGCTTGTATAACTAGGTAGAAACCAGAGGGACATAGAACAAGTCTGCTGTAGAAAAAGGGGACTTTTTCTCCTTTGGTCGATTGTTTAAAATGAATTAAACATGATCTAACCTTCACTGGCTTTTTAAACTGTATTTGGCCTCTTTTTTTTTTTTTTTCCCCCAAGGCTTTTTATGAGTAAGTAAATTTTTAAAAAAGTATAAAATGTTACAAAAGAAGAGGGTGGAGGGGAGGGAGGCAGCAGGGAAAAAAAAAAAAAAAGAAAAAAAAAAAAGGAAGGAAAAAAACCAGGCCACATAAGAGCTGGAACATGGATGATTCAACATGATTTCAGACAAGATTTTCCATCATCCCTGTAGTCTTGTCTGCAATAATTTGAGTATATGAAGCACGGACTGAAAGGATCCCACACTTTGTGCAGTGTTACAGCACTCTTGCACTAGATACCACCGGGATCATTTGACCTCATGTTGCAAAAAAACCTCTCTTTTTTTTCACTAAATTTTGTTCCAGCTGAAATCTTAATTCTGCAATAAAAGCAGCAGATATTCTCATTTGCCAACATTTTCCATGCATTTCTGGCCTCTCAGTAAGGTTAAGAGGGGAAAAAAAAAAAAGGAAAAAGCATCATCACTTCCCAGGTGTTGCACCTCCTTTGTACAAAACCGTGCTATTATCAGTAAAAGTGATCAGATCTACAAAAACATAAGCTGTATTTTCGTATCTATAGTAGCTGGTACACTCCAGTATAATCATTAAGCCATTATCCAAGACGATGGGAGCGGCAACACTCCAGATAAAGGAAAAGGCAGGTGGTACATATCCCGGGATCAGCAGGGCAGATGGATCACTAACCTGTGTTTGGCAGGGACAGCCCTGAGCCACACCTCGTCAAACCTGCCAGAGACAGGCAGACTCCTGCACTCCCCATCTCCACGGCCAACTCCCCAGCGTTCTGCACATACAGGGCACAGAGCCGGACCCCGACTGATCGCGCATGCTTGTGCCAAAGGCAATAAGCCCTCCCTGAGTAGTCAGAGCAGGAGGAGGCACTTTGGACCAAGGGACAGGGCTCATACAACCTCCAGCAAGTTCACAAGAGCCCAAACTCTCACCTGCCCAACACTCCTCCCGAAAGGATGGATGCAGGAGCTGTGATAGATAGTAAATTGTTTGTTCACCAAATTTTGTTAAAAATAATGGAAATGTATGTTGCCACATGAGCTATGCAAGGCTAATATTGCTACAGTGTGTAAGACTAACCGCAAGCGCTTAGCTGAGAAAACATGATAAACCAAGATTGTATAGGAGACATGAGGGCACTCCCTTATCAGAACTTTAACAGTTGAAGAGGCCTGTAGAGACATGTCAAAGAAATACCCTATCAGTTGAAGAGGCCTGTAGAGACATGCCAGAGAACTACGGAGGCTGCGCAAAGCTTCGGGGTGAAAAGTTCAACAACGAGGAAGAGGAGGTACTTCATTCCTGCGCCCACCGCCCAGGGCTCTGCGACCACCACCCAGAACTATTGAAGTTTACTACGCAGGCTCAAGTGGGAAGAAACCTCATTATAATACGAAGCGGGAGTAGGTGGGGATAGATCATGAATATGTATAGGAGTCTCATTAATATGTAACACTTTGTAGCATATAAGGAAGGCGAGAAGCTGCAAAAGGGCGCGCCGTTGGTGGAGTTGCACTCCCCGGCCGCCCAGCGCTGCAATTTGCTTATGCCTTGCTTGCTGTAATTAGTAAATTTTAATTGGATACTACTTCAATAAATTGTGTGAAGTCAATTTATAACAGGAGCCACCATGCATTTCTCTGCCTGCTGAAACAGCGCTCCTCTTTCCCTCTCTGGGAGGCTGCGCTCAGGACTCCCACCTACCATGCGCAGCCTGGACCAGGCTCTCCCAGACAAATCCCAGCCAGATGTTCATTACTGTTGGGAGTGCACAGGGCCGTCCAGGCAATGTGCACGCCTAGAGTATATCCAATCGCTACTGTTACAGAGGGTCTCAAATAAACCATCAACCACCAAAAATAAAAAAAAATATTATTAACAGAATTAACTAGCTCCCCGTAAATGACAGGTTCGAATGTCAGTTGAGAACTGAACAACTTTCTAGGGTTTAATGGCAACCTGAAACGCATAACATAGCGCAACTCCCTATGGTTTAAACAACCCAAAACAGAACAAAGCCCCACTCCCTGGGGTTTAACGGCAACCCAAAACGCTCCATCACCCACCTGACGAGTGAGGGCTCTCAGCCTCGAGGACCTGCCCAGGGCAGCGTGGGATGAAGTAAACTCTCTTCCTCGGCCTGCCCTTTTGGTGACCCCGAACTTCGCTCATGTGTCTACAAACAACTTCTTTTTGGGCCCAGATAACTGTAAACAACTGTAAACAACTGAACAGAACCAGTGGGACCGGCCGTTAGAACACGGAGTCAGGATGGCTTTGCAAAAAACAAAGAGAGCTATTTACACCTTACATCACCCTGCCCCCTCCAACCTGCAGTTATACAAAAACAGTCAAAAATACATCTAAAAAGAGCAATATTTTAACCTTATTTTACACTGTGCAAAACCATATGCTGAGGTAGGTGAAAATGGACTAAAAAGTCCTAACATTATTTTATAATAACACGAATCATGTGAACTTATTTCACATGAGCAAGGGACAGGTGTTTGGTATCAGGACATGACATTTTTGAGTCCTGTATGTAAAGAGATGAGTTAATCCCTTGTTCGCTGGAAGAACAGTAGCAGTCTCCAGTCCGTATGAAAAACAAACAAGAGTTTGGGTTTAGGATTTGCTTTGGGGGGAGTCTTCAGGAAAATTCACTGCCTACACATTTGTACACTTGAAAACAATATTGGGAGAAAGATTGCAAAGTTTAAATACCTGCATGTTTCTGAAACTTACTTTCTTCAGAAAATTCCCGTGTTTCCCATCTCTCTTCTGAAAGATAACATCCATCCCTTCCACATTTCTGAAAGTTTGGACAGAGAAATTCAGATGTCTTCCCAGTTCTACTGGAAGCCTTGCTAGAGCTGCTCCCACTGTCAGGCAGGTGGATAAAGCTGAACCAGTTCTGTGGGACTACAGAGTTTTGGAACTTGGAAAAAACAATAATTTCCATGGCTAAAACAAGCAGCTTTTATGAAGAGGTATGTAATATAACAAAGCCAGAAACAACAGTCAAAGACATTTTTAAGATTTGACATCAAAAACCTTTGCTAAGCTGCTTCATTTTGCCAGTGCAGTTTTTTAACCTATCGTGGACCTAAGTAGACACCAAAACCAAGATGTAATATTGCCTTTCTCTTAAAATATGAAATGCAAATGGTGTGCCTTATGTGAGCCATGAATTCTTCTCTATCAATAGAAAACTTCAGAGACAACAGTAAACAAATCTTCAATTCACAGATTGAAGCGTTGAGTAATGTGCAGAGCACGAAAGGAAATGGTTGTTCATTCTGTTCCGAAACAAGGACAGAGAGTCATGTAAAGTTATGAGGAACAAAGTTGTTTCCAGAATACATAGTTCTACTGTGAACGTGTTTGTAGATGTACAGTGTTCAAAAAAGGAACTGGAAGAATTCAAAGATGGCACCTTGGTCTCAGAAAGTTCCTAAGCCACAGCCCTGGGTACTCAGAGAGCATACTTAAGAAATATACTTCCTGCCTTTCCTCTTCTAGCTGATCACAACTGCCAACATCTGACTTGGAGAAGAAATCTTTCTTTCATGCTTTAAAACACCCATTTACAAAAAGTGGGTTGTTTTTTTTTTTTCCTTTATAAAAAGAAACAAGAATATATGGATCACAGCCAAACTACTACTTAATATCATTTTGATTAAAGGTCACAGGAAAACTAGAAAAAAAATGAATGAAGGATTTGCAGTTGAATCCAGCGTACTGTACTCACTGTAGCCTGGATTCAGGCCAGGCTCCGCGCGGACATAGTATTAGCAGATGGTCTCCTAATGTCAGCAGATGATAAGCAAGCACCACCCTCACCCTTCCAGACCTCTCTAAACCTTTTGATACTGTTAATCAAGCAATGCTGTTGCCCTCTCTAAAAGGTTCACAGGAGTCGGGCTCTAAGTCCATCACTGAGAATGCCCTGTATGACCACACATTAACAAGACACTTAATAGTGTGGGCAAGATTACCTAACAGAAGCTGAATCCAAGTGAAAAAAGAATGCTGTATCAGAGAACAGAAGGAAAAAATTTACATCAGTAATGTATTTTGTTTCAGTGACACAAATTCACCGAGAAAAGTTGCTCTTGGATTTACCATTTCAATTAAGCTCTTGAAAACCAGTAACACTTAAAACCAGTATTGACAGCGCTCCTTGCATTAACTGGAACCATCCTCTTAGTGAAGAACAGTCTGGCCTCCTCTATGTTCTCTTGGTTTCTTTTATTCAGGAATCCAACGTTTCTGGTATCCATCCTTCAGCCCTTTGAAAACTCCAGAAGGAACAACATATTCCTGCGCTCTGCTTTGGCTTCCTACAGAACATTAGAGTAGGCTCAATTTTTATCTTTAAGGCATTCAGTGGCCTGGTTTCTAGCTTCAAAACATCTTAGAAATGAGCTCCTTAGGCATGAAAGACTTCAAAGTATGGAGAGTATAAAGAACATCTATCCAGGGCACAGTTGCCTTAGAGGTCAGTCCCAAACTGAAATAAAAGACCAGCCCTGCCCTTTTCAAGTTGGCTGAACATACATTTACTTTAAAAAGACAAAAATTATGAAGCAATAAAAAACAAAACCTGACAAGACAGTAATTAGTTACAATGAAGGTGAAATGACTTGGTCGTACTATTTGGTACAAAACTCACAGGAATAAGTGTATTGTGACAAAAGCAGGGAAAGAAACCATATGAAGCATCCTGTAAATGAAAAGAAATCTCTCACTGTCTCAGCATCCCTGTCTTTGTAGCACAGATTTCTGGCTCATGTTGGAAGCGTCAAGTATAAGATACTGTAAGGATCATGGTAGAACGCAAGGTCATAAAACAGGAAGCCAAACTTACACCATTAGAGTTATGTTCTTCAAATGGTATGTTTCTTGAGGAACTATAAATCTGCCTCAAATTTTATTTTTACCGCTTATTGCTGTCTCAAAAACATATGCACAAAGTTTTCAAGGTTCAACCCTACATATACTGAGCGAAAGAAGGACAATTAATAATTCATATTGAAAACTATTGTTAGGTCTTCTTTATTTTCCCATATAAATGTTATAAATTAATTTAGGAGATTATATTTTACTGGTTTTTTATGTCAACCATTTTCATGTCACCTTTTATCGGATGTTTTTCGCATTGACGAGCAATTGAGCACTAAATAACTTGTTAACCTGATTTTTAGTTTCTTTTTTCCCTGGTTATGACTGACTCCAGTCTTGCTTGTGCTGAAAGATAATTTGGCATTAATCATGCACTTTGAGTGTTCTCTGAGTTCAGCTGTCTCACAGAGATCACATTAAGTTAATGATATGAACATACTGAAAAGGACAGCAAAACAGAACAAAAAAGCCAGCAAAATCGTCTCTACTGTCATTTTCTCTAAGAGGTGAAGGAAAATGAAGCAAACATGGTGGGGAGAGGGAGGCAAGATGTCTAGAATTGATTCTATTCTCAGTGTTCAAGCAAACTGTGCCTATGGTAATAGTGGAAAACATTGATTTAAAAACATTTGTTTTTAGTAAATTACCTACATTTTCTTGTGATAATATTGCAACCTTTCTTGGGAAGCATCCCAGTAAACCCATGAAGGTATCAGACTTTGCTTTCAGAAAGGATATAGATCTCAAAACCACAGATTTGCATGTCCTCAAGTCTTCCCTTGCTGGATGGATTCAGTTCAGTCATTTCCCCCAGCTCAACGTTAATCCACACCATGCTTGGCCATGCATTCAACACAACCCTCATTTTCACACACAGATCACTGGGTAAAGAGTTCTGCTTTTGGCAGAGAAGATACACATGTTGCTGTCAGTTGGCTGAAGTGCTTAAATCTGACACAAAGGGAACCTCTGCTGATGGCACACCCAGGTCACTTTTCTGGGCAAGGCATTTTATCCTTTTATTACAGTCCTGTTCACCTGTAAACTTTCAAGTGTTCTTCACAACTTGTATAACTTTCCCCTCCCAATAATTCTATGGCCTTCAGGCAAGATGGTGAAAAAGATTTTTATTTCACATTAGTTGATTATGAATGTGAAAACACAAGTAATACCTATTAAGAGATTTTGCTCTGCAAAAGTCTTTCAGAATGTCAGCCCAAACCAAGCTCCACTGACGCTGCTTTACAATCAAGCCTCTTGTACTCACCTTGCTACTGTTAAGTGCTGTGAAATGCTTTTTCAGGGTCCTGAAGGGAAGCATAAAGCAGAGGATTCCTGCAGGGATGAGAGTGCACTCAGGAGGCAGCATGCAGTCTCTGTGCTACAGCACTGCAGCTTTAGAGCATCTGCCCCTCAGGGCAGGACCTACTCTTACTTTAGTTCATACAACGGTGTAGCCCATCCCACCAGCACATGACAAAATAAACTTGCTTCTCAGTATTACCTCCCAAAATCTGCTCTTTTTCTTCTTTTTGCAGTATGTGTCTAATCCTTGCACCTCCAAAGAGACTGCTGTGTGTGGGGACACAACTGTCAAGGACCTGGTCATGCCTCAACAGGGTTTACGGGTGGGAAGAACATGACAACAGAATACACAGGTGGAGAGGGAGGGTTTTTGGAGGAAGAAGGGTTGGAGAGGGCTGGGTTTATACTACAAAGGAAGACTCAAGGTAGAATAATTCCTTATTCATAAAATACTTTTCTCCTATCTCTGCTTTTTGTGGATACTGTAACAAGAAGGGAGATGAATTTCACCATGAGATAGCTGACAACACGCTAAAAGAGAAAGATCCAGGGCATGCTGAATTCAGATTCAGACCCTAGAACTGTAATCAAAAGAAAGGATTGTTCTTGCCTCCGGCTGTGAATTAATTCCCCTTTTCTGTCACTTAAATGATTGTGGGTTGTTTGGGGTTTTTGTTTGTTTGGTTTTTTACATTGTGCGTACACAGAGATATTATCTAAAACTAAATAAACAGGATTGGCTCCTAATGCCATTCCTGCAAGATGTCTGTCGATTTCATATAAAATCATTCTGGTTGCAAATGACTCAAACAAAAAATACACACACTGAGGACATGAGAAAAGATTACCTTAAACTTGAGAAAAGAAACAGCTGACACCTTACGTGACCTCTGTGGAAGTCTGGCAGGATTGACCTGTCTTGCTAAGGTCCCGTACGGCAAGCAGATCAGTCATTGACTTTTCTTACTGGGAAATGTAAAGACCATTCCTTCACTAGTTTTAAAACTAAGGGACGCCTGTATGTGTATACACACTCACAATGCATTTTATCTGGGTAGCTTTTAAATTTTGCCATTCCATTAGGCTATAATAGCTTTGTCAAATGAGCTAAGTCTTGTGACTCTTGGTAAGAAACTTCTCTAAAGTTGGAAAACATTATATGGAGCTAAAGCACATCACATCAAAAGCCTACACAGTACTAAATTAACATAATGTGATAAGATACAATGTGACATAACATCTTCATAAACTTAAGCATGTCAGAAAATAAAATATCTATCAGCTTGTCCTGAATCTAATCCATATTTAATCAGCTAAATCACTAGCCAGCAACTTTGAAAATTTATTTAATAACACCATCACCAATTGTCTACAGTGACCCAATTAGAACTGTAGAAACAAGGTTAACAAAACAACAAGACAGAGAACGTTTGAGCCTTCAGTAGCTCTCCATGAATGAACTAAAAGCCCATTTTCAGGGCTTGGCATTATTTTAACATGAGCAGAATGAATACTTTGGTGACTGTTGTGTACACAAAAAGCTAAGCATATTTCTTTTTTTAAAATGCCATTTTTTTCCTCAGTGTAAAAAATAATGCAAGGTACAAAATCATCACAATAGTAGAATTTATTGAAATCAGAACTACAGTAAGTGATGATTCCGTGGAAGAAAAGATTCGAAGCATGGCTGAATTCTCTGAACATCCAGAGCAAGGCCAGGATTTTATTATCTGAGTCTGAAAAATATTATTGCAGCTGTGACTGGAATACACTTTTTGTCCAGTTAAAAATATTTTTGCTAGAATAAGATTCTTCATGGTATTTTAGCAATTCTAATTTTAATCTAAAAAATGCTGGCTAGCAGAAATACAACCCCCTCAAAAATATTTAAGGAAAACAAGAAATATTTTGCCACTTGTTACCATCAATGCTTTTCAACGATCTTAACAATGTAGGACCTTTCTGGACTTTAGATATAGTCTGTCAGACCTTTTCTCCTATCTCTTTTTTTTTTTTTTCTCCACAGAATCATCTAGGTTGTAAAAGACCTTGATCATCCAGACCAACCATTAACCCAACATTGACAGTTCCCAACTACACCAGATCCCTCACCGCTATGTCAACTCTACTCTTAAACACCTAAGCACTTATGCTTGGTATCAAAGAAAAAAAAATAAATTCTTCTAGTCACAGACATGTGGGAGCAAGGCACTTCACCTGAAAACAGATACATGCACATATGTTTTGCCAATTACCAGGCCTAGCATAAAGGACACAGCCAGCATAAAGATGAACCAATAATCAAACTGTATTTGATACCAAAGGGTCAGTACATGGGTGAGCGCTGGGGGTACAAACAAGTCAGTCAGATGATACATAATCGACATAAATCCCACTGACCCCAACAACGACACCGCACGACCAACAATGGGTGGGATAAAGGGTGACATGCAGTCTCCCATAGAAGGGACGGGAGACAACCGAGTCAACCAGCCAAACACATCAGACCAAGGAAGCCACACCCTGAATCTCTGCACAGCCCGCGTTGACAAAAGCCAGAGCTGACTGGAGCCCAGTCCCAGGGAGGCGGGAGGTCCTTCCCCAACAGGGAACTCTGCCCAGGGCATCCCCCTCACAGACAGACACCCCCCTTCCTGCAAGGGGTCCCAGCTTTTATCCCCAGGTGGGACCCCTGACCTTGGGTTACTGACTGCGGGACCCCTGGGGCTCCTTTACCCAATGGCTCTGTCTGCCAGGCCGCCCCACCCTGGGGGGAAGCCTAAAGGGAAACTCACCCCCCTTGGGAAGGGCTGTGGGAATCACCCACATGTCAACCTTAATTTGGGGCTTGGGGTTGAAACCCCAGCATTTCAACATATAAATACATTCAGGCAGCTTTTACCTCCAATTAAAATTCTTCCAGGTGAACAAACAAACTACTTCCTGTGCATTCATATGTCCTTTTTCTGAAGCACCACCACAGTAAGTCCTTGGCTATACTGAACAGTGCTGCCACAGCCTACACAATGAACTACAAGGTTTTCATCAGCTCAGACCCTGTCAAAATTGACAGTGTGCACCAAATTCAGCATCAATGGAATTATTATATAAAACTTCATAAACCAGCAACAGCCCAGAAAGGTGCTGTTTATCATTTGAGAGAATATAGCACAGGAATTTGGTTTCTAACAGTAAAGAACCTTCAGACATAATCAATTTTACTAAAATTGAGTGGCAGAAGTATTTTCTTGTATCTTCATGCCTCTGCTTATCAGCAGTGTTAATAAGTGTTTGTCTAACTAAACTAGCGTATTTTAAAGGGCAGGGTATCGTTCAAAGAACAGCAACCCCACTAAAACAACAGAGTTCTCCATTTCAGGCATGGTCTTTTCCTGGTAACTTAACCAGTATGTGGTCACTGCTTGAATCTATCTCTAATTTAAAGAGTAAACTGAATTAGGGGAAAGAAATTGGTCTCAGGTCTCTGAGGTCTAATGTATACAGAAGGCTGTTTATAATCTGCTTGCAAATTACATATTATTTAGAGGGGGAAAGCTCTGTTTGGAACAAAACAGTTAACAGCTTCTCCATTGTTCTGTTCCCTTTTTTCCTCTAGATGAGCAGAGCTTGCCCATGAAGAGATAACTGAAGAAGAAAACAAATCTTATTTAAATTCAGATATAATGAGATAGATTTAGCAGACACATCTAGGGAAATTGCAGGGGGGTGAGGAGGGGCAGGACAATTTGAGATTTTAAGTGAAACAACTTGGTTTTTGAAAGTCAAAATGAAATAATGTATCAACTCTTCCTAGGGAAAAAAAAAAAAAAAAGTTGTAATTGGACAATTATGCTTCATCCTATTATTTTAAATGACTTCTCAATGATTATTCAATGAATAAAAGTGTTCTAAGCATTACTTAAATGTTTCACCCAGAAACATTTAAGACCAAATAATTTCAACTGAGGGGGAAGGAAGAGTCAAATCTATGACAAATGATTTTGGCTCCAACAAAAGGAGTTCTACTAGCAGAACAGCTTTGCTGACTGGCTCTAGTACTGGTAAGCAGGTGGGACAGAGGGGTTAAACAGTGAAATAATGTATTTTGGATTTCCGTTGACACACACCCCCCCCATTCCTTGCTATGTGCCAATTAACTTCTTGGATTATTGCACATCACCGCAATAATTGTTCTCTCTACTGACCTCTGTGATACTGGCTATGCAAACAGCACATGTAAACAGCGCAGTGAAACCCTGTTACTTGTTACTGTGGGACGGACTGGTCAGAGAACTGGACGCTTGCTAAGGTCTCCCAGTCCCCGTACTTTAAAGGCTGCCAGACCCAGTGGTGCAGAATTCACTGCTGCATGCCAGATCCTCCCAGTCAGCGTTACTGCATAGCAGGGGCTGACAGAAAACTGCCATATTCCTTTTGAAACTGTTTATTACAATTGCTTAAAAGCTGAGCAGACAGATTACATTAAGGAAACCTCCTGTGCTTCTACTGTCTAAGATGATGGCTGCTGCTGCTCTCATCAAAACATCCTCCCCAAAAGCAAAAAAGACAAAAAGCAAAGGTTATGACCCCTTCTGACACCTCCTCAAGTGGGACTGCCCTGGCCTCGCTTAGGAAGGCTTTAGTCCCTCCTTTCCTGTGATTGCAGGCAATGAAGCCTTCTGTTTTCCTTCCCCCCAAGGTCCGTGACTAGCATTGCTGTTGTACACCTTAGCACACCCCTGACCTCAGGCCACTTGCTTCTGTTACAGACTTCTGAAGAAACATTTTGTAAGACCTAGAACGTGGTATTTGTTCAAGAAATATTAAATCCCCCCAGTCTTCCTAGTGCTGCTGCCTCTTCCCTGAGCACCGCAAAGGCTGAGGCCTGCATTAGCTGTAGCCCTTCCCTTTAGTAGCAACTGCAGCAATACCAAGCAGACATTTACCAACCCCACTCTCATTAACTCGGGTCTGTCATTTAAGAACACAGAGCATCTCTTGGCAGGCTTTGGTGGCCCTCAGAAAGAAATCCTGCAGCAGCTATTTCCATGCTTCACCAACTACATTCTCCTGACCAGATCTGCAGATGCTGTTTAAAAATCATCCCCTGACCTCCTACAGGTTAGCAGACCTAGGGTGACCGTATGTGTCTTCTGAGATTCTGGGTAAGAGATGCTTCCAAGATGCTCAGGGGCAGACGCTGTCTTTGGAAGAAACTGTTTTTCCATTGGAAAGGGCTAGTTTGGCTAGTCAGAAACACTTTACAGAAGCGTAGCACTGACAGCTAAGCTCTCATTAGGATAGGACCTGTCAAGGTCATCCTTCTTGTCAGTCACAGAAGGACTGTCTGTGGAGTTCAATGACCAGGACTCTACCCTGAGCACAGCTGGCTCAGGAGCAGCACAGACGCTCTCTGGCAAGTTCCTTGAGAAGAACTATTTGCCACTTTGAGTCATGATCTTCTCTATAATCAATACATTAGTTCTGAAATTAGGAGACAAATTAATTTTGCAAATTTTGTGAAACTTTTGTCTTAGAACACACACTCCAGATAGAATTTGGGAGGTTAAAAATAAAATGTCTTCCTAACTCTGTAGACTTATTCAAAACAAATTCTTTGATAGACTGTGCTAGTATACTTTTTGGTTTTCTTAAATATGAAGGGATTGGAAAAGAAAGAGTTTTAAATAGATTTTCTGGTTTTAATCTCCCAAATACTTTTGGCAAACAGACACTGTGATCTAGTGGGTTAATCTGCATGCTTTTACAGGAGAATATATTTGTATTGGTCAAAATCATGCATTTTTTATTTATTGGGAATTCTTGCTGTTGTCCTCACATACCTGAACTATTTGGATAGAGCCTGAGCAACACCTTTCAGAAACGTAGGCAGTGTACAGATTTGCAGAGGTGACCAGAGAGCAACTTCTGGGAGTGAGGAAGAAGGAAATGGCTGAAAGGAAGCAAACAAGAAACCCAAATCACATCATCAGGTTTGCAAGAGAACAAACCCATAAATTTGATGATAAATTTGATCTCTACAAGAGATCAGTGTTGATTTTGATGAAGGCAGCAACAACGCCTCCTTCCATCTCTTCCATGGCTCCTTCCCCTCTCGCCGAAGGCATAGGATTTCTACCTTTTTCTCCAGATGCAGAGGTTCTCCTGGGCTGTGTCCCCCTTTCCTCCAGGCAGCCACCTGTCCCTACCACAGAAAACAGCGCCTATTCATGTCTCTGTGTCTCTTGGGGCAGGCTAAGATCTTCCCTTTCACCTTCCCTCCAGCAAGAGAGAACACACAGTTTAAGCAGATTGCTCCTGCAAAGCTAGTACAGGGACAGCTGCAGAGGATGCACAAACACTCACAGACGCACAGGTCTCCTGCCTGCCCTCCCAAGAGGCCTGCCTGGGCAGGAGGCATGAGCAGCCTCCTCAGCTGAAGGCTGGTCAGCCCTCTGGCACAAACCAAGCTCCCTTCAGTTTGTCAGCTGAGGCAGCTGCTTGGCAGCTAGGGCCCTTGCAACGGAGTTACTAAGTAGTATGAAGATAATGCAAACCATTCCTTCGGCATACAGAACCTGCCTGAGGTGGGGTTTTAATGAGCAAAATAGAGTACATATGTCTTCTAATACTGGATAAATACGAACATTATGAGAATTAAGTTGTAAATAAAGCTTGTCTCTCTGATGCATCAAGTAATGTTAGAATAGTAAATGAAATCAGGACTACCCAGTATGCCTATTCAAATCAGCAAGAGTAGTATGTGATAGTATCCCTTTGTTCTTTGAGACAATCTGCAGCCTTGCAGCCTGGCAAGCTTCACCCTCACCCTCCCCTCTCCCCCAGCTCATGAGCTTGCTTTTGTTTCCCAAGGCACAGCAGATTTGCATACAATTGCCAGGTTCAAAGCCCACTGATACAGCAGGTGACTTTCTAATAGCAACAGCTTTAAACATTACTAGCACAAACACTGCTGGGCTGAGCCCAGCTCAGTCTTGTCTGCAGCCAGCAGCACAAAAAGGCTTTCACAACTACTCTGCACTACCAGCTTCCCCAGCCTCTTTAAGAAACCGATTTTCAGGATTTACATTTACTAAATCCATATAAAATATGTTGCTTTCCCATGCCTTGTTATGTGTGACAGTTTTCTACTGCATTCTTACAGACGACTGGTACCTTACCAGCATCTGAGACCTTACTCAGACAATCCAGGATGTTTATAAGGACAGGGAGCTGCATGTTTCCCCAGTAACATCAAATAGATTTATATGCTTTGTCTATTAAGAACAAACAAGAAGATGCTGTTCATCACCAGAGATTCACTTCTGTGACTAGCTTCTATCTGAATGTGAAATGACAGACATTTCTCTTCAGTCCTGGTCATACTCTGTGCAGCACGGATTTAGAAAGGAGCACCAGGATTCTAGTTTTGGGTACTGCATCCAAGCTCCTAGAAGAGAATTCAACCTCAATTGTTCATTTTCCAAGTGACTTACATACTGGTGAAAGTGGGTACAGGACTCATGAAACTGCATTTTGACAGCCAAGTGTGGATTAAGCTGCTTGCAGAGACACAAAACCAGCCAGGTGAAAGGGAAAATACAGTTTGTCAACAACTTAGGTAGCAGTGGCCGATGACAGACTCTGTGAAATGCCTCAGTGACTTGGTAAGATTTTTTTTGCCCTCATCTACAATAAGTCCTAGTGTGAAAAAAAGGAGGATAGAATTTAAGGTTGCAAGCAGTCAGGAATTTTTCATACATCGCTGACACTTTAGTAAGACTGTTCTACAGGCACATGTAGAAAATACTGTAACCAAACTTGTACAAGGATTGCCCAGTGAAGACTCTGGCCTTCAAAACTTCTTTTTTTAAAAAAAAATCAACAGAGGCTTTTTAAAAAGTGACAAGAGATTAGATTTTTAGTTAGAGTTCAGAAAAAAAGAACAACCAAATGACACCCAAAAACTTACTCCCTTATGCACTTCTCTAAGTTCCCCACTTTAAAAAACTCCAAGTAACAAAACCTGAGGAACCCCCCGACAGCTAAGCCATCATCTATGTCAGTCTACTTCATTTGTCTAATAATCTCTGATCTTAAATATCAAACTATGAATTCTCTTCTGCTGGTTTTCTTTTCCCTTAAATCTCTCAAGTAAAGAACAATCAGAATAATTCACATTTCTATTTCCTTTCTGCCTCCCAAATAACATGACCTTGTTTTTCCTAGATACAGACTTTTTAACTTTTTTTTTTTAACAAACCAATTAAAAAAAAATAGTTTCACGGCCAGTAAAATGAGGGTTTATCTAAAAGCATGGAAGCAGCAAGGGGGGAAATAAACCCAGAAAATTCAAAACTTATTTCAAAAGTTCTCCATTTCCTGAGGTAAAAGTTAGATTTGAATATTTTTTCTTTTATACTGGAAATGATCGTTTACTTTAGGAGTAAATATAGAACTAAATTATCTATAATCATTTCTGAGATAAAGATTACAATACTAAAGGGTCTTCCTTGCATCATAAAGCCTTACCCTTAAACTGTGAAGTACACAAGATGTTGCTTTCTAAAAGAATACTTAGGGATCATATGGGAGTTTTTCCACTGAAATTACCTACATAAGCAGTTATTCAACAAGCAAAAATATTTGCAGGGTCAAGCCCTGAACTAAAAAAAAAAATAATATATATATATATACACACATAGAGCGCATCCTTTAGAAATTCATTGCAGATGTAAGAAAAATAAATGACTTCATTTGGTGTTTTTTCAAGCATCTTGATGTTTTTGCATCACGTACAAGAAATAAATCATGACAACCTCCCTCCACGTGATCTCATCTAATTTTTCCTTTTGATGACAGAAATCCAACATCCCTGCTCGTAGCACATTATACCCTTATGATGCAGTGGGAGTTCTGAGCAGATAATGACAACTTGGAGAACACCCAAAGCACAATGGACTTGATAGCAATGCAGATATGGATTCTGAATGTGGAAGCTGTACTGCTTCTGGGACTGGGTTCTTGTTAGTGCTCCCTGAGCTGCCTCTGTACAAGCAATTACACCCCCACAAGGCATGGACAAAAACCTAGTCTCAGAAGCACAGCTTTCACATTCACCAGTCTATCCTACAAGGATAAAGCTAATTCCTAGCAAAACTCTTGTCAGAGACTTGAGTATACACAGTTCTTACTTCACTGTGGCTAGATGAGAATGTTGCTTTATACTTCTGACATGGGATTTACCTCATGAAGTTAAGAGACCACTAGGATTCTATATACAGACTAGATATTTTACAGGTTTAAAAACAAAAAAATAATTACTCATCTTTGCAGTGAAAACTCATATATAGATTGAATTTAAGGAATGGAAACCATTATTCTTCACAAAGGAGATAAATGGTTCCTGACTATTACAGAAGTTGTATGTGTCAGAGATATTAATTTGTGAGATTCTGGCCTAGTACGGGACTACATTTCCCATACAGACTCCCTGCACTATTTTTTATAAAAGTGACTTAGTTCTTTGATTTTCCTCAAGCTTTGATAAGCTAGAGCCTATATCTAGCCAGACAGCACATTGTGATCTGATCCCTACTGCTGCTGTTTATAAGAAAGGCAAATCAGCTGATATTTGCTGACCACTGAAGGACAAAATGGCTCCTACACGTTACATGTCAACCTGCACAGATTTCTTTGTGTCTTAGCAGTTGTCATTAAGTAGGTTACTTCTACAGATAGTTGTGAAGTACCTTTAGAAGCTGGTGGCTATGCTCACGACACCTCTCCAGATCACAGGATAAGGCTCACACTGGAAGCTCAGGGAGAATGGAGCTCCCTCCTCACCTCAGAAGAAGGAAAATCATGAGCAAAATTCAGTCACGTAACCAGCATTTCCTGAGCAGGGGCACTAAGTTCAGTCGTGTACACTGGAGTGAAAAAACACTTGGAAGACTGTGAAAGTCATGCATGCTGTTATCCTGGAGGGAAGTAGAGGGACAGAGCTTCACTGAGGCCACAGACACATTGCAAAGACAACAGCCACCATTTAAGAATTTAAATTTCTCACTATTTTTACTGTACTACTACTACTTTGCAAACAAGGAAAATTTCACGAGATAAACACTTGGCTTGTATCACTCACTCGGACTCTGAATTTTGGGTCATCACTCACAACAGTTTTTCTACCTGTTGCATCTTAATTCACTTAGAATTTAGAAAAATGTCTCTGTTCACAATGACATCTTCACAAGTTTAAGGACATTCTGAAGTTCCATTGAATTAGCACTTTAAAGCTCTATTGGCTTTAACTAGTTTTAAAACATTCCAGATAGAGCTCAGTTTAACCAAATGCCAAAGAAATTTGATGAAGTGAGTCTTATGACTCTCTAATTGTGCCTTACAGAGTGCCTAAAGCAGCACATTTAGTTGCCAGATCTCCACACCAACCCTGGACCTGTGTTTTATATGCATCCCAGGGTTTTAGTGGAAGAATCTAGGACAGGATCTGGAGAGCTACCATTGTGGGGATGCCAACATAATCCAAATCTCAGTACCTTACATGACTGCTGCACAGCACTCAGTGATTTATTCTCACCTATAATCAAGAAGAAACACTAGTATTTCATCATCATTTTGTAAAGAGCATAAAAGGTTAATGATCAGATTAAGCAGAGAACAATTATACCACTGTATCTAGATTTTTTCATTCTAGGTGGTATGAATGACAGTATTTCATAAGATGTACAAATTATGACTCAAAACTCTGAACACCAACTTAAAGTATCTAGATGAAAAATTCAACTGACAAGTGCCATTCATCCCAACCAAATATCTTCCACACTGTTAAGCAAATGACAAGATAGTAAAGAAAAACGGAATTCAAACAGTGTTTTTCCTTCCCATTCCAGTGAAGCACAAAATCTGAATCCCACTTCTGCTCTCTCAATGACTTCTGCTAATACATGGTTGATCAGACACTCCAAAGAAGTTTCATTAGTTGCAAGTTCATTCACTTTTTTTTTTTCTTGACTGCTGTTCATTTGGTTTTCAATATACTATATGATATAAAACTGTCAGGATATTACTTAATGCTTATGCCACAGAGAGGGTTGTGTTAGAAAAAGAGAGCTTTTCAAAACTGAGCTGATTTTCATGGAAAAAAAGCTGGTTGCAAGCAAATTGAATGGGGAAGGGAAAATACTTCTGAATGATCTTGAGAAATTTAGCCTGTTTTACCTTTCACCATTACCAGGCCAGGTCCTCTGTGGATACAAATCACTGCAGCTCTGTTTCACTCAACAAAGGCAGTTCAGAAATCGGCCTTTTTCTCTCCCTTCAAATACTGCCAATAGCCTTGGTGCCTGTTTGGCTTTTTCAGATCCCCTTCTTCAAATTCAGCCTTAACAGAAAGCTCAGAGAATCCATTTGACTATAGCTCAAACTTTGGGTATTTTAGTGGATTTGCATTTGCTCACAGAATCCCAACCTTTAAAGCTGCATGTCTGAGGGAAAAAAAAAATAAATCTCCTTTTATAAAAACTAAGAAGTCAAAGGAATAAGTTCAAATTCTTGACACATAATAAACAGTTTTCCAGACAACTTGCTTTCAAGTGAACCAAACACCCTTTTTTAATACAAACCTGAGGTACAATCTGTGGTATTTTCTACAACACAGAGTAGCTCTATGCAGGTTTTGCAGGCACTGAAGCCAGTCAGCGCTTGCCATCGCCTGTGCGCTCCGCAGCCATTTATGTGTTACTTTCCAGAGACACCTCGCTCCTTGTGGTGCGGTGTCTAGAGGTGCAGCCTCAGGGAGCCCCTTCGGGGCAAGGGCTGGCAGCTGGCTCTGCCAATACTGCTGGCCAGGCGCCGCCGCCCTCTCTGCCCTCACGGCACCTGACCCGGTGCGAGGAATGACGCAGGAGGCAGCACGCAGTCCTTCCCCCTCTCCTCTAAATTACCACCACGTTCAGCCTTTCTGAACTCTCCTACTACACTGGGAGAACAACTGAACCCTCCTGCCATTTCTCTAGACAGAGAAGCATGTGAGGGACCTGGCAGCAAAGCGAACCCCAGCCCAGACCAACCCCACCTCCTGGCAGCCACCATCTTCCCAGACAGAAAAAAACCACCAACTCACTGCTCACCACTGACAACTTGTTGCTAAACTCCTTTATCTTTCACCTCAAAGTCCTGTGGGTGCAGCAACAGCAGTTAAATGAGGCCTGGGCGAGGAGGATGGGCTGGCGGGTGTGCAGGCACTCCTGCAGGCTTCGTGCACGTGCGTGGGCTGGGGACACGCGTGCAGCCGCCTGCCCACACCAGGGAGACCAGCAGGGCCTCCTTAAACCAGGTGCAAAGTGAGGTGAAATCAGCTTTTAAAAACAAAACAAGCAACTACGGAAACAAGTGAAACCCTGAGTGCCAGGGCCTCGTTTTAATTTTCCTGGGTGTAAGAGGGAAAGGGTAGGTGCCTTGCACGAGGTGGGGAGACACCTGAGCTTGAGAAAATCTATCCCAGCTACTCCTTCAGTTTTTTAGGACCTCTCTTCTCCAGTTCACAGTTCAAGAAAGACTAAGGAGCAGCCAACAGCAGCAAGTTAAGTCAGAGGAGCACCTCTCCAGGCACATCACAACACAGAGTGGAAGCACAACTGATAGTGAAAGTATCAGTGACAGTGAAAGTGGAAAGCAAAACCATCTCGTCTGTAACACTGAAGCAGAGGCGAAAGCATAGGCTGACTTTTTCTTCTCTCCAGCCCTCATCGCTGCCTGGTCTGGAATATTTTGAGCTGATACTCCTGTGCGATGGCCGTCTGTGAAGCAGGAGGGAGCTGTGCTCTTTGGTGGGTGGAAAGCACTGCACCCAAAGGCAAGGAGATTCAAAGCAGTTAGCTCCTGTACACAGGGCGATATTATCCCTAGGGAACGGACGTGGCTGAGTGGCTTTAGTGACAGCTAAGGAGTGGAGGGAGAAGTGAAGGTGTGGGGGTATGCATGGAGTGGTAAACCTCATTTAAAAATATGAGAAGCAGGAGTGTTCACATCTCTTTGAATATATCTTATTTAGAAAGAGAACGGCTGGGACTGCTGTGTGCTCCTCTAGTCCCGTCAATCACACTGCTGCGTGCGGCCAGGATGTCACTGATACACCCTGACACAACATATCAAAATGCCAAAAAAAATTGAAACATAGGAGGCTTTTTCTCACTAAAAATGTGACAAGATCATGTTATTTTGAAATGTCATGATCTTTTGGGGAAAAGAAATTGTAATATTCAGAAGACCTTTTTTAAAACTTATGAGCCAATAATTGCAGTCAGGCAACAGCATGAAAGCCACCATCTTTTCATCTGATTACTCCCCACCTCCAACACCGACCATGAAAAACTACCAGAATGAGAAAATATGTCCTCACATAATCCACACCTTCAATTATATCTCACAAAATAGCATGAAAACAAAGTAGAAAATCTGTTGGGGTACCGAGGATGAGGACAGTGGGCTTCCTCATGGAGAAAAGGCTCTCGTGTAGCCAGAAAAAACACATGAAAACATCTAGGATATCACTTCAAAGCCATAACAATACTTTGGGTTTCCTAGAGGGTTAATTTACCAGCATGCAACCTGAGACTCCAGAGTTATTAGTACAAGCTAAATAACAAGGTATTCTTAAACACATTAACAAGTCCAATCTGCAAAACACTCTGAAAATGAAACAGAGCTTATCAACCATTTATATGTTCAAATTTATTTCAAAGATCAAGTAATCAGGCTTCCAGAATGAATGCTCTTCCCAGGACTTCGTTTCTATAGTGGGTAGCTCAGCCTCTGCCATTTATGATTGTAATCTTTATATGTTTCTCATTTGCAAGCCAACAAACAAGCACCCTTGGAAAGAAGACCAATAGCAACACATCATAAACATGAGAAAAGACCACTACAAAAGCCCAGAAATAATGATGTCAGCATATTCTCCTGGGGGTCTGGTCCTCAAATGCCTTCTCCCCTGGATTAGCACCATTCGCTCCAGAGGACACGCATTCGCGGCTTTGTTCTTTAGTAAGGGGACACCCTTGACTGCTCCTACTGTGGGCAGCTGGTAGACACCCTTGGCATCCCCCGAAATCTTCTGGCAACCTCACGATGCCCTCCAGCCTCTTACCCCACCTCCCCTATCTCTGCTCCCACTGATGGCTGCCCCGTGACTCCCTGCAGCCCTGGGCCGGTGCCTACCCATCTCCTGCAGCCACCAGGTCGGGATGGGACAGGAGGAATTGCCACTCGCCTGCTTTGCAGCTATCCCTGCACAAGGGTGCAAACCGCCTGACATCCAGCTTTGCTTCACCTGCTCCGCTTTGCCAGGGCTTTACCAAAGGGAGGCAGCCGCAGGCTGGCTTGCATTAGCTGGCAAGAATCATTAGACACATTCAGAATATCTCAGAATACACACTGACCTCCCTTACACCAGGGGGGGCAACCGAACGGGTGGGCTCTGCCTGGGCTGAGCCCTCTGCCCACACACTCCCAGCTGCAGGGTACAGCCAGTCTCTGCCTGATGTGACCCAGCTGTTTTATGCTCCTGAGTGGGGGGAGGACAGCAAACCATCCTTTTTCTGCCTTAAAAATTGAGAAATATCACCTGTATTTATGTGTTAGAAAAACCAAGGATGCTGACAGGTTTCTAGCTAGGAATTTCTAAGGGACCCAAGGTAACTACATATCCATCTGCTACTAAATTTCAGTCAGATTTAAACACTTAACTCCTCTAGGTCCATTTGAAAGTCCCAGTCCAAAACTAACAAAGTGCAACAGTGAACAGCAACATAAACTGCACAAGTAAATCAAAATCAGTCCAGCCTTAACTATCGTATATCTGAGGTTTGCATTAATAAAAATATAGTCTAAACAAAGTGAGAGCATACTTTTAGTGTTGGTATTATTCTCAGTTTCCAAAATAAAGCACTGTAGCCGTGGTTTAAAGCAAGTGTGTAAAGATAACAAATTACATTCAGACAATTTTTCCAGTCACTTGAAATGCTAGACATACTCATATTAAGTGAAAAAAATATTCTTTCAACTGTTTTTTATGTCTTGTGAAATGTTCTGCTTTGTAATTTGTCTTTTATAGGCATTATTTTGAAGCATAGAGTCAAGGTACTATGATGTTCTAAGGATCTGCTATAGTGCACAGCAATTATATCTACTTTCTTCTGCTGTAATAGTTATAAAATAAAGTTTACGGTTTCTACACTCTATCATCTTCTTCAACATCATTTGACTTAAATCATGCACAGGGTCAGAATTTAAGATTGCTGAGGGAGAAACACAGAGTTCCATGATCATCTAAATTAATCTCTTTTTAAGTTGTTGCTGCCTTGCCAAAATACCTCAGCAAAAAAAATTGGTCCAATTATTTTCTTAATGGAGTAGATATCAACAATACTTGGCATACCAGTCAAAAGACAATTTTTCTAACATTTGGGCTTGCACTCACCACATAATGGCTGAAACTCTCTCTGTGCTCCTTTTATTATTATTACTGTTAGCACCCCCAATGTGGATTCTACTAGAAGAAATGAACAGGCAATTTTGCTAATGATGCATGAAACAAAATAAAATATATTGTAATTTTCTGCAATACATTTGGTTTTGGAATGCTGAGTATTGTGGCAAAAAAATTTGCTTTTACAGTGAATTCCAAATTATTTTTATTTAGTCAAGCTTTCCATAAAAAAAACCAAACAAACATAAGAGGAAATAAAATATTTCTCTTTTTCTATTTTAAATAGCTGTGTTATATATTTTAAATTACACAGAAGTCATGTCTGCCATCACGTGATCAAGTCTTAACAAGAATGTATTTTTCACACAGTATAGTCCATAAAATTATGGTGGCCATCCACAGCGGTTGTATGCATTTTTCAAGTGGTTAGCCTGGAAAGTAGAGTGTGTTTGTTATAAGAATAAAGGAGGCTGTTGGATAATGATATTTATTCCTTATTTTTATCTAATAAGGTGAAAGGTTTTAGTGTTGAATGTATTATTCGAAAAAGTCTGTTTGATATTAAGAATCTTAAGATGGCATGCTTGAGAACAAAGTGATAAAGCCTTTTGAATTACCTATAAGAAAAATGAGCATGCTGTAATAAAACAAATAGTTTGCATAGCCACTATGTCACACACAGAGAGAGTAAGAGAGGACTAGGTTTTCACTTTGGCTTAATATATTCAGTTCCACTGATGTGAATGGGACTAGAAACAAGTTGAGAACAAATGGACCCTATGACAAAAAGATACAAGAAATTGTAGTTAGTCTGTATGTTGTCTCTCTGTGCCTACTTTCAGTCAAACAGAAGATAAGGAACACATTATTATGAGCATTGACATTAAAAGAAATACGGCAATCAAAATTATGTTAAATGGAAAAAAATATTTATAGAAAATAGTGGGAGTTAATGTTAGTCAATCATTCCTGTAAGGCTCACAGTCTGTGCGACTTAAAAGTTGAAAATAATTTCAAGTTACTTGGCTAGGGAAGGAACATGCTAATTTCACAAAGCAATTCCGTTCAACTAGAGAATAGGGGCTACATTCACAAAGTGTCTTGGGTGTTAAAAAACATGGAATATTTCAAAGCTTCACTTCAAAGCATCAGGTTTTCCAGCAAAAACTGCAACTGCGAGTTGAAAAATTCCTTGGTGTAGGGTGAATAAGGCAGTAAAATTTCAGTCTCCAACAAAGTTGCACTTTTTCCATTCATACACCCTGAACCCTGAAAGGTACACTTCTGTTTCCCAGAACAGGATAGTTAATTTTTGAATTTTGCTTTCTCTTTTCTTTCCTTAGAATGATATTAAATTTATCTCTCTATATTTGTTTTAAAAAGTTGATTTTCTGAAGCTGTTTTTCACCCTGAGGCATCTTCTTTCAGGCATGGCTTACAGGGCTAGTGAAACTTTCAATAACTATCAGTAAGAGGTGGTTTTTTTCTTATTAAATTGGGCAGCATAGATGGGTATTTACAAGCTCTGTTACAGATATTTCATTTAAAGTCTTGAATCACCTTGGGAAGACACCTTTATCTTTTTATTGATGACATTCATAGCCAAAGCATCTCACTTTGTGAGATGTGAGTCTCAACTAAGTTGCCTGCCTCAAGTACACAACGTAAATCCTCCCTGTAGCAGACATTAGGGAGAAAACAAAGCACAGCACCAGTATCCTTGAAGCTCTTATTATTTTCTCTCTTTGTTTGATGTATGTTGGATTACATGCTTTGTAGATTCTGTCTTCTGACCAGCACTACTGTTGGAACTCACTGTGCTGTCACAGATCAGCTGTGGTTTGTGAAAAGCACGTGTGGTTTAAAACGATTGAAGGTGGCAGCTGTCAGAGTGGCTGAGATATATCCAGGTTCCAGGCTGGGTGATCACTGGGCTTACTTCCTTTTACTGTAGGTGTCATTCTCCTTAATGCATCTACTTGACTGATTTCTTTTATTATTATCATATACCAGACCTTCTTCCTGATGAGGAATGACAGTGCTTACTTACATAACTAGTCCTGAAATTTTGCTAAATTTTCTCAGATGGAAGGCTCAGTTCCCCGGCTTTCTATTTATCACAATTGTGTGATCAGAGAGCCATTTGAAAGCCCAATTCTAAATTTAACAAAGCTAATCAAAAATAGCTTTAAGCTAGTGAGCTAGCTCTTACAATCTTTCTTATTCTCTGGTCAATTTTTCTCTAAAACACCTAGGGAAATCCAAAAGTTTCAGAACTAACAGAACCTTGTTTCCTACTTACTTGGGTTTCATAGTTGATACGCTGGTGCATAAGGTCTTCCTGAAGCTTTTCCAAGGTTTAGGTACTCAGCACCTTTCTTTCCAGTGTGGATTCTGCAGGTAACATAGTATGTGTATGTGCTACATATTCCCTTCCACTCCCAAAGAGGAAGGAACTTTCCTCCTCTCCTGCACTGTCACTCATGCTGATGAAACCTATAGGCATCATGCTTCTACAAAATTTGATTTTAAATGGTCAAGTAGTTCAACAGTTTGTATGGGGAGAGGGGAATACATACACACAGTGTGAAAAGATACACGTCTTCTCTACGGAAAAAACAGTCAATAAATCTGTAAAAATATCCTAAAGAAAAATTTATTTGCAGGTCCCTTTCCTCAGGCTTTTCCTAACTTTCTGTTTCACTCTTTGGGTGACCATTTGACCTTTTTTTCCTACTTTCTTTTCTGCATCTGCTATTTTTTCCTCTTTGTCTGTTCTTCCCGCTTTTCATTTCTACTCTTTGTCTTTTTTCTCTGGATCAAAGTGGAAGGAAGGACATTTGAGCATCATTATTTTGTGGACCTACAGGCATACATCACATTACGACAGACATCACAAAAAACAAAGCACTGCTGCTATTCCCCAGGACTGACTGCTGGCACTGGCACCCGGCAGACAAGTGCTGGAAGTTTCAAAAGAACGTTGTCCTGCTGGAGATGCTGACAACCTGTCAAGCAGAGCGCTCACTAGCATACACGTGACACTGAGGCAATATAGATTTTGCCAGTCCAGAGTGCCATTCTGGAAAGGTCAAGAAAGTAGTTTAGACTTTCTGTCCCGGTTTTTATCAGGTTTGGTTTTGTCTCCCTTGTGAAATTGAACAAAACTACAATGATTTAGTTTCTGTTTTGATAGGAGGAATACTATACTTGCTCAAAATGCCATTAAAAAATTCCTTCTTGAAAGTCATTTCAGAACTGTTGTCAGTCCAAAACAGTTCTGAAATTCTTACTATCCTAATCAGATTGGGGTAAATTTAGCAGATTCAGCCTCCTACATTTGGAACATACAACCCCAGCATTATCGCTTTGTTTTTAGGGGGCCAGGGCTAGTAGATTTTTATGTTTTAATTTTTCAAATCTAGATGCCTTTTTATGTCATATTCCTGTAACATTCAAAAATCTACAACACTCAGGATAAATCCACCTAATGAGGTCAATGGAGTTGTGCCAGGTACAAAACAGTGCAGAATTTGTCTCCTTGTTCTCATGATGGAGTGCTCCATCAGCAAGAGAAATTGCTGCCTAGTTTTGGCAAGAGCACTTGGATGCTACTGCATATATAATATTCCTTTTAAGATGACTGCAGTTCAAGAACGTTCCTGAAAGATTGTTTGCTTTATTTAACAAGAACACTACATAGGTAGATATAGCGTATCCTCAAAAACAAGCTTAAAATTCAGCTCAAGTCATTTGCTGAAAATAGGTTAAGTAGAAGCTTTCCTGTAATTCCAATTTATACAATAACTTGCCACAAGAGCTTCCTTAGAATGAGAGAATGTAGCACCAGAAGGACAAGTTTCAGGAATCTGCAGAACTAAAGAATTGACGTTGGAAGACCCCTCAGGAGACTGACAAATCCAGCCACTCTGCTCAAAGCAGGGTCAACTTGAGCAGGTTGCTCAGGGCCATGGCCAGTCAGGTTTTTAAATATCTTAGTTTACTAAGCAGGATGAGGCTTCAGGATAAGCTCAATGACTTATATTCTAAAGTACTGCTTTAAAACTTTGAAATGTTGATGTGTCCCATAAAGACTAGTTTCTGAAGTTTACTACTGACACTACGTTTAAATCTTAACTGAACTGAACTGAACTGAATGTCTATGGCATCAGTTACTGATGATCTGTAGTGCAACTGTGAGCAAATAACATCTTTTATCTTCAGTATAAAAGAACAATTACATATGTTTGGAAGAGTGATTTATAGCTAAATGGGTTGAGTCTGTACAGACAACATTCTGATGAAAATCTCTATTCATGGATTCCTATTAAAATGTATTTGGAGAAATAAATCTAAGCTTTCTGAAAAACAAGCATAAATATATACATAAATTATTCCCTTTGAAATAGATGATCTTGACTGTTAACACTTCACAAAACAACTTTTTCTAGTCAGAATCGAGAAACATTGAAAAAGAGCCCTAGTTTGCCCTTGTTCCATATATCTGTACATTACTTCACTCTGAACAATGGGAAAGGCTCAAGTGCTTCAAATAAAACCTTTACTGGGGCTGAAGCAGCTCTGTAAGTCAGCAAGTTTCTAGTTCCAGCAGGTTCTGGTGAGGAGAGTCTGATATACTGAGTACCACAGGGTAAGCCTCTGCGGATCAGTGCAATGACCAGAGTGGACCTGCAAAATTTGAAGCTACCATAAAAAGCTGGATATTTTATTTGCAGAGATGCAGCTCGGGAATACTTTTTTTATAGAGCCACAGATAAAATCAAGCCTGCTTAGTTTTGCCTTTCCCTATAGTACAGTGCCTTCTGTACGCTTTGGTAATATGCGTGGAGCAAATAAATTGCATAACTAGAGCATGCAAACCAGATCTGACGTATACCACACTGATCTGATTTCACATTGCATAAATGTCTGACAAGTATAATAAATAAACCAGACCACATTAATTGCTTTTCTAAGTTCCCTAAAATCCATGGCACTTATTCCTGAGTGAGTTTGGTTCTTCTAGCCAGAAAGAAATGAATAGCAGCCAGGACTTCCCAGTAGCCATTTGCAGCTTCCCAAATTGCAAACATATGTACAAGATATAATTAAGGAGCCTGTGAAACTTGCACTTTATTGCATAAATAATCTTTGCAAAACTTTTTAAAAAATCTGCAAGCATCGTGCACACCTACTGAAAATTCATCTGGCAGAATAACACCACAGATTAACACTTGGAAGGTCTTAAAAATACCTGGAAAGATTAAGCATTCAACCTTGGGAACATGACAATTGCTGCCAGGAATCAGGATCATTTAAAATTCTCTGCTCAGCAACCCCAGGATATTAGTACACAGGGCGCACATGTACATGCATGTAGGAATTATATTTGACACTATCAGTTGTTAGCAATACACTTCACTACCTCTGTTGGCTTTGCTCTCTTACACAAAGTTCTTTGGGGCATGGACTCTCTCTCACTGTATTCAGGAGAAGCCCTTCACAAAATCTGAGCCTTGGCTGTAGAAAGGACAGCTATCTGATATTGTGATGTACATTAATCCAGTACTAGTACTGCAGGACTTAAATAGCTGAATTCATGTTCTTCATAAAGTTATCATGAAATAACATAATTTCTTATATTACTGCAATGAAATAAGGTATAGAAATCTAATACCATCCTCCTAAAGTTATTAGAGCACTGATATTGTTTTATGATTAAAACTTAACATCATTTAATGCCTTGGCATTATTCTTAGTATTTTCCAGTTTAGCAGTCACAGGAAGACTTTCCAGTCCACTCAGACAGAAGATTTGATCTTAGCTTTTAGACACAACAGCACATTCCTAGTGCTGTCCCAGAATGGTTTCCTTCCAAATGACTAATATTCCTTCAGACTGATAAATCAAAATTCCTACGGCAATGCACTGGAAAAAAACATTCTGAACCTTTTTTCCCCTCTCTACATAAGAACAGGTATCTAATTCAATTTTCAGTTCAGTGTAGTGGTAATTGTGGCAGGTATTTCTTCCATGAAATATGCTCTTCATCCTCGTGATGTGCTTTATCAATTTGTCCGAAGTGACTTTATTTCACCTCTCTGGACTTCACAATTCCAGATTCTTCTTCTGCCCTAATAATTTTTTTTAACATATTTTCCTATTACTGAGTGACAGGTAGGCTGAACAGTCTTTCCTAAAGAAGAAATTTCAACCTCAGGAACTCTCATATTTTGGGATTCCAGGAGCCAGATGGTCTCTTTATCTCACTGATGTGTTTCTTTCTGATCCAAGAAAAAAACCTTCCTTTTTGCTTTCCTCAGTCCTGAAAGTGGCTTCTTAATCTATTGCCCTTTTTGTGGTAATATTCTACTCTCAGACAGGATCTTTCTAAGCTTTTTTTTCCATATATAGAGACATTTACCTGCTCCTTCTGCCTAGAAGGGGTTTTAGGTCTTCATGCTCCATCAGTATGAATCAGATTTACCCCACAGAAGCCGGTGGATCCATGCTACTTCACACCACCTGAGGAGCTGCCCCAGGGTATTAAATTTATCGTTACTTTGAGTTAAAGATGCTTCTGAAATTATTCACTTAAAGCTTTCAGCACAGAAAAGCTCTTTATCCTTTTTTTTTTTTTTAGATTAGATGTCATCCTTCCTGAGAACAGCAATTCTAGTGAAATTTATCTCTTCTATCCCCTTAACTGCATTAATTAGCAGTAGACAGTATTGGATGTGTAAAGTATTCTTTGTCTTAGTAAATCAGGATCCCCCTTATCCTCTCCTTTCCCCAGATCCATCATACCTCATAACTCTTCCCATGGAGAAGATTCATGTCCAGGACTGTGAGGAGCAATGTAAATGGAAGGAGGGGAAAGTAGAGTGATTTTACATTTCAGAGGCAGCACTGTTTCCTTCTGCATCTCGGTATGACTCTCCTGGGTCATTATCTGATTATGTCACTATACGATTCTATGATCTCCATCTTGCATCTCCCCTAACTCTGGCTATGATTAAAAAAAAAAAACAAAACAAAAACCAACAACTGTGAAAAAAAATAACTTTTCTCAAAGTTATTTTCAAAATGCTGTTGAAAATCTTGATCTGCTTCACTGTCATCCTCCGCATTAATTCCCTGAATAAACTCCAGAAAGTGAGGAGTATGGAAACACTCTGAAAACCTAGTTTTAAAAATTATCATGAAATCACAGAAACACAAAACAACTGAGTTTGGAAGGGATGTCAGAAGGTATCTAGTCTGACGTCCTGCTCAAAGAAGGGTCAGCTGTGGGGTCTGGTCAGGTTGCTCAGGGCTTTGTCTAGCTGCATCACGGAAACTTTCAAGGATGGAGACTGCACAGCCTCTCTGGGCAAACTGCTTCACTACGGGACTGTTTTTCCTTTTAGCCAGGCCAAACCTCTCTTGTTCTAATTTATGCCCATTGTCTCTTGTACTCCCACTATGCACCACTGTGAAAGAGGCTCTATCTTCTTCATAACCTCCTCCAGGGTTCCAGCTGGCTGCTGTTAGGTGCCTCAGAAACCTTCCCAGCTCTAGGCAACAAGCTTGTTTCCTTAGCCTCACCTTACAGGACAAATGCTCCAGCCCCCAAGCATCTCGGTGGCCCTCTCTGTTGAATCGCTTTGGTTTATCAGCGTCTTTCCTGTACTGATGGTCCTGAAACTTGACAGAGTGTCTAGGTGTGGTCTCACAAGTGCCAAGCACTTCCTTCAGTCTGGCTCTGCCATGGTGTGTACAGCTGAGCATGCTTTTGGCCTTCCTTGCTGCCAGGACACACTGCAGGTTCATGCCCAGCTTGTTGCCTGACGGGACTCCCAGGCCTCTTTCAGCAGAGCTGAGCATCATTGCTCCAGGTTCTTCTTTCCCAGCTGCAGGTTCTTTTGTGTGCCCTTGTGCTTCTTATTTGGAAACTTGATGAGTCTGCACTCTATCACCTCCTCTAGGTCATTGTCAAAGATGCTGAAAAGGATAAGCAGAGCAGGTGCCTTGTGGTACACTTGTCGTGGCCCTCTGAGCAGAATATGTCCTGTTAAAAATTACCTTCTGACCTGACCACCCAATTAGTTCTCCACCCACCCAGACCGTAACGTCCTAAATTGGATAGAGCCATGCTGTGGGTGAGTGTTGGAAGCCTTGCTATTGGCTTTAGAAAATGATTGTATTTACCAGTTACTGTGTTTGGAAAAATACAGCATAGAGAGAACTTTTTGCGTTTCACAGTTAACTTTACAAAATGCTCTTTTCACTCCAGTATTTGCAATCCTACCCTCCCTTTAGTGGTTTTGATAAACTGTAGACCTGATTTTAGTATCAGACCAGTTCTTCACTGGAGTAACACCACTAACTGTCACAAAATCTCTTAAGATTTATGTCAATGTGAGTGATATCAATGTCAGGCTCTAACCTTTTCCCAGCTAGGTGACTCAGGGTAGCAATAGTTTATCATTGCTTTTTTCCAGGCATGTTGACAGAATTGTGCAATGTTTTATTCATGGTGAAATTAAAATATTCTGATGAGATTTGGGGTTGGGTGTATGTGTGTTTCTTTGAATAAAAAGTTTTGAGCAAGACATTAGAGGGCTTTTGATATGACATGTGGAAATCAGAACAGATGACAGCTCTGATTCCTGAGCAGTCCTGAGGCACTTGTCGTTGTTTCAGTTGCTCTGTTTCCATATTGGTAGTGTAGTCAAAACCAGTTGTTTCAATTAGCCCTTTAAAGCCATGTCAATGTCTTGCATAAATACAATGATCCCTACAGCAACATGTAAAATGTCTCTTTTCACATCTTACAGCTTCTGTGTTGACTTCTGCAGTACTGTAATTAAGTCTAATTAAGTAGATTTACGGAGTTACACTAATGCTTATGTATAAGTACATGTCCCTCATAGCTATTTGTTCAAGGCATTCTTCATATCATTTGACTTGCTTCAATTTGCATATTGTATTTTGCCTGCTGATGTTTTTGCATGGTAATTTTATGAAAGTAAACATGACCTACAGGATTTTCAATATTATTAACTTAAGATCTGAAGAGATTTGACACACCGTTTAGTTTCTTTCCACTACCTTTTAAACTCGACTGTTGCTAAAATTACTCCCTGCACTTAAAATTTATTTCATTTGTACTTTAATTATACCAGAGTAGACACAAGATAATGAGAAAATAGATGGACTTTAAATAAACCTATTTCTATATTTTGATATAACTAATTACAGCATTTTTAAATTTAAAGTTTTAGAACATTATTACATTAAATCATTCTTCTTGCCTTAGTCACACAAACTGTATTTTGCAGACAATAGATTTACCAAATTGCCTGTCTTTGCTCTTCAGGAACTCTGCTTATACAATGTAAAGTTGTTAGATTCAAGAAATGTTAAACTCTGTAGCTAAAACTTGATGAGCTAGCTTGAAGGTATGTTTCTTGTCTTTTTTTGTTTACTTGAAACCGTACATTTTTTCCCATCAGAAAATTCATCCAGCATTCATCTTCCAAATGCAAACAAGTCTTAAAAATAAGCAATGCCCAAAACAACATCCAGACTTACATACATAAATTCTCAATCTTCAGCCACATTTCAGTGTTACAAGTATTTAATTTCCTTTGGGTCTGGATTCAGCAAACCACCTAAACCAGTGAAAACAACTCTGATAAATATTATCAACTTGTTACTTAGTATAATTCTGGATTTAGGACTTTCTGTTGATGCAAAACAGATAACCCAACTGTTGGCTGAGGGGAAGCAATTGTAAGACCTCGTTATGCTCTGAACTGCCCACAGTGTTTGCAGTGAGGAGAAAGTTCTGCTATACATTTTTATGTATACCACACAAAATATGTGAACAGCATGGGATTTCTAACAAACCTATGGTATATCTGGAAGCAATGAGAATGTGTATCACTCACGAGGGCTTGATCAAGACATCAAGAGATCAAGGACTACAGATCCACCTCAAAATGCAATAGCTGTAGAGCCTGTGCAGCTTTCAGACAAGAGGAGACAGAAGATGGCCTACAGACTGCTAGAATGGTGGCAATGTAGGGGAAATTCCCAGATGTAATAAAATGACAAAGGACTTTATCTGGAGGGAAAAACCACACAGACCCATGTGGCACATCTGAACAAACGGTTGCTTGTGTGGAAGTAGAGTACCATAATTATCATAAGAGTTGACAGAGAGACAGAGAAAAAGGTGGCCAGTGCTCTGAGGTAGATCCAGCTAGACCTCCCCACAGGATATTCTCCTCAAAAGACTGAAAGTCTTTTAAATGCAAAAAAAGCCTGATATTGTCTAAATAAAACCTGGAATGTTTCCTTTAAAATGGAGAAAGCTCAAAACAACAGTGTGTCTTTGCTTTTAACCAACTCAGTACCTTTCTGAGTAGAAGCACACTCTGTCATCAGACCTCTTCAGTCACGAGGAGGTCTGACTAGCTGCTCAGTGCCTCTCCTGGCAGTCCTGCAGTCTTTATGTAGGAGATACAGACTCTTCGCTTCCTGCTATAACTCACCTGCATGCCAAATCTTGCTGTTCCACAAGCCTGTTCCCCAACCACACTAGTGACTCACTGCTATCTCATTATCTCTACAACCCCAGTGGGTCCCACCTCACCTCACCTTAGAAGAACATAACATACCTTATGAAGACAAATACATGTAAAGCAAGTATGATCTGTCAAATTTGTTATTTTTTTAAATTAAATGGCTAATAATTATTTGAGTACTTTAAGAATCCAAAAGAGAAAAAAAAAATCATGAGATTCCAGAGGGAGAAGGGGAAGGGGTGACAGATTTCTGAAACCTGGCCTTGATCTCTTAGGGCCTATACTCTCCACATCACTTAGGTAGAGACTAATGAGACAAGGGTTACAGGGACACAGGATATCTTGATTTTCTATCAAAGAGAATCCAAACACTCATTAAAAGAATTCAGTCTTAAATGCTTAGTATATACATGCATGAGTAACCTACATTAGGGGAAGAAGTTAAAATGAACTGAAATTAAGAAACAGATGCATGAAGAAATTGAAACTAGCTGGTATTAAAAATGAAATAAAAGGCGGTAGAGGAGAGGGGAAAAAAAGTCAAGACTGCTCATAAGAAAAAGGAGAAAACATAAACCTAACACTTCCCAGATCACCACTTAAATACCAGTAGTCTATCAAGTACACACCTGTTCTCCCCACCCCCCTGCTGAGCACATGAAAAAGACAATTTAAAGAAACAGTAGTGAATGCAGAAATTGCAGGCCTATCCATCACAGCTACTGGAAGAGGAGCAAAACAAACCTATAAGCCTTTGTTTCTGAATGGCCATGTGACTCCTGGACACATAGACACACACATACAACACCCCCCACATCTTTTACGGCTCTTGGCTGTGTATTGAGTTTCATCCAAGGAATAAAAGCAGTAGTGTTTAAGTGATGCTATGGTGCCAGAGGACCTACATTTACTGTTCACATTTTTATGTGTTCTTTTTATTATATAAATACTATCCACATTGGATGCCTGAGCATATGGAGAGCAATGGCAGCAGAAGTTATTTCTGGGTCAGAAGCTCCCAAATCGCCTAACAAAGTTGGTACTCTCTGCTCCCTGACTTAGACACAGATTCAAGCCAGACAACAGGAGGAGGATAGGTGCCACATTTGCTAACAGTTGACAGAATGGCAAGTCTTTATTTTAATTTCTAGAACTACCATAAAAGGGGGTCCTCCTCCACTGAGTCAGTTTTCAGGAGATGTGAGCTGTGTTGCCTTCATTGCTGGACATTTATTACAGGCCTCGTGTTAATACTGAACCTTTTAATGTGTATTTAGGGCAGGATTCCTGCTTCTGGGTTCCAAGCTAGTGGCAAGCAGCAGTGGTTTGTGACTGATCGTACAGTGAGAGTCACACACAAACGGATGCTCAAAAGAGCAAAGTCACAGGTATTTAATTCCCCTTTTTATACAACTTACACCTGAAACTGGGAGCCTGGGACAAAAGCTCAAAATAAAAAAACCCGACAGTGACAGTGATGCTTTTAAACTTGAGCCTTTTAAACATGCACCACTAGACTGCACTTTCCTGGACAAGAAAAATTCACCTTCAAGATCAACAAATCAATTTGAAGACAAAAATGTTTAAAAATGGAAGCACAAATGAACTATCATAAAATCAATTGTGACTGTTGTTCTTTTGGATATTCAGGTTGCTGCATTGAGACTTCAGAGGTAAACATCTATGTTCTCAAAATATACGGAGGAATAACAGGCTTGTTATCTTCTTGTAGAATTATGAAGTACTTCTTACAGAAGCATTAAGAAACATAATTTTTCTAAACTTATTTGGCAAATACTTGAATGCGCAACTCTGGATTACAGTTATGTAACTTCCCCAGGCTTATGTATGGCCAACAGTTTTCGAAGGATGCAAGTAAGTAAGCTTTTCAGATTAATTCAATCCTATGTGTCAATCATCTAAGAAATTATTTATACCTTAAGGGGAACAAACGCTAAAAAAATACCACCCCTTGTGTGTGCTACTTCATTTTGTTTTGTTTACTGCCTTCGCTGTTGGTGCCTTACAGATGTTATTGTTCATTTTGGTATTTTTAAAGCACTCTTTTTAATATCTGGCATGTGACTGCCCTGCAGTGAATAGGAGTAAGAAGCTGTCAGTTTGATAGGCTTGCTTAGAGATTGCTCTCTCTCTGTGCTGTCATTATATGTGAGATGTACAGAGCCACAAGAAAGCTACAGAAAAAAACTCCTTAGTGATGGAACAACTCCCTCCGTGCCATTATTACTGTTTTTCATTGTGCTACTGTGAAGGTCCATTGCACTAGGTGCTGTGCAAACTCAGAACAAAAGTTTGTTCCTGGCTGCAGAGCCTATACAGTGTAAACCATGAAATTAGCTCCACATCACAGATCCTGGAAAAGCACAGGAAATAAATTAGCAGATGCAGGAGAAAGTTGAAAAGCCTGCCTTGCTACTCAGTATTAGCTGCACGTCAGGCAAAGTCCATGTTTTTCAATGTAAAATCCAGGTCAGAAGCTGACTGTACAGAAATCCTGCTCCAGCCTCCTGTGGGTGTCCGAGGGATCTCATCCAGGCAGCAAGGCAGGCAACAATCAATGGGAAAGCTGAATTAATCCACATTTGTGCAGCTCTAATGGCTGAGAAACCCCAAATACTTGTATGTGTCCACCTTTTTCCACTAACATGGAGCTGACAGGATAGATTCAATCCTTCTCATCCCTGTGTAGTTTATAATACTAAAGACAGTACCCCTGGAATCGACCTCAGGACGTCATCACAGATACCCTCCTGCCAAAAGGTCGGATCAACTGAAGCAATTCCTGATAATTTGTCCTACTGGATCCAAGACAACAACCAGCAGCAACTCTGTAACATCTGCAAAATCCCATGATCTCTTCAATAATTTAATCACTCCAGTGAATAGCAAATTTTCCTGGCTTCTAATCCCACCTGATAAACCTATTATGTTTTATCCCAACAGCAGTACAGATGGAGAAGATTCACTTTCTCATTTCAGCTGTCTCATAGATAGATGAATAATAACTTCATGTCTCCCCTCCATTTTCTCCTTCTCTAGATAAAGCTCGGTTCCTGATCTCTGTCCTCACAGGTCATGTTTTTGATACGCTTAATAGTTCTTGCTGCTGTCTTCTAGAATCTCTGTGAACTATCCCACATCTTTCTTAACATGCATGCCCACAGCCAGACACTGTGCTATGGTTGAGGCCTCAGCAGTGTGAAGTAAAGCAGAAGGCTGCCTCATCTTGTTTTGCAGACTCTCATCTTGCTTATCCTCAGTGAGATGCTTGCCTTTTTCTTGACAACATGATGCTGTTGACTCACATTCAGTTTGTGAGCCATTAACATCTTCAGATCATTGCAATAATAATTAGTTGTATTTCTTATAATAATTAGAAAGTATTTCTTTACAGAACCAGTTGTTGGGTGTTGGAATGGGCTGCCCAGGGCAGGGGGGGAGTCCCCGGGGTCCCTGGAGGGGTTGAAGAGTCGGGCTGAGCCAGCGCTGAGGGATCTGGGGCAGTTGGGAACGGTCAGGGTGAGGGTCATGGTTGGACTGGAGGAGCCTCAAGGTCTTTTCCAACCTCGATGATTCTGTGATTCTGTAATTATTCCTATTTTAAGTACTGAAACTTGTTTGTGTGTATCCTATTATAGCACATCCCATCTTTTTTCACCTATTTTGCGAGTTCTCAGTTTTTCTTCACACACTTCCTCCATTCCTGCCTTATGTTTCATACTTCATGTCACATCCGTGTGTAGGGAGTGATGACATTTATCACTTTAGCGTTAGCACTCAAGTCCATTATTACAGGTCTTTAATTCACACTTATCAGAAAGAGTCTAGTGTCTACGAAGGGCATCACAGCACAGCCAGTAATGCTCCATCCCTGCTTTCCCTGCAGGCTTCGCTAATGATACCTATTCTGGAGCATCATTAGTGAAGTTGTCCTATCAGACATAATAGGAATGCTACAGACAGTGATTTATAACAACTTCAACACTGTGAGAAGGAATTTACAATACAAATTGGGGTAGAGACTTCAGTGTCTCTAAAGCAGTAGTTTTTAATTCTGAAGAGATCTGAAGGGTGATGTCTCAACAGAAATGGTTTATAAAGTCAGCACCTTGTCTCTGGCAGGAAAGTGGGTGATAGACATGCCTGACTAGAGAATATAGAAGTAGAATAGGCATAAAAGGGTCCTGCAGACTGGCCTGACTCCCATGATATTAAATTATTATATGGACTTCAGTGTCTTTCTAAGGGGATATTTTTAATATGAGAAACCAGTTTAAATACCAGAAATATTAGCACATTTACTGCTCCCTTTTATAGTGTAATAGTCACTTTGTGACTTATGAAAATGAGTCTTACAGGAGTTCTACTGAGCTGGGAAGCTGTAAAGGTCAAGTTGCATTGCTCTGAACTTACCCCTTTAATGCTTTGCTGTTGAAATACTGTGTCTTTTGGTAGGGACCGAGTCCTGTATAAAAAACACAAAGCTAAGAACACTTGATAATTCCTTTAGGATTAATTAATTTCCCAGAAACCAACTAATGCATTTTAAAAATAGCTGCAGGCAAATGTTAACAATAGATTAATCTTTCATGCCTTTGTGAACTTTTTAGCCAAAATGAAGATAGGTTCAACTTCCCCTTGAGTTCCAAATGTGAACGAGACCAACTAGTTTACGTACTAACTTTTGTGATGAGACATCTATCAAACTGGAAACAACTCCTGCCCAGAGAAAAAAGATAATACCTTATTGTTAAGATTTTTAACACCGGTAGCAAGATAAAGTTTCAGTAACAAAGCTCATGATAATTGTCTCTTCAGGTGGGACTTTCAGACAAGACTCAGACCTGCTTCCTAGTCTGAGACCTGCTTTGGTCTCAGAAGCTTAGAGGAAAATCCTTTGCAAGCAAAACAGGCCACTTTTGATTCATTTATGGCAATGAGAGAATCCTGCTCTCATTAAATTAAGTGGCAAAACACTATTTCCATGGACAGAGAAAGAGGTCGCTTCTTTGAAAGCTGACATCTTGTGCATAGGGTGAAAACCAGGAGTGACAACGGGTAATCCCAGCTCTGATAAACTCTGGCCTCCAATAACTCACTGCTGCTCACCAGCTGAGGTGTCAGTGACCTCTCAGCCCCACTGATGGTGCATAGCCCCGTCCAGACAAGGGCCTTCACCTGTACTGCTCACAGTGCTTTAGCCCCCGGAACACCAGCTGGCCACCTCCTGTGAGATCTCAGGCCACATTCTCCACTTAAGTCAAGACCAGCCTTCTGTACCAAAATACTGTCCTTTCCCATCAAGATAGAATATTCTTCACTAATTTGGAAAATATAGGTATGGTGTAAAATACACAAGGTTTGTAAGGTGACATACTGTGAAACCTGTTTCATGCACAAAGAATTCTTCTTTTCACAACATTAGGACTTTGAAACCCCCTACTACCAGTTCTTGCACCGTAACTAAAATAATGCCATGGCATTTTATAGCAAAATGGCTGCCTTTGCATTATTGCTATTTTATACATGTGTGTATATGAAACTATATATTATGAACAACAGCATTGCACCCTAAGGTTTATCAATCCTATTTCTCATTACTTTTGTCTCTTTACAAGGTTCATCCCACTGCAGAAAAATAAAGATTTGTATTCACTCTCCCTCCAGAAATAAGATGTAGGTGTTTAAGATGCTGACATATCATGTCAAAAAAAGTGAAAAAGATTTATCCGTCGGAAGCAATAAACACAACTTCCCTGATTAGTGCAAGGCTGTGAATGCAACTCACATGCTACTGCTTGTTTTCAGTAGTTTCTATTCTGTGATTAATTGTTTACATGGTGTTCAGTGTTAAGCACTAGATAACACATTATTCTTAGTGTTATGACAATATTCCCTGTTGACATCTTTTAGCTGTCTACACTTCTTGCAGCAGACTTGGCAAACATTTCTTGAATATATAATGTTTGCTCACTCCTTCTGAGTACAATGTTAAAAATTTAGTTGGGTAAGATTTTTAGATCCCATTTTTGTAGCACCCTTGCTAGTCTTCTTGCAGTGCTCTACATTATTAATTTCAGATTAATTTTGCCCCCTGGATGTACACATTTAATGGAACTCCCTGTGCAAATACTGCAAGCAAAATCTATATTTACAGTACTTTCCAGGCACATTTATCTAAATTGACAAAAATCAAAAGAATGCTATTGAAATCTATGCATTTGCCGGTGAAATACTGAAACATCTTAAAAAGAAAAAAGAGAGTTAAATGTACATATTATATTTTTGTGATACAACTCCAGTTTCAGTGAATGCAGCCAATTAGATTTGCTGCTTATCTAAAGCAGGATTGACTTGTCTGTCTAAAACATCATAACAAACCAAGCACTTTTCCACTTATCTTCTGAGTATTCTTCCAGTGTGCAATATCCAAGTACAATAGAACTAATACTACATTCAGAGCAAAATCTTTATTGACCTTTTTTATGCCTTTCAGTTCTTTTCCCCTATCATACTCAGACTGCTTTACATCAGAGAGCAGAGGGAAAAGAGGCTATGTGGGCAGCTGTTTACACATTCAGTGGACACGCCACTGGCTCACGGACTTTCTTTAGATAAATGGTGATTATCTTTTTCTTCAAAGAAAAAATAAGGCAGCCCAAGAAACTGTCGTCTTGTCATTTGCTCTGAAATAACACGGTGAAGGTGCAGGGCACAACTGTTAAAGATTGGGGTCCGTGTGAGTACCTGGTGTAAACAGAAATGATATATACTTTGATAAATTATAGCCAAAGAACGGGCTTCTGGCCCTTTTTTCATAAAGCTGACATTTTTTTTTTTTAGGTTATCTATTTGACAGGAAAAGAATATCTGCCATCTGCTAACATGCTACTTACATCAATCAGGTGCTCAGATATAATGGCAAAGAAGGGGAAGAGCCAAACAGGCATGCCTGAGGGCTCTTACTAATGGTATGTGCTAAAATGCAGACACAAAGTAAAAAGTAGCCAAGACAGAAGCTATCCAGGACTGACTCACTCTCCACACCAAGAAGCAGGCCCAAATCTTCACTGTGGTAGCAGGATACTACAGGAGTATAGATAACAACCAGTGATAGGTGACAGGAAAACAGTCAGAGGACTGGCAGCGTCAATAGAAACAGAACATTTTGGGGCTTCAGGGACATGTAATACATCAGTATGGTCACTCTGGGGTCCAAATGGTTCCTGTGAAAGGAAGAACAAAAGAAGACTGGCACCACCATCCCCTCTACCCCTGGTACAAACCAGGCCTAGGTTCTCACAAAGGAAAGAAAGGGTGTGTATTTGGAAAAAGAACAAAGATTCATCTCAGGTGGAACAAAATAATGGATTAAGCAAAGAATACACAGACATCATGTACATGCTCTCTAAGAATGCCCAGGTTCCACAGAAATATCAGCAATGAGATAGCATACTGACAACGGCTGCCCTATGACAGGTTAATACTAATCCATCATCTAGTTAAAATTTAAAGGAAAAACAGTGAGGAAAATATGTACTTAATAGTAGTTGTCCAACAGTGGATGATAAGCTTTCCATATCTTGCTTAACTGGTTAATGTATATTTTTAATTTTATACAGTAGAAAGTTTTCACACCTTTTGGCTCAAGTTCTGCTCAATTCCATCTGCAGAGCAATGAACTCTTGTATTGCATGAGCTACTTAGGCTGAAGGGATTTTCCTCTAGATCCCTGACATTTAAGGGAAGGAGAAGAACTTGGAACCCATTGGTTTTAGAGTAGTAGCTAAAAGGCTACTCAGTTAATGCTGAATTCCAAAAAAGGACACAGAAGGAATTTGTGAATTACTATGGTAAAATGTAAATAGTCAATATCTGATACAGCCTTGTCTTTCCTCTGTCCTCCACATCAATATTCACTGGACCCAGTTACCTCAGTATATCCTGGTACATCTCCCAGTGAACCTCTCTTGAATGAGAAAGTATTTCTGTGAAAGAAAAACATCTCAGTTACAATCTTACCATAAAGGATGTGGATGACAGGCTAAAACTGAGTTAAAAAAGAAATAAGGATGTCACGGTATGCAAGTAGCCTTGCTAGGTAAAGAGAAATAAAAACAGTGATTGGGGCACTTTTAGTTTGGGGAAGGCGCCGAAAAATTCCAGGGGTTATGAGACATATGAGATAATTTCCCAAATTCTGTCATTTATGAATGAGGAAATTGGCTTCAATATTTCTTCTTGACATTATAACTCTGCTTATAACTAATATACTAACATACACAACTTCACAACACTATATAAAATGAGAAAGACTCAACATTCAGAACGCTTATTTATAGAATTCAACAGATCTAGTTCCCAGTCAGTTTTCAGTTCAGGAACAGTTGTTCCCCAGCTCATATGAAGATTATGTTCCCGAAGTCAAGAGACAGAAGAGAAAACTTGTAGGTCTTGTTCACACAAATCAACAAGTTCTGAGCTCTATCCTGCTGTTCCCAGGCAGGTAAATTAAATAATAATTAAATTATCCACAGGATCTACAGATTCTCTTCACAAGTTTGATGCCCACATAATTCCTGAATTTCTGTCACTCTCTGTGTAATGTATGAAAATTATAGAAGAACAGCTTGAAGAACAGAAGTAGAAAGTATGTGCTAAGCATTTACATTTATGCAATATTTCAAGAAGACGTTTTCCACCTTAAACTAGGATTAGCATTCAGGGCAAGGAAAGTGAGACAGACTTGGAAATCTGACCAGCTTTTTCTCTAGCCTTCTAACTGGCTAGAAGACTCTGTTAGGGAGTCTGAGACCACAGCCATATGGACAGTAATGACAGTCTGTTCAGTGTCATCCTCCTACATTATTCTGAAACACATGCAGGTTTTTATAACAAATTATTATCTGAACATTGTCAGTTAAATAATATACATGCTTTATAAGTGAGAGAAAAATCAGCATCCTTTATATATTATTTCGCTCCTCTTTTGAATATTGCAAGGTTCAATACCTAAGTATAACTCCACTGCTACTATTCTTTTCTGACAGTGAAATATGAAAGGGTATATTTTCCTCCATACGGATGCAGATTTCAAGGGTAGTGGATTTCGTGCTTCTCTTTGCCAGAAAATTGTTGTGATCTGAATACATTTTAAGAAAAATTACCATGCTAGCAAGTGATTAAGAAAGAAAACATCATGTATTGACATCAAACAAATGAAAAGTAAATAATAAAGATGGGTAGAAAAGCAGCTCAAAGAAGAATTCTAATCCCCTTTTAAATTAAATGACTAAAAAAGAAGTAAATGCCTAGGAATAAAAGGTGAAATGTAGTCTGTTCTGGCCTCTTGCCCCCATCCACAACATAATTCAATTTACTGCCTAGAAGTTACTCCTGACTTACCAAGGTCCAAACAAGATCAGAATGAATCTCTGAGCATCTGCCTCAGGGTGAACTCTCAGCCGCTGAAAGATTAAGAACAGGAGTTGCTGCAATCCTCTATGTCCTCTGCAGCACAGCGTTGACTAAAGCAGTCATGAACCTATCGTGACTTATGAGTTAGGATTGCTTATGGTTGCTTTATGTTGCCAGAGCTTCAGAAAGGAACCACAATGTATATTGGACAATGTGTCCCTACCTGCAACATGAAAAGGTGCAAGGACCAAAGTGGTGTAATGCAATCCTCCCAGCATTTTTAAGGGGGGGGAAGAAAGAAAGAAAGGAAAGAAAAAAAATTGAGAGAAATCATGTCAGTAGAAGCTTGGGGAATAAGTTAGAGCAAGAAGGTAACTTGTAGATGCTAATGATGACATCTTCTAGCTGGTAGTCTTGCTTGGGCCACCTGCCACTCCAGGCAAGCTCTCATCATGAGCAGAATCTGAGTTACAACAAACCTCTTTTCCCAGAGTCTGTGTCACTGCTCCAGGTCCTCCTGGGTCTTTGGAGACACCGGGAGCTGCAGGAACTAACTTAAGATCCTGTGCTGCATTATTTGGAGTGATTCCAGCAGATCAAGGGAAGTGGTTATTCCCCCTATTTGAGATCTGTGAGACCACAGCTCCAGTACTCGATCCAGTTTGGGCACCCAAAAAATCTGCACAAGACAGATGGACCATGCCTTGAGGTTGGCCCTGCTTTGATCAGATGGTTGGACCAGATGATGTCACTTCCAATACTAATTATTCTATGACTTTAACAACTGTATTTTTCTGAGTGGCTTACTGTCTCCTGACACATTGTACATGCTTGAATACTGTTAATATCTTTTATCACTTCATCATAATCCCATTCTTTGTTTTCCTATAAAAACAGCAATAGCTATAGCCACATCTCACTGTCTCCTCTTCTTTCTCTTCCTGCTTTTCTCATTGACCTTACAGCCATTGTTATATCCCTGTCTGGCAGAACAATCTCTAGCAGGTCACACTTATCTTTATGTCAAACAGAGAAGGTTTTGGAGCAAAGAGCTGAGATCATGCTGACAAACAAAATGTTCTCTGAGTCACAAATACTTCCTTGCTCCCATTCTTCTTCCTGGTAGAATGTAAAATAGTCAATCCAAGTCGTATTTCTTCTAAACCCTCTTTACAAGGAACAGTTAAATGGGACAAAGCACTTAATTTTAAAGACAGCTTTTTGTGAAGTGGTAATTTTTAGAGTTGGAACAGTTTTTCAAAGACGATTTTTTGCACAGATGCATCAATTTCTACAAGACTTTGTTGCACCACATGTACAAGATGGTGACTGTGATTGGAAGGGGAAGTGATATGAGAGGCAGGAGATCCAGGTTAGAATCTCTGCTTCATCGGACTGTATTGCAGAGCGAAGGTCAACCTCAAAAGCTGAGGCACTAGTCCGGCTGCCAGGTAACAAAATTCACACTGGAGTCCAGTTTTGAACAGAACTAGACATTTTAATTTTCACACATGTGTGCCTGGGGCATTTGTATGTGCACACACACTCGGGAGTGCATGTGTACGCTCACCTACACATATAATTGTGAAGGACACCCAGAGACAGACTTGTTACACAGCCAGCAATTTCACTCTTTCAAAATTATACCTCTCAGCAACACCATCACTCAGTATGTATCCCAACTGGAATGTTAATAACCATGGAGTTTAGTCTAGTTTATCATCAGTGCAGAACAATCAAATTTAGCATGATTGCAAAATGGAGAGAGGGGCCGTTATAGAGGTGATTTCACTGGAATCTGCACCTGTAACTAGAAAACTTGAGCTACCTTGTTGTGTTACCATCTTCCAAAAACAATTATTCTAGAACATGTTATTCAAAATATCAGTCAATCAGGAACTCTATTCCCTCTCACAATTTCCACAACTAATGCATTTTCTTATGCTTGTTTCAGCAATGAAGAAAACCAGCAATAGTTCCGATGGCTCATTCAAAAGGAAAATAGTTTTAAACTTGTCGGTCACCAAATCACACCAGATTCCCAAACATGAATTGCTAGGTGAACTATTTGTCTAATCTTGAGACATACCAGTCTGTGCAAGCCAATATGCAAGATATGCATGACAGGTTCACTGGATCCGTTGAGACATGCAGAAAAAGGTGGAGCCTTTCAGGCTGCGTGTGTTTCACCTGCACCACCTGCATTTTCATGAAGAGAAAAGGCATGAGGCGTTTGTCTGGGGTAGGCATGGCTGAACCCTCTTTGGAAAGGACTGACCTGGACTTCATCACTGCTGTGTCATGGAACCTGAACAACTCCACAGTCATATATACCCAAGAACAACATGATGCCTTCGAGAAGCCTACTCACAGGTTGAGAATTAAGCATGATCATAAGGAAGCTGAGGGCACATGGTGTAGAAGTTTTTTAACAGCTGGAAATTCACTTATTAAAGCATATGTTTGAGGGTGGCTAGCAAAAGCTCTTGTGGCATGACCACTGACTCTTGTGGGAGAGCTGTGGCAGTTTGGAGCTGGTGAGCAGGTTCAGCATTTGGAAGAGATACACATGCAAGTGGAGAGTGGAGGCAAGCCACATTTCTCATGGAGCAGCTGGGGAGGCAATGCATGAGGACATTCCAGTGGAGTTTGCTTCACCGTGATCTGGGTTTTTTCTCCTTCATTTAGATTTAATTTTTGTCCTCTACAAGCACAACAATAAGAAATAGAACATTTACATTTCTTGCTCCTTAACACTCCCAGTTCAAGACACCAACTGGGTATTCCTGGCTGAGGGGCTCAGACTTTGAAAGGAAATATCTCCTGAGAGGCTGCTCTAGGATGACATTGGCACAGCTCACTCACATTGACAGAAACCTCTCCAGGTATACCTGAAATTCCAATCACACACTGCAAAACACATCCAGCTCTAGAAGAACATTTCCATCTTCCTTTTGTCACAAGTAACTCCCCAAAAATAATCTAGAGGGAAAATATCCATTTATTTTCAGTTGATTTTCTCTTGGATTTCAACTATTTGTTCTCTATTGATTGAATACTTCCCTAAAGAGAGGTTTGATTAAGCACTTACTTAACAACTTTCTTAATTCAAGAAATATAAGGGGTGTGTAAACATATTGCACAGCAGCAAAAAGGCCACAATGTTCCCTGGATCATTTCTCCTCTCTGTTACTGGTAGGAACTGGAAATTCCATTCTACACGAGAATCCTCATTATAAAAAATATTTTTAATACTAACGATGTAAACATAAAATTTTGTGCAGAATGGTAATATGTTAACAATCTTCATCGCAGGGAATTGTGAGAAGCCAGGCAAAGGAGGCACCAAAAAGCAAATCAACCAGATTGCCTACTTACCTTCAGACTGCAGATAGCTTAAAATACTGCCCAGGTCACTGGAAAGCACAGACCTGCTAATGGAGGTCCCAGACAGCCTGCTCACCTTCCGGGCTGCTGTCTGGCAAGAACCCAGTTAGGCAAATCTGGTTTTTATCTGTGCTCAATCAAAAGTGTCAATAGGATTCACACAGTTCAATTTAGTCAAATGATCATTCTCCCATCTGGATGGAAAATTTCCATCCAGGGCTTCTTAACTGCTTGGGACTGTTAGTCTGGAGTTCATGGAGTACCAGTGCCACACTTAGATCATTTCTAAAATTCTTTTGGAAACAAGTGGCCCTCCCTTTTCTTACTAGCATGTAATTTCTGAGAATCCAGTTTCATTATATCAGGCCAGATACATACAAGGGAAAGTGTAAGCTGCTCTAAACTTGACTTTTTAAATTACTTTTTACTCAATTTTCTTTCCAATATTCAAGCAATGAGCTTATTTAAATGGAGTAGCTTATTACACTGCCTAGGACAGAAATAACATTAAGATGAAATAAAGGTGAAATGTAAGATGATAATCCACCCTAAGTAAGCTACTGTGAGTCATTTAAACTAGGTGATGTTTTACTTTTTTAATTAATTAAAAAAATATTACTTTTACAGCACTAAGTTTTCATTGCAAGTAAAAACTATGGTACACTAAAACACGATTGTGCTTAATAATCACAGCTAGGGCTAAAATCTGCAGTCCTCACTGAGGCAAAACACTAAGCTTTTACACCCAAGAAGCAATGTCTCCCTGTGGAAACAAGCACACCAATTTGGGATGAAACTGCTTTTTAAAATACATACTCCAAATAGCATGTGAAAAAGACTTAACTAATCAGAAGGACCCCGTGATTAAAAGACATTATTTCAAGCTGCTTATCAGAATAATGTTCTTGGCAATAAATGGCAATTGAGGAAAAAGAATGTTTTAATAGGCCTATTTCCCTCACCCACAGAATAGATTTCTATTTCCTCCTCAAACGAGAGTGCTAATTTCATAGCACTTTCAAGACAAAAAGCTGGGGTATAGTTTTCACTTTCCTAGCAACAAATATTAATGTTGGCACCCGAAAGTCAGGGACTCAGAAAGGGCTGCTGCTTAGAAGATGTCATTTTTAAAACACTTCATTCATCTTCACCTTCTGGAGTTGCAACTGAAACTTAAATTCTGAGTTTCATTCTCCATAGACAAGAACAACTACCTTCCTGGAAAATGAATGGAGACTTGTCACAGCATGCATTTTAAAATGATAAAGCATGAAAGATCTAGGTTGTTCCTCTAAGGATTTGTCCATGACACAAGTCAGGTGTGATGAGCTCAGACCTCTTTGTCTCTGATTGGGTAGGGTCCAAGACACAAGTAATTGAGATCCAACTGAGGAAATTTCTTTTCTCTGGTGAATTCACAGGCTTCAAAGTTGTTCTTATATTGACTTTTAAAAATGCATTAAAAAGCAGGATGTGAAAACAATGGCTGAAAAGTACTATTAATATTTTCTGAGCTCTAATCACATGTTTCAGGGCCTGTCGTAGGGAGCCATGGGCACCTACACGCATGAACTACCATACTGGAAGAGACCAGTGGCCCCTGTGGATCAATAGTCTAGAAACACCTATTCTTAGCCACTTACAGAAAGATAAAAGAAAGCAAGCAGGTGAGACCAATCCCTGTAAAAATAAATAGCTTATTCTATGTAAAACAAGTGTCTAAGTACTGTTCAAACCACTGAGCAGGAGCTGAAAAGATGGCTAGGAGGGATAACTTCTGTATTAAATTTTACTATTGCAACTTTTGTCTTACTGTCTATAAATAACCTTCTGGCATATTTATTCTTCCCCAGTTCTGTACTTCCAATACCCAATAGAACATTTATCTCCACTTTCAACAGCCAAATCCGCTACATGTTATTATCTCTAGATTGCAGGTCTGAGCTGTATCCTCTATTTTGGTTGCAATGCTTGGAGTGAAGGGATGGTGGTAATGAAATGAGTTAGTGCTATTTTTATGTGAATGACACTACCTGATTAGCTAACAGGTAGCGTTCATTGTCCATTAATTTGTCGATGGAGATTCTAGCATTCCTAGTCAGTACTAGGATGTGGCAAGCGTATGATTGATACCATCTCACAAAGAGCTGTTTTCAGCTTTGTTGCAGGCAAGACATTGCTCAACAAGTTGTCTGCAGATTCTAGAAATTAGTTATAAAACTTGAATGAGGAAATCAAGCACGGCTGTTAGCTCAAAGGCCATTTTACCATTGTTTCCTTCTTTTTCCACCTCCTCAATCATTTTATCCCTATAAGGTTATTCTTTAGGCCCCAGTACAGCAAAGGACTTAACTGTGCATAGGTGATTCACTACATATTAAATGCTATTATTTTCTCATCCAGAGTTATATCTTCCTCATGTTCACTTTTATTTTCACAGTTATTTCCTTAATAGATGATTAATAGTCCAATGGAAATTAAAGTTCAAATTTTACTTTATGGGAGTGGCTAAGGACTTTGGGCTTGTCTAGTCTGGAGGAGGCCGAGGGGTGACCTCATCGCTCCTGCAGCTTCCCGAGGAGGAGAAGGGGAGAGGGAGGTGCTGAGCTCTTCTCCCTGGGATCCACTGATAGAACGTGTGGGAATGGTTCCAAGCTGTGCCAGGGGAGCGTTAGACTGGACATTAGGAAGCATTTCTTTGCTGAGAGGGCAGTCGAACACGGGAACAGGCTTCCTCAAGTGGTGGTTGATGTCCCAAGCGGTGGTTGATGCCCCAAGCCTGTCAGTGTTTAAGAGCATTTGGACAATGCCCTTAATAACATGCTCTAGGTTTTGGTCAGTCTTGAAGTGGTCAGACAGTGGAACTAGATGATCATTGTAGCTGCCTTCCAACTGAAATAGTTTATTCCATTTTAATTTATCTGTAGTCAGGGGTTGACAGTAAGTAGGAGCTCTGCTTTGAAAGCCAGTGGGATTTAATTCAGCCCTTGAGGGTTGTTTCGATTTTGTGTATTTCACCTATCACAAAATAAAATAACCTTACATGGGACTGTAAAAACTCATATACACAGCTAGAAATGAATCCTGGAGAGCTTTCTAAAATATAGCCCAGAAAAACTTTTGAAGTATAAAAATTACTAGAATAACTGTTCCCCACACTGCTGTGTATATGTTGTGTTACCAACTCAGCTCTATAATGTCTGAATAGTGCTAGGAAAATTCTTTTGACTCTAGAGCTTTTCTCATATATTCTGCAAGCATAGAATGTAGAGAAAGAAAGGGAGATGCATGGGAGAAGCAAGAGGAGAAAAACTAGCAAATCCTTTCTAGTCAATCGGGATTTTAAAGTATTCAGATTTTTCCAAAGTTTCAGAATGGCTTGCTTGTTAGACATCAGGAGGTGTTATTCTAGATGGGATTGTATCTGGTAATTGCAATGCCACTTGTAAATTACAACCCAGATCCTGCAAATCCCGATCAACATCCCATAAGGTTACAAGGACCATGCTTTCCTACTTTGGAGGGAAAAAAGAACATGCACAGAAAACAACAAAACCCACAAAAACACCCTCAAATTCTCATTCTCCTACTTAAATGTTCCAGGAAACCTTTGGTAAAAGATTAGGGAAAACAGTGGACAACAAATATCTAAATATGCACAATTCAGCCAAAAGAAGACGTTCGCATTGATCCTATGGAATATTTTCAGTCAAAATGCTGCTGAAAATTATCCTCTACCACAACTATGCTAGGTTCAGGGGAAGCTCTGAGAAGCAATCAGCTTGTCTCTCACCAGACAAAAACAAATAATGATTCTGTGTGGCTTTGATAGCCTACGATGTACTAAATACAGAAAATAACAGAGTATGTCCTGGAAGTTTGGAAGTGAAAGAAATACATTTGGTTATCTCTATCACCTTGACAGGACAACATTTCTCTCCCCCATATATTTTGCAGTATTTTATCTAGTCTGTTTTAAATTCGTGAAGATTGGTACTTCCATGCCTTTCAAACAGTTTCCTCAGAATATTTCATTGGCAGAGATTGCTTGGTGACGTTCAGCTTAAATGTACATCTCCATCTCAGTGATTTTGTGCTACAGCTCATGGCAGAAAAACATTTATTTCAGCTCTGTGCCACTGACATCAAGGATGTTTGTATTGGTGCAGGGGATGGATTATGGCATCTTGAAGTTCTTTGTAGTCGTGTGGCAAGCACCCACCTTCCTAAGGGGACCTGCTCTTCCACAGAGGGTGCAGCATCCTGAGGGAACCTCTCACCCCTCTATAGCCATCCAGTGACCTCTTGTTACTGAGAACAATGCTAGGGAAACTTGGGGAAGTAAATCTGGCAAAGATGCCTGTGCTGCATGCTAAATGGCTGGGGGTTTTTTGGGTTTTTTGTTTGTTTGGTTGGTTGGTTTTTTAAGCAGTAACACAGACTTTAGTCTCATGTAATTGTTTCTCTCTGTAAATTACTCTGTATTACTCTGTGCTGTGCTGGAGAGCCCTGATGGACATAGTCCCATGAAGATTACAAGACAGCAGTTCCTACACTTAGGACAGAAGCAGAATAAAGAGAAACATAATATGCCTGATCTGAGAACAGCAGCAGCAGCATTCTCATACCTAAAGCCAGCCCTTTGTTAACTCAATAAATCGTATATTAATTTTTATTTTTTGTAAGTTTTTTTGTTGTTTGAAAATCAAGAATTAACAAAAAGTATGCAAAATTGCTAGTTTATGCATAGCCCTGTGAAGAGCTTTGAAGGATATTAAGTCCTACCCTGCAAACACTACCTTACATGATTCCTGCTACTGATTTCATCTAATTGAAGGACAAGCAGCATGGTTTGACTTGAGTAGCCATCCTCATCTGGCCTGAACTCTAAACACATACTTGGATTCACTCTGTGATGAAATTAGGCATATTAGCTTATTATATTAGCTTCACCTTGTACTTGGCATTTCGCTTCCTGAGGTCCTACAGCATTTAAAAGCCCTAGACAAGGCTGACAGAACAAAACAACAGGAAACTACTTTTTACTCTTGCTAAGCCCCATGTCACTGATAAGAATGGAAGCAGCTCAAAATCAACATCCTTTCTATACAGGCAAAGTCTTATTAGCTCATATAATTCGAGCCAGCACTCACTTTATCTTATGTCCTCTTAGTCTGTTTTGCTGAAACAGGGTTTGTTTGCAGGAGCTGTTTATGCTATCAGCTTCACTTTCATCCTATTGCCTCCTACTAGATAGGTGCAGAAAAGAGCTGGCCTTGTGTAGCACTCAGAGTAAGGCTGTTTCTCAGCACTAAGTGCCACCTCATGTATATATACAGCCTCTCTCACAAAGCCTCAGTGGCGAAGGTCAAGTAGACAAAGTCAATATGTAAGAATCCTGCCGTATTAGTATTGAATTTCTCTGATATATTTCTGTTTGGAATTCAAGTCAAGAGAGGAGCACTGATCCACGCTTTTCTTACAGTTCTGCTAAATTGCTGCCATGCATTACACCACTAAACCTGCTGAACTCTCAGGTGCAGTTGCATTTAAAGGCTGCAGAAAATTCACCCATTAATAAGAATGCTTGCCATGACCTGACGTCCTCCGCAGATGTGAGGCATCTTTCTGACATTCTTCACTGCCTTTAAAAGCCCATCACTATTTATTCTTTACTTTTCTGCACAAGACCTTTTTTTTAACCTCTTGCCAACTACACAGGCAATTCCTCTGCACATCCAAGTAACAGTCAAACACTAGATACTACCACTTACTCATTTCCTATACCACTTGCATGTTTTGCTTAACTGGGCTTGGGAGCCTTTCTAACTCCCAAGTGAAGGTAGTAGGAAAGGACTCTAGTAATGAAGGATTTAGTGCAGTCCTGATGCAAAGCAGAACATACCAAGGAAGTGTCAGGCAGTAATGAAATATGGTGCAGAAAACCCTGAGTTAGGGTGACATGAGCCAGGAAGCTCACACAGCTGAGTGCAGCAGCAGCAGCTCAGCATGAGAGCATACAAACACAGCAGTACAACCCTGAATCCATTCTGGCTCACCATTTCTCCACTTGCATTAGGCAAATATAAGAGTTGGGGACTTCAGGGGGTGAGCCTTGGTCAGAGTTAAGCCAAGTGGTGCTGCAGCATCGGTGCGTGCTGTCTTGAGGTTAGAGAGGTGACACCTACCCTAGGTTCCCTTCAGCATAGCACTTCCCCACTCGGGGACTTGCAGACTTTGTCACTCATAGCCAGGTCTTCTTCTGGAGTTTCAGGTTAGCAATGCAGAGAGAAGCTAGTTTCTGCTACGCCCCATGAGTGAAATGAAGTTGATTCCTATATGTGCATTTGCCTAGAGTTCAAAGTAGGAGTAAGAGATGCCTCTATCATTTGCCAGATGGAAAGCTGTGACTCTCTATTATCTTAATATGCCTGACACATGTTTCACTTCCCTGACCCCCAAGGTACATAGAAATTGCATACAATAACAGGAAAAAAAAGCAAAGCAAATGCATGTCACAATGACTTGATGTTGCCTTTTGCCTGAAGCAATTTGATATAATTAGCCATCTCACAAGTAAAACCTTTATATTTTATTCTTTCACCCATTTAAAATAAAAACTGTACATTGACATGGATAGCTTGTCATTTTAATACACTTTGATGTTTGCAAGCTTTGAAATATCATGTTCAAATTTGTATGCAAATTTGTGTTTCCAATTACATACTCATTAGTTCTTCTGGAACTTCATCTTAATATTTGCAAAACGTTTATAGCTTCCTCTGTTGTTTTCTTGAATTGCTTTAGAATGAAACCCAGTATATAAAAAGCAAATGAAGAAATCCATTAACACTCAGTAACTTTCTTAAACATCACATTTAATTTCTAAGGATGTAATAATTTGCCACTTCAAAAAGTTCCAATACCTATGCACACTCCATCTGATAGCATATTAAAGATCACAGGCAAATGGTTTTGTGTCTATAGCATTGCCAGCCTCCAGAAATGCCCACCTCCGTTACCTACTCACTTGAACAGCCTGTTGCCTTTATCACTGTCTTTAATGAATGTTTTAGTTCACATTCTTAGATGGAGTGAAATTGGGATTACTGCCTAGACTTCAATGGCACAGAGCAAATTTACAGCAATTACAAATCTGGTTAATTTTTTTTTTTTGTTATCCACCCCTACTGAAAACATGAATAACATTTTAAAGTCGAGCGAAATAACAGCTGCACTGTTAAGAAAAAAATACACAAATCTCCACTGACAGAAAGATCAACTTCTGGATGAAACCTGGAGCTCGTTACTACGTAAAATGCATAACATGTAGAATGAGAGGAAAGAAGGGTCATCCCATATCTGACACCACCCTGCCCAGGAGCGATGGCATGGAAATGCACCCAGAGAGATGCTTGTCTAACCTGTTCCCACAGATATCCCTTCCTGAAGACTTTACAATTCCCTCAGACTACCTGTTACTAACAGACTTTTCCTAATGTAAACTTTATAAAAATTAATTCTCTACATGATGTGTCAGAGACTAGAAGTACTAAACATAACAAAGGAAATACCCAAGTGATAATGTGGCAGTTTAAGAGGAAAAAATCTGGAAGGCAGCCACTAGAAATAATATGAACTACCAAGACCGAAACTGTGTTGCACCTGTATATAGAGGAGAAACTAGGCAATACAAGCCAGAGTGGCACGGGTTTCCGTTTTTACATTCAGAGTCAATATAGTCCCACTGGGCTCCATATAAATGCTGACTTCCTCAGCCTTTCATCCTCTCTCTCTTGCAGTCAATAAACCAGCAACGAAATGAGAAAGATAGAGGCCAACTCCATCAAAATAAAAGCTGCTCAGGTTTCATACCTATTACACATTTGCGATGTCAGCAAAGAGTACTATAAGCAAACATATAGGTTCATATGTTACTATTCATGTTAGCAGGTCTGAACCCGTAACAAGCTTTTTAGTGCTAATAAATCTACAGCAATATGTTAAGGTTTTTTTAATGGCTTTAAATTAACGCTGATCTTCTTAATTAAACTTTTTTCATTAAGAAGTAAATCTGTGCATGAACCAGATCAATTTATTCTAGCATGCTACCAGCATACAAGATGGATATTACAGAAACACTAGCAATGCAGATCTGCATCTTGCTCCAACAGAGCTAGTTCTCTTCCTACAGGCAGACAACAGTAACTGCAGTTCAGAGAGTGGGAGTAACTCAGATATTTGTAGCATTATTTCACAGTTTGACATTTGAATTGTGCGAGGCTCAGCAGAAATCTAAGAGTTAATTTTGCAGGTCTTTAAAAATAAGATATTGGAAATTTCTCCCTTGCTCTGAAAGCAATATCTTAAGGCAAGTAATTATCTAGAAGAGTGGGAACACAGTGACAGTCCATAGGACTACTCTCTGAAATCATAAACAGAAATATTTATCAGTGATAACTTTAAAACAAAAGCTATAAGCCAGTTTGAAAGGCTTCCTGGATTCTTCTTCAACTTTTTAAGCATTTTTGGTATGGTGAGAGCAACTACACACATGAATTATCAGCAATTTCAACACAGAGGAAATAAAAATGCTTTTGACAAATTATTATAAACTGCTACCAAAAAACATTATTTCACAAGTATATATTTGTGTGTAATAAAGTAATAAAAATTCTTTTACTGCCTTTCTTCCCAATTGGTAAAGAGCATGAAGATGCAGTGACTTAACTACATGCGATAGCCATAAATCAGACGCATGCATGGGCACCATAAGGGCACTTGCTTCAGGGTCATGTGCAGCTTGCTTACGTCAAAGAGGAACCAAAGAGCAACCATGAATTCCCAGCGGGCCCAGGCCACAGCAGGAGGACCAGCACTCCTCACCACGTGGTACCACTCCACGACCTGACTGCAGTGAGCAGGCTGCCCCTTGGCATGTCTGCGATGCACCTGGAGCATGGGCTGAAGGCCCCAAGAACACAGGAGCCAGGAAGGCCACCAGGCCCATCACAGTGGACCTGAAAGCTGTAGGGTTGTTTCTTCCCTCCCCTGTCTCGTTTTAGGGCTGGGAGATCAGGCCAGCTTACAGGCCTGTGTCCCCGTACTTCTGCCTAGAGTCCGCTCAGGGGAGCAGTTTGCTTGGACCAGCAGTGAAAGCATGCTCAGAATTCCCTGTAAATACAGACAAATGCCTGCACAGCAAAAACATTACTGGAATTGATTAAAAGATTCCCACTTCTCCTGGTCGGGACCAGAGGCTAGGAGATGAGAGGACATATGCCCTCACCGAGGCTGTACTACCAGATTCCTTTTTTTTGTTTCAGCCAGAATTTCTCACCAGCTAAAGCTCATTATTAAAAGGGGAGATTTCTGTAACTTGTCATATCAAAGATGTTTTCATATTTGAAGGCACAATCTAAATAATTTTGATATATGAATAATATCTATGCCACCCTTCTATCATAGTTATAAAGTAAATCATCTTTTTAAGAGACGTATGTTTGTTACTAATGATAGTCTGCTTGCTTTACTAGAAATAGAAGCCAAATGATCTCACAGATTATAGTTTGTGCCAACAGTATTTTATATTGCAACTTCCTCAAGAATTAGCCTTGGAAATGGGAGGGTAGTTTAACAAACAGGCAAACATTCTAGAGCTTGGAGTGCTCCCACACATCCTGGGCAACTATGAGCAAGCAATTTTGAACAGGGTCCTCTAAGGCTTTCTGCAATTCAGGATACGAAGTCCTGCTTTTGAAAATCCAGACAAATTCTCATCTGCAACTTTATGTACAAAATTGTATTCAAGATAAATGAAAGCAGACCTCAGTATCAAACCCAATTTGTAAGCTATTCACCAGTGAATTCGTCAGATCATCTAATAGGTAGGTGTCTTGGAGAAGAGACATTTTTGTGTGTTTATTAACACAGGATACAGAGAGACACCCAAGGAACAGAGGTGGTGAATACTACGTAAAGCCAGAGGATGGGAAGACCTTTGAATAGATTTTAATTTTTTAAAAAATACTTTTGGATAAATGTCATTAAACACCACCAATAAAGAATTGGTGGAGAGGGATTGTGTGTGTTCTGTAATAATGATGGTGTTAATTGTTCAACTGTGCTAAATACAAACTCAAGTTAATTGGTCATCCCCAGGGATTTTGGTAAATCCCCAAATCTCAGAATTGTGTGAAGGTGCATTATTACTCCTTTCCGAAAGAAGACAATTTACAAATAATTTATTTTTAGAAGAGACAGAGAATGTTAGACATCTACTATCTCAGGGAGCAAATCTGACAGGTCGTCAAGTTCTTTAAAAACAGACATCCCATGAATTATGAATAAGCTGTCCATAGTTATAAGCAGTGGGAGAAATACACCTCAAGAAACTAGGCTAGAGCTATCTTGGCTAGTAGCATAATTATGAGAGCAACAGGACTATTCCCAGATAAAACAGCCGCTCCTGTCACAGTATGCTCCCTGTGATCACCACAAATTTCAGCAGGGATTCTTTTTGAGAGGAAGCAACTGCGTAGGTGGGTTATTCCAGAAAAGCAGGACTCTAAAATATCTGCTGTGGCATTATTCTTATTATAAAAGCACAAGTTCTGTGAGGTGGTGCTCACAGTGAGGATTTTTCTGATTATATCCAGGTCACAGACTCACAGAATCATTGAGGCTGGAATAGACTTCTGGAAGTCATTGAGTTTGACCCCACCACCCCACTGAAAGCAAGGTGACCTACAGCAGGTTGTTCAGGGCTATGACCAATTGGATTTCTAATATATCCAAGACTGGAGACCCCACAGCCTCTCTAGGCAACCTGGTACAATGTTTGACCACCCTCACAATTTTTCTTATGTTTAAATGGATTTTCCTGTGTTTCAGTTGTGCCCATTGCCTCTTGCCCTGTCACTGGCACCACTGAGATTAGTCTGGCTCCATCTTCTTTTCACTCTCCCTTCAGGTATTTGTACACATTGATAAGATCCACATGAGTCATCTCCTCTCTAGACTGAACAATCACAGTGCTCACAGCCTCTACTCACATGATCAGTGCTCCAATCTCTTCATCATCTTTGTGTCCCTTTACTGGACTCCTTCCACTACACCATCCGGAAGAATCGTGACAGGCTGGAGAGGTGGGCCTGTGAACCCTCATGAAGTTCAACAAGTCCAAGTGCAAGGTCCTGCACATGGGTTGGAGCAATCCCAAGCACAAACACAGGCTGGGTGACATGTGGAGTGAGAGCAGCCCTGAGGAGAAGGATTTGGGGGTGTTGGTTGACAAGAAACTCAACATGAGCAAGCAATGTGCGGTCACAGCCCAGAAAGCCAACCATGTGCTGGGCTGCACCCAGAGCAGGGTGGGCAACAGGGCGAGGGGGGGATTCTCCCCCCCTGCTCCGCTCTGTGAGACCCCCCTGCAGTGCTGGGTCCAGCTCTGGGGCACCAACAGCAGAAGGACATGGACCTGCTCGAGCGGGGCCAGAGGAGGCCACGAAGATGATTGGGGGGGGGGGGGGGGCTGAAGCACCTTCCCTGTGAGGACAGGCTGAGAGAGTTGGGGGCTTCAACTGGAGAAGAGAAGGCTGCAGGGAGACCTTAGAGCGGCCTCCCAGGGCTGAAAGGGGCTGCAGGAAAGGGGGGAGGGACTCTTGATCAGGGGGTGTGGGGATAGGATGAGGGGTAATGGTTTTAAACTGGAAGAGGGGAGATTCAGATTAAATATAAAGAAGAAATTTTTCCCTGTGAGGGAGGTGAGACACTGGCACAGGTTGCCCAGAGAAGCTGTGGCTGCCCCCTCCCTGGCAGGGCTCAAGGCCAGGTTGGACGGGGCTTTGGGCAACCTGGGCTAGTGGAAGGTGGCCCTGCCCATGGCACAGGGGCTGGGAGTGGATGGTCTTTAAGGTCCCTTCCAACCCAAACCAGCCTATGGTTCTATGATGTGTCTCTTGTATCTATATGATTAATAAGTCATCGAACAATATTGGCACCAACATCAACCCTTGGGATATACCACTCATGACTGGCCTGCACATGGACTTTGTGCCACTGACAGTTAATCACATTTACACATTACTTCTCTCCAGATTACCAATATGTTATAACTGCATGAGGCGTGTCAGGTAAAACTGCACTCCATTCTACATGGACAGGTAACTGAGGGGCAAAACACTAATGTAGCACCTGTGATGGGGATGGCAAATCAGAAGTCGCTGGCATCTCTCAGGCCAGGAGGAAACAAATCACCACTTTAAAGCAGCAGACAACTGGGATTAGAACTGTGACTGCCAACAGGGCATAGCAGCTTCACTGCAATAGTTTTGAGGTCACATAATCCAGCATCGTCTGATTTTCTTATCTTTAAGTCACTTGTTAGATTTATGTTTACCCTGCTAAATAAAGCCAAGAAAAGTTCATCTATCCACTGATGCAGAGAAAATAAAAAATATTATTCCTGCAGTATTATCTAATGTACATGATTTAGATTAAAATATGTGTTGACAGTGCAGCATATATATTTCTTTCCTACTGAAAAGAAAGTTGTCAGTAGAGTTAAAATAGCATCCAGTTGCATAACCTGTCCCAGAGGACAGAGTATTATTCAGAATCCTCTGTTATACCTTTTAATTCTGAACATATCTGGCGCATCCGAAAAAGCTGACCAGGTCTAGGAGAATGGGATACTCAGAACCAAGACATGAGTGGCATCCCACACACAAAAACGCAGCACACCCTCACTGCTCTCTAATGTTCCTGTTCTCACTCATGCATAGGTCTTATATCATCATAACCTTCTGGAAGATTGATTTACCTGTCCTACTGGAAGTTGCTTACTTGTCAGGATCTTGGCAGATAATCTTCCACTAACCTTGTCTGAAAAGTTATCGTGTCATTCACACACTCAGTTACAATTTTTGCCCTAAAATAATAAAGAGCAGGGAGGTACATTCTTCCTGCTGCAGGGATGAGTTGAGTGATACAGTTACTCATAAAACTGGGCAAAACTATTCCAATAAAGGAATAATACTGCCAAACCTTCATCAAAACCTCAACCTCAAGGTCAAAAATATTCTGATAATTGTCTAACAAAATTTATCACATCCCTCCTCCTTTAACTGGTTCACAGTGATTTGAGACTTCTCCTCAAAGTCAGTGAGTACTCCCAGCTGAATTTCAAACTCCTCTAAGCATGCTGTGAGTTTCCTTTTGGTTTTGATGTTGGAGGAATGGCATGATGAAGGAGCAAGTGAGCGAATCCTACAGTGATGAGAGGTTACTAGAGCCATTTCCTTACACTCGATTGGTCTTTCCTCTTGGTTCCATTAAGGGTATTTCTCTTTCTTTGTAAATTATCTGCCAGACTACAGCCTCTTCTGGATCTCAGCAGACATTCAGAGCCACTCCTGCTTTTGGTAGCACTGATTTATGAAGCCCTTATTGGGATAGACTTAATCTATCACAGGAATTGTTTTTTCCTCTCAGAACCCAGTATAGCAGATGTGATAAAGCACCTGTATAATAGGCTTTCGACGCTGACGCTGCCCGAGGATGTGGTTTACCACACTATTTGTGAATTATGGCTTACATTCTGAGCTTAAGTAAGCCTGGGCAGGGTGAATGAATTACAAAAGTGAATCCTGGAGATGACAAACACATGGAATACAGTGGCTCAAGCTCTTGCTGAAATAAATGAATTGTTTTTTGACAGCACAAAGCAGAAGCTACTGCTTGTGTTAGACTGTCCAAAGCAAATAATCCAGTACAACAAAACACTGAGGCAAAGTCCAGGTGCCTTTGTGAAAAGACTAGCTTGTAATTATTGTTTCTTTTCCTACCTTGTCAGGTAGGTCTGGGAATAGTTGCTTCTGGGTTTGTCCAGCTGCATTTCTTTATTCTCCAAGCCACTTCGCACATGAGAAACTATCAAAACTTGCTTACGTGAAAATCCAAGGACAGAATTTGACCCTGTATGAGATATTGGATTGTTTAGCCAAAGATGAAATGTGTGGCACTTAAAATATTTTAATATTCCAAGATTTAACAGAACATTAAATTTTTTTTCAAGATTCAGTTGAATACATAAATTTAACATCAACAAGTGGTTTATGCGTTGTTTTCATGTATTTGCCTTCAAGCCATTTTCTCGGTAAGTAGACTTTTTATTTCAGGAAGATATGTGTCTTAGTATCATGTAAAAAGACAGAGACACAAGAGAAGTTAATTTGTTGATAGTTCATCAGATTAATTAACTTGAAATACTCAATCACAGAGGAATAACCTACTTACAGAGTGCTGCTTCTAGTACAGAACAGGAGCTACATGGCAATCTTTCAACAATAATACATTAAATACCATAATTGGCTTATGTTTTCAGCTATACAATTTATAAATAACATGTCATTTATGACAGATTAATTTGCAAATCTGCCTCCAAAGAAGAATTTTTTCAAAATATGCAAAACACATTTGAGGATTGCTCTTCTCCCTATCAAGAGATGACTGTGAAGTTCTGTGTTCTCCTGGAGTTAAGGCAGCATTTCTGTGTGTTTGAAAGCTTTCAATCATCCACAAAGAATGGAAAATCAAGACCTAACACTTTGAAATGTCTAAATGAGGAATGGGAAACAAACTGCTACCAAATTCAACCAAAATGTCATATCGCACTGAACCAATTCCAGACTTTGGAGGGGGAGAAGGAAGTTTTGCATTTACTACCTTCCTCACACACCCTTGGACTTGTGTCAGTTGGGGCAATAGTAACAAATCCAACTCCCTAAAAATAATCCCACATAGATGTCAACTTCTTCCTATACAGTTTCTAAAATCCTTTACCCATTCAACTTAAGAATCATGGAATGAGACCCAGAAGTTCTGAAAACAAATATAGCCTGAAAAAGGCACCTTTTGCAATTTCATGCAATTTGTTGAGTATCTCTATTTGTAATGATTACACTAAAACCTCAAAATACTCCCCAGATTTCATATTTATTACAACTTTCTCATTAAGATTATGTAAATTGATACAAAACTATGTAATCTTTTCTGTGTGGCACAAAGCAAATGAAAATGTGATAACAGCAATAAGGAAACACTATCTGTTTGGTATGTTGTAGAGAAACATCCAAAAGCAGGTGGATTTGGTAGCTAAAAGCCCAGGGCAAAATCAGATCCATTAATAGCTTCACTTCATTTATTTGGGAAGAACGTAATTGGCTTGAATGAGATTCAAATAAATTTGATCATTTATCCATTAAAAAAAAAAAAAAAAAACCAAAAAAACCCAGATGAGCTTAATTGGTGACAGGCATGATTTCATGGCTTATCAGACTCAAGGGATAACAGGATTTTTAAAAGCTTAAAGCCTCAACTTAACTCAGCTAATTGGTTTTCCAAAAATATACATTATTGTTGCTAAAACAACTAATTTTAGAATAAGCTTTCATGTCTAAACATGACACCACTGACGGTGGATCCTTTTCTGGTTTTATTTTAGAATACCCTGAACTTTATTTGATGTGTTTTTAAGTCCCACTTTTGCTCGGTGTTTTGGCATGGATGAGCACAGGATGCATGGCAATAATTTATGTCCTAACTGGTTCTTTCTTAAGATAGGACTCTGTTTCTCTCCACTGACAGATCTTTAAATCAATGCAGGACTCTTCCATCAAGATGGAAGAAAAAGCACATGAAAATCTGCTAGCATCTGTGCTAGGCTATACAAGTTTATCAAAAGATATACAGTGTGCCAGCAAGGAAAGAGGAGAAGAAAGTAGCATTAAAAAAAAAAAAAAAAAAAAAAAAAAAGAAAGAAAGAAACTATACTCTTTGTAGTTTAAACTTCTTTGTGCAAGGACCATGGGAAATACCCACTTTACTTCACAGGTAGAATCCATGTTTTAAATTTGATTATGACGGTTTTTTGCTCAGAGGGTTCAAAGGAGCTTATGTATCTGCATCAGCTCACTGAAAATCCACAGAAAGGCAGGTAATGTCTTTAAAAATAAAAACCCTATCAAACTACCAACACCTTTGAGGTTGTTCCTCTGCCCAAGGCACTCGAAGCCCTTGGTAGTGGAGAAGAGGATTTCCTGGTGGGAAGTTCTGTCTATCTTTGTAATACACAGGACATTAGATTACATAGAAACCTGACCTGAGGTGAAGGAGGAAGAGTTTGGCTCTGAAGGGAAACAAAGTGAATCCTAGCTTAGCCAGAGGCAAGAGTATTGGTAATCAGTTAGGCTTGACAGAGCTGCAAGGGAACTACAAAGTCCAAGGCTTAGATGAAGGTGCAGTTTTGTTTCCTTTTAGCTCTCCTTCCTTGCATGCTACCTTCGTACAAATAATTAAATAATACACTGTTATGGGAATACAGTTTGATAACAGTTATGTCACTTGCCTGGACACAGCTTCTGGAGCTAAATCTCTCACAGGAGACCAGAACACATAGGTTCTTCCTGAAAAAAATACATCATTAAATTCCCTCTATGAGAATCACACAATAGCAAACAGTATTCTGAAGTCTGTGGGAACAGAGGCCCTCCTTGCAAAGATATTCTTGAGAAAGGCTGAAAAATAGCTGGTGTAGCTAAACCTGCTGCTATGACGTCATTCAAATACATGGAAGGTTTTTTTCAGTGTTGCTTAAATCTGATCTAGATAGCAAAGTCAGGCTACCTAAAAAGTATATTTAATTAGGGTTCATAGTTCACCTTCAGAAGCAATAGAAACTAATATCTTAAGTTATTCTGTATATACTTTATCTCAGCATGTAAAAGTTAGGTGACCTTATGGACAGGGTACCATAAAGCACTATCCATCACATTACTACTTTGGCATTTCATTATGCACAAAACCAAGCAAGCCACCAGTCTAAACTCAGTTGCTCACTGACCTACTCATCGGAAAGGGCAGTCATCCTCCTCAAATTATCTCCTTCATTTACGCATCTGGATCACTGTGATATTTATCAGGAGTTGATCACAATCATCTATAAGCAGCTGCGTTATCATCCATGAATAATAACAGCACTTGGCAAGTTTTGTGACTTTGATTTCTAACTCCCCCAAAACTTTCCAAAATATCTGTGGTTTTTCCTACTTGTTCTTTAGAAGGCCTCTTGGATTTGAAAGCATCTAATAAAAAATGCTTCAGGGAAACAAATTGCTTTATTTTTGTATGGGACTTCTGAAACAGCTTTACTTCTTAAATAATCAAGCACTATTTTACAGATTCTTCACATTCATTAGCCTTCTTGTGCTATATTGTGCTAGTGATCTTCCTTGCAGAAGCACACAATGATCCTACATTTGACTGTTTTATTTAGCTACTTTACTCTTAAAGGTTCCTTTGTGTCTGCTAATATTTATCCTTTTTATGCAGCTGTAGATTTAAGGTAGATTGTTTTACTCCTTCTGCATTTTTTCATATTCCTTTTACCCACTCACAAAGTCTGCTTTGTTTCTTAAAAGTTCTCAAAAATATTGCCAATTGAAAGCTTATGCTATCAACATGATTTTCAACACATTTTATCTAGCCCTGTCTTGCTATCTGAAATAGGCATTTTATCTGTCAGAAATGTCTTGATGTCACTGTAAAATAAATCATATTTTCAGGCCATAGTCTTTGCTCCTTCTATAAGCAGCTAGAATTCACCTAAACATAAATGTATGCATTCACTTTTCTAAAACCTTCCCAATAACCCAATTTCTCTTTAAAGTGTTTAAAAGTGCAGGCTGGAATACATCTAAGAGCATATATATTTTCATTCAGAAATAGAAAATCCACTTTTTTCCTCATACCCACAAGAAAATAATCATGTTCTTTAACTGGAGAAAACCCCCCTCAAAAATAGCCCCATCAGCCTTTGTATTAAGCAGTGCCCACTCTTCAGTTGAGCTCCCTAAACAATTATGTAGAAATAGCCATTAATATTAGTCTTTGATCCACTGATCTGTCTGCATTTATGGTTAAATTTGTATCATACAAAATCAACATCTTCATTTGGATCTTTAATGTTCTCTCTATTTTCAAATGTTTTCCACAGTTTTTGTTTTCTTGTGGATTAGGTATTTTTCTTCTACTTATGCACTTTAAATAGTTTTCACAGATTATGTATTTATTTATCTGAATGTGAATTTTCTTCAGAGTCTGCTTTGCTTTTTTAAGAGATAATTTATTCTATTTTTCTATAAACTAGGACAATATTAAACCAGACAAGAGAATCAATTGTCTTACTGCTGTAGAAGTGTTGTTATTATAAAAGAGACAATTAAGTTTGGTGTGGCTTCTAAGTGCATTTCACATTTCAATTAATAAACATGAGCTATGGATTTATAATTTAAGTGGTGCTACCACTGTCTGAACTGAAAGCCAGCCTCAAAGTCTTCAGCAGACCAAACCCAATCTCAGATTTAATTGACTGTCTTTATTCAGGCTATCTTGCTTGTTTTAAAGCTTATCATATGAAGATATCTATTTGGTAATTTACTCTTAATATACACCTCAATAATTTCTCAGGTGAAAGCATTTTAAAAAGACCTTTAAAACTGTTTCAGTTTATCTTCTAACTGGCCTAACAGAACTTAAATGCCCTAATCATATAGTAGAAGGCTCAGTATGGATCTTTTTGCAAGACCCAGAGTCTAGACATTACACAAAAAACCAAACACACACCCCCCCATGAAAGGCTCAAGCACCCTCAGACAATCTGGCTTTCTCACAGAAACACTTGTAAGAGATGTAACTAGGACAAAAATAAATAGGCATTGATGTTATAACTATCACTTCCTTCTAAAATTCTCAGGAATAGTCTTCCCACCCACCCAATCCTAAAACCAGCATGATTAATGTATTCAGTCCACATGTAAATTATTACATGACTGCAAAAATACCTTTTTGCCTTAGAAACAAGCTAGAGTCACCTCAGGAAAACCGAAATTGAGCCCCACAGGTGGTGCCTAGCTAGCCCAAGGGATTAACTAGTCTCACTGAAGTGCCATTTGACAGGGCCTGCACCACCCCATTCCTCAGGTTTTCCAGCCCTGCTCAGGAGCGAGCATGAACATTTTGTGAGAGACATCCAACTACTAGAAAGGCAGGACTTTGCCATTCACTCACACTGTCCCACTGCTGCTGGGGCTGAGAGCTTAACAAAGCCCAGCACTGACTGACCTGAGCAGCTGAGATAAATCCATTTGCTGGGAGGATGTAGGGTGTCATCGGGAGCTGCACGGGGACCACAGGAGCTGCTGGTACTCAGAGAGGGGTGAGCTGGGGGGCAGGGGGAGGCTGGAGGAGCTGCCACCCCACAACACAAATGTGGAATGAGCTGTGGGGTAGAGATACAGAATCACAGAATCATCTAGGTTGGAAAGGACCTTGAAGATCCTCCAGTCCAACCGTTAACCCAGCACTGACAGTTCCCAACTACCCCAGATCCCTCAGCACTATGTCGCCCTGACTCTTAAACCCCTCCAGGAATGGGGACTCCACCATCTCCCTGGGCAGCTCATTCCAACACCTAACAACCCGTTCCATAAAGAAATACTTCCTACTTTTCAGCTTGTCATGTTGTGCTCATTACCCTAATTTCCTTCCATCAGGTTTCAGTGTCCTCATCACTGAGGGGAGAGGAACTGCTTTTATATAAAAGCACAGAATTCCTTCTGCATGCTAGCATGTAAAGCTATTTACAAAACCATCTGAACCAAACCTTTCGTCACCCTAAGCTCTAAGGCAAGCACATATTTGAGAAAAACTTGTGTTGAAAGTCTTAGTAAGGAGAGCTCCAGGCCCTGGAGTTCAGAGCCTAAGACCAGAATTGACTGTTAGTGTACGTCATGGACAGTGGTGGTATTGTCTCATCATAAATCATTTTTAGCCACATTATTATAGTGAAAAGTGAACTGAGAATATTTTGTGGGGTCTTGTGCTTTTTTCCTGTTGTGTGTGTTGTTGTTTGATTTGAACAATTTGGTAATCCATAATTAGTCTTCCAGTCTCAGAGAGATTTTACCCTCCAAAGGGGTAAAAGCAATGAGCAATATAAATGTCACAAAATAAATACTACAACAGAAGGACATAAAAGCAATGTTTGTGGTATGACTGCTGGAAGGGGTTATTTTACTAGATTTGTTTTTTCTTAGTTGATATTTTTCATTAGTTACTTCAGAGTCTGTTTTTAAAATGTATTTAATCTAGTCAATCTGTTATCATAGATGTGAACATCTCCACTTCCTTGATGTCTACCTTCTAGAATAAGCCTTAAACTTTCAAGAGTTAGGTTTACAATACTGTACATAAAAGAAATTCCAATGTAGGTAAATGTTGTAACTGCCAGTCGTTAACATTTTACAGATATGTCAGCACTGAATATTTAACAGCAGTGCCTGTCAGGCATTATAGTTTTGTGAAAACAATTAGTATTTGTACAATGTTATCACATACAAATACAAAAATATTTCTCAGAAATTTCTGTGAATGGTTATGAATTAGCAAATATAATACTTCTCAAATACAGGAAGAAAGTTCAATTGCAAACCATTCCTGCAGCATAACTTCAAAAGGTAGAGGTAAAAAATAGACAGGAAAAGAAAAAAAAAAAAAAAGAACTAGACATTTTCTAAATGTCTATGAATCAGTGTCGTTCAACAGAAAGCCTGAAAACACGGCTGTCCACTTTTCTTAAGTTAAGAAAACTGGGGTTTACATGTAGACAGGTCTGACTTCCAAGCATGATGACGCATACCACTTGTGATGGCAGCACTAGAGGAGCACACAGAATGCACTGCACTTCTGGCACTATCCAGGTCTCCTTGGGAAGCCCTTGTGGATGGATATGCTGCCAGGAAGGACCTAGGTATTGCTAACAGAGAAAGCCAGGAAAGGGCTCCCCTTCCCAAAACCAGAACATAATTGTTTTCAAACAAAGAAGTATCTATATCACATTTCCTTTACACTAACTCTTAAGCATTCTCAGTATATAGACTTGCTCTCACATTTTCACTATCAAAATAAGTGTTTTTTAAATTATTTTTTAAAAGTACTTAAGTCAAACTTATCTAGAGAGTCCTATACATCAGTATATTAAGAATAAAATGCTCATGAAAGAAACTGTTAGTTTTGCTGATTTGCTAGGATTTGTTTGGAATAGAGACTATAGTCAGGTTTTTACTTGGCTTGGTGAACACTTCCACATATGAGAGTCTTAAGACATCTGTGAATTCAGACTATCATCTCCCCGTTTGACTATCCCTAGCAATAAATACTCTATAACAAATGCTGTTCAGATTTGGCCTGAGATCTACCATCTGCAAATACTCGGGTGATGTTTGCACATAAGTGAAGTTCATCACACGCAATTCTTTGCAAGATGAGAGCTTATGTTAACATCACAATTCCTACAAGTCCTTGTCTTGACCAGCATATCCAGACATAATATATTACTAAAGTTAAAAAATCCACATATGTAGGCCCAATACTCTGTACTTTAAAACAATATGAGCTCAAATACTGGAAATTGTTCTCCAATCCAAATACTCCATCTATTTTGTTTCTCTTCTCCCTTTCCCACCTCTCCACTTCTATTTTTGCACATTTCCAGAAAAACAGCAAGAAGCCACATCAGTCCTATTTTCTCACAGAAGTCTGATTTAACTGTTCGATGTGGCAATGTGCTCTGAGTTGAATTTCTTCTGCTGCTTACCTTATTTAAATGTATCAACAAAACTGTTTCTCATCTATATTTATAGAACAACAGAAAAAAATGGTGCAGCTCTTCCACTGAGTAAACTAAATAATAGCAAGGATATAAATATAGATCACAGATGAATTAGAGACTAGGTGAGTCCCTTCATTCTATTTGAATATTCACTTGATGAGTCACATCACTTCCTCCCAAGGAAAATCCCACAGTAGGAGAACAATAGACAAGGAGATCATGCAAACACAGAGATCATTCTTGGCAGACATTTCTCCCCACTCTCCTCTCTTTGGGATGGGAGTGAAACTGTCGTGGATCTTTGAACTGCAAACTTCTAAAGCATCAAAAATTTTTCTTTGCTGAAACCTAAGGATATAATTTTTTCGCACGTTCATCTCAGAAATGGAGAACAAATAATTTTTTTTTTTTCTGTAGCCATTTAAATATTTGAAGTTCTGGTGTGCCCCTCTTGTTCCTTCTTCTTTTTCTCTTCTTTCTTCTCTCTCTCTTGATTCCTCCCCCTTTTTTTTTCTTTTAGCCTAACTAAATATGAACTAATATGGCCAATTCAATCATATTTTCTTCATGGATTATTACATTTTGTTATTAAAATAGTCCTTTAAATAATTTGCAGATTTTACAAAATGGCAATAGATGAAGACTTAAAATCACAGATTCAATCTGAATCCAACTGTACACTTTTGTTGTAGCAGATTTAACTGCATGCTTTAAGGGAAGCAGTGTTTGCTTGAATATTTATGAAACTCTTGGGTTCAGACCTATTGGATGCCCTATTTAAAACACTTATCTTCAGGTCTGTACTCTGCTAGCATCTGCATTGAAACAGAAAATGACAAACAGCTCACCATGCACAGGAATGCACTAGGACATCTTCTCTTCTGAATTATTCCCAGTTAAACTAGGTGTATGTCATGACAACACCCTATATTCTAGAATAAATTTTGGCAGGCTTTTGGCAGGCATATTGAGATTACCCTGAATAACAGAGCTAAACTACAGGAGAAGAAAAAACCTGGACATTTATTACATGAGAATATCTTGCTGATTGGAAAATGCAGTTTTATCACATCCTACACAGAAGGAAGCCTACCAGTGAATCCTGCTAGCTTCTATCAATATCTCTGATACCACAGGTTGCTTGTTTTGCTTTTCCTTCTATCCCTCAACTTAGTTTTTAGAAATGTTGTCACCATGCTGTAGCTATGCTGCCTGCTGCTGTGAGAACCAGCTATGGTAAATAGGACGTTAATCCCTTCTGTCTGTCATTTATTGTAGGCAGGTGGAGCAAAGCATCTATGTAAAGAAGATGCCTCTAGATTTAAATCCTGAGTGGAGTCATTGTTTCATAAAGGCATTTTTCTACCATGTAACAGCATCAGAACTTCAGGAAAGCTTCGATTCAACCTGGAGCTCCTGAGGGGTAGCCAGAGGTACCTCTCAGCAACCTCTCTCCATCCCAGCAGGGGTGGTGAGGAAGACCACCCCCAGGCTGCCATTTGAGGGCCTGAGCAGGAAGCCATGCTGGGCCGTTGGCTGAGCTGCCATAACCTAAGGAGACCTCACTGGCCATTTGGTTTCACCAGGTGCCAGAGACCCAGGAAGATACAGAAATGGCTTGTAGCTGCCTTAATCATGCCATCTCCATCCTTCCTCTCTGAGTCTGGGGCTGGTTTATGCACACAAAATAACTGCTGAGTTTTAGATATACAAATAAAAATACATTAGATTTAAATAGGGTAATGCATCCCTTCCCCAGCCCCAAGGAATATGAAGTTTTACATCCATAAATACGTTTACATTGCTAGGGAGAAGTAAGATTGGATACATCCTCTCAAAGCACGACCTGCCTGCAGGATCTTAGCTCCATTCTCTCTGGGGAAGGAATAAGGCAGTGACTGAACTTTGTGTTCAGGACTCTAACATCAATGTTTTGTACTGGCTAACACCTCCGCTATGGGGGGATTTCCTCCTTATGTCTTACAAGTACAGAAAATTCCTTATTTTTATCTTTAAAAATAAATTTTTAAAAAATAAACCCAAGAAAACTGTTTTTAAAAGCTATTTGCATCAGAGTAATCTCATTCTTACGCTCAGAATTGTATTCTCTTTCTCAAACATAAAATGCCACAATCTGGGAATTACAATTAAACCATCAGCCTTAATTGAATAGTACAACTGCATTTAAAGCATACACACACACACACAGAGTTATAAAACCTAACATCATGCTTGCTCCTTCACCTATTTAAATTCTCAGTGCAAGTTAAAAAATGGCAGGGCTTCTTTAGGGAACCAATCAATGCTGATGCGTTATCTTTTTTTCAGTTGAGAAAACTGGCCCTTCCATTTCCTCTCCTATTGCATATAACTACTCAGTTTGGTTTTGGTTTGAGGGTTTTTTTTCCCTCAAACCTTTTGAGGCAAAAAAGCCTCAGCTCAGATGGGTTTTCTCAAGTTCTGAGTTCTACCTATTACTGAAAATCCAGAACTTAAAATTGCTTATCCAAGTGTTAACCAAATTCTCCAATCAATCTTCTCTTTTTTCTCAGAATCATTCTTTTTTTTCCTTCACAGAACTTCATTATTGTGTAAAAGGGATGTGAAAATAGAGCTCTCATAATCTCCCCCATGCTTATATAGTAGAACTGCAGATGGCTCCAATTCAGCCTCTGCTAAAATGATAGAAGGTAAATTGCAATACCCACATAATTCCACATGAGCAGAAAATGGCAGTTTTGTTTGCTTCATCTGCAAAACTGATGGTTTTGAATCTTTCATAGCCCTTCATTGTTTCACCATTTTCATTAAAACAGCTGGTAATCTCCATCAATGAAAACTGGGTTTGTATTATTATTATTATTATTATTATTATTATTATTATTATTTTCTGTTCAACAAGCTTGTTAAGATATGCTATGAATCATTTAAAAGGCCTGTATAAGCCAAATATATTGACATTAAAATAAAAGCAAGACCTTTTTCTTGCAGATAGTAAGGTAAAATATTAAACATTAAAGTTGATTTACTCAGAGGCTTAATATATATGACAGCCCGAATCAGCTAAGAGAATTAAAATGAATTGTATTACGTTGTTTGTGAAGAGATCTGACAGAGGTAAAAACATTTTTACATGATGTCTCTTTAAAAAAATAGATTTAAAATAGACTTGGTCGATTAATCTCCATAATATTTTGGGTCTTGTTCCAGCAGTGACACAAGTGTAAGGGGGAATAGGGAAGGCCAGAACAAGGGAATGCACTTAGAGGGTAATGGACTCCATTGGCCAGGGTAAAATTAAGCTGTTATTGTTATTAAAGTCTCTTACACTGCTGTTCCTCTTGCTGTTAATGGACCAGCTGTGAAGATTCACATGAAAAATATACCATTTTATTTACTACATGATATGCAGTTCTACGTGTAATTCATAAAGCAAATGCTACACTTTAATGCGAAGTTTCTATTTAAATTCAACATGCTACACTTTTCTTTGATTATTTTAACATATCCATGTCCTAAACTACTTATTGGCAGTAGCTTAAAAGGATGTGATAAGAGGTAATCCAAAATTAATATATATCTAGTTATGCAGATAGTCCAAAAGTAAAAATTCCACCTCCAAACTAATACTAATGACATTGTTTAAATGTTTTAATCCCAGTAAGATGTCTGGTGCAAGCTGGCACTCAAAGAGGGTTGGCTATGCACAAGGTAATGAGGGCATCTGCAGTTAACGTTGAACCACGTTAAGAGGAGGGAGAGGGATTCTAAGGGACAGGTGTATTTCTGGCTTCACTACCTATTTCAGTCACTACCTAATGGGAGCTGGGAATAATTTTTCATAATTCTACGGAGATTTTCTTCTTCTGAAGGGTCTGGCTCTGAGTACTCCAGGGACCTGAATGATACATCTACATCACCCTTCTTTTCTGGGAATGAAGACAGAGGTGGCTGCACTGAAATCACTAAGGTAGCGTGGCAGACCACGGCCTCTACAAACAGGTCTATAAAAGCAGAGCTGAGGATCCTACCTCTCCAGTCAAGTAGACTACAATCCCACTGTGGCTATAAGACTAAGACTCTGAATTAGGATATTTAATTTGCATTAAGTCATAAACCCACTGTATTGTCTTCTCCTCACAGCTCATTGCTTTTTAAGCTTTACTCACATTTTACTTTAAGACAGACTCTCAGCGTGGGAGTAAGATGTGATGGCAAGGAAGATCCTCATTTGACCCTGCTCTAAGTAGGTACAAGTAGGAACACCAGACGCAGGCAGCAGAATCAGGCCTATATGCTTTTTGTACCTATTTCTGGCTTGTTATCCTATTGAGAACACTAATGTAACTTTTCTTTTTGAAAAGAGAGAATACCAGTTTTTTCAGAGTTTTCTTTCATCTTATCAATCACATTATTACTCCAGGCCAGTGTCTTCTAAGACGGATACTTCAAAAACTTTGAATTAGAGTTCCATAGAAGAATACAACCCTCCTTATGAAATTAAATATACCTGGGGATTCTGTATACTTGCTTTCTTCCCTGCTATTGCATGATTAATCAAAGACTCTTTCTGTTGTTATCCCCTCTGAGATTTCAATACATCATATTTGAAAATATTATTTTTGCTCTGCTCATACCAGACAAAAAAAATAAATGCATCTGTGTCTATGATTTTTGTCCAGTGTACTCTTTCCTAATGAGCATTTTTCACATTAAGATGTCCCTATTGCAAAGATACTGCTTTTGCTAGTGTTTCCAGAGTCTCACTCTCTAGACATGTAAGGGAGCAACCACAGTGAATATAGGACAGGTAAAGTGCAAAGAACTTTTGGTGCACAAAATGCCGTGTTCCTGATCGATCTATCCTCAGAGTAAAGCTCCTTTGGCACAAAGCTAGTACAGCAGCCCTACTTTATCCTCTATACCTCCAGATCTCTGTGCGGGAACAGCAAGTTCCTTAGGTGGTTGGTCTATTTTCCAACTTTTCCAGCCTCTAGTTCAAGATGCAATCCCTGAGTAAATGCCTCTATTTCAAGGAGCTATAGAACTGCAGGGGTGGAAAATGCCAGTTCACATTTTTTCTTGATAATCTACCACCATGGAAATCTGTGACATCCTCGAGTTACTAAGTTATCAGCTACCTGTTGGGTAAACTTCCAGCACATATAATAGCAAAAAACAGGTAGTTGGGGTTGGTTTTTTTTCCCAGTTCAGTTTGTTTCACTGTTCAGCTAAACACCAGACTCACACTTTTCCTATTTTCCCCTTTGGGAGAATATATAAAACCTTTCAGAGAGTTCATGATTAAGAAAAACCATCAGTGGTCACATACCAGACACAAATGCATCTCCTGGTCTTCTTGCATACCTAAATTCAGTATCAACTTTGGATTCATCATGTTTATCCAGCTGTTACCTATGGCCCCAGCAGCCCTCTCTCACAACGCGGTGCCTGGGCACCCTCATGAGCCGTCAGTGCCAGTGCTGGACTCTACAGGAAGCCACAGCTCCCCTCCGACCAGTGACAAGGGCTCAGATATTAGGAAACAGCACAAAGAGTAGCAGCGAGCAGGGAAGTTCACACAAGCAATAGTGGTTTACATGACTAACATGAGATTTCCCTGGTTTATCTTCTTTCAAACTTTGGACTAGATCTGCTGTATGCTATACTAGAGGCTTTAAGTACTTTGTATAAAGTGAGCTTTTGTTCCTTTTCCTTTGGAGTAAGGAACAGGAGGGAGAGCTATCTTCGTGATATTGCTTATCTCACAAATATATTTAACTACTAACTGTAAACATGCTTGTGTCACTTAGGAATGATCTTTTTGGTGAGAATAAAAGAGATGGGAGGGGTGTCTGAGACTCCATCTCCAGAAAATATTTCACTACAAAATATATTTTCCTCTAAGAGAGGAGAGGATTACAAGAATTTTGCTCTGCAAAAATCTGTCTCCAGCAGAATTTCTGTGCTACAGGAAGGTCATCACCACTGTAGACACTGAAAGTCAGCAAAAGAGAGGTTTTGCTGGAAGGCAGGAAGTGGCTGTTTCCAGAACAGCACTGTTGCTTATTTTGGCAGGTGAAATCCAACCTTTCTCCACTGTCCATTGGAAGAGGTTGGCTATGCCTCAAGTTCCCCCTTATCAGAGTATCTAACTGCTAGATCACAGCTACTCCAGCCTGCCCTGACTCTTTTCAAGCGCTGTTATGGGTCTTCCATGCTCAGTTATCAGAGGGAAGGGAAGCTGAACACTGGGAAGGACAGCAACAGGGAGGGAACGGGGTAGAATATTTGGTCCCTGGTTTTCAAACGGTCATAGCCCTATCTGGGGCAACTTGGAAAAACACCCATCTGCATGCAGAGGGAAGAATTTTAAGTGGATTGTTTTGCCTCCAAAACTGATCCAGTTTTTAGCAACATGATTCCAGGCAGTCTTTTGTCCTTCCTTTAGATGCAAAAAGAGCTGCAATAGCAGTTAACAATGTGGCAGGATGGGGATATCATCTATTTCTGCCTGACATAAATACCCACTCATAGTAATTTTTAAATTCTGAGAAATTTTATAAGAGCAATGGTATATTATAAATTGATATGCACACACAAACACACATTGTGTTCGGGTAAAGAGACCATGTAAGCATCTGATGTTCATCTCACAGCTGAAAAGCAAATTATCATAAACCTAATATTATTAAGATGCCAAATACTTTCTTCCACTGCACCATATAATGAGAAAGGAAAAGAAGATCTAGTGGAAGAAGCCAGCATTAAGGGAGCCAGGAGAACAGAAGAACAACTGTGCTCCTTCCTTTTCTGACAGCCCAGTGACACAGTGCCAGACTCTGGTGGCTCATGGCCCAGGACTGTTTGAGAACAGATGGAATATAGCATGTTCCTTTCTGAAATTAAGGCAAGTAAGGAAAAAGGAAAGCAAAAGGAAATGAAGCTCAGATCAGTAATTCCTGACCTGCACTTCCTCAACAGTGGTTGCTCCAGAGCTCTTTGAAGTCTATGGAGAGCACCCCACTGATTTGAAATGGATTTGATACAGAGCCTGAATGAGGAGGAACAAACATGTGGCATGGCAGAAAGCTCACTGGCATCATGGCTCTGTGGGGATGCACAGAGCTTTGCCCGGAGCCATGTGTGTTTATCAAATGTTCCCCCTCCTTGGATAGCCCTTGAGACATGTTCCATCCGGGAGGACCCAGCGAAAAGATTTAAAATATGGTTTAATTTGCATATATTTGACAGAGAACATAAGTGTTCTTCCAGATGATTTGTGAGTGAAATAATGCTTTACCTCTTCCTCTTTGGAATAAAAGAATATTTCCCCTTTTTCATGGTAAAATGTTCCTGCAAGAACATTGTATTAACTCTGTATATTACTTGAAAATTTGTAGTGTTGCCTTTTTATTTTTTACTGAACACAGTTATTATAATTGACATTTCTTTGGTGTTTTAAGACTGGTCTTGCCCCCTAAAAACCATTCCCGGTATCTCCACAGACGCACATTCATTTCAGTGTTCTATAGCTGGAAAGCATTTTATTTTTCCTCTAATAGCAATTTACTTTGATGTATTAAAAATGTCCATCAAAATCTCTGCAACTAGAGTTATTATAAAAGACCTCAATATTTATATGTCTTCGTATTGAAAGAATTCTCACCAAAAAAAAAAAAATCTATAATTTAAACTACCTCTTTGTCCAGTTTTATGGGTATCAGATGGTTAAAATAGCTCTCTGGAGCTTCGTACATCATTTTGTCAGAAAAAAAAAAAAAAACAAATAATACTCCCTTTCCTCCCTCCCCCAAAATAACCACACAACCTTCATAAAATACTTTAAAATAATAAATTATACATAGAACTCATTATGTACTCAAATATCCCATATTCTTCTGTGAGCAAGGTAGTAAGCATGACATAGTGTGAGCATTTAGACTGTGATGCTTCCAAAGGACTCCATGCTGCCTGCTCTGTCTCATAAATTACAGGGTCAAGGCCAAGAAAAGATGAGGGAAATTTAGATTCAGTATGAATCTACATACTTGCAATGAAAGCTGTGATAAGATCCTAAAATCTATGGCCTTCTGTTTGACAAAATCATTAGAGGAGGTTTCAGTGTCCAGTTGTCAAAACCTTCTCCACTGCCTAAGCAGAACGCAATGTGAGAAACAAATCAAGCAGCAGAATGATATACAAGTGACAACACGTTCAATGGAACAAGAGCTGAGGAGACAGCACAGCTCACTCGATGTTCCTGCACAGACACACGTTTGAAATGGCAGATGGACAGGCAGCAAGGGCTTTGGAAGAATCCAATAGACTAAAGAAGAAATTAAAATGCCATATTTTAAAATGTGACAAACAAAAAAGCTTGATCAAATCTGCTGGTATGGTCTGCCTACAGATGAAGCTGAAGTTTGGGCAAGGGGAAATCAAATGCCTCCAAGGCTACCAGTGAAGCAAAAAATTACATTAGCTTTACAGCCTGAAGCATATTTGTTAGTATTTAACAAATTATGTGCTTCATTTAAATACCATTGCTGGTAGCCAAATAAATTAAAATCACCTCATTAGGCTTTACATCAGTGAAGTTAAAAAATTAAAAGAGGCTTTTCTTACCTTCTGTCTAGGTGTCTTTCTACTTGTACAGTCAGTGCCAGCAGGAACCTAGGTCACGGAGGCCTTTTTCCGTATCATTTGTCTCTAGGCATCCTGAACTTAGATGGTTATAAAGACAGACAAGGCACACATATGATTTCAAAATATTGGCACGGTTCCACAATCAAAACCATGATCACTGTAATATCCAAAATGGAACAAACTGAAGCATTTGCAGCTCCAAAGGCCCATGTGCTGCCCTCTGGTAAGATAAAGAAATAGGCACAAGCAAATATAGAGAACTGATTGTATTTCACCAGCATGCTGCAACAAATAAAGGTATAACCCTGCATGGGGGAAACAGGGAGGTGCCTGGACAGCCAGCTTCGGCTCTTCACTTCTCCATCTCTCTCTTACAGCGTGACTTTGGACGAGTTGTTTCATTACATGTGTTTTAGCTGACCTGTTTGTTAACACGGACATAGAGACACTCTAAGATCAGATTCAGATTGCCCAGTTTTCCCCTAAATTCCTTCATAAAACATCTTTCCTGGTAAACTTTTCTGAAGATCTACCACCAGCCAGCTGGAAACAGGGGGTACAAAAACTGAGGTAGAAATTATCTGAATTTAAGCCTTTAGCCTCGTCAGAGAAGTCTTCAGTGTCTGGAAAGGAAAAATGCAGTATGAGTCACATATTACTGGAAGTACGTATGACCAGAGTCAGGGTGCCAATCTTGTACACCGTACTTAAAGAAAACCCCTGCTTCCACCATGATGGATATGAAACAAAGACTATAAATAGCACTTTCTAAGTATTTGCAACATTTGACTAACTCTATTGAAAAATCATGATAGAAGGAAACCCAAATTCTTTTTTCCTATAAAGAGTTCATTCTCTGTGGAAGGCAGTTTGGAGAAACCAAAACCTTTGCAAAACTTGCATTGTGCAGTAAGCATGTTGGAAAAAATATATGACATTTTCTAAGTGAAGCATTTCAATTTTTAATTTGAAGTGTTATTTTGGGACCAGGTTTAGCATATTCAATTTAAAAAAAATGTTTAGTGATGTATAAAAAAAGTTTTATTCAATCAAAAAAATCTTTCTTTCCTCACTCCCCAGGATTTCTGTATTAGCATGGAACCAGAAACATTTTTGGTTCAGGTCACCCAGTAGCAGCTTCTCTAGAATGATTTGTACAGCTCTGCTTAGGGAATATTTGAAAACTTGAAAGTTTATCCAACTGCACTGCAGAAAAAAAAAAAAAAAAAAAAAAAAAAGACAACTGTATAACTGATCATATATAACTAGTACCAACATGTCTAAACATTAAAGAAAATATTTAAGATTTGCTATTCCTAAGTGCTGATTTCCTGTTGAAGCCAGCAGGACCATTTGCATACTTCTGATTAAATGTCTTCCTAAAGGCTTTGCCAAGTCAAGGTACATGAAGTAAATGATAATGAGAGAAAACTGTTGAATAACTTGACAGTTATCACAAAATTATTTGATCACTTGAATACATGAACACTTTTACCTGTTATTGCCCTTTTGGCATGAAAGTCTTCACTTAAACCAGTTCCTCCTCTTTAATGAATTTGACTTGTGATGATGACTGATATCTCCCGTCCTTACCTTTTGGCTTTCCTCTGAAGTGGTGATAACCACTTACAAGATCCTGATCCATCTGACACCAAGCCAGTGCTGAGAAATAAGGAATACAGACTTCCACTCAGCAGCAGCAAAAGCAGTCCGATAAATGATGCTATGCAGTAACAAAAATCAGCAGGAATTAATTAGCTAGTCATATTGTCAGTGGTCACAAGTAAGTTAAGGCACCAATGTTAACTCCTTGCTAGTTTCCTGGTCCAAAAGGATGCAGTTATTTCTCATTAGTGGAAGAGCCGGCTGCTAGTTAGGGTGTTTGTGTTTCTGACACTGTGTTCTGCTTGTTCCACTGTGGAAACCTTTTGTAAATTGCCATATGTATCAAATTTGTGATTTCACTGTAACATAGAATGAAGTTCATTATGATTTGAATTAGGCGCATCAAATTCTTTGTACTTTATCTATTCAGATGCATCACATGTTGCCCAGGTCAAAACCAGCAATTTATGAAGTGTGATACCGGAGATACTAGTAACGTGTTAGTGAGCCCTCTCTTTTTCATTTTACTTCAGACTTATGAAGTATATATAATAGAAATGTTGAAACAGTCACTTTTCTATTAAACGTAACACCTCCCACAGCATATTTTTCAGTTGCAATTCTCTACCTTACATGCTATTTGGTAATTCTAAACTATTCATACACAAAACACCTATATAACCTGCGCCATTTCAACAGAATCCCACAAATACTGATTTTGAATACATCTTTGGTGTTAGGCAGTTATTCAGAATATCATATTTAGAATTGAGCATGTATGGAAAACTAAGCACACTGTACAAGTGTGTGCTGTGAAATTATACTCAAACTAAAGCAAAAACTGGTGCTCAGTCAATTATGAAATCTGTTTTCTCCTCACTGCTTATAAGGAAAAGGGACAAAGCCATGGAAGAAGCACTACAGCAGCTTAGTGTGGTAGGAAGTAACTTCCCCATGTTCTTCAGGGAGTGACAGTCTAGCTGTCCCCCAAAGACTACAATTTCATGAAGTTGCTGTTTAGACCATATTGCCCCTCTTTTCCCTTACCACTCCCACCCACCCTGACACTTTGGCCCGTAGAGCTTTGCAACCAAGTGTCCAAAAGCCACAGGTCCTCGTCCTTCCCCTTTGGCAAGTCAATGTTGAAAAAATATCAGAGATTCTGGTCTTTGCATTTAGGCGGCATATGTGGGAATGAATAAATCCGAGCTGTTCCCTCTACATTCACATTTGCAGCACTCCCTTCCAATAAATGTCCATGACCCCAATTCCCCCCCTGGTTTGGGGTAAGACTGGGGTTACAGGAGCACTGGTAACTGTAAGAGATGCTATAAGCCAGCCTTTGTGCTGTTGCCACAAATCAACCTAATTAAGATATGTCATAGATTTCCTACAGCACTACTAGTTCTTGTTTTCTTGCTTTCCTGAAGTCACTTTTTCTTTGGTGAGAAGAGCTTTTCACTCTGTACATAGCAGCAAAACAAGATTTCAAAAGAGGAAAAGGTGACTCTAGCTAAGTATGTGACAATACAAAAAAACAATTTTCTTCTGAATCACTCGCTCGCTCTGCTTAGTTTTACGCACACACAGAGATGAAACCAACAGTTCTGGACAATTTTAACCAGAGAATTTATCAATGTTGCTACAGGTCTGGAGTAGGTTAAGTTGGATATGCATTGCTCCAATCTGCTCTCAGGATCACAACAGAAAAATCATTATCCCTACCAACACCTGAGACCAGAGCTCTGAGCTAGGGTCTGTAGGGTGACTTTAAGCAGGCTGCCCACCCTACAGCCCTCTACAGGACCTGGCTCATCAGCAGAACCTTTGCAGCTGCTTCAGCCTCCTGTTCATCCATGAGCCATGGGCTCGGGTTCCAGATGCATGCCAAGGATGTAGAACCACCTTCCAGTGTCTCCACAACAGACTGCCTGGTGCTCACCTGACCAAAGACTGTGCACCACTTACTAGAGAGGAAAAAGGGAAAAGAAAAATACAAACAAACAAACAAACAAAAAAAGTGGAAAAAAAAGAAAAGGAAAAAAAGGGGAAAATAAGAAATAAAAATGAAAAAAGGCAAAAAAGATAAACGAGAAAAATTAAAAAGGGAAAACAGGAAAAAAGGAAAAGCAAACGGAAGGAAAAAGGAAAAAAGAGAAATGGATAGGAAAAAAAAAGATAAAAGAAAAATGGAAGAGAGGGAATAGCAACAAAGAAAGGCCAATGTCCTTTTAAACACAGTGAACTAGAGTTTAACTCAGGAGATCAGAAGTGAGGACCAGAATTGAAAAAATTAAAAATGAAAATGCACTTTATTTCTACTGGCATATGCAAAACAAATACCTTTTGCTATATACTACTAAAAAGACAGATAAACTTATCCTCGGTGGTTGCCTGAGTGAAAGAAGGGCAGCTGTACCACGGGGTTACTATATCCATTAGCATTTTTGCCAGTTGATGAGAAAGCATTTCATACCAAAACGTGTATGGTCAGCAGAACATAAGCCTGTCTGATTTTCATATTTCATTTCAATATTCTGAATTATTAATCTCATCCTAGTCACTGGTTTAACTTTTTTTTTTTTTTAAGTCTATATAAAGTTAAGTCTTTATATAATCTATAAAAGCTCAGGGCTCTGAAGCAGCAACCCTCCTAAACATGTCTATAAATATAGGCTACCTGAAGTGCAGAATAAACTTTTACCAAATGCAGTTACCGTTCTGCACCAGCAGAACTGCAGATACATTCCTGCAGGAAGACAAACAGTGTGAGCTCTGTGGTGCCTTCATGAAAAAACAGTGTCCTGGGGAGGCAGAGGGAAGTGTAGCACACCAAGGGCAGTGGGCAAATGCAGCCTCCTTGTGGAAGGCTGAGAAGCAGATGGAGGCAGCTGCCTGCTCAGAGTGACCTTCCTTCAAACCTATGGGATGTGCACCAAAGCCAGGCCAAGGCTGCTGTGACAGCCACACCACCCAGGAACATGCAGCACCACAGCAAGCACAGCCCAGCCCACTATGCTGGATAGATGGCAACTGCATCTGCCACTGCAAGACTTTGGTTTTATAAAAACCACAGGCATGTTTCTCTCTGATCCTGGAAGTAATTCCCATTAACTTTGCAAATGCCTTTCACTGAACCACTCTTGTCAATTTGACCAAAGGGGCTGGGGAAGGCTGAGCAGGGTCAGAAGCGACAAGGCAGGTTGCAGGCTATGATCTTTGTCTGTTAGATTTTGCACTAAGGTCTTTGCTTTAGGGAGCAAAGACACATGGCTGGGAAGAGAGGAACCTTAAACTGTATTCAGAGTGTTGCTGTTGCCAGAACTTTTCAACGCTTGGAAAAAAAAATATTGTTTACTTCCACGTTGTTTTAAAGGCTTGAAAGTCTTCAGTGCTGAATGGGATTACCTCTTTATTTATTTATCTATTTTACAGATTAGCACAAACCAAACCAAATATATAAACTTCATTCCAGAAGAAAAAATATTACATGCCTGGGGGTGAAAAAACCAAACAAGTCTGTTTACCTTAACTCTGCAATTTGAAAAAGCAAACTTGAGAAGAGTGATTAAAGACACCTGAAAAAGGAAGTGTGCCCTTTAAATACCAACTTCTAATTGCAGTGATGTGAATATGTAAATCTAATTATGCACATTTAAGGATTAGTATTTTATTAAAACTGCCTTGATGTAAATTGCACAATCAGTTCTTTTATTAAGACTGATCATCAATTTCCATTCTGGTGTTTGTTAATAATAACTGACAAAATATGAGAGACTTACCATTTCTATAAGCACTGCAGTGATGGCTTTACAGCACAGCTAGATTGAATACCCTAGTGCTCAACTCCGGCACAGTTGTGATATTATATTAATGCAGTCTGTGACAGGACTAAAAAAGAACTTTATTTTAGCCATACAGAATAATATTTCTTAGAGTCTTAAATGGCAAGATATAATCCAATTAGATGGGATTTCCAATAATTTTGCCCCTCTTTCTAAACAGGTCCACCCACCGTTATTGCAGTTAATTACAGCCCACTCTTCAGTTGACCAAGATGAGGGCCTATGTCTGACAGCTAAGGAGAGCAGACCCGTTGGTTTTGGCTGAATCACAGTCACATCCTACGTGCAGCCAGTGTACAGGCACTCCTGTACCGCACTGCCTTCTCAGCTCAGAGGACAGCACTCCTGCTTGTGCTGAGCTCACCACTTGTGCTTCAGCTCACAGAAAGGCAGCCAGCTTCACCCGACAGCAACTACCCCTCCAACCACTGGTTTGTCCCACTGCTTAGTCCCGCTCCACTGTTGTAAACATATTGTAACATCTTTGTCTAATTTCTTCTCTGAATTTGACTTCAGCATCCAGTCACTGATCCTTATTACACCTTCCTCGTGAGATTAAACCACCCTTTAAAGTTTACTATTTCCTTTTCTGAAGACATCAATGCACAGTGTAGTTCAAGCAGAGCAAAGGAGACACCGTATCATTTTAGCCAATCAGTTACAGGACTATCGTCATTATTTTGCCTTACAAAAAAGCCCAAAGCATCCGGATCAGAATCTGCCCATTACTTCTCTTTCCCAACTATTGAGGTTGGAGAGATCTGTGCCAAGAAATGTTGAAAAAAATTGTTTCTTCCCCAACACTTACCACTGTGTCTCGCCATTTCCTTCATCTGAAAACCAAATACGTTCTCCCCATTGCTGCTTCTTTTCATTTTCCAGAACAAGACAAACTGCAGTTCTCTAATGAGAACACACTTCTCACATGTATGTAGACCCAGATAGCCAGGACATTTTGTAGACTATTGACAACACTGCAAATTTTTGCAATCTAAAAGGAACATTAAGCATAATGAAGTCCATGGTAAGCCCCAGTACTAGAGTTAAAAGTACATGAGGATTTGAGCTTTTACTAAAACTTACGTGTGTAGAACCTGTACATGGCAGAAGAAACACACTTTAAAATATTACAAGTAAAAGAGCAGGGAACACAAGCTTACTATTAATTGTACTTAAAATTTCAATTTGTAGGGCCTATTATAGTTATTCAGGACTGGGTTTTGAATTCTGAACACTTTCTCTCTGGCAATATTGAATAAAGGTAAATTAGTCAAACTCAAGAAATACCTCACATAAGACCAAGACTAAAATGCATACTGTAAAGAGAGGAAGAAAATGTAACAGCAAGGAAAAAGCTAAATTGTGTTTATTTCATGTTTGGAGAGAAAAATCAGGTCCATGTTCTTCACTCTAAGCCTATCTCAGAAGTAAAGGTTTAAGGGCAACCTTTCTAAAGTTAAAAGAAAAAGATTTCACAGACTGTTAGCTTCATCTTCTGAACATCTTTTCCAGAACACTACACTAGTAATACTGAAGTCCTCAACTTTCTCTTTCACTGAATTAATTACTGGTCATATTTCAAGCATCCATGCATAGTACTTTGAATCAAAGGTGCTCAGTACAGTTCTACAATCATTTACATGAACAATTCATCTTTTGCAGTCAAATTCAATTTTATACAGAGGTACTCATTCTTACACTGTTATTTAACAGAGACCACATGAAAAATGTAGAGGAAACCTGAAACAAGTCTTACTGTTGACTGTTTTTGACAGCTGATCTACAGATGCAGTTACCATGCACATTTCTAAACAGAGGAGAAAATTGTAGCAAAATGACTCACCAATGCTCTTGGTGTGAGGTTTCCTCTTCATATCACAGGAACAGAGGATGATTGAAAGAAATGGAGAAGAGACCAGAATCAAGACTGGAAACATGAAACACTCAAAGTCCTAGTTTCTGCTAAGGGACAAAGTTCCACACAAAACCCAGGCATTACCTCTCAAACTGCAAGTCACTAACATCATATTAAGCAACTATAAGTACACCACTCAGAAATCAATAGGACAACAAAAGAAGAACACCAGGCGGGAGTGTGCAGGCACAGCACTGAGACCCCTCAGAAACTTGCACATCCTTTCCAGGGTTTGAGCCTTTGGCTCAAAACTCACTGTGGATGAAAGAGGAGGGCAATGTCTATAACATTGGCTTTCGCACTGGCTTCAGTTCCAAGTCAAGAAAGGGAAAGCTGTATTTATACTTTTGCATTATCTTGAAATCTTCTGAGACCTCCTGGCAGAAATGAACAAGGGCATTTGCAAGTCTCCCCTCCTGCTGTGGCTTCTGCTCCATTCCTGTGCTATGCATGTGTGTCCGTGGCAGGTGGCCTGCTGCAAAATGAAGGTGGTGATGTCTGTCCCCCATGGACAGGAGGGAATGGGCTCACTGACAGCTACAGAGATAGTTGTTCAAGGGAGCAAAACTGAGTTCCCTTGAAGATCCTCAACTTTGTAGGAATTTCAAGGCTAAGGCAGAACAGGATAGGATTTTGCAAGAACATTATTTGGAGAGTTTAATACTCTCCCTCTAGCCACACCTAAGGAGAGGAAGAATTTGGTTCTTCCTGGTCCTTCTCTTACCTTAGCAGCTTAGAAATAAAATTAATAGAAAATTACAGAAATCAGGTCAGGAGTGGAACACCATTCTGACCAGGCCAGAATGACAGTACCTCTGAAATAACATGCTAGAGTTTATAAGTTAAAATACATGAGGCAAGGAAAAAACCCAACCAACAGCTCCACTTATCTCACAGCTTATTCTTAAAACATTGCACTGACCAAATTCCTTCCTGATTTGTGCAGAGCACAGAAATAGTCCTATAAATGAGTGCAGCGCTGAAGAAGTCAGTTCATATTGTTAGGACATAACATCTTTACATAGATCTGAGTGTGCTGCTTGGCCCACTAACTTTGGATCCTATGCCTTAAAAAGACGTGACTGCTGGAGGTCAGCTTTGGCTTAGCTTTGTTCCTGCAATTTCATGGCAAGATGGTCAATTTGGATCCAAGTGCCAGATGAGAAAATTGCTGCTCTGTTCCCCCGTTCCTGTTGGTGATATTCAGGCCCCTCTGAGACAAAGCTCCCACTCATCAGCAACAGAGATTTTGTTTGGAAAGGTGTGGACAGGGTGTACTGGGATAAAGGTAGGAATTCAGGTCTGCAGTAAGATCTGAAGCATTAAATATACTTAGTGGTTCACTGGAAACCTTGATTGCAACAAAGACAAGTCAGGTGAAGAAAAATCTAGAACACAATTTTACTCCATGTAGTACTGTAAAAAGGATTTCAGTGGAAGGTCTTTTAGGTGCCTCACATACACCCTCGGCGATCATGGCACCCGATGAAGCCAGAGGCATCTCCCCAGCCCAGGGTTAGGGTTTGCTCACAGCAGCTTGTGTCTGAGAGCAGCCAGGGTCAGCAGTTTCACACAGCTCCCATTTCCTGAAGCTCCTCTTGCCTTTCTCCCCGACCTTCAGACTGGTGCACAGGCACCATGTTGACATCCCTTTAATTTAAATTCCTACCCAAACTGATTATGATATTCTCACTTCACTGCCCTTGAATGCAGCTGAATTAAGACACCAGGGTAATAAATGGGCTACCATATTAACAGTGATGTATGTCCTCGGTCCAAAGAGCCAACGTCAAACTAATTTTCATGTGGAAGTTATACTGTCACTAGACATCACTGCCATTAAGAATCAGTTAAACATTAATTAATAGGCATTTAAAATTTTACTAGGACATGTTTAGTGAAAAAAATCTCCATTGGCAGAATAGTAATTGGCTTTCTAAATTTTACAGATCCCTTAAAAATTATCTTTTCTATCTGCATGCCTCATTGCTCCACCATTTTAACGTACAGTTCATTTGATAATCATGTACAGACAGACAGACAACTAATCTATTTCTTCTGACACTTTGTTTTAAAATCCTATTTAATATGATCACTTCTGAAGAGAATCAAGCATTTAGCAGGAGAAAAAAATTAAATGGAAGCATTTATCAGTCTTAAAAGAAACACAGGAAAAGACTGTTAATATTCAGAAACTCACTGACATTCCAATAGAAATAGTCATTTCCAAGAAGTCTCTCCAGGAGTGAAAACATAATGGAAAATTTAAGTCTGCTCTTCCCTGCTTCATGCTACTGTATCTCCTCATTTTAAAAAATCAATACAGGCTATTAATCATTTCACCCCATGTCCAAAGACTGTGAATGACTTAAAAGGTGAGCTGTAAAGGTCTGAGATTAAAAAAAAAAAAAAAAAATTAAAAAAACACCCACACAGAAAGAAAAAAGCACAATTGCTATATAAACACACCATAATTAGGAGACAGACATTTCAAACTGATACTTAAATTATACACTGCCTCTCACCTTTTTACAGAGCTCAACCTCCTCATTCAGTTGAAACACACAGCCACACACAAGGATGATTATTTCTCTACACTTACTGGCCAGCCCAGGAGCAAAGGAAGATAGGATTTACTCAACAGTCTAGAGCTTCTTCCTTATACTTTTTATCTTAGTTTTTTTTCCCCTTAGCTTTTATATATAGGAAATAAAAATAAACAAAATTGTAAAACACAGAATAAAGTCAGCTTCCTTTCACCTTCTTGCAGACTCCTTTCTCTAGGCTCACTCACTCAAGATACTTATTTTGGCAACTGAGTGCATGATGGTACATCTCAGTGTACTCAGCTGAGTGCAGAGCTGACCAAAAGTGGATCAGCAGCTTCACCAGCCAGGAGGAGAAATGCTGTTCTGCACCATGCCAAAGTGCTGCTCGTCTCAGTTACTGGCGAATCCATCCGCATCCTGCACACAGGTTGCGACACCAGGCTTATGCCCACAGCAGATCTGAGTAGATCCTCTGGAAAGGTAGATTGTACCAGCCTCACTGATCACAGTGTAGTTATATCATTTCAGACCACACTGATATTTTCATTACAAGCATCAATAATTAAAGATTTTTTTCAGTCCTCCCAGCCATCTGTCAGTGTGTAAGTGCACAGCCATACAAACACTAACCCAGACCTTGTGGGATAAGACAATGTATTTCACTTCAGAATTTTTCACCACTAAGACAAGAAAATACCACTGCTAAGGGAACCATCAGAGACCCCCAGTAAATTCTTTACAAGTGTTTTTATGAAAGAGCAACACATGTTCTTAAAATGTTGTATTCTCTGAAACTGGAGGCAGCTCAACAAGAAGCCTTGAAATAACTGGATTTCTAGAAGCTGGCCTTTTCTAATTTTCAACAAAAAACCTACTTAATACCGATGGGAAAGAAAAGCCCACACCACTGAAAAGGTGACTTGCATATTCACAGAGACATCATGACCTCATCACAGTAGCATCTTTAATTTAATGATGCCTTTACTTCTCATGTAATGCCAGCAAATTAAAGCCTTCACATTTTAAACAATTATTGATTTGTCTGATTTATGAATAAAAAGAAAACTAAGTAGTTGAAATGTTATTTTGGCTTTAGCTGGAAATGCTTCTTTCTAATCCAGGCAAAGCCTGCCCTCTAGAGCATTGCTGTCCCTCGTTGAGAGAAACCTGTCTGCATTAACTGACTTATTTAGCAAAGAAAAGTGAACTTGTGGGATTGCTTTAGTTCTTTCTCAGATGAATTGAAAGTGACAGATTTTTCAGTTAGAAGTGTTTGAGCCTTTGAGCTAGAAAAAAGTTTTCAGGTGCAAGGTTAAATCATAACGAATTCCTAGCTGCACGAGAAGGGACACAGGCAAAATCTAGTGCAGGAATCCGAACATGATGCTCTAGTACTGCTGGAGCTGCTGCTTAAAAAGAACAAAAGGAACTGCCTCTGAGACCATGCCGAGCTACCATCCACTCTCCAGCAGCCAGATGTATGCAAAGAAGGCACAAAATTCCCATAGATACAAAAATTTTATGTGTTCCCGGCTGAACACCACTGGCATAAAGTCTTAGTGACAGCACTGGCTGCAACGCACATCTGTATTATGACTCTGGCTATCACACTGACTGGTAGAATGACAGCACTCAGTCCCGCCTGGAGTTGCTGGAGAAGCATTTGAGCAGCTCTCTGACAGAGAATCTTTGGGTTGTCCCCGCCTGCACCCAAGAAAATCTGACAGACCATGCAGGAAGGGAGGGACAGACAGACAGAGGAATATAAGGATCCTTGCTGTGCCCTTCCACCGCTGCACCCTTTTCTGTCAGAGTAGCAAATTCAGTTATATCCACATGTTAGCAGCAACATGTGGGGCACAGCAGCACAAAGAGAAATTTTCAACACTTTCATCATATATGTAGCGATGCATATTGTACCTGCCTGGATAAAGCACAGGCTGATCCGAGAACAGATCATAGGAAATAGGAGCGCGCAGATGAAAGTCATTGAGATCATGTTGCCTTTGGGCTGATTTCAGAAACACTGTGAGGACTCAAGACAGAGTATTTTACAAAAAAGCACAGGGTACTTTTTAACCCAAATACTTTACAAAAAATGACAGGCCATATTCTCATGCTAGTGCAGAAAAAAATATTAAATTTGCCAACAGAAACCTCCTGGCCGTGGCTCAAGCCACCTGGATACTCATACTTCCTGCAGTAATCTACTTCTACATTTTTCTAGACCTCTCAGGCAGTGACACCCTAAGATACATAAAGAATGTGGCAAAAGAAGAGGAGGTTTTTTTCAAGGGATTCATATTAGCCAGTCTTAGAATTTCAACACCCCACCATAAAGGGTATGAAAAAATCTTGAGGTATCTTTATGCAACAGCCTGAAATCTTAAGCTTTGATCTGGGGCAGCCCAGGCAGTGGGGAGCAGCAGAAACCAGAGTGTTGCCCAAGGTGACTTACCTTCCTTCTCTGCTTGGATTCCGTTCTTCACCCTCACCTAGCCATCTTGCAGAGCGGGTAACTAAGCTACAGGCCAGCATGGGAGGGAGCAGTGGTTTGGGATTTCCTTACAAATATCCTGCAGTTTGTAGTGATCTGTCAGAATGTGGAAAGAGCAAGTATTTGGCAGAAGGTGGAGGAGAGGTATTCGTGGTAAATGACAGTGAAGGTTCAGGGCTAGGCAGACAGATGGAGGCTTACATCAGTGAGAATAGGCAGAAAATGAGAGCATCTTAGTGGCATATTTAATTTCCGTATGCTTGTTCTTTTAGGCAACAACCTGAGCAGCTGCATTCGTTTCATGCACAGACATCTCTAAGGATCCTCTCATATATGGAAATCACTAAAATCACAAATGAAATACATCTGTCTCCCTGATGCATTGCAAGAGCCTTTTCACTAGGCACATCTACACAGTGCAGCAGACTCAGAGAAAAAAAAAGCAACAATGCACAGAAAAAATGCTCGATTGTGTTCCTCTGAGCCTCCTAGGAAACCTTAAAGAATTACTGCCATTTAAAGAGGAAATGTAATTAAACCACTCGGGGTGGACAGAGCCCTGGCCTGATGGGAGGAGGGCTCCGCGGGCACTACAGCCGAGTGTGGTGTGGGAAAGTACATGTTTGCAGACAAGCTGTTAGATAGAGCTGAATTTCCCCTACTCACTTCTCTTTACCAGGCAAATATATTCCTGAAACTTGCCTCAAGTGTCATCATCACTTTCTGTTAATCCTCACAAAGGTGCAAGAGGATCTTCTAATGACCAAAGGAATTAAAAATCTCACTTCTACTTTGCATCCAGTGGACAGTACGATTGACACGATGCCCCCTTCCTGCCAGCAGGACCCGGGTCAGCCGAAGGAGCACACCACCGAGAGCCAGCACCTTCTGCTCAGACGTGTCTTGCACATCTCAGCTGATGAAAACCAAACAGAACACAGTGCCAGGCGATATAGATGCAGACCACTTGCCTTTTTACTGTACTTGTACAGATAGTAATATTAGCTATTCTAGTTTTATTCCCTGTAACAATTTTTTGGGGGAGCTGGAAAACGTCAGCTGCGTTAATACGCTTCATTCCCCAGTCTCATCAGAAAATGTTTGTGTTCCTCAGACAGAATATGAATCATTGTAATGGACTAACTTAGCTTCCACTTCTACATAATAATGTGAGACACATAAAGCACCAACAATCTGAAATGCACACTTAATTTATGTTTGAATAAAAAGGGAATGGCACATACAAGTATTTGCCTTTGCACTTCTGGGAGCTTCATGATGTCATTGGATGACATTTCCCTTGTTGCTGAAAAGGCTGCTTTGTAAGCAACAACGATGCTGGTCTTTGAAGATCTGAACCATAAGGAGCAGTGACATGAAAACAAAGACATGTTGTGTTTATCTAATCCTTGCACTTCTCATATCCTACTTGGATTTGAAAATGGGGCATTTAACAGCAGCAGAGGGCAGTTCTGCAGAAGTAAATGTGCATTCAGCTTTACGGTTTACTGAGCAAGTCCTAGTCTGCCTTAACGTTTGGAATGTTTGGGCTTCTTGACTAACTTGAATGTCTATGAACACTTCCATAGCAGGTGAATAATTCTATAGCATTTCCAAAAATGCTCACAATGTGACCTGGTAAAATAGCAGAGTGAACATTCTGACTGGATAATTTCAGATGAACTATCACTTCTAGTTCAGTTGCTGAACATTTCATATGCTGTTGTGCTACTTAAAGGGTTAAATAATTACTAGATCTAGATGAAACTTGATAAGCAAAATATGATGGCTGAATTTGTCCTGAACATTTTCAGTGACCCAGCATTTGCATTGAAAAGAAATTTCAAGAATCATCAACCAAAACTGCATTTCTCTCAGAAAACTTTTTTTATTGAAAATTTTCCATGGAATTACAGTATGAGTTGTTTTTGTTATTCTAGTTTTCTGGCTTTCTAGACCAGCTGTTCCCTACACATACAAATTTAAGAGACTGTGTCCAGCAGTTCAGGCACAAAGGCAGACTTGGATGGGCAGAAAACTCTTTGTCCTCTCGAATACTTCTCCTCTTCTACTATTTGTCCTCTACTGTAAAAAATTGCTATTTTACTCCAGAACCTGGAGGAGTGAATCACCTTCCAAGCACCCTACTTGCAGCTGCTGTCACCAAATCATTAATAGTACTAATAAATTAGTGATAAGCAAACAAAAACCACACCCTCAAGGAAAATTAACTAAAATGGTTCTTCTTTACTTAGCTGAGCCTGTATCAGCAGGTCAGACACTGAAGGGAACATTCCAAGTGGGATATATACCAACTAAAAAGTTACTAAGTTCAACTGCTTATTAAAGTAACACACATGCTAACTTAAAATTCTGAAAAATTATTTTCAATGAAGTATTCTTTCCAGAATTTAAAGTAAGAAATCTAAAAATGTCAGCAGGAATATTTCTCGTTTGATCTCCTGTATGAAATAATAATAGGAAAAATATGGCATGAAGTCCCGTTTAAGCAAATCAGGACTTCTAAGTCTGAAAATAGACATATATTCTTCAGACAATGACTCTTATATGCAAATCTAGAGAAAAGAATCTCAGTAACTTCCTCAGCTAACATAGAGCTCAAACTCAGTCATTACATTCACTTTATTAAACTGATTTTTCACCTTAATTATACACGGATAAGTTGATTTACAGTGAAGGAATCATGAGCTCTGTTTCTTCACTTTGGAAGCATAGATCTGTAGAAAACCAATAGCAGTGGAGGTTGACTGGAGGGGTATCTTTCAAAATTAATGTCATTCTGCATTTATGTTCTGCCATAACATTTATTCCACTGTTGCTGAACTTTCAGATGCTTTCCTATCAAAAATGATACTTTTTCTAATATTTGTAATTGGAACAATACAGACTTGACAGCTATATTCTGCCTCTATTTCACGTTTGCAGTATAAACACACAGGTTTAAGCCCTAAGAAGAAATTGGCTTGGTTAGTAATTGGGAAACAGTTGACAGCATTAAGAAAATACATTTGGCCATTTTTTGGAGTAACATAAGCCTGAGAATACTGAAAATTAAGACATTTGAGGCACTTTGTAATGAACCTTTTGCTCAAAATCCAGATCTCAGAACACAGCAAAGTCAAATACTACCACCTGTTTGCTGGCATCTTAAGAAACCTTAAAATTTTGAACGCACACACATCCACCATCCTTTTTTGTCTCCAAGCCAGCAAAAGAAAAGCTGGCAAACAGGTCAACAACCCCTCCAGCTCAAAGCTCATCCCCAAGAGTCTCTCTAACCAGCAGCTCTCTGATACTGGTAAGAGGAAAGCAGGAGGCTCCAGTGGTGTACAGATCCTCTTGGTTTTTCATCTGATGCAGCTGGAGGAAATGCTGATTAGTATCAGCACACATAGCAACACTGCCACTACCCACACCTACCCTGTACCTCCCTATCTCTCATGTTTTCTAGCTCCAGTGAAGAAAGAACAAATCTGAGATGTAGCTTTTGTGTAGGATAAACAGTGGAGGTATTTGTTGCTCTTATAGTACTTGCCATTTATCAGTCTCATAAGATATAACAAGTGGAGCACATCATCAGTTAGTCAACAGTTTAATACTAGGGGAAGCAAGATGCCTCCAGAAAAGCCAAGAGAAAGGAAGAAAAGCTAAGTCCTGTTTACCAATCTTTTGTCTCATATTCCACATAACATCTGGAAGTTCAGGGAGTACATAACAGTCCAATTATCTATAACTTACACCGAAAGGACTGGATCATCCATTATGTGGCAGGGGCCATTACAAACATGGAAAAAACTCCCCTTTGCAGGAAAAGAATTAAGGGTCACTAACCCAAAATTACTCCCAACCACTTGAACAAGGAGATTTCTGCCAGAAAGCTCTCTTGCCTTTGAATGAACTATTTTTTCCACAGAGATTTACATAGAGGGAATGAGAAAGATAGAGCTACAAAGGGCTGTTCGAGTTACATCACCTTGAGGAGAAAAGCTCCAAGGCCTCAGCCAACCAAGCAGTGTTCTTCCAAACCAAAGTCAGCCAATTCCATCCTTGTAAGGGGAGGACTTGACAGAAGGAAGCAGAGGTGGGGGAGGTCTTGACTTCAAAGCCATTGCTTTGCAAGAGCTCTAAGAAGAGAGGAAGATCAGGTGAAGAAGAGTGCTCTTTCCCACAAACCTGAATCCTTCCTGGACTCTGAGGGGAAAAGTGAGTGGGAAGCACCAATTAAAAAACAAAACAACACAAAACAAAAAACGTTTTGCTAAGCTCCTATTACAGTTTTTGACATGACACGTATGAAGCAAAACCAACTAGTGAATAAATCTAAGCTGCTGGTCCTGTAGTCAAATAAACCATAGTCCCAGGTTTCACAGCTGAAGGGCAGTCAGATGCATGATCTGACCTTGGAGACGTTGGCCACATGATCATCCTCTACCCAGATCAGTGGTACTTACCAGAGCAAGATACCAGTGACAGAATCTTGTTACAACAGATCAGTACCTTTTCAGACAGCAAAACTGATTCAGGTTTTGACAATAAAATACAGCTTGTCTATTCCGCAACTGTAATGGATAACACAGGTGGCATTTCACCTTGACTGTTGTGATAACGGTAACATAATAGAAATTCATTCTGAACAGAATCCTTTCTGCAGGAATACAAAGATATGTTAATTACATGGTGGTACTGAATTTGGGTTCTATCTATCCTAAATGATATTTTTAGGACTAACTCACGTCCTGTTCACATAAAATGAGGAGACAGTCTTTTGAACATGCCGTAATTACATCAGGTCAAACTGATACAAGAAGAAAATCAAGCCATTATGCATACAGGCTGGAGCCTGGGTAGATGCCCAGCAAGCACAGACTAGAGCAGATTTACTGCCTGCTGTATTTACAAAACAGCAACAGAGATTATATTGTTAAATTCAACTGAGGCTGATTCAGAGTAATACAGTTAGGAGGTCATATGCTATGCTGGTGCCGTTGTCTAGTGGATAAAACTGTAATTGTAAAATTTAATTTTTATCATTTCGGATATTTAAAGTAAGATTGGAAGTACAGAATTATCATTAATTTATCATTATGCGTACCATGTATGACATTTCTAAACTACTTTTATGCTAAGAAACTTATGGTATATGTATTCTTGGGAAAAAACAAACAAACACATACACACACACACAAACTGTACTGTGGCATAGTGAAAGATAAAGAGGTTGGGGATGTTACTGGAGAGTATTAGAGCTTCTTTTCAGTACATGTCTTTGAACCTAGAGATCTTTCATGTTCTATAGACTCTAGGTCTGATTCTTCTCTTGCTGAAAATGGCTTTACATGACATGAATTAGGTAACAGAGTTAACTGCCTCACATGAAAGGGAAATCAGTTTGGACACTTTAGTGAATGCTATCAGATTCTCTGATCCTCTCAAACCATCCTCCTGAAGGAGAACAGATTGGGCGCATTTCCATACTACCTGAGAGTGCAAGTGTTCATTTTTACTATTGGAGCTCCTGTGTGTCTCAACCCAAAAGTGACACTTCACAGGCTCCTAGAAGTCTCCCATCTTAGTAAACTGCTTTTAAAGCACTCTTATAAAAACACCTTTACTAATTTTAATGATTAAAGTTGTTGGGGTTTTTTTAAACAGGAAAAAGGAAAGAAAAAAAATATTGCTTTTACTATATGTTTCTTTAAAGAAATAAAAGATCCTTTAGTTCTTTTCCCCTTCAACTGTTTCTCAGAACAAGCTTGATAAGGCCACAGAGATTAAAAATGTGCAATATCTAGAGAGATGCTTTTTAAGCAAAAACAAGAAATGAACAAGCAAAAATAAACCATCATATTCAAGTCTGATGTTTCTTTAAAACTGCAGACTTCTCTTCTGGCAGTCCAGCTTCTAAAGTCAAAAGGCACAAATGTCATCACTACCAGTAGTATTTAATAAAGGAGAGACAGAAGTAGGGCTGCCTGAGTCTCTAAGGAGCCCTCCTGCCAAAAACTGCTATTCGTTTGGGACCCCACCAGTACAGTAGCTGCTCCAGTGAGCCAGGAAAGGTGGCATGAGACCAGCTTCAAACAAAAAAGATTCTGTAGGCCAAACTTTCTGCATGGAGCACAGCTCTCCATGGATATTCTGATAAAGGAAGCCTTCAGATCTAAAAATATCCACAGAAGACACAAACAAACTCAAAAGAGAACAAAACTGATTAGCAGTTTTTGCATTCGATTTTAAAATACACATCGTTTTAACTGGAAGTGATGTTTTGTCAGGAAGCCAGCTTTGCAATTCCTTTTAGTTCATTTTTGTGACAAAACCCAGCAGCACTTCTTCTGCAGTACTCCCTTATTTATTAATTTCATGAATAAAAGATTTTTCTGGTGACTAATTCACCCTGACTTTTTGGCCACCAATCCTGCCCTTTTTATTCCTTTAAGGAATGGATTTCCTTCCAAATGTAAATGTCAGGACTGACGAACACTTTAATGATGACATGGTACACCAGTGGTACCATTCTTCCTCGAGGAGCTGATTTACCTGCCTCAAGAAAAAAACCAAACCAAACCAAAACAAACAAACAACAAAACAGTGCTTCAGTTAAGGAATTTAAATTATTCATAAGGAGAAAAAACCACACATATCTTTGCAAATGTTCTCAGCCATTTCCTCAGATGATGAAAATAGGCACATTAGAATACCACCAATTTTACACCAGTTAGCACTGAAGATGAGAAGAATCACTAGTCAATCACTAGTCACAGCAAACTTGGAGTGAGCCCCATAAAAGCACTTAGGAGACTTAGTCAAAAATCACTTTCTTAGCTTGAAACAATGGAAATTCACTTTTTTTTTTTCACCCTATGACAAGGAGGAGCCATATCTCTATAGATCTCAGCACTCTAAGTTACTCTAATTACATCAAACATTTTAACAATGTGACTATGCCAGATAACCCCGGGTAAAATGAACAAATCATGTCCCCAGTGAAGATAATGACAAGCCATACATTCATTTCAAGAGATCCAAGATCTCAGACCCAGTTTATTATTCTAAAATGGATAATCAACTTTTCACCTACTATTACTCCAGGACAACGCAGAATTTAATTCAAACACCTATAGCCAAGAGCAGTCAGTGTCCTTCAAATCAATGCACAACCCTACAATAGACAATCATGGAACAACCTGACAATGGGAAATTTCTTTTAAATCCACCAGTTTCATCAGCATTAAATAAGCTCTAGAATGAGTTATTACCTTTTCTCAAAAGCCACAGGAACCAGTGCCAGAAAACTCAAGCATAAAACATTTTTCTGGGCAATAAAATTGAAATAAGTAAGGGAGGCATTTATCACCTTAATTCTCAACTGAAAGTCAATGGACTCCCAAAATCTTGCTTAAAAACATATTCCTTCCATGTTGGGTGAGAGAAAGGCCGCAGAGCTCCTGCCTGAGCAAAATAAAAGAACTGTCACACTTCAATCCCAAAGCTGCTAGCACCTCCCTATTCAACTCATGGTCAAGAGGGATTTCAGAAGTGATCCTGCATGCAGCTGACTCCATAATTGCTAGAAGCAGCATCTCATCTTGGCTTTTTCCTACTCTCCTTTTCAAAAAGTGGGATTAGTGGTCTCAACAGGTTCATATTGCTAGAGCAGGGAAAGAGACCAGAGGCCGAAGAGTGAGTTCCGGGACCAAGTTTTCATCAAACTATTATGCATAATTTGTACATTGATATTTTATGTCTGTGCACCACAGAAAATCAAACAATGGAAATAAACTAAAAATACAAAGTCCATAAAGTAACCCTTGCCCTGAGGTAAATGGCACATCCATTAAAGAAAGAAATCAAAGTCTAAAAAGACAAAACCACACTGTATCCATGGCCATTGGACTATATTAAAGTGCTGGGAAGATTGAAGTGGAAATATGTCACTTTGTCACATTCATCCCTATGAGACATGCAAGTGAGCTCACAGTTTCCAACTGTCTCTGTATGGTCAGAAAATGATAGTTTTGTACTTTATTTCTCTCATACTACTAGTTCAAAGAGCACTGAAGCATTTTTAAACATGATTCTGTTTGATAACAGTATTAGATGCCGTGTGTGCATACTGCAGAAACCAAAGCCGAAGACCTTTTAGACTTCAGCCTTGACATTTTCCATTTACACTTTGCATCACAAAATAATGAATGTGTGTGTTAACAGCAACAAAAGCAAAGGATGTCATTCCCCACAACCTCTGCTGGTGCATGGTGGAAGGCTTAGGTGAGATCCTGGAGAAAGCAGCACTTGTTTTAAAAAATAATTCCAGATCCAATTTCTCTTCAAAAGTACCCAAAGATCCTCAGAATGCCACACGCCTTCAAAATAGTTTCTCCATACATGTACCTCTGTCACAGTCAGAGTCTCCCAAAACAACATAATTGAAAGAGTACTCCAAAGAATATGGGACACCAAGAAACATGGCCAAGAAAAATCTGCTAATTACATTACTTCAAGCTTCTTTTCATAGAATCATTTAGGTTGGAAAAGACCTTTCGGATCACCAAGTCCAACCTTTAACTTAACACTGCCAAGTCCACCACAAAACCATGTCCTTAAGCACCGCATCTACACAGCTTTTAAACACCTGCAGGGATGGTGGCTCAACCACTTCCCTGGGCAGCCTGTTCCTGTGCTTGACAACCCTTTCACTGAAGAAATTTTTCCTAATAACCAATCTAAACCTCCCCCAGCACAACTTCTGTGACTTCATATCTCTTAACATTTTAAAGCCATAATCCTGTGGTCCCACACATACAGGAAGGAGGAGCAAGAGATTGCTAGATTTTTGCAAGTGGTGAAATTCAGGATTTGATGATCAACTTTAATTCCAGGCTGTTTTCAGTAATCTAGTGACATATGTGACTTGACTGGAGGTTGCTACAGTCCTTTTGCAGGAAGATATGATCACTTTTGACTTTGGGAGTACTTTTGCACTGTTATAGAATGCAGATCTAATCTTGCTACACCAGCTATGGAGTTGATATTTTAACTCCACATATCTAAGTGACAGATATGGCACTCCATTTGTCATATCCTGGTTTTACACATGCTATTACAGACACCTTTGTCACTAGGACAAAGGCCAAAATAAAGTGAATGTGAGATAAATATTCATCGAGAGCCCAACTAATAGAGTTTCATAGGGATTAAGGCAGGAAATTGGAAAACAGAGCATGAGAGAATATATTATTAAATTATGCATTTCTCTCAGTGTATGAATAATATAGAACTGAAATTGATAAATAAAGCTCTAGATACTACCAGTATTATGAGGAAAAAAATTAAGTAATTGTAAATACTGCACAATCATTTCAATTAATTATAGTAAAAGACAACTTCACCTCAATGCTTCAATTTTAATTTACTTATTGTATAATCCGTAGGTGGAAAAAAAAAATCATGATTAAATTACACCCCATAAACACTCCCAGAAGATGATGTATCAGCATAATTTAAAGAATCAGAATTGAAAATTAAAGCTTAGTTTTCTATTATCAAAGCTCTGATATTTTTGGATGAATAAATGTCAGAGACTGCAACAGCATACACTAGTTACCAAGGATATTCTTACTGAGCTCAGTCATAAAGTTGCTCCCTGTTGCCAGGATTAAACTCTGGCTCCGTTGAAGTCAATGGCACAAGGGTTTTCTCCTTCATGCTTCTGAAGGCACAGTCCAGAAGTAAGTGAAAGTATGAAGCACCATAGCAATTATTCTTACATCAGGAGTCATTTTTCTTCCAGATTCTTAACTAATGGAGTAACAAAAGAATGAAAAATTAAGTCCTCCAATATAGCATGATTTCAAAAAGCCTCTGATAACCTCTGTATTACATGTATTTAAAATTATGGAGTATTTGCAGTCCTATTCATCTGCTCACATCCTTCAGTGCTAACCCTGCAGATGTATGATAATTTCCAAGTATAAATTATAGCCCATAGAGCAGTTTTAAACAGTAAGTGTGAAAGAGAGAGGTAGTGCTAGTGGGATTTTCAGCACTGTTTTCAAACAGGGGTTTCATCCAATATGATTTTGAAAATCTCACTTAGCAACTATCTAGCTGGAGTATTAGCTTCTTGAATTTCTAAAAAGACCCATGTAACTAAATTTTATACTTGGCATATCTTTAAATTCCAGTGGAACATACAAAAATCAATCTGTGTGTTACTAATTAATTACAAAACATCAGTGAACTGTGAGCCCAAGGCCAAGATGGAAAGGTATCATATGAAAAACGCTAGTGTATTTCTTTTCTCAGCTATGGAATTTTAGGAAGAACTAGCAGAAGACAGGGAACAGCAGTAACTAAAGAACCACCACCATGCTATGGCCGATTAACTCTAGGTATTTAATTTCTACTTGTAGGGTATTAAAAAATAAGTTTTTGTGGGTTTACCAATTTTTGTCTGGATGTTACCAATGATTCCATAATCGAACTCAAAGAGGCTGTTTCATAACTGCAGATTGTGACTTGAAGCAATGACAAAGTCATCAGCAGTGTGATTTCTGGCATCCACCACCTTCTCACTCTGAAAACTCCTGTATGTGGCCCATGCCTCTTCCTAAGCATTTGTTTTACTGCTACTGGAAAAGGAAGTTATAGTTTTTGTGACTTCTGATTTTAGAGAAAAAAAAAAAAAAATAAAGATCCCAAGCAAACATCAACTTCAGGTGAGAATTCAGTGTTCAACATAAACTCTTCCTGTCTATTAGTCTCCCTCTCATATTTTTTTTATTAGCAGCATTATAAAAGCAATACTTTTCTTTCAGCCTGGGTGCCTACAGTCTCCATTATTCTTACCTTATTTAGCAACTGAAGCTTGCACTTCAGAAACACTGCACTTGTCTGGATACGGACTAAAATGATGTAAGGAGACAGGGGTCGAGATTGAATTATATAAGAAAAGCACATATTAAACTAATTCCTAAGTCTTTTCACATCTCTCAACACTGCTCTGGCAGCCTCAAGCAGCTTCCACACTCTTTAAAGTTACTCTATACTATTAGCCCATTATAAAGGCTCGGGGGAGAAAAGGAATCAGTACCAGCCATCATTAATTGAGAACTACCATTTTCCTAGTTCCTCAAAATAAGCATGATAACAACTCTATTCTTTATTACAGTACTTCAGCAGGAAATAATGTAATAACTGTGGCACACCTACAGGTAATACACTTGTAACTCCCACTTCCAAAAAAAGGGAAATAATGTTGATTTATCTGTACAGGAAAAGGAGCTTTAGTTCTGCAAACAGGTTCTCAAAAACCATCTGCCTGTCTTGTGACAGTGGCTGCAGAAGACAGCCTTGTGAACTGGGTAATAGCAGAAAGTCCAGGCACTTAGGAATCACAAGTGGGTTTATAGACCAATGTGATATAAGCATTTCCAAGATTCACACAGGGAAGGAAAGAAAATAAAAATGAAAAAAAAAAAAAAAAAAAGCAAAGAGAGAAGTTCTGAGACCAAGAAGGCACAGGAAAGCTCAGGAAAGCTTTCAGACACACCATAGGCAATAAGAGCGCACTCCTCAGCACTTGGCCCATGCACTACAGTCCAGGGTTTAAACACCACAGGCCCCTGTATGGGATCTCTGCACTCATCTGAGCTGTCCCCTCCATGACATGGGTTGACAGACAGTGCTCCTGACAGTGTTACCAGGGGCAGGGTGACCCCTGCAATGCTCATTTCAGAGGCAACATTAAGACACTCATATACATGTTTTGTTTAGAAGAGCAACTGCGATACACTTCAGCAGCATTCCAGAGCAACAAAAACTACCAAGTCTCTCCTTTTTCACTCCTAAGAAAGCAGAGATAAGTACCACATAAGGGTCTTACCAGTTTTCTTGGGCACTTGCGAGGAATAAAGAAATGGTACATTGCCTCTTGTTGCACAAACACCAGTCAATTTTCAACAGCGCCAGTGCAGCTTCCAGCTCTCTAAGCAAGAAGAAGATTTATCGGCTGCAGCGTGAGAGAAGGATGTCAGGATTCTGCTCATGACTAATGACTTCATGCTGTAATGCTTCAGGACTACACCTTGAGTTAAATAACTTCAGAAAATTAATTGAAGAGTTATCCAAGCAAGAAGAGGGTGAAAAGCTTTAGGACGGCATCCTGCACTTCTAGATGCACATCAATATTTGCTTCAATGTCTCCCTTGAGCTTGTAGCCTCTGGTGTTGTGAGATGTGGACACGATGGTGAGGGGAAGAAAAAAAAAAGGGGTGGGTAGAAAAGAAATACCTGAAAAGAGAGATAAGTGACGGGGGAAATTACAAAACTGGCTTGTGCAGTGAAAAGCCCAGTGTATAGAATCGATCGAAGCTTTCAATACAAGGGAACAAGGGTCTCATTTCAGCTGCTGATCAGTTTAGACTCACAGCCACAATAAAAAAGGCTATGTGCCACGGCTGCACCTCCTGATTTTTAAGAAAGGTTTCTTCCCGAGTCTTTGTTTCCTTAAGACAGATTCAATACACTTAGTGAATTCTTACCTGATGAGCACTGTTCAGATAAAATTCACAATCAGAGATCACAATTTCACACATTAATAGACTTTTATGTCAACAATCCCTCCAGCTCACAAAATTTAAATCACTGAGGAAAACTTTTTGAAAGCATAAGGCCTTGAAAACCAGGCAAACAGAAGAAAACTCTCTACTAAAAAAGAGTAAAATTCAGGGAAAGATCAGTAGTTACAGGCACCCACGCTTCATATGACAAAAAGCAATACATTGAATTAGTAAGAACAGCAGGTGCTGATACTGTCTGCAGAACTATGGCTTATCCATAACTGTCCTGTTCAATGAAAAGCCAAGAGTTGCCCATCTCTGACCCCTGGATACTATCAACAGCTGCCACTGAAGCATGGCATTACCAAAGACTGCCTATTATCAGGATACCTGTATCTCCCATTTGTCTTCTTGTTATCAAGAACTTGTTTGTGCAGATCCTGAAACAAAATTTGGCAGAGGAACTGAATCAGAATTAAAACAGCCTGAGGAATAAATTCTTCTGCTCCCTATAGAGAACGTTTCTTTTGGATAAAAACAAGTACTGAAAAACTACTGAAAACATGTTTAGCAAACTCCACTGCAGGGACAGTCAGGTAGCTAGGAAAGAAGTTTAATTTAGTTTAATAAAGTGAACAGTTATGTGTGCAGCCTCCTCCTGCATTCAAAAAACCAAGGGTCATTTCAGTTGCTCTTAAGCAAGAACACAAGATTTGCGAATGCAGAATTTGTGCAGTAAGAATCTATGCTAAAAAGTGTCTAAATAGGCAGTATTTTCCTCAGACTCCATATGGTCAGCCTATTGTTGCAGATCCTCAGCTGATTTAAACTGCTGCATTGGTAGCATGGACATGAAGAATTGTATCAGTACAAATCTTCCCACATGCTCCTTCCTCAATGCATACAGTTCACTGGTTTATATGGAGGGTACAGAAAAAAGACTGCTGTCTTGTGGCTTTGCCACAGGTTTATTCTTGAAAGGAAGATTTCTGCTCTCTAGGATCAATGAACCCATATTCCTTCCCTCCTAGAAAAAGGAACAAAGGACATATGCAAAGCATATGCTTCTTTTTAAGATGAAAACAAAAGGATGGATTTCAGCAGCAAAAATACTGCATTCTGGTCTCTTCTCTCAGGGCATTGCAAAGAGTCCTGAATACTCTGACCAGAGACACACACCCCCTTTTTATTAGCAGATAGCCAATATGTGCTGGCCTGTTTATAGAGAAAAATGACTCCTTTATCTGTAGTTCCCTACTATGAAGCTTGATTCTCCTTAAGGGTAAGGGAAATTCATTCAGAGTTCATTTAGATCTTTCTGGTGGAGCCATGAGAGCAGATGAGGGTGATACTGCATAACACCCAGCAGCAGTGTCAAAGGAACTGGGCATGGCAGCAGCAGAGGGTCATTCACCAGGGTGTTATTTAAAGGGCCTTTAAAGGTAGAGCTCTGATCAAAAACTTGCAGAAGTTAAACATCCCTCTTGATCTTTGCACTTAGACTACATCTAAATATTGCAAATTCTTCCTGTATAACATCTCTAAGATATCAACTTGCAAGATCACATAGACAAAATCCTCAACCAAGCTCTCATCCAATATTCATTTGTGTACTGGAGACATCCTCTTCCTTGCTTGATACATTAAAAGACGCTTTTCCTCCTCACCTGTCATTGACTCACATCACACTTTCCCTCCATTTGTTTCCACTTCTCTGGCACAAAGGTATGCTATCTGTATTCACTTTCGAGGCCTTTGCAAACCTATCTTTTCCCTTACCATCAACTCTTAAACATCCCATGCTGCAACCATTTCTTCAAATGCATTAGCAGCCTGGGGGCTGCAGGTCCAACAAGCGAAGACCCTGCTCAGACAGGGCAAAGCTGGGATACTTCCACAGCCAACAACACTGACTACATCAGCTACTTTTAATGCCCCAAAAGGTCGTGCGCTGCGTAATGATGCACGTGGAGGGAGAAGGAACCAGCTCTGTCTTTCCTTTACAAATCTCTAGTAATACTCCACTGAGGCCATTTCTGCCCAAGGCAGGGTTCCTGCCATGCAGGACCACTTGTAAAATCTCTTTTGCCTTGTTTATAGCATTCCATCAAGTTTTTCCTCCAATGAAGTCATAGTTCTGTCTGTTTCTTTGAGTTTGTGGCAATGGACTATACAGCAAATGCAGCTTTAATTTCATTGTAGCATAGAGACCATTTACAAGTACTCAACTGTTAACTAACATCTCAAGTGAGGCAAACGCATTCAGCAATATTGTATTTTACTGTTGAAGAAGGGGTCAAGAAGGGTGGCAAGGCACCTCCCAATCACAAAAATTAATATTAAAAAGAACATTCAGAAGTCAGGTTTAAAATTCTGGAGCCACAGATAACAGCAAGGTTGAAGGGTTATTCCAAGCAGCAAACCAGAGAGTTACACTCCGCAATGATCTGCAATAATCAGACAATGCAAATCCCAGCACATGGCATCAGACCCAGGCAGCCGGCACAGGGACTCTGGGCATCACCCGCTCCCTCCCCAGACTGCATCCCCATCTGCTGTGACTTGGCCACTATCAGCAGCCTCTCCTGAGCACAGAACCATCTGAAACAAATGCTCACAAATGGCATATTTTATTTCCAGCATTTACTTTTTTCTTTTAAAATTGTTCAGGTTCCAGCCACGGAAGCTGGAGTCAAAGGCTGACAAGTGAGCTCCTGGCAGATTATTAACTCTGAAATACCCCAGATGACCTCAAAATGTGTAGGCTGTGTACAAATCCCCATGGAACTGTAAAGGAAAACTGATGGTTTCTAATATAATCGCAACAATAAAATGAACTTTTTTAAAAACACCTAAAATTGCCAAATCATAATGTTTGTTAGTATTTGCTGTAACAGTACAAATGAGCAACTGGTATAAATGTCTTTTTTTCCTAAAGTTTGAGAGCCTGACATTCCTAGACAAGAAGCTGATCTTTACTTCAGTCAAGAGTTTGCACTGTAGTCATTGATTTAATAGCAACAGGACACATCTGACAAAGGGCAAAACAAATGAAAAAAAAAATTGTCTTAATTTTCAAACTTGCGCAATGGTCTGAGATAATAGCTTAATTTTCAAACTCAGCAAAAAAATATCAACTTTTGTAACACTGATCTATAGAACTTTCAAGCATTGGCTTTAGATTTAATAACGTTTTTCAAAAGACCTTTGTCTTTTCTCATTCAAAAAATAATTCAAATAATTTTAGTATTCTTCCCTTAATCCCAAAGAGAAAGTTTGAAAGGTTTATCATCAATAGAAATAAAAAATAGATGGCAAGTAGTCCTTTTACCTACTAGAATCCATGCAGTCTGATCCCAGTGTTGTACTTGCCAATATGTCTCTAGCAGTTTAGTATGAGCAGTAATCACACACAAGGCCTGAAAGCTGGTTTTCTGGCAAATTTCTATTTCAATGCAGAAAATATAGAGGGCTTAAATGAAGAACAACTGCTACACTTGGTGTGGATATACTGTTCCTGTTCTGATATTTCTATTTTATAGTTTTAATAGGTTTCTATAGATTTAGTAGGTGTTTAAAATAACAGTATAGCTTTCCAACAGCCTAGACCTGCACACCAGTTGTAATACTGTCATCTAACATTCATTTCACTTACTGTGAGTAACAAGAGAAGGATTAGCCACCTTTTTTTTTTTTTTTAAAAAAAAAAAAAAAAAAAAAAAAAAGCAAAACCAGAACTGTTTAGTAACTTACATTAAGTTCCTGGTGTGGAAACCGCTGCAGTTAAACTTAACGGCGAGAAAAGAATTCTGTGAGACTCAACAAGAGAGAATGACTTTGTTTGAAGTAGCTGGATAAATTCGTCTTTATATTTCATAGCAAGATAATGAATGAGGAATGAAGCACATTTGTCTCTGTGTTTCCCAACATAGCAAATATCTCAGCAAGCAGTTGTATTACTGACAGCACTAGAAAATTACAAATTTCAAGATGAAATGTGTCTCACCATCACATAACAGAGTGGATACCACAGCAGTAAAGACATTATCTCAACTGTATTTAAATCAAAGATTTCACTGATATCCTATTCATTCTCAGCAATGAGCTGCACACATACCAAAGTTTCTGACAATCAAATACCAATTCCTTCTTTTGCCTCACTGTTCAACAATTGCAAACGAGTATTTTAAGGGATTGTATTGTTTTCCACTGAGCTGAGAATAGTCTAAAATGGAACATGTCATGGTGTTTTACAGGAGGAGCAGGAATCTCTGATTTTATTCCAAGAGCAGCAAGATGATAGTTATGGTGGTGAAGATAAGCGTTTCAGTGGCATAATATTCTCTGGAGCTGTTACTACAGAAAGCTCCAGTGGCAGAAAAATGCAAAGTTGCTTTGGACTTAGCAGTTATGCCTGAGAGTGACACAACAGCCTAATTAACTGTATTTAAAATGCAGCCAGTCTAGGGGTTTGAAAAGTCAAGTTAAATCTCACAGGACCCAGAAGGAAGGACTGTGCCAGGATTCACTGAATAACCTTTGTGGTTTTCCACCAGGTTAACAGGCCGCTGTGCCAGTGCTGCTCGAGCCTGTCTTCCACGGCTTGTGTCTGTAGCACAAGAGCAGATCTGATCCCCCTTTACAAGGCAGTCACTGCAGTCTCTGCGCTGTTCCCTGTGCATGTGTTTCACCGCCACCCCAACAGTGGTAGGGGACTCAATTGTCTGGGGACAGACGGAGCAGCTGTGGGTATTAGTGTCTTTATAAAGCTGATAGCAGCACTGCTCTTACTCTGCTGCATTTTTTCTCCACATCACATGAGATACTGTAGGTAGACAGCTGCAGTGTCTGTACATGTGTTACATGCAAAAGCAATTGCATTAATCTTCCCTTTTAATCATCTGATTGAATTCAGTGACTCACAGACAAAATAGAAGTTTGCATGTTCTCTTTCAATCAGAAACTATGTTTTCTCTGCACCACATCACACACAGAATGCATGTGAGGTATCCCGGAGTGAAGAGCGAGCATAAAACAGCTGTCTTTTTGTGAATGTGTGTTACAATTCCTCACGGTGACCACAGCCACCACACCTGGCAGGGTTAAAGTGGTATAGCAGTTAAAATGAAGGAAAAAAGTAAATAGAGGGGTAACATATTCTCGTCCAAGAACTCTGCAATTAGCACTGTCCAGGCTCTAATACTCTGGGCTAGAGAGAAGGAAGCTTCTTGTGCTCATCACACTCTGCTGTTTCATCACAGTACGCTTTGGCCAGCGCTCGCACATCTGTTAGGCACTCTCGTGACCCAGAACAGCATAGCAGAATATAGGATATTTGCAATGCAGATTTATCTGGCTGCCACACAATCCCATTTTTTCTCAACACTTTACAAGAAAACATGCTGCACTGGAGCTGCACACTGACATGAGACCGAGGTTTGCTTTTCTACAGGCTATTTGTTGTGCCACACGTTGCTTCTGTGGACTTTTACGATATTAGCAATGCCTACAGCAAATAAAGCAGCAAGACTACGCATCACTACACTGGGAGACAGATGCTCTCCAGTTTACTCCAGATCCCACTAATAAGGCACCTAACTCAGGACCCATGTAGACTTCCCTGAGCTTTTCGCTTCTGCCTTACCAGCACCACAGAGCAGCTACTGATTTGGCTTTTCATTCCTGTTAAAAAGTGCAGGGTGACAGCGTGTAGGCATTTACAAATCGATTATGAACCTGAAGTAATAAAATGCTACTGCTTACTTCTGTGATTCCAGACAGTTCCTGCACATACTTGTTAAACCTCTCAGCAATTGCTGTATGCTGCATTAAAAAGCCACAAGGAACGTAAACTAAATCTTAAAGGGACATTGTCAGTATTGACTGCCACAAAAGAGTATGTGCAAAAATCAACATACTAGAAAGCTGTTCAACAAAACAAAAACACACAACATATAATTTTTTGTGATTATTAATAAGACTTGATATCCACACTATGATCAAAGAGAAGACTGGCCTTTGTTTCAAGGCTTCTAGGATTTTCACATACATTTTAATTTATATTTATAAAGGTCTGTAGGATCCCACTGTATACTCTGCAATCTGCTGCAAGAAAACTTACTTTTGTACTATACTACTTTTAATATTGCCAAACCTGTGTTCTGTTCCACTAATACATTTAGAGATGAACACACAGGTAACGTTTACCTAAATAATAGAGGGATTGGTTTGGTGGCTGGTTTTTATTAAGTTACAGTTTGTTTTCATTGTCTCAATCTCCAACCAAAATATAAAGAAACAGAAATTGCAATGAAGAATTCATTCAGGAAGAAAGGAAAACAAACAAGGCCCACACCCCCCTCTCTAATCTACGTATCTGGCTTTGCAACCTGCTTGGTTGTTATGCAGGAAACCATTCTGAATGAGTTTATTGATTTATTCAGGTCTTCAAACAGAATCATAGTTTTAAAAAAATAAATGGCTAAACAGGCCTCTGTAATTTCTAAAACATTTACAAACAGATCTGTCTATGCACAGGAGAAGTAAGTAGTGCATATCAGAGTTCAGCATTTTTAGGTGAAAAACAGATCTTCTAGTATTAGAGATACTTGCATCCTTCACACTCCAGCTGTCTGCAGACATTGTTCTTTTCTGTCTCTCATTGAGTTACTAAAGCTGTCTCTTGCAGTCTGTGCAAAGGAATGTCTATAAAAGGAGGATAGTGAAAATCTTGTCAAATACTGGTGGCCAGTTACTACCTAGACAACAAACTAAGGAGCAAAGGGTGTTTGTCTACCTCCCACAGTTAAAACTTGAGTAAAACATTTTGGAAACAGTTTTAAAATCTCAATAACTGTTCCCACTTTGAAAGCCTTAGTGAAAAAAAATTCTCTCGTGTCTAATTGAAACATGAGTATTTCCATGGTGAAGCATGGTAGAATGAGGGTAGCATGTATTGGCAATAGCTTAGATTTGAGTCACCTCGCAGAGATGTAATTCCATTGATTTCAACTAAATTACTTCTGATTTGCGCTATTGTAAGGAAGAAAAAAGGGAGAAAGGAAGAGCTTTGATCTTGATTTTGCACCAGAGAATTCAACAGCAGTTATGCTGTTGACTGCAGTGAGTGCCAGATTCAACTCAGAGCCTGAAGAATACAATTTTTAGAAGATCTAGCAAATTTTATAGCAGTTCTCTGGGAGCAAAGACCCAGATGACCAGTTTCTGCTGAAATATTTTTGCTGCCCACTATTTGATCTGAAAAGATTAATAATGAAGGGCAACTCTTAAAAAGAAAGAAAATTATCTCAGAAACGTCTCTCCCACTGTGCACAGGTGAAAGTGCTGTTTGGTTCCTTTACCAGGCACTAGGGCAGCAGTGTATGGGACTTGATCCTGCAAACACCACGTTAATCACCTAGGAGAAGAGTAACTTCATGAGCAAGAACATGACGACTAAGTACCAGTAATGAAAGCTGGAATCCATGTGCTAAGAGTGAGAAATAGAGACTTGAGGTAACAGTACCAGAGACAGTCATTATGCTTGTTCTCAGAGTTGACCCTGGCTGGAACGTGAGCCTATTCTTTATTTGGCTGGTTACTGTGAAAATGTTAAATCTTGCACAATTTAGCATGTATGAATAGATTTTTTTAAAAAAATAAATAGAGGAAAAAGAAGTATTTAATCGTAAAACAAATTGAATGACTCAGTCCAGTGTGTTTTCTGGATTCTTTGTTACAGCTAATGGTCCTTGCTTTCACCTCACACCATTAATTTTCAAAGTCATCATTAATCTCCAAAAAAAGCATTGAGCTTTGATCATTAATGCTTAATTACATGGAAAAATAGACAGATTGTTAGTATTAATTTGCTTTACAACAGGTCAACTAAGTTACCTTCAGTTCTAAGTGCATTCTACAGCTGCCATTTTATGTCAGGTAATAATTAATAAAATTATTAATTTAAACAAAGCTTTTTACTTTTACTAGTGAGATAGAAAATCCTTATTTGAGCTGAACACTCATATTTTACTACCCAACTCCTATTGTATTTTGTTTACCATATGTGAGCCCCCAAGGTAAAGCAATTGCAAGCTTTACCTTGACATTTCTATGTAAATTGCTTGAAGTTATGCATGGAAATCTCATAAGACAGGTTCTGTCTTTCAGGGAAATGGGAGAATGTTCTTCTAAAGACTAGAAGGACAAATTTAAGACCAAAGTCACGAGAGTAAAGGTGGACTTAAATATTTAAAGTCAGAGAAGTCTAACTTCTCAGCGAAGCAGGGAACTTTTTATGTCTTGACACACTTATTTGGAAATCTCAGCTACCTCCTTAGACTTAGCTTTCCACAAGCCTTCAGAAAGCAACTTGGTGAAAGTGTCCTATTTTTTTAATCAGAAAAAACTATTTTCATGACTTTTCACAGCTAGTCACTGAAGAACTAAGGGGCAAATAATTTCTGAATTAAGAGAATAAAAAGGCAGTTTTGGCATGTACATGTCAGCCAAAGTATGGTAAATTTTGTTTGGGTATGGTGCCTGCATAAATTGTTCTTTTGCTCCTTGATCACCTTGAAGAGAGAAGAGGTGAGGCTTGAGACAAGCAAAATCTCTATATATTTAAAGAGTCCTCCTGTCTAAGCACATGAAGAGCTAAAGGAAGGGGGAAATGGAACACTCTCAACTGCAACTTTAATTCAGTTGAATTTCTTCTATAATATTAGTAGAAAGGCTCCCATTAAAGATAGGCCTGGGCTCTCAGACAATGGAGGGAGAGGAGGAGGGCATTAAATCACAGTCCTTCCAAGAGTCAGAATTGTTTTTCACACAATTCATACTTTACCACCCTTCATGTTACACATATAATCTAAATCATAGAAATATGGGCTGAAAATGACTTCTACAGATTCCTTCACTGATGCAGGATCAAATAAGTTGACATCGCCAGATGCTCATCTGACATGCTCCTAAAAACCACTAAAGGCTCATAAAACTTCCCCAGATAGCTCTTATTCTTTCAAATCTACCATTAAAATTAGGGTGTTTTGCCTATTTTGTAACTGAAACAAACTAAATAGCATCACAAGTTCAATGCATTGCTCCTTAGCCTTGCAGTAATACAGCAATTATTATTCTATTTCCAGCAACTGCTCACATATCAATAAACATAACCCTTGACCTCTCAATCTCCCTCATCTACCAGTCCTCTTTAGCAGAAACAAACCCCATTCCTTCAGCCTTCCATCATACGTCATGTTCTCTAAATTTCTTATCACTTCCCAGCTGTCATTGCATTTGAACCATTTTTCAATATGTCAAGATCAATTTGTCAGCCTTAGTGAAGTGACTGCCCTACTGAGATGTCATGAACACGCTGACCAACAGATTGTTTCTTTGGCCATTGATATTCCAAGAGAAGCAAGTGAACAACATTTTCCTGAAAGTCAGGCAGTGTTAACATGTGAATGGCTGACCCAACAATCCAGTTCAACATACAATAAATTAATAACAAATTATTGTAAGTTACTTCTTGTTTTTAAAAGAAGATAGAATGAGGAAGGCTACTGATGAAAGCTCTGCAATGGAAGATGACAAAGTAAGATTAGAAATTATTCTCCCTTTAATGAAAACATTTCTCTTATTTTTTTCAGGTTTCTTTCTTGAAGTAGGGAGAAATTGCACTTCCCTACGATTGCTTTCTGTTGTCATGTGATGTACACTTTCCTCCCTCTCATTATCAAAAAGCATTCACTTATTTTTCTGTTTTAACTTCCTTCAGAGGATAAAAGATGACAACAGTTTGTGTCCATCTAGCAGACAGAGAGCAAATACTACATCAAACCAGAACTCAGCCGATTTAATTCAGCTCAGGAACATGGGAGATTTGAAGTGAACAATTTTTGTGACACAAAGAGTAATGAAAAGTCGACAACACAAAATGGAATTCTTTTACCGTTACAAGCAAGTCTGACAAGTTTTTGGGTCACATTCTCTGATCTTTTACAGGCAGAACCCCAAATCCTTGTCACTGAGAAAGAAAGAGTATACCTCATCTTCAACCAAGTTCCCTAGCAGACACAACCAACATGCTGGTTAGGAATTCTTTGGCAATATCTCTAAGCCCAACCCCACCCACTGTTTTTCACTGTATAATTTCTAAGCTCTTAATGTATTGCAATAAAACTCACGATCTAAATGTTTACACAGCATCACATTTTATTCTATACCCCACATGGCAAGTAAACTGTTTCTTAGGTTATAGTATATAAAAACAAAGAGCCTCAAGGGAAACCCAAAAGCATACTGAGATCATACTGATATATCAGTATTTCAAGATGAAAAGTGGGAAAGGAGAGAGATTCCCCTCTCTACTTTAAGCTTTCTTCTTTATCATACCAAAATAATAGTACCATAATCACTTGTATTCTAAGGACAAAAAGCTAGATCAGATTCACACATCAGACTATCAGTGGATTAGTATTTCACAACTCTCCCCTGTATCTCCAGTGCTGGATGTTCCTTTCTTTTCTTCCTGTATCACATTGTCTTATCCCTCCCAATACTCTGCCTGACCACAAAATGCTGAATCTTCTACAGACATCTTTTTTATGACCGTAAGTATGACCCTGTGTACAGTGTTTCTATTGCCTGAAATGCCTTTCTTGATTTTCTCTCCTTTCTCTCTCTCTCATGCTGTCCTTCTCTCTTCTAATCTCAGTTGAACAAAATTCTTTTGCCTTTTACTTCTAGTAACTAAGAGCCAAGGCAGAAAGAGATTAATTCACCATAGGATGCCTTTAACTCTGTGAAGCACTAGGGTTAGTCAGTGCATGAGAAAGCTGAGAGATATTAAAGCTCTGGTATTGCAAAGTTAGGCATGTGACCAGATCTTTGTACAGAATTAAATATATATTTAAGCACTGACAAGATCGGGGAGTACAGCTATCTCACCTTGGAGAAAAAAAAAATAAATACAAGTGCAAAGTACAAAAAGCCAACATGGCAATATAACATGCCTTAGAAATATTTTTCTGGCACATCCACACTGTTGCCACAAAGCATTAAAACATAACATTTTTAGGACATCTCAGGGGCCAAGAATAACCTTGTACCGTATGACTTCATCACCCAGTTTGTTCGTGCCATGGCTTTTTTGTTTGGGCTTTGGGTTGTTTGTGGGGTTTTTTTATGTGTGTGTTCATTCAGATCAGCTTCTAGGTGTTCAAGGTGCTTACATCAATGCCATTGATCTTAGGTTTGTGTGCCAAGGTCAATAAGGATTAGTTGGTTTAGTTTCCAGAATTCACCACTCCTCTAAAGAAGCTATTTATCTGTTCTTAGGACTGCTAAATTTAAATGGCAGAATTTGTCTCTCAAATGATTCTAAAATAACTAATTCTTCCCCCTGGTTAAAATCACTCTCCTCTAATGACTATGTTTTGACTAGTCACACAGTGACAAGTGCCAGACACTGAATACAGTTTAAAAGACAAAGAAGAGAGCCGCATGGAGGGAGATGACCCAGTTTTAAACTCATCTCTGTTACAAAAGCCTTGATGATGCTTATAGGCATGGACTGCACCGCCAGGGGCTTGTGTCCCTTTGCTGAATCAGCGCTATGCAGTGCTCCATGTCCCTGTTTGCTCCATCAGCCTGTTAGCCCCCAGCCCTCAGCTGGCAGAGGGGGACACTGCCCCCAGTGCAGAGCTCAGCAGAGCTGCGTGTCTGCAGAACCAGAGCTAGCATGCTGCGGAGTGGGGAGGCACATCATGGTTTAAACCCCAAAACACAGTATATTCCTGCATTTACAGTCACCTACTTTCAAGTATTATATGCACATTTAAAAAGTCACAGCAGACTTGCACACTGCTGTCAGCCCATTTGTTCCTGTTCCAAGATTATTTCACTGCTGCATTTGTTTCATGCTGCCACTAAGAACATGCTTCAGCTATCTTGCTAAGCCAGTCTCAAGTACAAGAGCAGAGCTAAGTCTCTCCATTAGGTCAACAAGGCACGACTGTCCTACAGGTTCCTCAAGGCCCTGTCCCTTCACAGACCTCTAATTATGCACAAATCCTCGTGTAATTCTCCTTTACTGTATGCTCCAGCAATAGTAATAAATTATTCTGCTTCTTCAGCAGCAGCTGCCTCAAAAGGACTAAGTAAGCTCTTCACAGGTTTTTTTACCTGAAATAAAGCAGCTAAATGGTAAAAAATAACAAGCACTCCCCATCTCTAAAAGGAAGCTGAGAGACCTCAAGTGGAGAAGTAACATCTACATTCGCAGAGGCAGAGAGGGAAGACAAAAACACACCAAAAAACTCCCTTTTTCACTGGCCAGTCCTCCTCAGCAACTGCTTCACTTCCTGAAGACCACTGAAAAAAACTGAAAAAAGAAAACAGAGCCTGATTTTTCATCCAATTTATTCTGTCATTTACTTGCCGAGATTGATCCTTTCTTCCTGAACCTTTCAGGGTTGCCATGTGAAGTACAACAAGAGCTTTCATTTATTCAAGTGATGCACAACAAAGGGCCAAATAGTCAGACACGTTAGACCTTTTGCAGACTTCAAACCCAGCTAGCAGTAAAACCACAGTGGCAGAATCAAGCTTTTTTTTTTTTTTTTTTCTTCTACTAGAGTGGTAATTTGTACCACCCTGGACACCCCCAGGGAAGATCTTTCTTTTCCTTTTGGATCCCTTCCGGATTGCAGGCAATATAGCAGAAAGTAAGAGCACGAAGTGAAAACATTTGTGATATAGTTCACAGAAGAAACTAGCTGCTTTGACACTTTGATGCTCTAATCTTGCCTGAAGAGCAGCAGGACTTCATAAGCCACATGTGGCACCCAGTGAGGTCAGTCTGACCCTGCACAGATGCAATGCTCATGGTGTTCTCACCCCACAACCCCCACCACCAGAGCTGCAGTCAGCTCACCCTGGCACAGCTTGGGGTAACAACACACTCACCCGCCTGGAGTCTCCCTCTGTTTACTCTCCCTATTTGGTACATTTTACACAACTCCTTCAGACAAAGCTAAATGTCATCCACTGCAAAGATGCTGTAAATAATAGAATTCTTTAGCTCCCCCTTCCAGTGAAAAATCTGTGGTGAAAATGAAAGAAGAAAATATAGCACTTACAACATAGGGTTTTGACATTTTGGGTGGAATTCTTTTCATGGGGCTGGTTACGAAGTAGATCAAAAGTATATGCTCAATTTTGATCCTAACAACATAAAACCCATTATACTAAATCATTTCCCCACGGAAAGATTTCAATATATATGAAACTGTCAAAAATCTCCATTATACACATAAAGGGTACTATGTTATGTACGGTGGGAAAAAAAAAAAAAAAAAAAAAGTAGTAATATAAAACCGACAGAGAAATGGGAAAGATAAATGAATATCTACCACAGAGGCTGGGCAATTCCTAAATGGCAAAGGGTCAGAAAAAAATCTTCAGGTTATATTGTGAAGCATTTCTATTATCTTTGTGACTGAGTGGAGCACAGGGATTGCTATCAATAAATGTCCATATATGTTTTATTGTTTGGCTCACTACAGCCTATTTCAATTTTCACTGACTTGTTGAAGAAAAAAAACGAAAACCAGAAGGGGTAAGCCTGCCAACTATACAGGAAGAGATTACTAAACACACTATTCTATACTTTGACTTCAAAAAAGAATTTAAACCTTCTGAATTGTATATTCATAGAAGTACCACTACCTTCCTTCATGAGCTAATAAAGAAACCTTGAGGAAACATAAACCATATGCCAAGTTAAGCACACGCTGGGACATTAGTCATGACTTTGTGTTTCTTCCTAGAGTTGCTTTAAAATATTCATGTCAGATAATCATAAACCATTCTGAATTTTAAAGAAGTTGAAATGAGAAACAACTGATCCTAAAGAGTAAGTTCCTCATTTCCAACTACATGCCTGGATGCACAGGGGTCCGTGTTCCTTTGCTAGCTCCAGTGGTCCTTGGCTGATACACCTGAATTGACTGAAATAGAGTGACACTGAACAAGCCCCAGTGTAAGACAGCTTGCAGTGTGTTCTGATCTCTTTGTTCCCTTTTCTTCAGCTTAATTCATCTTACCTGAAATAACATGTGTTTGCTACAGGGGTCAAAACAAGCCTTTGAACTTTTGACTCAAACTGTTTTCCAAATTTGAGCCTATAACATTTCACAAGCCTTCTGAAATCCCTTATATAAAGCAATACAAGGATCACCTACACTTATGGGTCTTTTTTACACTGATAAGAATCAGCATTATAAAACATTGACATTGTAATCTCTGAAAGAGATAGAGCATACACAGACAAGCAGTCTGGAGTCCATTCTGCAAGTCCCAGAGTAATTGCTTGGTCCAAACCTTGAAATCTTTTATTGCTTCGCTTCCTGAGTGCATTTGTCAAACTCAGTGGCACACTATTAACATAAATGTTTGTCTTATGTCACCAGCTTTTCTTCATGCCCATTTGTTACTAAATAGGACTGAAAGCAGGCGGATCAGACCATCTCCACAGTTAGCACTGAACTTTAAACCAGTGAAAATGGTGAATTTACTTCCCTACCCATTCTGAGACACAGTCTCCTCTGAGATGTTTTTCCCATAGATTTCACTAGTTATCAACTGTTTAAGACAGCATATTCCCACATCTGCCCAGTCTTAGATATTTATGTTGCCCACTAAAGCAGTCAAGAAATCAAATCTTTATGGAAAAAGCCACAGGGATTAAAAGGAAGTGCTGTTATTTTGCAGATTTTTGAACTATTCCAAAACAGTACAGTAAGTTGCATTCTTTTACCAACTTTACCATAAAAATTCCAAACCACTTTGTGGAAAACATTTGCCTTCTGTGCCATTCTGTAGACTGAGTCATTTCTACACCACTTAAACTTTTTGGGTGCAATTCTTCCATAGAGTGACATACCAGGGCTCCACAAAGTAGCAGTTAAGTGCAGTGCCTCGTTAGAGCTGAGGAAGAAGCAAGCCTGTGCATGAAAGTGTTTTCAGTTAAACTCCTTCCAGCCGTGTGACAGAAGAGGCACATACTCTGCAACACAACAGTCAACGTGGTGGCCAAGATAACAGCTTGTGACTTGAGTCTTCAATTCTCAGATCTACAACAGACGTTATATGTAACCTTGGGCTGATTCTTCCACACCTCATTCTGTGAAATGGGAAGATCAGCCTTTCCTTCCCCTCGATTCCACTCCCCTCTTTGCACTGTGACGCCGCACAAGTGAAAAAACACCCAAACAAACCACAATAGAAAGAAGTATCCCACTGAAGTAATGATATGCAGCTTCTGGCTAACGTTACACTCCTTAGGACTCCCATTTATCTTGGAGTATATGTTTGCAGCAGTGTCAAGTCAAGAGGGCTCTGAGTGAGTTGGCTTGGCCACCAGAAGCAACATAAACGTGTTAATATGGCATGCACAACTAAAATACTTCTGACTAATACCATATTTTACCATGCTGAGATATCATTTGGCACATCATCAGTCCACCACTCACCACATTGAATACGAACAATAGTCCTATCACATCTAGCACAGTATGTCTACAATTACTACAACATCAACACTAAAAGGAAAATAGGTTTGACTGGTGCGTTCCAAAGAGGCTGGAACCTGCAATGTCAGGCAGTCACTGAGACCCAACTGTACCTACAGTGTTGTCAAAAAATTCACATCAGGATTAGACTAAAATGCATTAAAAAACTCAGTGGTTGCAAGAAAGTTTTAGAGTTTAACATGCACACTAACAATTCCCCTGGTGCTCCTCTCTGCCTGGAAAGTGTAACAATACACGTGGAAAGTATACTTTTTCTCTAGAAAGGAAAATCATCATCTTTTTTGGTTTAAATCCAATAAAATATACACATAAAAATAGAGTCCCATGAGATATCAGCGAAGTCTACATTATAATAGCTAAATAAAAAAATAATTTTTTAAAAGGTGCAAAATGGAAGGAAGGCTTGATCCTGTGAAGTTAAAAGCATTCTATCCTTGAAATAACAAAGTATTTCTGTCTTTGCTCTGTCTTTAAGTTCATGAATATTCCTCACAGATCTCAGCAGAACTGTGTAAATGCTTAGAGGTAAGTATGTGCTTAAGTGCTGTGCTGGGTAAGAAACAGCAGTCTGAGCTCTGCAGAATCAAGGATTATATTGAAATCTGCTGTAGCTGATTTTGTGTTAAGTAAATGCTAGTGTTTACCTGAATGTTTCATTCCTCTGCTCATTTCTGATACATCAGAAATGCATATTGTTATATTTAAGACTAAGTATTTGCTCCTATGTATCACAATTTGAGACTTCATGATAAAGAGGCTTTTACAAGGCTTGGAAGCGCTCATCTTTTGACCTTATTTCTAGTATTATAAACTGAAAACTTTGTGCCAATGACAGAACTAGTGCATATTGTATGATTTTGGTTTTCTAGCAGAAGACTTTTCTAAAGAAGGAGTAAAAACTATTCCATTTCTAAACATTAGAAATTATTAACTTTCATGCTAATTCCTTTTCTTGCTTTCATTTTGTTTTGGACTATACTGATGCTGAAGCCACAGTGTGCCCAAGAACAATCTAATTTCCATAGACGTTAGCCATGCCCTGGATAGACATGTAAACAAACAAACAAACAAAAGAAATAGATGTTTTCCTCTGCACAATGAGGATGGGATCACATGGTTCTTTGATAGCTACACTGTTGAAGCACACTTTCATCTCAGAAGAAAGAAAGTATTCAGTAGGCAACAGAATGACCGATGGTAGCATTCTAGCCAGCCACAAGTGATAAATAAATCACAGTTAATAAATCACATGAACAAGGACATGCAAAGGAAACAATCAAGTCTTGACTAGCCTGACATTGCCCTTGTATTGTCTGCACATACTCACTTTTCATACACAATTTTTTTCTGAAGCCTTAAGTCTCCACTAATTGTTGAAGGCACAAAAAGGGCAGGATACTTAGAAAGAATTGATGTTATTTTACCTTCACACACCTTATGACTGTGCTATCAGCCTCCCATATCTGAATTACTATGTGTTGCAGAATATGGGGGGGAGGGGAGGAGGTGTTGTTTTGGGGTTTTTATATACATGGACTTACAAAAAACCTGCACCTTGTCAATTTATTCCATAAAAGAGGTTCTCATTTTTTTCAATTCCTGTAAAGATTTACAAGAATGAAAAAAGCAAGAAAGTAAAATGCAAGTTCAGGTCAGTTTGAGCCTACATGTGCTTAATGGATAGGAAAAAAAATATTTACCAAGAAAAACAAATTTACCCTACATTCTAATTTGTCAGCATCACGAGGAATGAAATGGCAACGCAGTCATACAGTTCCCATTTTGTTAAAAATGCAAACTTGTCACATTTTGGAGGGAGAATGAATTTACTGAAAACAGGTCAAGCTGGTACCACACACTATTCTTATCCCAAGGTTTGAATAAAAATTTGACCAAAAGGCTCAGACCTGTAAAGGTGGTAAAAATGCCAACATTAACCTGCATGGATATCTGAAAACACTAAAGGACTGAAAAATTTTAAAGTCTTTTTTACTTACATTATTCCACAAAGTTTGCATTCTCAAGCAAAACAGCTGTTCCAAATGTCTTTGTAGCCTGTTTTCCATGAGCAGTTCCTGCAGAGTCAAAGACACCACATTCTTTGATAGGATTACAAGTTTGGCTGGTAAAGACAAGAGCAGAAATGCAATATACTCAGAATTCTGTAACATTTTTAAAGCCCTAAAGTACATAGTTAATGAATTAAAAACTGACTAAATGATCTAAGTGTTGAAAACAAGAAGAAACAGAGTAATGATGACTCAACAGAAATCAGCCCCACTTACAATGCAGTATTTACAGTCTGGAGGTAAATACTACATCTCTGCAAATACAACTAGCAGCAAGCACAATCAGAATGATAAACAGTGAACAGGAGAGGATATTCATTCAGAATGGACCCAGATGCTTGTTAAGACAAGTCTACACAGAAAATCCCAATGTTGTAGTGCACCCCAGTTTAAAGTTATAAATCTATGAATAGAGATTGTCATCCACACCCACAGGGTGGGGGACCATGCATGCCTTGCACAGCAGCAATTCTAAAATTAGTGCCAAGTTCCAGTGTGATCCTTGGTTGCAAGGAAGAGAAGTAGCAAGAGATCAGGAAGTGGTTCTGCTCATCTCTGAAGCACTGTTGAGGCCCATAAAATACTGCACAGGGACTTCTCATGTTTTAAGGACACTGAAAAATTGAGAAGGATGCATAGAAGAGGTTTTAGAAATCCAACCAAGAGAAAAAGAATAAAGAATTTTTAAAAGCTGCTTTGATTACACTTTTTTAAAAGGAGAAAATACCTGTTATGATGGCTCTTAAATCCTGTGGAATAAGTCTAACAAGACACAATGACAAAAAAAAAAAAAAAAACAACCCACCCAAAGTGAGGCAAATTAAAATGAGATAAAGCTTTTAATAGTAAGAATGATAGAGTACTGAAATAAGAAAAGAAATGGCAGGTTTCCTGTTCCTGATATCTTCAAATGATTGGATGTCTTTCTGTTAACGATGCTTTCCTCAAACATGATGACGGATCACTAGGTGAAACTGTGAGGCCATACAGGCATATTCCCAGGAGGTTGGAAAATTGATCTAACTATGGACCCTGACATACAAAACCATTTCAGCAGTTTGCAGCCAGCAGTGTGAACTTCCTCATTTATGTTATCTCTGCAATTGATCCTGGGGGCAGTAGGAAAAACTGCCACCTGAAATTGGCAGTTGAAGTAAATAATAATCTTCTCTCTCCCCTTCTCTCCTTAACTCCACTGCCACAGAGTTTCCCAGTGCACTCACCAAACCACAGCCAGATCTTAGCCCCACAGTTTTGCTCAGAAAACTCATCTGCTATTCTGAGACAAGTTTAGTTTAGTTTCTTCAAAATGTACATCACAGGTGAAGTCTATGAGCTTTAAAAAAAAAAAAAAATCACACTATTACAATATACTCCAGCTTATATTGCAAATGTGTCTCCCGACCCTCAATTTTCTTTAATCATAAACAAATGTCAAGTTTTGCATATTCCTACTCTGAATATTCCCTTTTATGGTGTTCAAGACCGAAGCGGTCTCAAACCAGTCAATCATCACAGAATTCTTATTGTTCTGCGTTATTTTTTTCCCCACAAATGCACATCAATAAAACAGAACTAATACTGTTATGAACTTGCATAACAGAACTTGACTTGAGAGCTTACTGTAGTGAAAGAAATGCCTCTTTTCAACACAGCATTTGCAACAACTACTGTATAAAAGAAAGTTCGATTGTATGATTGTGGTTATCATGATTTAAAAGGATTTCTTTTGCCTCCTGGAGGCATTCACAAGGTTAGGTAAATCCAGAGAAAGAAATGGCCTAGATGCCCAGAAACAGTAGCTAAGGAGTTTTCTGAAAATCTCACCCAAATTCAGATTAAACTGTCCAGGTAGTAGACAAGACCATGCTTCTCAAAGTGTAAGGATGAGTTTATTTCCTGCCTGGTTTTCAGCTCATGTTACTTACTGAGATTCTGCATGACTGCATTTCAGACTTCTCCCTGGGAGCTGGAGGAGGCAGGTCCCACCAACAGCAAGGGAAAGTGCACTGCCAGCATTAAAGTATTCCCCAGGGAGCAGCAGGGCACCATCTTCCCCCATCACAGGGGGAGTCTTGCTATCTCTCTCTTGGAAAATGATAGTAAAGCAGTCCTTGCACTGTGAAGAGCTCTCAGATGTTTACAAATCAAACTTTATGCCAGGGAAGGATAAGAATATTACATTGTCCAAGCAGATTGGTTATCCTTTCATGTTGCTCACAGTAGTAAGTACAGCTAAAGCACACAGCATGGAAAGCTGATACTCGCAACACCAGACACACGGAACAACCAAGCAGCCAGGCACCATTATATTTTGTACCTGTTTGGGAAAAGCTTTCAGGGGCAGTCCCACATAGAAGGAAATTCAGACTAAACCAGTCACAGGGAAAAGCGATCTTGGAGAACAGAGACAAACCCTACAACAAATCAATTATGAATATGGTGAGAAGCAAAGAATTGAAGGCATTGTGGTTGACATTACGGTGACAAGCAATGAACTAAAGCCATTACACTTGGCTTTTTGGGAGTATTCAAGGAACCACAAGCATGTGCCCCCACATTCACTTCTACCATGCACCACAAGAGAGTTTGACTCTCCTGTGACACTGCTACACTCAGCACCATTCCTCACCTGACCTTTTATTCACTAATTTCTTGTCTGGTCATTGTCTTTCTTCTTTTACTGTTATCCATTCCCATCTTCTTGATCACCAGTTTCCAGACTTGCAAGGGCCTTCTGGGCATGTGCCTTTCCTTTTCCTCTCTGCTGTCTTATTTACTGAAGCCTCATAGTTCATTCCCTCTGCTCTCCTCAGTGATTTCTTCCCTCCTTGTGCATTCAAAGGGTTTTCACACTGACTGATCTGAGTTCTTAAAAAGACAAAAAATAAGGATGCACATTTATTTACAACTGTGTGCGTGTGTGATTGAAATTTAGATTGAACCACAGGCAAATGACACAAGTAACAGCATGTCCATTCAACAAAATCCCTGTTTATCCTCAAATACCAAGAAACACAAGATTTATTTGTAAAAAACAATAACTCCAAAGCATAGTTCAGTGTTTTATCTTAAGTTGTGTTTAATTTGATGTATTTTATTCTAAATTGCTTTCCTTCCCTTTTAAAATGTTTTCATTATTTTACTATTATGAGGTAGTCCTCACTCCTTTCTCACCCTGGGAATCATCTTGATTCAAGTCTAATTTGTCAAATTAAGCACAAGCCTGTTAGAAAAACACAAAATTGCTTTAGAGTAGTTAATTTCTTTCCCTTGGAAGGAAGGAAGGAAGGAAGGAAGGAAGGAAGGAAGGAAGGAAGGAAGGAAGGAAGGAAGGAAAGAATTTATTTCCTCTACTTTTCAGGTGCTTAGCTCCATCATGCCCTGAAGTAAAAAAAAAAAAAATGTCTATTTTATAGGAAAATATTTTTTCCTGCAAGTTCTCCCATGCATTATTTCTCTCTGCCAGACAGACTTTACCAGCCGCCTCTCTGGACTTTCTTGTCTCCACACTGCATTCCTGTTCAGTAATTGAGCAAAACTGTGCTAGCCTTTAGCCTTTTTTACATCGAGGAGACTGTTATCAGTGCAAAGACAGCCTGGCCAGCAAGTCCCTGGGGAGAAACAGTCTTTTCTAATATCATTCCTAATTGTATTACTCGGCAAACAGCATTACTTCTCTGTGCAGTGTTCAGTACCTTGGGTGACTCCTGTTTGCAGTAGAACCGGACTGGAACAACACAATGTTAGGTTTTTTGCAGAGACAGACCTCAGGGTCCAAGAAGAAGAGCCACCAGCCCAGCTCTTCTTCATGAAGCTTCATGCTTCCCCCAGGAGGATTCAAGATCAGTCACTCCAGGCCAGTGCCCAAGAGCTGCCTTGTGCTTCCTTGTACAACAGGTCAGAGAGTAGTACGGAGCTGCCACTTGTTGGCCCACTTGTCCTTGGCTGTCACCAATTCCTGTTCTCAGATGTTAGCAGCGCCGTTCGCCTCTCACTACGCCCAAGTCACAGCCCACAGGACACGCTGTCCCATTGGGGATTAAAACCATCACACCAGTCACCTCAGGAAAATGGCCGCTGCACATGGGGCACCTCAGGCAAAGAGCCACCTCATGGCCATCACACAGGCAGAGCCTCAAGCAAACAGCTGTCTGGGGCAAATAGCCACCACACGTGCAGACTCTCAGGCAACTATCTGCCTCAGGTGAATGGCCACCACGCACTGAGCTCTGCAAGAAAATGGCTGCCTCAGGCAAATGGCTGCCTCAGACAAGTAACAGCTGTACCCACTCCTACCTTCTCCTATGTGCCCTGCAGTGCTGAGGGCTGCAGGCCACACTGAAATCAGACAGCCCAAAAGAGAAGAGGTTTTCCTTTTGCACCTTTCACACTCCCAAAGAAGGCTGAGCTGTACCCAGGGAGCTGCGGGTGGGTGCCTCTCCCCCGCCGCAGGGCTGCCACCGTCACCAGGCCAGTGCCCGGCTCACTTCTGCCTCTGCTCCACAGACATACCGGCCACGAGTGACTAGCGTGACCTCTCCACAGCCGGTTCCTGGGCTGAGGTTTAACTGGGGCAAAGCTCTCCCCCATGTTCTCAGCTGTAGGGGCACAGCACGTTTCCTTCCCTTCCTCCCCACCACCCTGAGGCGTCCATCACCAGCGAGCCACCCCTGGCCGGGAACTGCGCTCAGGAAGTTTGCAGTGTGAAATTGGAAATAGAGAAATAAATTGTGGAGGTAAACTCTGCTCCCAGAGGCTAAACCCATTGCCGCAGTGATCGTGGAGAAACGCAACCCACATCTAAAAGAAGGAGCAGAGAGGGAGCTGTGCTGCAGATTTCCACAGACGCTCAATATAACTCACCGCACCGGGCTGGAGTTCGGTGGGGGAGGAAAGGGAAATCACATTCCTTTCTGAGGCCATTTCAGTTAATACCTGCTGTGATCATACGCTTGCTCATAAAAACAATCTCTGCATCAAATATTAAAGCATTTTCAAGGAAATCTCTAAGTTCTGTACTTACTGCACTCAATCTTTTTTGTTCATTCCATCAGTCCTTGTTAAATAATTAAAAACAGCTAAAAAATGATCTTTCACATTAATACAGTTCCTACTATTGTTAAAAGAGCAGCTCTATCTCATGTCCACCACTTAGGACTCAGTGATGCATGCTGCTGATTTACCCTCTACATTTAAGTTTTGACCTAAAGGGCAATTCTTTTCTCCTGGCTACAACTGAAACTTTCCACCCAAGCATGATTGCAAGAGACTCACCACCCTGGGGACTGGCTCACAGAGAGATGTGGGCATCACAGATGTCCTCAGCCCTCTGGGTCTGGGGCATGGCTGGCTCCACTTGCACTTCCACGTTTTGCAGCTTTGCATATCCACCCAGGCCTCCAGACATCTCCCTACTCTCAGGCACCAGCACCAAGCCCCTCTCACAGCTTTCTGCATGCCCCCAGTAGGGTGTCAAGTCACAGAAACACAGAACCGTAGGCTGGTTTTGGTTGGAAGGGACCTTAAAGGTCATCTAGTTCCAACCCCCCCTGCCCCGGGCAGGGCCACCTTCCACTAGCCCAGGTTGCCCAAAGCCCCGTCCAACCTGGCCTTGAGCCCTGCCAGGGAGGGGGCAGCCACAGCTTCTCTGGGAAACCTGTGCCAGTGTCTCACCTCCCTCACAGGGAAGAATTTCTTCCTCACATCCCTAATCTCAATCTGCCCTCTTTCAGTTTAAAACTTTTATCCCTTGTCCTATCACTAAATGCCCTTGTACAAAGTCACTCTTCAGCTTTCTTGTAGGCTCCCTTCAGGTACTGGAAGGCCACTCTAAGGTCTCCCCGCAGCCTTCTCTTCTCCAGCTGAACCCCCCAACTCTCTCAGCCTGTCCTCACAGGGGGTGCTCCAGCCCCCCAATCATCTTTGTGGCCTCCTCTGGACTTGCTCAAGCAGGTCTGTGTCCTTCTGGTGTTGGGAGCCCCAGAGCTGGACCCAGCACTGCAGGGGAGGATCTCATGAGAGTGAAGTAGAGGGGCAGAATCCCCTCCCTTGCCCTGCTGGGTCATACTTCTTTTGATGCAGCCCAGGATATGATTTCTGGGCTGCGAACGCACATTGCTGGGTCATCTTGAGCTTCTCATCAACCAACACCCCTAAGTCATTCTCCTTAGGGCTGCTCTCAATCCATTCTCCACCCAGCCTGGGTTTGTGCTGGGGATTGCCCCGACCCATGGGCAGGACCTTGCCCTTGGCCTTGTTGCACTCCATGAGGTTTGCAGGTGCCCCCCTCTCCAGCCCGTCCAGGTCCCTCTGGATGGCCCATCCCTTCCCTCCAGCGTGTTGCTCACAGCACACAGCTCGGTGTCATCAGCAAACTTGCTGGAGGTGTGCTCAATCCCAAATCTGTGCCTCCAACAAAGATGTTAAATAGCACCAGTCCCAACACCCCCCCCCGAGGAGCAGCACTCCTCACTGCCCTCCACTGGGACATTGAGCCATTGACCACAACTCTGAGTGTGACCATCCGGGCATCCTTATCCGCTGAGTGGTCCATCCATCAAATCCACGTCTCTCCAATTTAGAGACAAGGATGTCATGCAGGACAGTGTCAAATGCTTTGCACAAGTGCAGGTAGATGATGTCAGTTGCTCTTCCATTATCTACCCAGTCAGCAGCCCAAGGCCATGTGCTTCTCTGAGACCAACCCTTGGGACCGCTTACATCAGTTTCTTCCTGCTGCCTCTCCCAGGCGTTTTCTGTCCTTCACCTTCCCTTTTTACCTTGGCAGCTCCCCCGAGCCTGTTGCCATGGAAATCCCCAATTATGAACCTTCCTCGGCCTCTCTGAGCCCCAGGAAGCGGACCCTGGAAGCTTCTTTCTTTTTCTAGCAACAGTGACTCTTGGGCTGTGTCCCCAGATGGCCCTGACTTCCACAAAGGGGGACCTCACTGCCCTTCCTGCAGAGCAGCCCTCTGAGTTCAAGCTGCATTCAAACTGATCTCAGTACTGACATGAGACGAACCTTACACCATGAGTACATCACAGACCATCCCTGTGCGCCATGGGAAATAGCTCATAATTTACTCTTACAGAATAGCTGAAATGTAGTTAAAAGTGTTGGATACATCAGTGGGGAAAAAAAAAAAAAAAAAATCAGAACCACTCTGTTTCTCCAGTTTGCCAGTGCTCGGCTAATAATGTTCAGAGTTCTCTACTTAATACAATAACTATAAATTAACTTAAAACAGGTCATTATACCAGAATCAAGTAGAAGAGATTTCCAAAAGGGAAAGGAAATGCTAACCGACATATGCCATTAAAAATCTTCCCCATAAATCTTTATTTTGGCTTTGTACACACTTGATATTGCAGTTGATGAATTCTGTAAAAAGTATTTGTACTTAAATTAGGTTAAAGAAGTTAATATGAAGGAATAAAACTATATTTTTCAGCATAAGTACCAATAATATTTTTTCATTTCTTGATTAAGATGTCATAGATTTGAAGAAAATGTTATTTTGAAGAAAATAATGCTACTGTGATGCTCCAAGTAGAATGATACATAATGCAATAGGAAAGACAATAAGAAGTGATTCATATGTATCCACCACAATTCACTAATATACGCTTTTTTTTAAAACCAATATAGAGTCTAATGGGCACAATAACTGGAATATAAAGAAAAAGCCATTTTCACTTCCAATACACTTTAGAGTGATGTTTTTGCAATTTAAGTACCATTCTTAATCCATTTTCACAGGCCTTTACCTTAATGCAACAAAATGAAAGTGACCTTAGGGACATATTCTCCTCTCCATCACAGACGATACAGGCGAAGTGTGTGAATTCCAAAATATGAAGATTGTTGCTCTTAAATGGGACTGTCTCGGTCAGAGCACAGGCACTTTACAGCCACTGAGGCATAACCATATATTTACTTTCACAGCAGTGTAATTTGCTACACTGTGATTGGTGCTACAACTACGGTTTACAAAATCATAGTACAATTATTTAATGTAGATCAATTTGCAAAACCCTCTCTGGCAACTGGCTAATAATAATTGACTCAACCTGAGCAAAGCATTCTCAATAATCACTGTATTATCATTTTTTTCAATTACTTTGCAGTGAAGTGCAAATTTCTTCCTTCTGAACGGCTCTACTTGAACTTATTTTAAAATGATCACCTTTGCCAGTTACAAAAATGTTTCTTTCTCTTACAGTGAAACACAGCAATTTCCAATGTGACATAAAAATAAAGAAAGCCAATAGGCATCCAAATGTGAGACACTGTCAAGAGGAAGCAGTTTTTAAAATTTTCTTCAAACAACTGCCATTGCAAAGCAATGTTATATTCAATCATGTAAAGAGCAACATGCAGAAAAAAACACCTTTACACTTTCTTTCAATAAAAATTACATGTCAGTCATACAAAAGAACACATGAGTTTGTCAAACTATTTCATCATAGAAAAAAAGTGGACGAAAAAAGGAATGTAGAAAAAAATCAGAAGTATTAAATAATAATTTCAGAAACAATAACTTAATAAACATATATTTCAATTTTTGCTCTATATAAATTTATCATGTGGCTATGTTTCCATAATTACTACAAAACCAACATAAAAAGCATTTTATTTAAAAATTATATATTTTCTCCAATCTTATTTTAGTAGAAAAAAAAAAACAAAAGAAGCTATTTCAGACTGAACTCTTTTCAGCATGTTCTTTACCGGGTATTTAAAAAAAAAAAAAAATCTTATTCAAAAGCTGTGCTTAAAAGATATGTGGTTTTCACCTTAAAGAAAATCTTAATTTTTTTTTTTTTTTTTTTTTTTTTTTGCGTTTCATATGACAGCCTTTTGAAAGGACTGAGGCAGAGCTCAGGAGTTTCCCACTCCTATCTACTATCTCTAGCTAGAAATAATTAAGGAATTATTGTGACCCCATAGTTTCCTGGGACACAGGAATTGGTTTGTGAGCTCTGATTAAGAAACCGTGGAAGACAGAACTGCTGTTTATATCCCCGTCTCTTCCAGGGCTGTTATATATGTTTAAGTAAAACAAACTACCCTTGCCCACCAAACCTGCATCTCTGATTTCCCCTTCTCTGAAAAACTGAGTTGCAAAACCCTACATGGTGTGGCAGAAAGGAGGAACATGTACCAAAATCATGACACGTATCAGGAGAATGATTCAAAGTCTACAAGCTCACCCCATTTCTGCTTTTGGGAGAAGGCCAGCCCCCAAGTAGCCCATGAAACATTTTCCTTTTGACCTCAGAGGAAGTAGAATCACGTCCTGCTTCTCACGATCAGATTCTGGGTATTAAAAATGAAGAATGTATTCAGCCCTGTTGGCAATCACAGTAGAGGTCCTAATGAATGAATTAACAGGCACAAAGACTAAGTTCCCCTGCTCAGCTTTTAAAAATCAATGTGCTACCAGTCAGCAATACCATCCCTACCTCTTTGTCTATGTGGTTGTTTGCCATTTGTTACACTGAAGTCACTAGCAAGTTGAGATGAGGGATGGCAGAAAAGTTGACTCTAAAATATCCTTTAATTTGGTGTTTGGTCAATGTTCTGACAAAGGTTATCAAACGGGTCGGGTGGTTTTTATGGACAAAGTGTCTGCACAGTGATAAGCAGTGTGATGGAAATAGCGACGCAGAAAAAAAATCACTCTCTTGTCACCCTGGATAATGTTAGAGATATCCTTGTGTAGCCTTACTGTCATGGAATAAGTGATAAATTATATATATGGCACAACATCATGCTGATTTTGGGGAGGGCGTCATGAAGGTGAAATGCATACCTTTTGCTCATGAATGTCAATCTAACTGAAGTCTTGGAAGCAGATACTGCTGTCAGACTGCTACAAAACAAAAAGGACAGACAACAGGTCATCTGGGTGCTTGCCATGAATGAGGACTGAACAGAAATTTCATTGTTGGAAAAAGCAACAATCAGAGAGCCCAGAAAAAACACTTTGTGGGATAACAGAGTTGATTTTAAAAGCTTTCCTTCAAGGCTGGGGCACATCAAATTCTCTAAGCATTGGAAAGAAGAAAGAAGCCATCACTAGCTAGACCCTGATACCAAATAATGAGGTTAAAAATCAGTAATAGAAAATACACTGATGAATCTGGTTTTCTCAAACGTACTTTTGGATATTCTGTCTTTTCTAGGTTTTGCCAGCCCAAGGGCTTAACACACCTCCTCAAACCAGCACAAATGCTCTGTCTCCTTGCATGGTGAAGAATGATTGTATTTCACACACACTGTCACATGTGTGTGTGAACAAATGCCTCTGCAGTTGTGTAAAATGTAAATAATTAGCAAATACTGATGACACAAAACAGAAAGCAAATATCAGCAACTCTCTATAGAGGTTTGTTTATCTTCTGACATATGGATGAATAAATATATGCACACATCTTTCCCCCAAATACCAAGAACTAGTAAGTCCCTACGATATTTTTAAAAGTATGTGTGTTCTTTGATTTGATTCTAGTCCCAAGATCATTTCTCACATACCAATAATCGTCATTATATGACACAGCACTAAATCAGTCTGGCCCTTCCAATATTTTTAAGCAACTTTATGGATTCTTTGCTGAAAAGTAAAACATTTCATCACAGAGAAATTGCTGACAGATGACATGAATGCGGGTGCTGATACCTGCTTTTGGCACAGACAAGAAGGTGACTGTAAATACTACCACACCAATAGCACCCTTATGCCACCCCAGGTACCTGTTGCCTGTGATTGGCAGCTGTAACAGAAACCCAAAAGTCAGCTCTGAATGTGACTGTAGGTCACATTCAGCAGCTTGAAGTTTTACTGACCATATGGGACCCATATACAGAGTTTTATGACCTAATATTACATTGACTGTACAACTTGAAAACACACACCCAAGGACTGAGGCTAGAAGAAACACTTATGTTAGAGGGAAAGGGAACCAAAGACGGGATACCACAAAGTGACAGCTCTAGAAAGTCTGTAAAATATGCCTGGGAGTTGGGCTTGATTTTATCTTTTGACATGAACAGGAGCTGCTGGCATCATTTGATACTATATTCTGTGCAATCAAACATGTAATTGTTGTATATACGATGCCAGATATCCCTTAAGAACTTCATCTGACATGTGTCACTCATATGAAAGGATTTCATAAAGGCACTGCATATTGAGCTGTACAAACAGACCTGTGAATGCATTATCATTGGCAAAAGGTCAGTTTTTTCTTCTTTTTATTCCCTATGCTATTTCTTAAAGAGCAGAACAACCATTTTACTAATGTCAGAACTTGTTCTACATCTAGTTGTTACTATCATAGAAAACATATTTGATTTCTTTTACCCTTTCCTACAAACGAAAATATTTTGCCCCTCACTCAGAAAATGCTCAGAGGATTACATGGGGCACAGAAAGTCTTCAGATGGCTCTGTGGTGTTTCAAATACAACAGCAGTTATAAAATTCGCCTTCTCAAAACACTGTATCAGCTCTGGTTCTGTCACACAACGTACAAAATGAGACATATCCTAAGTTAGAAAATCCAACATCATCTGATTGCTCACTGATCAACAAAACCGTCGCAGTTCATGGTAGAAGAAAAGATGTTGGTTCATCTTACAAACTGATCTGCCCACAAGAAAGTGGTAGTAAAAGACTGAGCAGTAGAATAACTAAACATACCTAAAAACATGGTTTTAATTGTGATGTCAAAGATATCAGTGAATATGAACCCTGATCAATGAGCAATCCTGTTTCTTCAATATGTTTCCTTCTGTCAGAAGAAAAACAATTTCAAAAAAAAAACCCCACCAAAACCCAGCTTGAAAGCAAATCCCTTCCAATGAAATTTCAAGATTTAAGTAACTTTGCATTGCCTAAGGTTTGTGCTCCTCCATTACAGTCCTTTACAAGATTGAAATAATTTCATTTTTCTAGTTCTTTATTGGTTGGGAGTAGAAGGGAAATAGAAGAACTATTTAGATCCTCAAGCAAAAGTTTTCATCTCTCCTCTGCCTTACTTGTATAAGATCACGGATATTAGAGTGAGAAAAGGACAGTGGGTTGCTTATTTGTTTGGAGCATGCTGCTTAAGAAAGAGGCACTATCTGTCATCACCATGAGGGAGGAATAATGGTATCAGCTTACTTTCTATTTCTGTAAGCAGTATTTCTTATAAACTGAGGTTTTGTAACACTTGTTCATTTTTGACTCAAACAATTTACCAAAATTCAGGATCCTGACAGTTGTTTTGATTAGGAGGAAGATATCATGATGGACCCAAGTAATTTTCAGTTGAAATCATGTTTACTTACATAGAATGTATGAAGTTCTGTTTCCATGATCACAGGATCAAACACTATAGCCTCACAGTCTTGCCCAGCCCACAAACAGACAAAGCAGCCTTTTCCTTCAGTGGCACAAACACAATGACATGTCCCTTTCGGTTTTTGCTCCCTATCACACTCCAGTTCGGTGATGTACCTTGCTTTTCTCATGCGTTACTTCAGTACAACCCTTCCCTTCCTCTTAAACTTGCTAACATGAAAACAAAAGCTCCTTTGGACTGCATAACTAAAGCCTTGCACATCCTTTCATTTTGGGTGAAGTCTGATGGGGCTCTCTGCCACTTACTCACTCCAGTTTTATTGAGATTTGGCCTAGCTCCTAAGTTTTAAATTGTAACAGGTATTATATGAGATCAAACCATGCAAATTGCCCGGAGCATGCTTTCAGTGCTATAGCTGGAACCGCTGTCCCACTGATAAAAGATCTCAAGTGAGTGAGACTTCAGACAGAATATAGAAAAAGTTATCAGAGGACCACAAGAATAACAGTTCTGGAAAGGAAGACACTAACATAGATTTAACAAATCCAGACAGGAAGTTCAGTCTGTAAGTGATTTTATTTAAAACGTAAAAGAAAAATAATAGTAATTTACTTAGAGGGTGGGGGTGAAGGACAGTCATAAAAAAGCCGTGTCAAATTGGTACTCAAGACACCCTGCTTTTCAGTTCTGTGTACTAATGGAGGGGTTGGGTATGTTCTCAGCTCCCATTCCCAGCAAACTTCTGGCCAGCCTTCTCCTCCACACCTCCAGAGGAGGAGTCTAGAACTCTTCTGAGGGATCTGTTCCTATTTTACATCACATTTTCCTAACCTCCAACCTGAATTTCTTTCTTCCACATTAAACTGATGTTTTACTGTTCTGTCCCAAGCATAACAGAACAATTAGCTGCCACCATCTGTACAAAGCCTGTTACAGATTGGGGTACTGTTGTCCTGTCTGTGTTCTTGTCTGTATATTAAACATAACGACTTATTTCAATTTACATTCTATGCTTTCTAAACTCACCCTTGAGTTACCTCCAATTTGTCCACATCCTTATTAAACAATGAGATACTTGGTTTTGCAAGAACACCCCATTGCTGACCTATATTCAGCTGTTGTCCACTCCAAGATCTTTTCCTGCCATTCACACTGCCTGGGCAGTTACTATTCTCCATTTTTCACTCCAGCTTGCCCCTTATCTTCCCTTTTCCTTTGAAAAGCTGAACCTGGTCTCGTTGATTTAGTACTTGCTTTCAAATTAACAAGGCCCTTTGGAATTCTTGTTTTGTCTTCCAACATCCTTCTAGCATAACAGCTTTGTGTCCTTTGTGCATTTGACCAATATAACCTCCATTTTATTACCCAAGTCCTTAATGAATATACTGAATAGAAATAGGCTTGTTCAGCCCCACTTTAAATGCCCTCTCCCTCTGGCAGTGAACTACAACTAGATTTGAGTGGTTTCCACTCCATTGTGTGCAGTGTTTTCATGTTGGAGATATTTCTCTGTGTAGTATATAAAGATATCAAGAGAAAAAAGTCAAAAAGCTTAATAAAAATCAAATTATATATCCCCCCCAACGTACTGTGTCTATTATCCTGCCCAAGAAAGAAATTGGATTAGTTCGACATGATTTGTTCTTCACAAACCCATAGAGTTTTTTTAACCATTTCATCATCTTCAGCAGCTGATAAATTTACTGTTTAATAATTTGTCCCAGAAACTTTCCTGAGGCCAAAGCTGGGCGGACTGCTCCCAAATGTCCCCAGATCAATACATTTTCCCCTCCTTTTTTTCACCTGAAATATTTAAGTGATAACTTTGTGAAACTTGACCTATTAATAAAACCTATTCTACAAAAAAAGAAAAGCATAACAAATGTCCCAGACCTGCATATAAAGAAAAATACTATTTATCTGAACAATCCCAGGAGTTTCACAAAGACCATGGCTCATCTAGTGAAATTGCCAGAAAACGGGAACAACTGGGACTACTTATTTTAGTAAGAGTATGAATCAGAGGAGACATGCTGTAAGGATACAAATGAGCATACAGCATAAAGAAGTTAAGCCAAATGCTCCAGTTAATCCTCCTGTGATGCAAAACAAGCAAGCAAGCAAGAAAACTGAAAGGCACACTTTTAAAATATAAAAAAACCACCACATTCTTCTCATTTTAAAAGGACAGTGTATGGACTCTTGTAAAGAGTTGCCAACAGCCAATAGTGAGGGGAAATGCCTAGCAGAGAGGATTAGACATTTCTGTAGATAAGAGCCAGAAGCAAATGCCAGCTCCTCCAGAGGATCAGCAAAGCACCAGTTTGCCTTCTTGAATCTAAACCAAGAGCACGGTCACAGGAATTGCTACAGCGATGAACTCCAGGGTCTCAGCACTGCCCTTGACACCCAAGTGCTGATCATGCTCACCACCACCTCGCTCTCCCAGCATGTTCCTACACTTGTGCTTCTGCCAAGGATGGCTGGCTACACTCTTCTTCCCCTCTCCCCCTGCTTTCCAGTAGTTTCTTTATCATTTCGCAGCCATATAGCACCTGATCAGCCTCGATCACGCTGCAGCAAGTTCTTGCTCCAGGACCAGAAATTTAAGGTCCACGACTGGCCCACAGAGCACTGTGGATAAAACTTGCCAATTTTTCCCTCGTTTACAGCTTCTGCATCTGGTCTGTTATTCACATTTCCATGCATTCACTTCCACAACTCACTTGGACTTTTCTCCTCCTTCAGAGTCATCCTCTTAACTGAAAAACTGAGGTGAAGGACCCATTTAGCCTGGGACCACATACCAACTGCCATACTGCTCACCCCCTTCTTTCTCCATAGCATCTCACTTCTTTTTCTGTATGATTAAACCTAAACAACTTTACAGCCTTTTGTTTTAATATCTTTGCAAAGTCCACCTCAGCCTAACTTTTATTTGTATTCCCACTTTATCCCTACAGTCCTTGCACACCAAGACATATTTACTGCACACTGTTCAAAGTTTGCTTTGAAGACAGAATTATTAATTTCCTTAGGGCTTTTTATAGCACCTGTCCGGATAGTATTAGCACTTCATAAATGTTAGAGGTGTTGTGAAATATTTCTTTGAGGAGGGGGGCCCTCCCCCCCACCTACAGACACTTCTAGGCAAAGAACTGGAGACAGAGAAGAGAAAATAATGCCAATATTGCATTTATTGTCATATGCCATATTGCATTGCAAATATTGCACAGGAATTTTGTGTGCCCAGATGAGACACCTCACACCTGACTTTTTGAACCAGCTAACACAACATAGTGGTTATCAGTGCAAAGCACATATACCACTGACTTGATGATCTGCAGCTGCAAGTCAGCACTTCTGCAAATCAGACCCCAGGGTCCGTAATGATGCATCATGGAAAAGATCACACAAGCAATCACGAGAAAAATGCTTAATTCACACAGCTTGTTCCTTAAGAATACACTGACAAAGGCAGTGCACAAATCCAGCTCTCCAGTGCACCGTTCAGGTGAGCCTTCATGGGAAAGGCATCATCTTGTGCCCTGCAATCTCCAGCTATAAACAGCCCAGACTGCTGGTCCACTCAACACGCCCTTGCTTCATTCATCTGACTGCACCCTCAATCCTTTTTTTTTTTCCATTATCTGCCCCAAGAAACAGCTTGCAACTCACGTCCATTATTCATCCTTCCCACTCTGATGCTTCCCTCCAGTTTGTGGTTGTGTAGTTAAAGGACATTTCCTAACCACATGCACACAGAGGGCTGCATCGAGGTTGCATAAGTATTCTGAGAGCTTGATTTTGCAAATTTAATGTCTTTCACAAGTCTGTGGTCACATATGCCTATAATACAGCAGAATGAATAAATAATTATGCTTTTCACTTTTTTATTTAGTGCCTTGGGAAGAAGACCACATAGCCCGTGCCCTCTCTCTCACCTTTTTCTCTGCATGTGTACACCCCCAGGCTATGTGGGTTGCAACCCGAGAAAGAAAAGAGAGAGCACAAGACTGCTTACAGAGTGGCATGGCCTCTGCGGGTGGCACCAAAATTCAGACACTTATCCACACATGCTCCCCACACTCTTTCCATGCTCAGGACTGCCAATTCTTTCTTCTTAGGAGACACAAGACATACATGACAGACTGCAGCCCAAGCCGGTTTGCTGCAGTTTGCATACCAGTTGCAGCCCTGGTTCCGAGACTCAGCCTGGTGCCAGGAGCTTGCAACCAGCCACGATGGCCCCACCAGTCAAGCAGAAGTGGTCCTGGGAACAAAATTCACTGCCACAGCTGAACGTGTGGGGGTGGCCATGTGAAACGCTGGGGTTTCAACCCCAGGCCCCAAATTAAGGTTGACATGAGGGTGATTCCCACAGCCCTTCCCAAGGGGGGTGAGTTTCCCTTTAGGCTTCCCCCCAGGGTGGGCGGCCTGGCAGACAGAGCCATTGGGTAAAGGAGCCCCAGGGGTCCCGCAGTCAGTAACCCAAGGTCAGGTGTCCCACCTGGGGATAACAGCTGGGACCCCTTGCAGGAAGGGGGGTGTCTGTCTGTGAGGGGGATGCCCTGGGCAGAGTTCCCTGTTGGGGAAGGACCTCCCGCCTCCCTGGGACTGGGCTCCAGTCAGCTCTGGCTTTTGTCAACGCGGGCTGTGCAGAGATTCAGTGTGTGGCTTCCTTGGTCTGATGTGTTTGGCTGGTTGACTCGGTTGTCTCCCGTCCCTTCTATGGGAGACTGCATGTCACCCTTTATCCCACCCATTGTTGGTCGTGTGGTGTCGTTGTTGGGGTCAGTGGGATTGATGTCGATTATGTATCATCTGACTGACTTGTTTGTACCCCCAGCGCTCACCCGTGTACTGACCCTTTGGTATCAAATACAGTTTGGTTATTGGTTCATCTTTATGCTGGCTGTGTCCTTTACGTTAGGTCTAATAATTGGCAAAACACCATGTGCTGAAAGGTTCCTGCTTTTGCCTGAGGTATGGTCACACCATCCCTACGTGCCCTACTGCAACTGCGCAATGACTTTTATCTCCCCAGAGCAGAGCAAGCTACATCATTTTACCCCAAAGTTTCCTCCTCTGCTGAATTTACCACACCATCCACTTCCTCCAGCTCACTGCTGCAGATTCCCGATTCAACTATTGATTGAAAAGACCAGAAAACATCTAGGTTATGCAGAAAATAAAGTGCCACTTGTACAGTGCCATTACATTCAGTGATGCCTGTATGGAAAATACTCATCACAATAACCACAACAAAATCTCTCCTCTACTTCTGCAAAATCCTAAACCAGCAGGGAGAAAGAATAGAGAATATTTAAAAAGGTAGGGATAAGTAAGAGAAATAGTGTAGGGGAAAGGAACAAGAGTTAAATTTGTATAGCTAGCATTTTACACCCAAGCTTTTAGTACAAAAGAGGAAAAAAAAAAAAAAAAAAAAAAAAGCACTATGTCAAGGGCAAAGACTCATTACTAAGATTGTATATTGCTGGGACCTTTGCAGGGGGAACGCGATAGGCAGTTTGGGCTTTGGCTGGAGTTAAACACACCCATCAGTGATCAGTGAGTCAGATCATTTCGTCCGATAAGCTGCCATGGATATCTGCTGAAGAGATACACTGCGGGTTTTGTTTGTTGTGTTGTTTTCGGTACATTGGCCTCATGTCGATGTATTGCAGACAGTTAATATATTTAGAGATTTAATCTTTTCAGTGCCCCAGTTCCAGCTAGAAATGCACGTGGGGAAGCAACTGGCTTTTTCAAAAAATACCATGAATTGTGTTATTAAGGTTTAAGCGCAGATTTTAGTTATTTGAAGTGGATTTATTTTGCTAGAGAAAGGAGGATTTCTCTGCTTGGCTACCAATAGAGTGTGTGCCCTTGAAAGATTAATGTTTGCCCAAGGAATTTTTACATTCCTCAGCTGGAGGTTTTGCTGTCACACCACTGCTTCTGAAGTTCACTCGCTGTGGTGAGCTTGAGGGCTTGTGGTACACGACATGTAGTACGGCCAGTGCCCCACACTCCCAGCAGTTGCACAGGATTCCAAGTCTCCATCAAAGTCATGTTCACTCAGCCACCACTGAGCAATGCAACCTCTCTGGGCGTCATAGTGTGTGCTATGGACCTGCAGTATTCCTCTCTGCTATCAAGTGTCCCTGAGGAAATTCAGCGGGTGTTAGAATTTCCCTGATTTCAACAGATCTCACACTTGATAAACCTAGTGAGGACTGTTTCTCCAAGAAGCTGACCTGCTGGTGATGATAGTGGTAAATTATATATTACAGCATAACACTGTTCTTAAAACACTAATTAAAAGGGCTGTTTATTTTGGGAAACTAAAAAAAAAAAAACATATATACATACATGCATACACTACAGCAAAACTAGTAGTGCTGGATGATAAGCACCTGTCTTCTGTTGAGGCTTTGTGGGAAAATGGACAAACTTTTTTATAGTAAGCAGGTGAGAGAGATCACCCTATCGAGACAGCAATGATTAGCAAGTTACTAGAAATATTCCAACTTAAGTATTAATCCCTCATCCAGTGATCTGAAGGATCTTATGATTTAGATGAAGAAAACTGAGGAGCCTGAGCTAGACAGTTTACCAACAGCCACACAGTAAAACTGCAGACTGGTCCTTAATACCCAGGAGGCAGATTTACTCTGAAGTTTATTGTGTCCACTATGTTTTGTTCTTGAATATAACATTTAGTTAGCAAAAATGTATTTACTGCTCACTGGAAGGATACATGATTACTCAGCAACTTGCATCACTGCATGTTTTTACTGTTTATTTCAGTTGTGCAAGTTACAAAAGCCATTGCTTTTGGCAAGTCAATAAAAAAGCTCCCATCGTTCACAGGCTCAGCCCCCACGTTTGTCAAATCTATTAGAAGATAGATTCTGTCATTTACAGCACTTTCCATCTTTCCTAGCCCTAAACACCAGCAGCTGGATTGAGATTGCCTTTTCAGAGTTCACAAGGGACTTCTACTGCTGTCAGATCTAAGCAAGACTTAAAAACTATTTCTCAAAGCAAGATTTATTGGAGGGCTAGCATCTGGTGACAAATGTTGAAGGAATAACAAAATCCTTTGTATTGTGGGGTTTCTTGACCTGCCTGTTTATTAATGTTCATTTTTCCTCATAACTCAAAAGCACAGCTTTGTGCTTCTGATGTACCTTATAGAAACAAATAAAATGCTGCTACTGCTTTTGCTTGTCCACATCAGAACAATCAGCTCATTAAAATATTAGTGTGGAAGTTGCCGGTAACTGCACTGCATGGCTTTCCTTATTCAAACCTAACAAATCTCTACCATCTCCATAAAAGAACTAACTAACATGTCTTCCAGTAGTTAAAAAGACAATGTATTTCTAATTTTTCTTCATTTTCTGTTTAAAAGCTCTGAGTCCTCTCATGGACAGGGACACTATGCAAGAGTTTGTACCTACTGTAACTTCAGTGCAACTTCAAAATGTGAGCGAGGGACCCTGGTCTGCCATGCATGCTGGAAGTTTACTACTGCTAGCAATGCCAGGTTTTCCCTGAATCTTTTCCAGCCCCAGGGTGCTGAAAGAAAAACTGCAAAGAGACTCTTCCTGGCTGCCCGTATTCAGGCAAAATTCCCAATGCAAGTTTTCTGCAAGCTTGCATATTTGGGTCTGAAAAGTAGATAAAATCTGCTCCCTTGATTGTACTTACTAGTTTCCCCTACACACATTCAGACATTTGTGCCTGGTTTCCAGTGTGCAAGAACTTAGTCTAACGGGACACCAGCACTGAGGGGCCAGGGGACCGTACTGGAGTAGACCTTTGTGTAGCCTACTCTCTTCTCAACAGGACTGCTTGCTACCTTGGCATCTGGGCCACAGCCTGAGCAGCCATTTCCACCCTCCTAGACTCCAATGACTGAATTTAGAAGACAAAGCTAAATCAGATCTTCTCCAACCAGCTAAGATTGTTGTGCTTCACCAATCTTGACGTCCCTCTTGTTCCGTGAATATCTTACTGGGAATAATTCATCAAAATAATACCCTAGATCCAATCACGATTAATACCTTTGTATAACACAGGCATGTAGTGTAAGCTTCCATTATCTCTGTGTTCTTCCATCACTACCAGTCAGAACTGTATCACTGCAGCACTTCAGTTGTGACTAGCACACTGCTAACTGTGACTCTTAATTGGCTGCAATATTGCTGCTTGCCAGGTTTCCAATTTGTATGGGAATCAAATTTGTATTTGTATCGGTGCATTGGGCATAATATTCCTCTATTTATCTCTTCAGCGATACGCAGTCACAGACTCCACTCTGTTACAGATGCCTGTATCACAATATTTAAAAAAAAACGCCTAACAAAACCCCCCAAACCTTAATTAAAACTGGTCAGAATTCCCACCCGTTCTATGTACATGGCTATCACCCACACTCACATGTCTCTGCGAGCATTTCCCAGAGTAATCTATTGGCTTGAACCTTCTTAGAAGCAGCTAACTCTAAACTAAGCCACATATATATTTAAGGAAATAAAACTTAAATTGCAGCCAGAACCTGATTCAAGAAAATAATATTATTCCCCATCAGGAATTGAAAAGAGCAAACACATATCAGTAGAAACCAACAAACCTGAATTTTAAAACCTTGTTACAAGTTATTTTCAGGCAACCTGTTCTACAAAGACTTGCAGATATATCTAATTTATGCTCCAAAATGAATCCTACTGCTTCAAAAGATGCTACTGTGGCACCAGAGCCCCATCTTGGGCCAGCATTCCACACACTGTTTGCAGTGGGGACTCACTGTAAAGCTAAGCACTGGTACAAGTTTTTGCAATACCGATTCCTCACACTGGGGAATCGGATACACGGTTTGGGGCAGCAGCATTATACCCTGGGGTCTTGATGCACTGATGCAAAATACAGTATAAAGAGTCCCCAGTCCTGGTCTGTGTGAGAAATAAGCAGATCTCAACTTGGAAATAAGACTGAGATCCAACTTCTTAATTGTATAGTGGTATAAGCAAGTCTTCCTCAACACACTTATAAATCCCTAATAATAAAGGAGTTGAAATATTCGTAGTAATTACTGAACAATTCATTATGATCTAGCAAATAGGTTTAAAAAAACCGAAGTTGTTGGCCACTAGAAGGACATTTGTCAACACAAAGAAATAAATTCATCAAAAATTATCCCATATGAATTATCTGGGTAGCACTGGTAAATATATAACCTCTTCCCAATTTTATTAGCTGCTGCCCAGCTCTCACACACAAAATGCCAGTGATTGCATGTGCAATAAATATTAATGGTTCATAAATTAAATAGCATTATTCTTCTTGACATAACACCATTTTGCAAGGCCCTACGGAAAAGGTACAGGCGGTCTGTTGAGCAAATTCTGATAGAAGAAAAATATGCCTTTGTTTTCACTTTTAAAAGCATTTGTCAGGATTTATAGGGTATATCCAGAAGGCAATTAAGGCGACATTTTACAGAAAGCTACCATATGCCCTCAAATAACAAAGAGCAATAAAAAGAAAGTGTGATTTGTGAAAACACTTTGATTTATAGAAATACATTTATAAAATGTAGATACTTTCAGTCCAAACAATTTGTATAGGAGGAGCTTATGCATATAGATAACTCAGAATTTTCATAAGGAGTAAGCTGCTTTGTTTATATTATAGCACTGCATTGCTATCAAGGCTTCATTTTTAGGTGATAAAAGCAAGGTGGGCTCTGTCCTCTCAAATACAACTTCCTAGAAGACAGCAGCACCAGGGCATAGACACAAGGCAGAACAAGGCAGCACACTGTCACACAGGCATTGCTGCAAATTTCAAGGGGGAATTTCAAGGCTAGTCTAGGAGGCACCCAGTGGAGCTGCTCTGCTGGGGAGGAGCTTTGCCCAGCCCTGGCAAGAAACGTAAGAAAAGGGGAAGCAGGAAGATGAGAAGGACTGGCACCATCTTCAGGGCAGAAACAAGAGTTAACGGCTTCACAGCCTCATGGGGCAGGCCTAGAAGGGTCTGAAAAATTGAAGAATGAAAGTGTATAGAGGGGAAGAAAGCAAGCCAGTGAAGAGATGCAAGAAGAGTGACGAAGCGCTTAAATTAACAAGGCAAGAAATGAATCTCGGTAGCAGCATTTTAAGCAAATATAAATGGAGTGTCAGTGTTCTCCCAGGTAAATCCAAACATGAGGTGATGAAACCCAAGTCAGAATTTCAGTTGTACAGACATAGAGATGCTGCTGCACAGAACAGAATGGCAAAGCACAGACACCCTGGGAGTAGGTTTTGAGGATGGGGGACACATTGAAACTCACACTGCAGGCTGGGCCATGACAGACACTGGGTGGTCTTGTCTTCAGTGTGTGGAGGAGACCAAAAAAAAAAAAAAAAAAGAGAGAGAGAAGAAAAGCCAAGCAAGACAAGGGCAGAAGACTGAATTTTGTTAACTGGATTTCCACAAAGAGTTGTCCAAAATGCTACAGCTTGAGCTTGCATTTGCTCAGTGTACATAGACCCCTGAATCTGAGTCCATATATGTGACATTTCCAGAGACAGCACATCAGAGGAAAAAAGGAAAATATAGTTAGATCTCGAGCAAAGGTCTGTTACTGATGAAGGTGTTTCCGTTCAGAAACAAGGATAAACTGGAAAGTATCTACAGTAAGACACCAGAAAGCCGTTCATTAAGCTTTAGGGTGAAAGAAGACAGGATGGAGAGAAGGAAATGGACTGAAGGGTGGCTGGTTTATTTTAAGGTACAGGAGATTTCAGTGAGATCATATTTTCTGTGGAGGAGCCTACAAAACTATACTGGGTAAGAAAAAGGGTATGGAAGAAATTACTAACTGAGAAGCCTGTGGAACTGGGGGGCATATAAAATGTATATATATTATATATACATATTATATATATATTATATTATATAAAATAATATAAAAATGTTTTTTTTAGTCACTGAAAAAGTAAGCTTAGAGTTGCTAAAGAGGATGGAAATTTCTGGTGATACAGGTAGACTGAAACTTAGCAACTCAGTCAAAGGAACTGCTGCGCTCTCTGCAACTCTCTCTGTTGTCGGGAAGGATCAGACTAGGTCCCTGTGGAAAGACCAATCACTAGCAAAATAAGTTTGATGCAGACAGGTTATAAGCTGCTTGTTCCTCATTTGAAATGGGACTTGAACTGGGTCAAGAAGGCTGTGGTTTGAGTTCATATAGAGTAATACAGATACAGAGATATTGCTTCTTTCTTTCTCTCTCTCTTTAGCACACATTTGCTTCATCTCTGACAAATACCGAGTCACTACAGGCTGAGTTGGGGATCAGCACGCTTGGGAATGTGTAAGGAAAAACAATTTCTCACCTTGATGAAACAGAGGGGAAATATTAGGTGCAGAAAACATACAGTGACAGAGAACACACAGAGGTATAGAGCTAGAGGACACCTCACATACTAACTGAACTCACAAGTACATGCTCAACATAAGCAGATACTTATGGAGGATACAACGCATTTTCCCCATTATTTGAAATACTTATAGCTGCTCTGGTCATTGAAGTAGGAGTCCAAGGCTTCATCCTTTCCTAGGGGGTTAATGAGAGGGCCTCAGCTGAGAGAGTATCTGTGGGGACACCAAAATGCAGAAAGATCTTGTACATATGGTAGTGCAAGACTAAAGGATATTGACACCTTCGGGTTTTTATAAAGGTATTTCTTCTGCTCCCTCAATTTCTTTATAGCATTTCAGAAACCTGTAGGACTGAAAAAGATACTGCCAGATCTGTTGAAGAGAAGTATTAAGGAACCCTAATTGCTTGTTATTTGGACTTCACTGAGTTTCAGGGACCTGAGAGTAAATGACAGAGCTCTCCTGGGGGCTCTTTCTGCTGTTTTACCATGACCCCAAACTGGGCTCCAGTGACAGTACTTTGGCAGTTAATTCCTTTAGAAATAGAATATTTCCATTTGAATTCACTACCTGGGTCAAAACAGTCACGTATTCAGCATCCAGAGAATCCCATGTGCCCCTGTCATTTTTTTTTTACGATCAGCAGAAAATACAGTCTCTACATTGAAAGTAAAGGATATAAAAGTGCAGAACACCTGCTTGCTACAAGCGCAACAACTGCCTGGTTCTGAACTGATGAAACATGGCGATATTCAGTAATTTATAGAGCAACAAAGACAAAACAGTAGGAGGTTGCACTCCCATGACCAACAAGCCAATAAAACAAAAGAGGGGGGGAATGTGATTTGAGGTAGTCAGAGCAAAAGTGACACAGATATTTCTGCTTCCTGCAGTAAATAAAACATGCTGTGTCAGCTGGAAAAAAAAGCACTCCACCAATGCTGTCCATCTTAAAAGAAAGGCAGCGGTTAGGGAAGGTCATCTGCTGCAGCTGCAGCATGCTTAACATGGCGTTTGTTCCTCAGAAGGAGCCAGTACCGAGACAGCCAGGGTCCAGCTAGCCACAGGAGCTGCTCCCCACAACAGCCCTGTGGGCAGCTCAAGGGCAGAGCTTGCAGCTGGACTTATGAGAGAGAAACAAAACTCAAACCCCTATTTCAGAAAACCACAAGAAGTTGCTTCCTCCTATCCCAGCACCATATTTCTAGGCTATGGACTGAAAGAGAACAGAATTAACTTTTTCTAATGTGTCCACGTTACACTGGTGATTTCACTGTCTTTATATGTGACCTACGAATGCAAGAGGTTTGTTTTTTTTTCCCTCCCACACTAAGCACTGTTGTTTTATATCTAGAAATGCTTTCCATCCCACAGACCGGAGACAAGTCTACTGATTTTAGAGAGTTTCACCATTATATAAAAGCTGGACAACAAGTCTCTATCAGTTTTGTTTAAGGAAAGATTTCAACACCAGTGCACGCAATTTTCAGCATGAAGAAAAACCAGATTAATACAGCAAATACCTTATGGTTTCTTCCAGTCAACAGAAGAGAGCTTAAGCCACAGAGTCTGTTCCACCACATCAGCCAGAAAGGTGCTTTTTTCTCACAGCCAAAGAATAACAAATTACTATCACAGGGCAACAAGCTGGCATCTTAAACTGCCCAGCCTTTCCGGCAGCCAGGACCTTACCACTCTGCATAGTATAGTCCAAACTACAGAAGAGTTCACCAAGCTAATCTTTACTTTATCTAGCCGGTGATTTACAGGCAGTGGAAAACAAACAAGCAAACAAATAATGAGATCACAAATTTCCTGAAGTTATGAGAAAAGTAGGTATTGTCTGCATAGTAATTACCCTGGTTCAATTACAGTAAGCATAGTCTTAAAAGAAAAGTTGGTCTCCTTCCTCTGGGGGCAAAAGTGAGTAAGAAACTATAATTATCTCACCTACTTATTTCCATGAGACTTAAAGTATTTCCTGTAGAGGATGAAAAAGGCAGTATTTAGCATGAAAATAAGATATTTATTTTCAAGAGATATGGGAAATTCTACACACTGCACCTCTAAAACCTTCTGTTCATTGCCCCAAATGTTCAATAATTTTTATCCAAAAGTAGTACTTCTTCTTAGATAGACTATCAACTGCTCTCCAGTCACATTATTATACACTAGGCGTGTTAATATAAACCTGCAGTCACTCTGCTGAGGTCCATGTTCTAAAAGTGGTCTTGATTATTTTCCGTAGTATCTTAGCGTGGTTTCACAGATGACACTGATAGTCCCCATTTACACGGTGAGAATAAATCCCTAAGATCATAACACTATGCATTTTGAAACCTGCAGATGACTTTCCCCAAGAAATTGCACAAATAAATCAGCTGAAAGCAATAACAGCGTAGGGAAATTCTACAGCTCCAGACAATGTGCAATCAGCCAACGCACACTGTATATATTCTCCTTTGCCTTGATCACGTCTGACAAGCCTACGGTTTGAGACTGACAACAGAGCCTGTCTGTTCATCAAGAACAGAGCAGAATTTATAGAAATACCTCTTGAAAGGAAGCACTCCAGCTGGAGTGCCAAATCTCCATGTCAGCTCCAGACTGGTAATAATTTGTGCTCTATTTTCCTATAAAGCAACTTTTTCTTACAAGAATATTCAAAGAGCTTTTTGAGCTGAGTGTAAATGCTTCAGCTACAGTGCTTCTACTAAAACGACAGTGCAACTATGAGGAGAACAAACACAGATGAGGCAGGATATAGCATATAGAAGTGCCTTTTACCTCTAAAATACCAGGTTAAAAATGGTTTAGGTCAGCTGGATGGCTGCCTAGCAAAATTTGCTCCTGAAACAGACCACTTTCTAATTCCAAGGAGCCAGATTCTGATAGCATGCATGTTGATGTGCAATTGAGAAACTATTAACTACGTCAGCGAAGGAAGGGTCAGGTTTTTATTGAATACAGGGTATGAGAAATCATGTTACTGTCAATGGCACAAGCCGACCGTTTGTGCTATCGCTGCCAAAGGTAGGACTAAAAATTCAGCAGCTAAACTGAGAGGCCAAGGACTATGCTGCACTTTCATATTCATTGCAGTGACACGTCCCAGGAGTTATCTATACACCACAGAAGAACTCACAGCCCTAATGTGCACTGTAGTTACAACCTTTGCAGGTAACAGCTTCCTAACAAGTGATGCAAAACTGCATCTCTGCTGCCTGGGGTGTTTTGGTGTTGCACCTTTAGGAGGCTATAGGAAAGTCTGTCCTGCCTTCGCATGCCAACACTGCCACGTGTGGGGTCCTCCTGAATCCGACTCTTTCAATTGGACTCCACAACTGCAAAACGGCAAAAGGGCTTTTACCTGGCAATAAAAATGTTGCGCTCACAGCAGTGAAGCGAGCGGAAGGCTGTGAAAACCTCTCTCTGGAGAGGAGCGGGATTCTTGGGGAGCAGCTCAGCACCCAGGTTATTTCTTTGTGGGGTTTTCTCCATGGCACGGGTCAAAGGTCTTAAATACACGTGAGAGCACAAAGGGCATTTGCCCTTTTGCAATGCCAGAAGCAGCGGCAAGCTGAGAGACGGCAGGAAAAGATGCTCAGCTCCAGCAGCTTTGCACCACAAAGGTTTTCTGTGGCAAGTCTTTCCCTGTGCTGCCCTGTCAATGAGCAGCAAGCTCTGCTTCATCAAACTTGAACAGGAGATGCTGAGAGAAGAACGAATCCACATGCTCTGGGTCAAATCCTGAGACGTCACCACATAGGAGTCGTACAGAGGAATGTCGTAGCCTGCCAGTAAAGGAAATTACATACTGGGCAAAGCAAAGGACCATTTAAATAGACTCAAACCCAAACTTATTTGCAGACATCCTGCAGGCAAGGTCAGATGGCATTTCCAGGCAGCAACCACCTCTGCAGCTGTAACCATTCAAGCAGAGGGAAGGAATCACCCTGGGGGGTGCAGCACAGCCCGCCACATCACCCACCGTGGTCCCTGTGCATAGCTGCCCCCCAAAAATGTATCTTTATAGCTACAGACACTGACAGATGGCAAAGCAGGAAATTATTGGCCTCGGGACCTGAGCTCAGACTGATGCATGAAAAACATCCACAGAAAATCACCTTATACAGCTGGAATTGGAATCGATAACTTATCAACACTACAGAGAAGAATAGGAAAAATCCCAGCTCTCTCTGGCCTGGTGGTTCTGCTTACTAACTAGGGCTATTCTGTAGCAGTCAATATTATTGTAAACTGGATGTAATTCATGCACAAGTACAATATAGATTGAGGAGAAAGGGAGGTAACAGAACGGGACAGTATTTGGATTTGGAGAAGTTCCGAAGGACCTACATCAGGTGACACAATTTCTTTCCCTGTGACAGCCCAGGAAAAAAAAAAATGTGTCACCAGGTCACCATGAATTGTACTCCTGAAGGGAAAAAGAAGGGCTGTCATCATCACTGGTAGGTGAGGAGAGACTACAAAAACATGAAGTCCTGCCTTTGTGTGTTGTAATTGTCATTATAGCGTACCAGCATGTCATTTGATTTCTATAAGCAAGTATTACGTGGTGTCTGTTTTGAGAAGAAATTTTCTGGCATGCTTCAAAAGCACAAAATTCACAGGGAATTGTTTTTTTAAAGGAGTTAATAGTGTCTGAAAATTCTGTTTCATTTACAGTCTAAAGGAAAAACATAAATACCTTACCAACCCTCAAATTGCATGCAATTTGATGCACCAGTATCAAGATAAAAATGAATAATTCCATGCCTAAAGGAATCAACTCTCACTTTATGTTGAGGGTCATTTACGTGAGCTGTGTATTTATCCAGATGAGGAGAAGAGTATAATACACACTTGCATGGAAAAACAAAATTCTATTTTTATATTTCTATTGAGTTTTCATGTTGTCATGCAGACAAATTGGTTCTATATTCCTGAGCCATGGCTGGATTATGCCAGGGGAGGAAGGTACATCCCTGCTTCACTAAATTGTGGGGGAGTAAACGCAGCGAGATGAAAAAGAAAGAAAAAAAAAAAAGAAAAAATGATGAAAACAATCCATTCTCAGCTAAAGTTGTGGGTAGGCTCCAGGATATTTTAGTAACTCACTTGCACAATGTATTGCTGCAATGTGAAAAGAAGAAATGACGCCAGGGTACCACACACACCACGGTTTTAACCTCATGTAAACCGAGTCACACATCTTGGCCACGGTGTTCATCTGGATGGAGGAGGGAGCTGGTGTGCCCCATCCTGCCCAGGCTGACACCCCCACCGGGTGGCAGGCAGCTCGCCCCAGGCTCCTCCACGTGCAACCCCAATTGCAGCAGCGCATGGAGGTGCCACCCTTCCTGGCCAGCATGAAACCAAGGGGGACACCACTGAGGTTCTGCACACCCACACCTCATCTCTCCAGTGCCCAAACCATGGCTGGCAGTGGCCCACAGCTGGCCCTAGAAGTCCAGCTCCCAGGACAGGCCCTTGGCTCGTCCAGCCTCTGCCCGGCACCAGAACTGCACCCAGGGAACTTCCACCCTGCACGAACAGATGCACTCACTGAAAATATAAACCCACCTCCCCGCCTGCCCCGGATGCTCCAAGTAACTCCTAGAGAGGTCCAAAAGCCCACAAAAACCCACCTCCTGCCCAGATACAGAGAGATTAATACAGACCTCTTGTGCACAGCTTTGACAATTTTCTGCAGTGAACAGTAGAACATTGCAAAATGTGAAGATGAAATAAAAGAAAATAACATTCCTCTAATGGTGAAAAAGTGGACAGCCAAAGGCTGTTGTCGCCCATCATTAAATACAGCCTGAAGGAAAGCAGTGTCACAGCATTAGATTACATATCAGTGATATGTCTTTGAAGAGTGTGAAGCAGTTGCCTTCTTTCTATCTCAGCATAGTAGTGGTGCATGGCTCTTTTACATCAAATCACAGTAACTTTAACCAATTAGAAGTACTGGCTCTGGGAAGAGCCCAAGAAGCAAAAGGTATATGACAGGAAGAAATTCCTAGTAACAGCAACTATGGCATTAGAAATATATCAGTGGTACATAGAGAAGCCACATTTTCTAGCATCCAAGCACTTTCCAACCTCTAATGTTTTTAACCTCTCTGCACCCAGGAAGGGTGGAAATCCAGGTAAGGAAGTACCACTTCCCCCTTTTTTGGAGATGGAAAAGTGAGGCACAGGACTGCTGCAGTCCCAGTGCATCTGTTTGTGTGTAATCACCATTGTGCACATTTGGGCCTAAATTGCTTTCCAAGGTCACACCAGGCATGATGGGCTGCTGCTGCTTTTCTCAGACCCCAACTCTTCTTTCCTCTGCAAGCTTAGCAAGGAAGCAGGTTTTAAGACAAATCAGAGACCTTCTGACACCCTCATTCATGAAAGAGGCCCCTCAGCTGGACCAGTTAGAAGGAATTTATCTGCAGGTTCAAGGTCCCTTAACATGTTATTTCTTACCTTATGATAGGCATTTGTCTCCAAACCCTGAGCATTCAAAGACTGCTAGGCGAATCCAACTTAAGCCCAGAATTCACCTCTGAGCTCAGAGAAATATCTCAACACTAGGATTCATTTTGGGGACCATTACACATACTGAGAAGAAAAGGGGCTGTACAAGAGCAGAGCGCTCTCAACCTTTTCACCTCAGTGAACTTCAGCTATGAGAGAAGAGTGGCCTAGCACTGACAGAATTCAATAGAAAGGTATCCAAACACAAAACTCTGTTCCAAAGTTTCCATGATGGTCTTATTTGGCCCTGTGGAAAATACATATATATCTGGTTTTGCTGAGCTTGTGACATTTTCTTTGACAGTTGAAACTTAAAAATTATCAGACTCAATTTGATACAAGTATTTCTAAGCACATACATGCGGCATTTCTTTCAAAGTAATTTTCTTCTATTATTATCAGACTAACTTGCTATGTATGTGACAAAGTCTCTGCGTCAGCACAGTCTAAACCTCACAAGAACAGGATTGTACCAGAATTAGGTCTTCCATATCAAATACATCTTCGACAGACTCAAGTAGATGAGGAATAAAAGTTTAACGCTGTCTGAAACTAAGTGCAGTTATTAGCTGCTGTTTTTCAAACTAGCCATCTAGCACTCACATCCTTGGAAAAGCAGTGATACAGAGACAGAAAAATTAACTGTATCCCAAGGGCTTGAGATTAAATGCTAAAAAAAAATAATTACTGCAGTTCTTTTTATATAAAGATTCAAGAAGGTAGCAAAGAAAAATTATTAAAGGCTTGTTTGGGGAAATTTTTGGAACCAGACAATTGCGTAAAAGATAGCTCAAAACAGAAAAAAAACCCCTAACATAATAAAAATTAAAATGTGTGTATGGTACACTCAGTTAACAATTAAATTTCATAATTACACCACCACAGTTACTCTTAGCAAATATCAGCTCTCGTCTCACCAAAACAGCTCTTCCTTCTCCCAGTGACTTGAACATAGCTACTGACATTAATTTATTATATATTTAGCTATCCTAAGATCATATAATGGGGGAGAGAAAAAAATCCCTACACAGAAACCCAGGGTGCCCCCCACAGCAGAGCATCTCCCCGCCGTGCATCCCCTGGCTGCCCCCGAGCCAGCTCTGCTTCCCAGGGTCGCTCTGCGCTGTGGCAGCATGCCAGTGCTGAACAGGACCCGGGCACTCAGCAATCTTTTGGTTTCAGCTCATCTTCTATAAAATGAAGATAAAAAGCAGGCTTTTTGTTGTGGGGAGCTTTCAGCAAGAGTCCTTCATCTATATGCTAGCGCTCCTGAGAGGGGTGCCAGCAGAGGAGGTCATCACCCGTGTTCGGCTGCAGGGTTCTCTCTGTTCCGAGCACCCCACCACACGTAACGTGTGGATCAAAATGCAGTGTGGAAGGGAAACCCCTGCGGAACAGCGTGGTGGCTCGGCTGTACTGCTTAACAACTGGCCATGAAAACGAACAAACCAAAAAGCCGGGACTGTACTTGAGAAATGCCTGTTTGTCGACTTAATTCTTATCATAGTCACATCAGTCAACTGCAAACACAGTTACAGATCTCTGTAATAAAATATTAATAGTTCATGTATATTGCTTCCACGAGGTAATGTAGTAAAAAATGAATGCTGCTCACACGTTTCCACATTTTCTCTTTTGTTACTGCTGAAAGCTTACATTTGAGAAAGCCAGTTTACTGCAGGGTTTGTTTTTTTTTTTTCCAGGAGGTATTTTTCCCTTAAACCTTAGAGAATAATTAAAATTCCTCACGGAGGACAATGGTAAATAAGATTAGGGCATGCATTTCAAATGCAGCATACTAATGGAATTTTTGGACTCCGTAATAAATCATCTCTATTCTCGGCAAGCAGTAAATGGACAAAATCTCTAAAATATACATCCCCGTATTCAAGTCCTATACCCTCATTTTCATCTTATCTTTCCACATCTCTGACTTGCCCAGACACCCTGGTACTGTAGATACAATATTAGCTTTTTTTTTTTTTTTTTTTTTATACACCACACAACCACCCAATAATCTCATTAACTGCAAATACTGTAGGAATGCAGCAGCCTGCTGATACCCACAAACCATTTCAGCCTTTGCCAGGGCCACTTGTCAGCAATAAGCAGCCAAAGGTACATTGCTCTGATTCACTTTATCATTTGGTTTCAGAGTTTCTCTTTAGCACTGAACTGACAGAACAGAAATGTTTTAACATTCAGTATAAGGACCACTTATTTCAATACGCTGAAGCTGCTTTGTTTTGGTACCTAACCTTTGGATGATCTCGTCTCTCCCATAGGTTTCTGACATTTATATTTGTTCTGAGTAGCTGCAGTTTACCCTACTGCAAACAGTAAGAGCATGACTGCATATTTCCATTACCTGCTAGGTTTTCTCTCGGCTTCCTTCCCTTCTTCCTTCCATTTAACAGTAGCACAAACCATTGCTGTGTTTACCATCTCCCCTACGCTGTATCACGCTGTATCTATTGAGACAACTACAAATCTTGTTTCCTGGTTTGAGGCAAATCCAGTTCTCCTGATTCAACTTTGAGTTCAGGTAAATCGCAGCCCTCTTAAACCCTGGGAGGGTGAAAAGGCCAGGCCTATGCTATGCCTGCTAAACCTTGTCCTAGCTTGCAAGAAATCCTGCTGGTTTTGCTCATTTAACATCTCTTTCCTCTAGGAAGTCCTTTTGGCTAAAGAAGGGTAAAAAATGAGGTTTTGTTTTACAGTTTTCACAACTAGTAGAAATGAAAAAGGGAATAAAAAATAAAGGAATATGGAGTGTGGGTGCACTTATTTTCAAAAAAATTGCATAGATAGAACTTTTTTCTTCCAACAGACATTCTCCAAATCCCCTTTAACTTCAGTTCTCTGCTGTACTTCCCAGGTAAGCATTCAGTACTGCTTGGTTTTAGCTCATACAATCAATATAAATCAGAAAACTGTTACCCTCTAAATGCTAACACATTTTCTCTTTTCAATAACTTCAGGCTAGAGCAGGTATTCCTCACCCAAGTTGCTGTCACAAGGGGGCTTCACAAGGACTGGATCTTTACTAAGGACTTCTGTTACTTCACAGTCTTTAATATTGACTTTCATATTCCTGTGGCAATGGAGAGGCTGTCACTCTGGGGCCAGCCTTCAGAAAACTTGAGCTTATTTACAGCAGCATGAGCCGAGCATGCCAGCTGACTTGTGCCTTATTTTTGTGTTTGTGGGAAGGCTCCTTTTCTGCACCAAAAGCACCAGCAGCATCACACCAGCCATCACCGCTCAAGGCCAGGTGCAGACCCCGATGGGGCTGGCCTCAGTGCTGGCTCAGCTCCCTTAAAGCTAGAGCCAAGTAGGCAGCTGGAAGCTCTGAAGTTTAGTCAGAAACTTTGATGGAAATTGCCAAAAAAAAACCCAAAAAACTAAAAGCTGCTGAGGCTTTTCTTACATCAGGGACTCAGAAGTTCCACTTCCAGAAAGCTTAGAAGTGAGATCAGCAATTCAAGGAGCTGGAGAATTTGATAATAAGATAGCTGAGTTATTCTGATTGTAACAGTGACTCCATCAGAGGCTACAACAGCTTCCCAGGTCATCTCAACTGTTCAGGATGTGTCTCGTCTGGAGGATCTTGTTTAGAAATGGCTGTTAACTCTTTGGTGGAAGATCTGTGATACAATGATATTAACAAATCTCACTCACACAAAAATCCAGTTAAACGGAGGAATAAATGCACACGCATTTCCCAAAGTACAGCATGCATGAAGTCCTCCCCTAATGGGCGAGCACCAAAGTGGGTGCCTGAATCTTTCCAATGACTTCCCAGCACAGTATCATTGCACACAAGACTTGCTCACGATTTTCAGTTCAGTACTTGGAAAAAACAGTGACCTGCTTTAAAGGGGACTCAAATCATCGATTAATAATGGGAGAGAAGCTAGAGTATGGCAACACTGAAACGATGAGAATGAAGGTGTGACTGAGGTCCTGCTCACCCAGACACAGGCAGCTCCCACACTCTGGTGGTGCAATTCCTACCCCTCCCTGCCCTCCTTGGGCTGCCTGGTGCCAGGTGTGACTCCATCCACATCCCCCCGAGCCATACACCGACCTGTGGAGATAAGGACTGATAACCTTGAGGAGCCTGGCTCCTGCCCCCCTCTGACTGCTGGGAAAGGGTTATACTGGCCCATCATCTCCTGGTGGCCTGGCACACCTGTGCCTGGGGTGGGGTCAGATGGAACAGTAACAGGGTTGCACGTTCATCAAATTCTTGTGCAGCTGCCGGAAGGCACCAGACAGTATTTGACAAAAGTCAGTTATCCTGGACCCTGTAAACTGCGGCCACCAGAGAGGCCTTTTGAGCTCTCCTGGACCGCAGCGGGCTGTGACCAGCATCTCCCCTGAGCTGGGAGCCTCTCGGGGACCAAAACCCTCACGGTGTCGCCTGCTCCAGACGGAAGGCCGGGGCCAAGTCCCCCCGCTCGAGTCTCAGTTATCGCCCGTTGAGGAACGCCGAGGCACTGGGAGTATTTGCTCTGAACTCGAGAGGGAAATTTTCTTTGAGCTAGCTCCTACTTCACCTGTTTATTGGGGTGTGGGGGTACGTACCCTTGTTCCTGTGTGTTTGTCCCTTTTGTGTTCATTTTACTGAATCAAAACCCCTTTGTTTCTGTATGTATGTGTCTGTTTGTGTATGCTCATGTACATATGTGTATAAGTTGAGGTACCGTTAAGTAAGTTAGAGTGAATCTTGTCATTTTAGAATCTGAATAAGTCGCTTTTCTTTCTGAGTTATTTTGTATTGACAAATTGCTGTTAGTTATTAATAAATCTAGATTATTTTTACTAAATCATTACCGTGTCAATACTTTCATCCGCGACACTCACAAGCACAGACAAAGAGGCTGGGGTGACAGCGAGCACACCCTCACCCCACTGCCCCAAGCACTGCTCCTCTGGCCGTGTCCCCACAACGCTGCCCACCACGCTGCACCTCCAGGGGTGCTCACAAGCTATTTCAGACACAACAAACCCCATACATTCCTCCTGCAGCAATTCAGCATTTCTTTTTTGACGCCAAAACAACTTGACATTACTCTTGAAGCTATCCAGCTCTCCAGAAGCCCTTAAAAAAAACCAGAAACAGAAACAACTCTCCAGATTTCCTCACCCACAGCTTCTCCAGTTTGTGACCCAGCCTTACTCATTGTCTAGCTACAGCACATTTTTACAGCTATAAGACACTTCACTACAAAATATGGGTCCCAAGCCACTTCCAGCTTTTCCCCCTCGGAGGAAAACCTTCTCATTTAACCCACTTCACAGCTTATCTTCATGACAACGTAGCCACACTACTTATCCGAAGGAGCAGAAAAGACAGGAATGAAGAAAAAAAAATAGACAGAATAACACTTTTTAAAACCAAATGCCTGCATTTCTTACAGAAATTTCAGATGTTATCACTCTCTTATTGCTAGGCATCCTGCTCACCTCCCCATCCATGCAAGTGTGAGCACCGGCAAGGGTACAGGTCTCAGAGGCATTGCACATAGTTCTGCTTTATAGCTGTCGTTTCTGATTAAAAGCTGCATGTGTATCCCACTTGAGTGAGGCTGGATCTCTCTCCAGGACTGCTGTCAGACCACATAAGGCCTCTACATAAAATGAAAAAAAAAAAAAAAAAAAGAAATGCTGCAGCTCTTTATGTTCATATGGCTCAGCAACGAACATCTAAATAAAAAATGTTTATTGTCACTTAAGGTGAGCTCTGTGTCCCAAGTTGGCATTCTGCAAAGCCAGGCATATATTTGCAGTTATTGCCATCCAGTAGTTTGCATTGTTATGAACAATATTTAATAGTTACACTCTGTATCTATTACCTATTTAAATTCCTCTTCCAGCATGTGAATATTAAACACTGGAAGAGGCAGATGAGTGCCTGTACAAAACTACAGTAAGAAAAGAAAGATTCAAATTAACATTGTTCTAACAAAATGTTTAATGGAAACAAGTAGCACCCTGACTCCGGTGATGTTTCACTCCTCTCTGCTGAGCCCAGAACTGGATAACATTGTTCCAAATGTGTTAGACTGGTTTGGGTTGTAAGGGACCTCTAAAGGACATTTAGTCCAACACCCCTGCAATGAGCAGGGACACCTTCAACTACACCAGGTTGCTCACAGCCCTGTCCAGCCTGACCTGCAATGTTTCAAGGGATGGGGCATCTACATCTTCTCTGGACAACCTGTTCCAGTGTTTCACCACCCTACCCTCATTGCAAAAAAGTTCTTCCTTATATCCCTCTTTTAGTTTAAAACCATTACCCCATCCTATGGCAACAGGCTCTACTAAAAACTTTGTCCCCAGTATACCAATAAATAAAACATTTCCATGCCTAATATTGTCTTGTTGGAGTCCTGATTTACAAGATCTAAATTTCACACATGAAAGCATTTTTAAGAAAATTATACAAAGTGGTTCCTCTGACCTAAACAGTGATAGCAAAAAGAAAAATTGCATCACCAAACTGCTTTGGGTAACTTTTTTCCCCATAAAAAGTTTCCTACAAACCAGGTGTTATTCCACATTTATTTTCATTTTTTTTCTTCTATCTTTCAAACTTAAGGGAAAGAGATCCAACATTTTTGAGCATGATTCCAAGTGCCATGAAGAATTATTGCTCTGGGGAAAAAGGAGGACTTTTGTCTTTTTTTTTTTTAAAAAAAAAAATTTGGTGCCCGGAACATGGACATCTTTCTATAGACTATTTCTAAAGCTGAGTGCTTGGAAAAGTCCTGTCATCAGGACACTGCAACAGTGATCAGACCGTTCTGCAATGGAGAGTCCAGCATCACCTAAACCTTCCTGAGAAATTTTGAAGAAAAACATCTCTGTTTTGATTTTTAAAAGACACCATTGTCAGGAGCAATTAACATTGTCTAATCAATCCTTTTATACCTTTTAACCTCCCTGTCATAACTGCAACCCAGTCTGTAATTATCTCTCATTTTTCTCATCTTCTTCTGCTGTAGGTTCTGGGAGGGAGACATCCAGCTGTAGCTCTGTCAGTTCCTCCACAGCGTGGCACCGCATTTCTTTGTTGCGGCCAGCTCTAGGACATCATTTGGCAGCACAGTTAATGTCCAGCCTGTAGAGGACAAGTCCAAGTCTCCCTGCCAAGTGACACTGTAAGGACATTGTGCTGCCATGGTCCATCCTCACCATGCAAGGAAGAAAAACAAGCTACAAAATATTTTACTATTGGGGTTCCCCTGAAGAAGGGTAAGGGAGTCAAGCTTGTGTAAAGTTAATTGTGCAAGGGTGTGTGTACAAGGGGTCCCCATACACAAGGGGATGACAGTCCCTCGGTACAAGCCCTGGGCACAAAGCTCCTTCACAGAACTGGAGTGGGAGGGAACAGTCATCAGTCAAGCACATCCCTCCGCGGATCCTTCAGACTGCACCTCTGAGCCCTCCTATGTACTTGAACTACTCATCTGGATTTGTGCAGCCACTGTTTACACCCTGCCTTGGCCTCCTCCTCCCATCCAAGCTCCCCAGCTCTTGCAGGGCTTGCCGGCAGACAACACCACAGGACCTCCTGCCATTTGCCAAAGCAATAATCCCCATAAAACGGGAAAAGGTTTGGAGCGGGGACAAGAGGAAGCAAGCAAACAAACAAAAAAAACCCAAACCAAGTAGAACTTTCCAGCATGAACAACTGAAAAAAGATCCTCTGAATCACCAGACCTTCTCTACCTCCCTTAGTTCTCCTAAACCACCCTAAAAAAAAAAAAATACCCAGAGCAAAGAAAACAAAGATTAAAACCCCAGGGAACAAAGATCCTCACATCCAGGCTCTGGTGAAGAAGTGCAGGGAATGAATTATAGGATAGATCCTTCACAGATGAAGCCTGCCTGCTCTCTGTTCTCATTTTATTGCACTGAACTGCCTGCTGCTCCTGGCACTGGAGAAGGGCGGCAGCCTCTCCTAGTGCTTGGAGGGACAGTCTGACACGTCATGACAGTAATTCCCTTTCTCAGTTACTAATTGGAGCTGGTATTGCAATTTTTCTCTCTGACCTTTGGATTCCTGCAGCACTAGCATCACTAAAATTCTCATAGAATTGTAGTATGACCATTACAGGCTCTTACTTCCCACAGTCTGCTCCCAGAGACGTCTGTGGGAGTGGATCTCTACCAGGTTAACGGAGAATGGAGAAGCCAGGAAGCGGATCAGCCTGGTTTGATGAGAGCCCCTGCTTCTCCTCCCCATCCCTCTGCTCCTGCCCTCCTGAGCACTGTGGTCCCAGAAAAACTTCAGGCAACAGGGCTCACCACTCCTGGGCCTGGCTGCAGCCCTGTCCCGGGGAGTTGCAGAAACACCCCAGATAAACATGTGTGTGCACACACCCCATCCTCAGGGACTGGTGCCACCGAGGTCCCCAAACGCTGTGGTGATCCCTCTCAGGTAAAAGGATGTTTTAAGGTGATTCCAGCCAGTCCTGCATAAAGGACACAGCCTAGAAAATGACCTAAACACCTACAGGAATACCATCAACCATGGAGAAGGGGCGCATAGTTATATACAGAGAGATTTTAATCTTCAGCTTTTCCAAAAGAAATAAAACAAACACTGAAAACAAAGAAAAACCAGCCCAAACAATTAGCTTTCAACTCCTCTGATTTGACAATACCCCCTAAAACTAACACACAACCATCATACCCTAATGATCATCCATGAAGAAAAGTTTTATTTATTTTAAGGCCTCCCCGGTAGTAAGTACCAAGCAGATAGTTCAGAAACTCAGAATAAAAATAAATAGAATTCCACTTTTTGTTCTGAATCAAGCGCAATCATTTAAACTACTGTTAATAATATGTCATTGCCAGGCAGTTGCCCTCAGAAGATATCTGACACCTAATCTGTTACTATCAGCTTATATTCAGCCAAAAATGAGATGCAACAGCATTTAAAGCTGTATAGAGCTCTTTCAGCTGGATAAAAAAAAAAAAAAAAAGCATGAATGAAAAGCAAATATGCATTTCTTTAGCTTATCTCTCAGTCTGGCTCACACCTCAAGGTCTGCATAGGTTGGAGGTGAAGATTTTTAAATTCCTACAGTCATCTCAGAGTTTAAACTTTAAGTTAACAGGAAAAGATTGATTTGAGCTACCAACACTGCAAGGTACTGCTGTAATACGGCATCAACAGTCATGCCATTTTAATCAATGATGTTCCTATTCACTGAAGCACATTTCTGATCTTCAGCCAAATCATGCAAAAGAAAATTGCATTCATACTCCCTGGTACTGCTGCTTCTCAGTAATCCATTACTGCATTGAAGCAGGTCGAAAACCCTTTCTCAAAGGCATTTCTTCTATCAGATCTTCAAAGGAGGGGCAGAAGGGGCAATAAGCAGCACAGCAGTGTACCACCCTCCTGGCAAGAAAGCCTTCTTGCCTGCCCTGAAAAACAAAGCCAGACCTGCCTAAAGCTGAAAACAAAGCTGTGGAAATGTTATTTATTCTCTGCAAACCCCAGAGAGCAGCTCTCCGCAGAGGGAAAGCTCCCATCCAGCTGCCTGCACAGGCGCATAGTCAGGAGACAGAGCACAAATCACGGTTTTGCATCTCAGACAGGGACACAAGAACCCCCTTCCCTGCCTGCCGCTGATATTCAGCACAAGGCCAAGACAACGAAGAGTCAGGCAATGTCTGAGAGTCTGAATCACCTCTGATAATCAGAAAGCAGCTTTACCTGCAGCCTAGGACCAGCAAGCAGTCAGACCCTTCAGCACCAAGGCATTTTGGTGGCAGTCAAAAGCTTCATAATCCTGAGCATTTACCTCCCGTTCAAATATTTCATTTACACACAGTAAATATATTTAAAGTCCTCTTAGTACTGGGCAGGTAAACATTCAGTATCTTCGGAAGAGAAGGAAATGCAGCATTGCTTCTCGTGACTTTTTGTATATTTTAAACTCAATACATTATTATCAGCCTACAACATGCATAAGATTTTGGTTCAGTAATTGAGTTTCTTCTCATAGTTGCATCAGGGAAGACAATCTCTTCTGGAAGTTGCCTTTCCTGCCAGTGAACAATTAAAGGGGTATTTTTGGCAGGACATTTTCTCTCTTCCATCACCTTAGATTTTGTTTTCATTTGTTTTTTTAATACCTAACCTCTTTTTTCCAGCTTTTGTACCCACCTGTATTTGCACTGTGCTTAGCAAACACCGAAGCCCAGACATTACATATTTGCAGTCTGGGCAAGTTTTGTGGGTCCTGACAAACATGCAGCTGAATTTTTTACTAATATTTCATAAACCTCAGCACCTCTAAAATAACTTTTACCCTATAGTCCTGCATGCCACGCACACATTGACTGAACAGCACTTCACAAAGCACTGTTAAATCTTTCCATTTTCAGGAAGTACACACAAATTTTATACCACATTTGAGGAAAAAAAAAAAATGAGCTCAGTAGTAAAGACAAAGCAGAGAATAATTGGCCAGATGACAGGATTGATACAGGGTTATAGTAGATCACTAACTGCACCCAGGTCAAAATTCCAATGAAAACAAATCTCCATTGGATTTATTAGCAAGAGCGTCATCAAAACAGAGCTCTCAAAACATCAAAAATGTTTTGGGAAAATGTTGGGGGGGTTTTCCTCACATCTGAATGTTGCTTGTTTAACTTGCAGTTGTGTCTCATTTTCAGCTTTTCCCCACAGGATCACAAGCCTAAGAGATGCCAATACTCTGATGAACCCAGATTTCCCCAGGAGCCGTGGCATTAGCACCAAATGCCATGATGCCAGTAAAGTCAGCAGTATCGATAAGCAGCGGAGATACCTTAAATTACTTTTTCCTTGCACCCTGAACTCCCTTTCCACACAGAGAATGAACCAGGGTTGCTGCAGAAGCTTTCACATTTCTCTGCTAATAATAGGAGCCGTGTCGGACAGGGGGGTGGTGGGAGAGCAACGCTCCCTGGAGGGGTTTCCAGGTCTCACAAATTCACTGTGGTGCTGCAGTGCTGTACCCACTTTAAATTCAGGTTTCCTAGGCCACATGTGTAAAAGACAATTTCAACCTCATTTCAAACTAGATACATCTCTGGAACCTCTGATCCATAAAGAGCTTGAAAACACTGGAAATACGCACTTGCCAGTTCTCAAAGTACATTGGGAAAACTACATATTACCGTATTGGTTTGTACTGTGTGGTTTCTTCTCGTTTGTTTGGGCATTTTTTTTAAAGCATTGCTGTATGTTTGCAAAGGCTTAAGGCCAAAGTACTGCACAGAGCACCTCAATTTCATTCTGAAGCAGTAGACCGGTATAAAGAACAGGAGGGAAAGCCAAGACCCTGCATTTTGCTGGGTGTGCTGGCAGAGAACTGTGTTCCCAAAGGAAAATCAATCCCTATGTCCTACCTTTAAAGCCACTTCCACTATGGTCAGTCCAGAGAATTAAAATCTCAGTTAAGATCTGTTCGTACAGCATGCTTTTGTGTCCAAGATGTCCTTGCCCAGCTCATCCTAGGCACCACTCCATATTTACGTAAGCAGTTGGCTGTTACCCGTCATGCCCAAGGGACATGCCCAAGGGACTTGTGCACACACACCTGCAGCAAGGAGACTGTCTCAGACCCAGCCACACTTGACACCAACATTGTCAGCCCTAGCTACGAGCTCCTCAGGGCTAATATTTCAGGCAAGAACAGTTCCTTGGCATGTCTTTCCTCCAGAGAAAAGCACTTCGGGTTGGGTTTCTGTTTCCTTGTTTTCCAAATACTAACACGTCCTCTGCTTAAAGTTGTTGTTACAATCAGGTTGTTCACTGCCCAAATCCCAGTCCTGCAGCTCAGGATTGCTGGGATGAGCCCAGTGGCTGGTGGGTGTCCCTGGAGACGGCAAACCCCACAGGCGCACTCCTGCTCATCCAGGACACGCAGCCCGGGTTCACACGGGCTCATACCACCCGTACAAACAATGTGTTACACTCTGCTGCATTCTTCTCAAGCTTAAACGGATTAAGTTTAAACAGATGTAAGATGCTTTTAGCCATCCAATAATAGAGGCTGTGAGCTCCTTGACAGCAACCACGAGAGCTGCGCCTACTACTTGAAGTCAAATTTCTGGCTCCAGCAGGGGGTCCCCAACTTGCTCTGCTCTGCTGCATCCTTTCCAAACAGCTATAAATCCAGGTTATTGTAAGACACCTAAACCTTTCAAGTAGCAAAGCTGAGCTCTACTCCTCTCTGACAGTCACTCAAGAGCCATAGAGAAACGTGTAAGGCAGATTACCCCAGCTCTTCCCAAACTCACTTTACTCAGGTACCTTAATGAAGGAAGCACCAGAGTAACTTTTGCTGTTAAATTTCTCAGCATACAAAAATGCATGTGGTGTTTCTTATCATCAGAAGTTGCAAAGGCAACAGTTGCCTGACTTAATTGCTCTTTGAAATGGAAGAGGTGACTGGAGAACAGTGTTTACCCTTACCTGTGCTTTAAACTAAGTTGTTATACGAGCAACCAAACACAGCAGCTGAGCTGATGAGCGCTAAGCCCCATAGTGTAGACATGCCACGGGGATCTGTTCATCTGTCACAGATTCATTTCACTGATATTCAATCCAGGCCATGAAGCAGCCTTAAAACTCTCTAAAACCTGCACTTGAGTTCAAACAATCTGGATGGACAGAGGAGTGCGGTCGGTGCAGACACCTCAGTGTTATACAAAACCCTCTTGTGATGCCGCGCTGGGTGTGCACATCACACACATCCCGGGGGAGAGTAGCCACCGGCAGCCTGGGCTGCTCAGACCCAAGCACAGACACCAGGCGACCACAAAGATGGAGGAAACACAACAGGCACTTCGTCCCAAGCCAGAGCATCGAGTCGAGCTTAGACATATATGTGAGAAGGGCAGAGCATGTGACCTCCATGCTATCAAGCCTACTTTAGTGCACAGTTTTAGCAAGCCCAGCACTGCTTTGCTGACAATTTTGGATGACTAACTAGGCACCTTGCTTTGTCTGCAAACAGCTTGCAAAACCCAAAATGTTTCCCCAAACAGCCTTCTTTCAGCATTTCCTAGCTTTTCTATCATGAATCTGAAACATCAGGATGTGTTTAAATATATTTGATTGCATCATATATAAAGTGCAGCAACCAGACCACTTTGCTTTTATATAACCTCAGTGATCCATAGAAAGAGCAACAAGGATTGAGGTGTTTTTGACAAAAATGCATTGGCACTGTTCTATTATGCCACAAGAAATAAAAATAAAAAAAATAATACAACACTTATTCCTAATCTTCCCTGCAAATCCTTGCTTGATTGCCTGTTGTCTGCATGATCCCAAAGGGAACATAAAAGCAGAGCAGTAAAGAGGAACAGAGAGAGAGAGATGCTGGTGGGATGAGAGAGGTTTTGCCAGGTCATCCTTCACTTGTTGTACCATTTGCTGATTTTTCAGTTAACAGCTCTTGCCACTGTCCTAATTCAAGTTTTTAACCTTTTTTATCCCTTTGGCTTTTTCAAGCAGCCATGGATGTTTCATTGCCCGGGCCCAGCCTTGCACCATCAACAACAGAGCCGTGCTGCAACCAGTGGCAGGCTGGAAGGATTTAGGTTTGAGTAGCAAGACCCTGCAGGAGCTTTCCTTTAAGCATTTGTAGTTCTTAAGGTCTCATTCTCCACACTACAGCCATCAGCCAGCTGGGAAGCAGTGCCTGATACTCCCTTCTGCTTTCTCAGCTGTTTTAACTAAGTGGATTAGGAGGATGTAGTGGTGGTTCCTTCCTGGCCCCTATTAAACCCTGACAGAGGAGCATCACAGAGTCCCCACAGCCACATGGCCTCTGGTCTGCCCGTCAGATCTGCTGTCTGCAAACCCTTCTGCAACAGGGAACCAGCAGCACAGACACAGACTGAGAAATGTGGCTGTTTTCTCCCCTTTGATTCATACTGGTCTTTATTTTGCCGCCGGAGACCTGGCAAACTCCATCTCCTGTGTCACAGCTGCCATCTGCAGGTACCCGAGCTCCTCGCTGGGGAACAGCCTCTCCTGGGCATGGAAACGGGGATGCGTCTGGCAGAAAGGCTTTGCCTCCCCTTCCACCTTGCTCACTATGTTTCTATCTCCCATCTGTTCCTCCCTTCCCCCTTCCTGGCCTCTCTGCTTTCTCCATATGCTTGCACTGCTAACATCTATACTCTTCCTCACCTTCACATATGTCTGCTGATGAGATGGAGCTGCAGCCCAAGCTTTCAGCTACCACCAAGCACCAGAAAGAAATGTAATCCCCCATCCTTCCTTTAGCTCTCACCCACCCTCGACGGCATCAAGGAAACTGGCCGCCAGTGCTGACCTCTTTATACTTCATTGGGACACAACTACTTAGCACAAAACCACCAGAAAGGATGAAAATCCCCCCAAATTAGCAGGCAATTCCTTCTTATCCTCCGTGTTTAAAACCCCCCACTCAAGCCCCATCACTAGGGAGCAGCTCTCCCAGTCAGCCAGGAGCAGTGATTGCAAGGGGCATTTCACCAGCAGCCTCAAAACCCTCCAAGACTGTCCCACACCTGAGGCCAAACAGGAGAGGATGCCCAGAAACCCAGCTCTCGCATCCCGCCTGTCCCCGAAACCACTCCCTGAGTAACAATCCATCCCTCCCCCTGTATCAGCGTGTTCAAGTTCCATAGGTCTGTCCTCTAATTGCCTTTCTCAATCAGAGCATTTTTTAAATTATCTACCTACCTTAGGAAGTAAAATGCCTATTTAACAAGGCACACACACCGTGCTACCTTTTATCATCTTGTCAGCAAGCTGAGAGTGAAAACTGCAAAACATGATTCTGTTCGAGGGAAGAGCTCATTGTCACAGCCCAAAATGTATTCAATTACCTTCTCTCCCTGCCGCAAAACCCTACTAATGAAACATGCAGACCCCAAAGGGAAAAGCAGGTCCCTTAGCACATCATGAAAGCAAACAGGCAAATACTGGCCCCATTTCACTCCTAACCATCCTCCTTCCCAATCAGACACATTTTCTGTGTGTTCATTATGCACCGAGCAATCCCCTCCCAAGTGTTAAAGAGCGAGACAGTTACACAAACCTGCAGTGACAAATATTCTCATTTTCTGCCTCCCCACCATACCAGGCACTTCATGACAGCTAGTCTCGTAATAAATAGCTCAGAAACATGGTAGATGGCAATTAAACTCCATTATCTCAGTTTGCGGATGGGAATGCCTTCACTCATCTGCTAGCTTTGAACTGTATTAGAGCAAAGACTTTTGAATTAAGAATTGTCAAAGAATAAGAATTAACATTTTCAAGGGCTTCTTTTTGTCAGATACACCCAAAATATTATGATGACTTGTGTTTTCACTCCCTCTGTCCACTGTCTAAAAAAATGTTGCTTCAGAGGAGGTAACAGAGCTATTTGATATTTGTATCAATATCTATTGTGCAGGTTGGAATTGTCCAGGCTGTCAAAAAATATTTTAACTCTAGGAAACAAAGTTGTCTGATCTTTGATTACCATGAATATTCAACAGAGGCAATGTAAAACCGTGCTCAGCAGTAGCTCTGCTGCTTATACCTTACTCTTTGCATAATTCAAGACTTTCTTGATAGCGAATCAAGGCACTGTGTGGGCACTGAAACAAACCTGATAAAGCTTGTGAGAGCTAGAAAATCATTACCTAATCTAACACAACAGCAGGCAATATTCCTCTTCCTCCTCCATTATCTTAACTACACAAGGTAAGAGTCGTGCTGACACAACTACCAGGCAAGCAGGGTGTCAGAAGAAGTGTGCCCTCCCTACCATGTTCCCCAGAGCATCTCACAGATGAGCACTTCTGCTTACCCATGTGAGGATCCATCAGAGTATAAAAAAGAAACAGGGAAAACGACAAAAGCAGAAAAAGTCCCAAAAATCAGCACAGAAAAGGGAGGCCCACACAATTTCAACACCGCCAGCCGTGTTAACTGCATGCCTTGCCACTGCACTGGACACAAGCACCAAGGGAGTGGAAAAAAAAAGGAAAAGAGATGAAAGAGAAAAAAAAATATGTATCTGTTCCCTTAAGACTTCTTCGCAGTGCACAGCTTTTACCTTTTCTCCAGATTTGAACACATTCAAACAGTCAAATAGCCTCATCCCTGCCAGGAGGCACACACTGCCTGCCTGCTGCATGTCCTTGTCCTGGGGCTCACCAGCAACTTGGTGAGACACGGGGATGCTGAAACGGGTGGATAAAATGAGCAGAAGTGCAAGTGTTGCCATGAAGGTTTGAGTTAAATTTGAATTAAAACTGAAAATGTGCCGTAGTAAAGAGTTAAGAGAAACGTTTTAAAGCATGTCAAGCTGTGCAAATGGGTGCAGTTTTCTTCCATCATCATAACACTTGTGCACCCATATCTGAATCCTCCAGAAGGCTTCGTGGCTCCATGGACACCGCTCACCGAATGCAGGGAAGCCCCACAAGGAAGGGAGCTAACTCCCACCCTCCAAGAGGAAATTTCATGCTTGGATTACCACACAAGCTCATCAAGTCTAGCACAATTAAGTGGCCCTCTCATTACAGCAGCCCTACCAAACACAGGTTTGTCAGAGTGCAGTACTGCTCACCCCCCAGTCCTCACCGTGCAAGTCGCTGCAGCCACAGCTGGCAGGAGAGCACTAGAGACAAGTGGCTTCATACATCCACATCAGGTGAGCCGAGCTGAGCCTGAATTAATACCGAGAGAGCTCTAAATAACACCACTGTACAACGCTATACTATAGCCAGACCCAGCTATGCTGAGTTTTCACCCAGAAACTTCATCTGTCCCTTTGTGAGCGGGAGCAGGGTGCAGCTCAGCCCCGGGTGCTGCTCTCCAGCAATGCCAGGAGCTGCCAGCCAGACCCTGACCCCTGCCCCAACAGCTCACTCACTGCCTGTCCCCAGCGTAGCTGTTATGACAGGTTGATTCCCATTTAATGTTAAAGCCTAGAAGACTATTTGCATAATTAAACATTGATCTGCTCTCCCTCTCCGCATGTGCCTCTCAGTCATGTGAAACACATCAACTCAGCATCTGCCTCAGGACAGAGGTCCTGCAGATACCATGTGGTGCCTGTCCCCTAAGGAAACTGTCCATCTTTAGAAAAACATGCAAAACTTTTAAAACATAAAGTCAAAGTGACAGGCCAGGGGCATTTTCCTTTTTACCAAGGAACAAAGGAAGAGAAACAAAGGGACACGGGGATTAGCCTCCAGGCTGGCACAGAAAAGGGGATATAATTGCCAGGCTTTGCTACTGCAATGCCCATAATCTTCAGCTGTGGGTGTTCAGACAAATCAACATACCCAGAATAAGCAACAAAATAAAAATACCAAGAGATATATTACAGAGCCAGTTTTGAAAATGTATTGTAAGCTACTAACAGCGAGCATCACTGAACCCGCTTTTTTTTGTCAAATGGTATTTCAGAAAGTGCAATGCTCAAGCAATCCAAAGTAGTTTTTTTGTTATTAAGTATTTTTGAGAAACTAGAGAAAACTGCTTGACAAAATGGAAAAGAGACCCTAACACAGATACTGGGCTACCGCTGGTCAGCATGCTGTCCCGCAGCTCGCTGTCCTTCCTCAGCTAAACCTCAGCAGGAACATCAGGGGCGAGCAGTTCCGTCCCCAGGAAAAGCAAAACAAGCCGTGGTCTGGGAAGATAGACTCATGGAAATGTAACTGGTCACAGATGAGAGTCTGCAAAATCCCAAGATGAGACTATATAGGCTTTGCAGAGCCAGGGACGTGACAGAAGTTGATTCATCTAAAGGAGAATTGGCCTTAGTTTTTCCTCTGGGAAAGAAATGACACCAGTGAAATTAGAGCAGTTCCAGGTGCTCCTGTTAAAAGGGAAGAAGCAATTACAGCCCACCACATCTGGTGTGGGGAGATATTCTAAAAGTAATATTAAGGTTAAAAATCTATATGATAGTTCTGTTGCCCAGGCAGAATTTTTGCTTTTGCACTGTGTTACTGAAGTAATTCAGATGGGGACACACATGCCACACATGCACAGGATCTATGGTGAGGGGACTCTGCATTTGATGGAGGGAAATTAATAAAATCTCTCTCATAAATATGGATGGTCAACGGAGACAAAACCAAGCAAATCTCTGTAAGCAAATCAGGTGACGCAAAAATACCTCAGGGGATCACTCGTGGCAATGCTGGCATCTGGACAAATTTTTCCATTCAGAAAGAAAGACATCCCAAAGCTGACAAAATTTGCAAATAACCATCCTCAGAGGGGTGTTGCTACCCCACTGCGGCAGCACCTGCCCTCGGCCCCACTGAAAAGCAGCAGCGGTTCCTCCAGCTGCCCGAATTGCCCGAGTTTCACACTCACCCGCGGGCAAAGGATATCACCTGTGGAGCACAAGCTGCCCCAAACTGGGACCAAAGGGTCCCCCAGCTGCTTTCCTTATGCTTTGCAGAATCCTGTGATGGGAAGAGGATTTCTCCTCATGCCAGGAAAGAGCCAGGGCAGGCACCAAGCAGGACAGGAATGTGGGTAACTTCAACAGGCAATGCCAGCAATGCCACTTCAGAGAAATTTCTTCAGTGGACGAGACGTAATGTGGAAATACACAATTTCTCTATGTAAACGACACAAAAGCATCCTACAAACTGCATGAAAATACCCGAGTGCTACAATTAACTGCTTGCGTGGGAGGCAACCGGTAGATAAATAGCCAATATAAATATTTTGAGTTCCAATTTCTATCTTGTGCTACCATAAATTGTATTCACATTCAAATAATAAACTTGTGTTTAAGCTAATCAGGGTTTAACAGCTGAGACACAATTGAAAAATATCAGGAGACTCACTTTTTCTGCTACCACTGATGATTCTATATTTTCAAAAAATTGTAACCGGAGAATTGCAAACTTTTTCCCCCTAGCTATCACAAAAGAAACTTGCATTGGTGGTTTGTTTTTTTTATTAAGTCACTTTATCTGAAATTTTTACTGGGACCTATCAGAATATCTTTTGTCTGCATCAAGACTTTGACTTTCCTTATATGAATATATACCAAGACCGTGGCGAGTAGTCAAGTATTTTATTCTGCCTAACATTTGTAAAACTTGTTTTGGTCCCTTCCTTAAAGGTCAGCAAGCATCACACCTCATCTGACTTGTAATTACTCTAGTAAACATGGCTGAATAAATAAATGCCAACACATTTAAGTATATAATATTAAATGCACTGCTTTCTGTTTTTAATGTACTAGATAACAAGAAAAGCAGAACTGTAGCACTTTTCTAGTGCTGATTTATAAGTCAAGATGAAATAGAGGTTTTCTGTTTTTCAACCAGCTGGAAAGGTCCTTTTTCCTCATGGAAACACACAGATTATTCCTCCCTGCTCTTCTTCAGGAGCTGCAGGAGGACAGAATAAAATAGCTGTTGTGCAGGAGCAAGGAAATAACCTGAGGTGCAACAGGTCGGTTCATAACGTAATGTACCTCGCATCTCAGCTTCAAGGGCCCACTTGAATTTTGGCAGCCATCTGTTATATTGATCAGATTACCTGGTGACAGTAAAATTCAAAGGATGCATATTTCAGAAGCTTCCATGGATGGAGAAAGCCAGGCAAGGCGGTGACTAACCGCATCACATCCAGTGTCACGTGCTGCCAGAGAGCACCGCCTTGCCCAAGGACAGGGTCACCTCCTCCTAGGGCGAAACAGCAATAAAGCCATACATTTACTTTAATGAGTTAAATAAACCCAGGAGGAACAGAAGGGCACATGTGCAGAGAGCAGGATGAGGCTGCGGGCGTTTTCCCCAGCACCAGTGTGGCGCTGGGCAGGAGGCGAGAGCCAGCACCAAACCGAAGGCAGAGCTGCGGGGTGCTCCAGTTTGGAGGCTGCCAGCACAAAAAGCCCCAAGCTGGCTTCTGCTTATGGGAAAAGCAGCCCCTGGCGAGCCCCTCGGTGGCTTCCCTCCTCACCCCGCTCAGACACCACCCTCCTGCTGAGTGAGCTGCTGCAGCACCTCTGCCAGCCTGGGTTCAAGAGTCACATCTTGGCTTCTCCACGTTCAGCCCATGCCCAGTCTGCTCGTCCCACATCACCCCCGAAAGCCCTTCCCCTGAAACTTCCTACAGGGCCAGACCGCTAAAGCCCAGCCAACAGCGGCTGCAGTGTTGCCTTTCTCATCCAAGCTTCTGTGTGCTATTTTCCCAGCAGGAGGGCAGTGGGATATAATTTCCATACTTAAAAAAAAGTATCAGGCAAAAAGCAGACAAACCTAACTTCTGTAATGCTTCTTCGCTATCTGTGTCTGTAATCAAAATATAATTTTTCAGTAGCATTTGCATTTCTCCTGTGAGAATGGAGCATAAAAGCAATCCAAAGCCCTAACAATAGGAACCACAGGTTTCTCTGTAAAAACAAATAGCTCTCATCCCACTAAACCCCACAGCTACTGCAAATCACTTGATACAATATTTAATACAAATACCAGACTCCAGTCCCTGACTGAGTCAGGATAAAGAGCCTATTTAAAAAAATAACCACCATATATATCGCCCCACACATCAATATTAAGTGAAATGAAATAACAAAAGAAAATCATAATTTCCCAACTACAACTCTTATCAGAGCCCAGCCTAAGAAAATTGTCAGCCAGTATTTGACTAATACTCACATTAATTTTATTGAGCCCGCTGAAGACTGCTGCGAGACTGTTAATAAACCCCACCACTGCCACATGCCAGGATAGAAATAGCTAAATCAGATCAAGACTGGTACATTGTAAGAAATTAAAATCTCCTGTCAATCTAGGAAAGAACACAGTACTTTTTGCCCGTGAATACATCACACGCACACAAAGCAGTCACAGTAAGACCAGAGGCATGTTAAATTCAACTTTAAACATCCGCTTTCTGGGCTGCTCTTGGCTCAGCACAGATGCAGACACCCCGATGGGCTGTAAGAGAGGGACAAACTACAGTGAAGGCTAACAGAGTTTGCCACCAGCCCTCAACATCTGCCAACACACCTATACAGGCTATGAAGCCACCCTAAGTGAGGTTCAGAGATTCCTAGATCACTTTCAGAAAGAAAATTGCAGCTCCCGAGGGAGCCTCTGGAAAGCTCCAGCCAACCTGCTGGGGCTGCACGGGTCCTGCTCGCCGGGGCTGAGCCCGGGGGCTGCCGAGGAGCAAACCCTGACCTGTTGCGTGTCTCAGCCGCCTCTCATCACCTGCAGCACCAGCTGTGGTGGCATTTCAGATGGCAATGGCACCTCTCCCATTCCTCCCCTTTTCCAGCCGAGTTGCACACTTTGGGATCGTTCATAAATACAGACACACTTTGCATTAGTTCACCGTATGCAAGAAGTTTTGCCAAGAGGCTGCATGTTAGCAGCATGTCTCTGTGCATGTTGACGAGGATTCTCCACCAAGAGCTTGGTCATAAGGGAAGAACACATTAACCTGTGCTCCAAAGCTGGAATTGCACAATTTCTTATACCATTTCCAAACCTGACGCATATCAGTCCCCCATTAAGCATCATTAAACCACATTTACATAGTCTCTATTCAGCTACGTCTGCACTACACCTAACCCATAGTTTGTTGTAAGTATGCACATGCCAAATGTGATATTTACACATTATTTAAGTTTTTACATATCCCTAAGAGCTGAACAAATTAATACTTTGATTAACTTAGCCATTTGCTCATATGCGATTATTTTCTAAAATTAATGCATTATTTAAATTTATTCAATAAAATAGCTTCTGGGGTGTTTCTTCTCTGGGTTGATTATAAGCTCTGAAGATCAAACACTCATAATTTGAGCTGTGTGGCTTTGATTATAATTGTTAAGGTAAATCACAGGGCGCTCCAGCTCTCCCTGGATTGGACAAGCACAGGCACGCTCCCGCACACAATCCAAATTTGGCACTCAGGGCAGGCAAGGCAACCTTCACATTTGCTCTCATCAGACGTTCAGCCAAATAAATTCAGACAAATGTTTGTGATAAGGGAATAGGAAGGGTCCACGAGTGCAGCTCGAGCTAATTCTCTTTAAACTATGATTGAATACGTGCACAGAACACCCCTCTCCCTCCTGAGCCCCCTCCCCGGGATCCTCCCGAACACCAGCATACTGACAGTAGAACCCTAGATGTGCAGCCTGAGATTTCCCATTACTCAGGAACAGTTACTAAAATGCACCTTGTTCTTTGTTTAATTTATAATATGTTCTCTCTTCTACATGCCCTAAATAATTGCTTTTTAATAGGTAATGCAGTTCTACACCATACTGCATGTTAGTATTCCCCATCGGGAGGCTGGGACGTGCTCTCTGACAGCGCTGGCTCCTGTACAGAGATTCACTGATGCTCCTGCTCTGACCAGGAGCAAGTGTGCAGATACATGGCTTGTAATCAGCACTTGGTGCCAAGGAAGAAGCACAAAGGGGAAAACAACATCAGAGTGCTTCGTGCCAGAGAAGGCTTTTAAAACATGGATGAGTCCTTCACAGTCCAAACTATCTGTTGTCTTGCAAGTGTACATCTGAAAAGCTACCAACAAAAGCAATTAGCTCTACAGAAGTATTTAATTCCCAACAATACATTTAAGTACTTCACTACTGCTTTTTAATTGGAAAACATGCTACCACGAACATTTACTGCAGATTTTGAACTGACCCTGCCAGTATCAGAATGAGTCGCTCTGGGATTTTCACTTACCATGGTACAACTTTATCGGTAACAACAATTTGTACCGATTTAGAAACCAATTCTTCTGTACTCAGCCTCACCTCAGAGCTTAGAAACAGCTTCCTTAGGTGTTTTGGAAAGTTTTACCAGCTTAATCATCATCCAAGGCAGTGTAACTTAAAAAATGAACACACACACACACACACTCCCCCACTGGCTGATCCCAGCATCACACAGCACATAGACATGCATCTCTTTACGCAATGAGGTGTCTGAACCACACAAATTCACCTTTATTACAGCACATTGTCTCTCTCAAGTTCCCCATGGCATGCAGTAAACATAAGTACATTCTTTATTCTGACTGAGCCAGACAAATGAATGTGTGCATCCTCAATGAAAAAGCACTAGATGACAAAAAACTCCTAAACCAAAAAATACACAGAGCACGGGGGACAACAGTCTGTTCATTATTTCTTTGTTAATCCTTGAATTAAGGTCTTCTCAGTGACTAGAAACCAAACTGAGATTGATAAAATATCCTGTATTTAAGTTCAGTCAGATCTGTTCAAGGTTTTTCTGTGTAACACACAGGATTTCTAAGTCCTACAGTAATTCATCTGCTTCTTAAATTCAGATAGACGTGATTTTGGTTGTGGCAAATGTAAATAATATCCCACCTAAGTTACTTACCCAGTTGGAACAGATTAAATAAAAGTAGAATTCAAGTAGCATTTATAGAGCAGTGCCAGTGCTGCAAAACAACCACCAGAAACCCACCCTGGGGGAAAGCAGTGCAGGGCATCCCAAAGGGCCTGGGAAGTGCCATTATAGTTATTGAAAAAGGAGCTGACAAGTCCTTCAAAATATGGAGTGCTGGCTTTAAGAGAAGGCTTCTTGCAGAGATTCAAATTTTTGCCATATGCCAAGCTACTGTGGAGAAAGGAAATTTAATTCATTTTTTTTTCTGTAAAACTTAGCCCCTACTGCCACCTGCAGTTCCCATAAAACGCACTCTCTGATGAAGCGTTTCCATTTCCAAGCAGAAGCTGCTGAACACCCCTGGGTACAAAACTGGGGTGCCAACTCAGACCAGGCAACAGTATGGATCATCCCTTCCACAATTAATATTTAACTGCTTTCTGCTTGTTGTGTGAGAGCAGGCCACATCCTGCTCTCACTCACACTCCCCCCACTCCCCAAAAACCTGTGAAAATGCCACCAAACTCAGCAGGGATGCAGAGACCTGCCAGGTTAAAGCTCTGACCTTGCCTGTTTGCTGTCCCTTGGGTAAGTGAATTGTGCATATTCAAATATGCAAATCCTGATGGCAAACAGCATCTGTGCACTTCTCGATTTCTTTTTCTGGCCTTACCAGTCTGGCACAAATTTTGGCAGGCCGTTGTCTCTTCTGCTGCACCCCTGGGAGCCACACCGTGTTCCTTGCAGCTCTCCCCTGCCAGAGTCAACACAAGGCTGGCCCAAAACCACCTGTTGTAAATAAGTAAGTAAAATTTAAAAAAAGCAAAAATACTTTTTAAAAAATCACTAATGTATAGGTGATTCAGTCATCGCTTCAGGAGAGATAATTTAATATCTAAGTGTGTATATAGGCTTCTGTATGGTACAATTTGCATTCTAATTCCTGCCACAGCTGGAGAACAGCGTCTCGGTGGGCAGCTCCCTCTGACCGTAGGCATGCTGGAGAGGACAGGAGGTCCCAGCAGCAGTCAGTATCAGAACCTCTTCTTCTAAATCCCGCCACAGTTACGTTTTAGAGGTCATTTAAGTACTTCTCTGTGGCAAGTTGACCATGGCCGACTGCCAGATGCCGGCCCAGCTGCTCTCTCACTCTCCCTCCTCAGCAAGGCAGGGGAGAAAACAGTGAAAAAGCTCGTGGGTCAAGATACAAAGATACAGACAAGGAGATCCCTTACTGACTACTGTCACAGGTGACACAGATTCAACTTGGGAAAAATTAATTTAATTTCTTACCAGTTAAACTAGGTTTGGATGGTGAGAAGCAAAGACTCGCCTGGCCCAGGGCAGCCCCGGCCTCTCCGCACTGAGGGCCCTCAGCCCCATGGCCATCCCTGGGCACCCCACACATTCCCAAAGGCAAAAATAGGGAGTAAAGTACACGCATACAGTCTCCAGATGCTCTTTTGGGCATGGGATCGCACATCTTGTTATTTTAGGACTAATAATGAAGCAGCATTGCTTGTGTGCAGAGGTGGCACAATCCACTCTCAGACACGGAGAGCAAAACCACCCTCTGGCTTGGTGCAGAAGAGGACTGGGCCAAACTGCCATGCACCCAACTCCTGCTCACCTTCACCAGCTGCTACAGGCAGCTGCCCTTATTTTATTTTTTTTATCATCTCTCCTCTCTCTGCATGGACAAATCTGGCAACAATCACAACTGAACAAAACCTGTCTCAAGGTTTTGTTCATTAACCTCATACTCGAAGCGTAGAGCAAGGCTTCACAAACCCACTCGTGTAAAAACACCCATTTTATGGCAATTTACTTGGTGTTCTCCTGTAATTTTCTTTCCACTTTTACTTAGCTCTTTCCTCAGTCGTTAAGTGGCTTCAGTGCAGTTTCTTCAAGGTTTTCATGGATTTTATTGCACTTTCTCCCACCCTCAGTTTTAGCAGGCTTTGGGCAAGCCTAACTTTGTGCTTGCTTCACCACTAAGCTGGTCCCAGAAACGTGAAGGCAAAAATCTCACCTGGAAGGCTGCAGCAAGCACCAGCATCTGCACCTCACCACCAAAGCTCAGAGAACAAAGAGGCAGCTTCCCCGGGAGCAGGGAGCAAAGGGGATGGCATGCTGTAAATGAACAAGATTAAAAACACTAATCCAGTTTCACACACAAAGGCATCTGCAAGTTATCACCATACACCACCCATCAGGCAAAGCCACAAACCAGGAGCAGGCAGAAACCAGAGCGAAGCAAGAGCAGGGATTTCATTTTGAAAGCAGTAAAAATGAAGCCCAAAGATCAAGCCTGTGTCAACAGGAGTCTCTTCAAAAGACACATTTTGAGACCTCTTTTTTTTTTTTTTTTACCCACCCCATCACACAGTCATTTCATGGTTTCATTGTGTATAATGCAATTATGGTATAGTGGAAAGCAGAGACCAAAACCACTAGGGAGATTTATTACAAGCCTAAATAACTGCAGCCAGGTTGGGGAGGTGGCAGCCGTGTCCCCTGGGGAGCAGAGGTGAGGCACCACTGTCAGCACAGCCGGGCTGCCACCCCGACGGGACAGGACCAGCAGCAGTGGCTGACCAGGCAGGAAGATCCCCTCTACCCGGAGCAGGAAATGTATTCCAGGCTGGATAAACCATCTTCCTGGATGGATTTTAACAATTCATGCAGAAAAACGCAGCTGTCTGTGGGATTTTTAGCACAGAAAACCCCTCTGAATGAAAACCATTTAAACCTGTTACCATACACACACCAATATATGTGTGTTAACATAAATAGAGAACCTAAATATTGCTAACATCTACAGCTAATAAACTACCTAAATGGATATAAACATCCTCGCATCTCAGTGGGGTACTGTAAAGGGTCACGGCTCACACTCAGGCCGAGGGCCCACCAGAGATGGAGCCTCCATCCATACTACTGCCAGAGAAGCAGAAATCACCAGGCTCCTTTTTCAAAGCCAGCCAAATTTCCCCATGGCTGTCCCAAAACCAGAGGCCACCCTTCTTCTCCCTGCCTAGTCCTGCTTTGATGTGGTCAGAGGTGAGGTACCGCACCAGGGGTGGTCTGAAGGACTTGTACATCCCTTTCCATTTTTCACCAGCAAAGTTTCAGTGATAGATGACTTAAATCATAGGGATTTGTTTTGGTTTTCCTTGCAGTTCCATTAAAAGTCGACACATGTTAATGCTCCTCAACAAAGCCTCCAAATTATAGACCTGTATTAATAAGCACAAGAGAAAAGCCATCTTTCTGCCTTTTTGCTGTTCCTTCCCCAAACTTGTTCAAATTACCTTAAGTTGTTATGTAACAAATGCAAGAGGAAGACACTATCACCACTCAGCACTAGCCTCCTGAAGCATAAACACATTAGCTAATGGGCTGTTTGCAAGCTGCAACGGTCAATTAAATACACAGAAAACATCATCTGAGTGACAATACAGCATCCCATCTTAATCCCATCAAGGCACAGGCAAACAAGCTCATCATAGTTTGTTTCCAGCCCTGCCACCCTCTTAAAGCCCAAAAAGCCAGGTGAATTTTTCCCCAGACCCTCTAAACTGAAAAGCTAACATTGTTTAGGGCACAAATAGATTGATTAACTTTCAAGAGCACTTAAGAAAGACCAGGCACTTAGTCAATATTATTTTGCTCTTTTAGCCTTCTTGTCAGAGAAGCATAAAACTGCCTAAAAGGCACAGTATAAAATTTTCTTTTCATCCTCTTTTATTTCATCGTAATTTGCTCCTCATGAAAAGACAGAGGGGGAAAAAAAAAAAACCAACACTTTTTAATGCCATTTCCAGACTCTCACGGCTAGTACAGCAACAAGCATGGGGCTACCAGGAGCCCTAATGGGCAACATAATGGTTGAGGAGCACATCAGCAGGTGCCAGAGAAGCCCTGTGCTTTGTGCCAAGCATTCTCCCACGGGCACCACTGCAGATGCTGCTGGTGTCACAGGCACCCACCCACCCGTCCGTCCTGCACCCAGGCTGACAAAGCCCACGGGCACTAACCCGAGCTCATCTCGGGTCCCTCGGGAGCCTGGAGGACAGACAGACCTTTGGGAACAGGCTGTAGGGAAATCTGAGCATGTGGCTGCCCGCAGGGCTGTTTTGTTTGGGTTTTTGGGGGGGAGGATGGGATGGGATGTTGTTTAGGGTTTTTTGCTAACAATAAAATAAAGTTTCCAGGGGAGCACTAACCATTCTCTCCCCATTTCCTCCGGCAACAGCACAAATCAAAGATTAAAATAGCCCTTATTACAAGCACAGTGCAGTTCACAGCTTTCCTAACAGAAGTATTATCCATAATTAAATGGCACCTGTGTCCTGATGGACAGGGATTAAACGTAAAGGGCTACTGCAGAGACTCTGTACATGACACAGCTACCAGGCATTAACCAAAAGGACAGTAACAGACAGTATGCACCACAGTTGTTTAATTCAGCGATTTCAGTTTGTTTTCGAGTACTGGCTTCAAATCTGTCCACTGATAAACACTAGATGTCAAGGGGATGAGACTTCTCCCCCTGCCCTGCCTCCGAGTCTGGCTGATAACCATCAGTCAGTGCTGTGCACTTCCCACACCCACTTCTCTTCTCCATCTCCCAGCTCCAGCAAACTCACCAGAGGAGCCAGGGCTGACAGGAGAGCCCCAAAACCCCTTCCCAGATCCTCCCAGTCAGCCAGGACACACCCTGAACCCTCACCAAACACCTCTGAAGCAGGTGCTAAGGGTGACCCAGCAACCTGAAGCACCTGACGACCACTGATCCTACGGTATCAAAAAACTGCTTCTGCTTTATAGCAGAATATCTAGTGAAGAACTACCAGCTTCTACCAATTCACACAAGAGTTACACTGCTCAGCTGCAAATTCTGAACACATTCCATCTTCCCCTCCCTCACCGAGCCTTTTTAGTGGTCCTTAACTGATCTGGTAATTCAGTATCTTGCTACAACTTTTCCACAGAAGATTTCTGGTTTAAAAACACAGCAAGCTGTCAATACCTGTATATTAACATATAAGCATAAGGTACTCTTAAAGGAAGCAATTTTTAAAAATCACATATATCTTGCACGATGCATACCATAAACCCACTATAAGTGTAATAATATATAATTAGTTGTGTGTTTGTAAACCCAACAGTTTAATAATGTTTAATTAACCACATTCTAATTGGACTGTTTAATAGTTAAATGTTGTCTTGCTAAACTGATAAACACCTGGAACACTCAATTAGTTCCACCACCAATAAATTAACTTTAACTAAAATCTGTCATTAGTAATTATTTTCTTTCCTTCCTGGTAGATCACTAGGATTAAAGATAATAAATAGCCAAATCCAATTCATAGCAATTTGTTGAGACGGTGAGTGCAGGAGCCCTCCTGCTGCCAATTTTACTTTTCCGTGATAAATCCTTCAACAGAGATGACTAACTGCTGCATAGGTAATGGTTTTTCCTTACGTTTTCATTCCCAAAACTTACTTTTACCTGTGTTGGGTTTTCTTTTGGTGGTTGTTTTGGGGTTTTTTTGGGGGGGGGGGTGGTGGGGGGTGGTGGTGGTGTTGATTAGTGGATTTTTTTAGGAACTACCAGGTCAAATGTTAGAAGTTACCTTCAGCTGAGGAGCAGGGAGAAATATTCTGAGTCAAATTCAGCCAAATATTCTGAGACAGAGGAGCTGCTTGTTAGAAGATTTGTTTGAGCTGGATCTGTACCTACTTGTACCAAGAAGGCCCCTGAGACAGCGCAGTACAGAGCATGTTCACACATCACTCCAGCAAGAATATTTCCATTTCTACACTCAAAGGATGCTACAACACTTGGGACAAACTCTTCTAACTGCAGCAGAAGTAACTCTCTGGAGCTAAATACTAAGATACTGCTCAGTAAAAGCACAATCCCCAGGAAAGTTTGGGAGCTGGGCAGAGCAAAGCAAACCAGCAATGATGCCTGGTCAGGCAGCTCTGAGTGGGACAGTGAGAGGTGGAGCTGGTTTCCAACTCTACATCCAACCACCTGGGTCACCATACCCATGGGGGAAGCAGTCAGAAAAGATAGCAGCAATAAAAACACCCCTCAAACCCCATCAAAGCAGCTTGGGAATTCAACACTGAAGAGCCCCCTCTCTAGTTAAAGGGAAGGGTTGTGCAGTAATTTTCTCAGACATAGCCAGGGACACGTTCCTGCCAGTCAGAGTGGTCACTCTGACCCCTCTCAGAGGCTCTGGCTGCTGGTTTATAGGTCTTCACACAAGTGAAACTGGGCTCATGCTGAGGGAATTGCTTTATGCAAGCACCGTGAGCCGTTTGCTTACCCATTTCAAGGCACACAGACAGATATAAAAATGAGAGGCCCTAGAAAAGTGTCCATTCACAGAAATAACTGGAACATTTTCAAAAGAAGAGAAGCCAGACAATACAAAAATATAGAGCATTAAACCGCAGGGTGTATCTTCAGGTCAAGCATCCCTATTCGCTGTCATTATTCCCGATCATTGGTATCTCTGGTGGAACAGAGAGGCAGCAAATCTAAAATGATAAAAAGGAACAAACATAATGCATTAACAGACAGCTGAACTGTCATATCATAGCCTTGAAATCAAGAGATCAGGATGCCTTAAAAAAAGGATTAGACATTTGTATGAGCAAAAGCCTGCACTATCATAAGGATTTAATAACGGTTTGAAAAAGATGAAACACCTCCAGAGCAGCAGCAGAAACCCAGTGAAGGGAGCTGGGTGTAATATTGCTGCTGCCAGGCTTCTTGCAGCAATGTTCAGAGCCAGCTGTCACCGAGTATTGCCACCAACATTCGTAAACCTGACCAACCATGAGATACGAGGTGGTGAAAAGAAACAGCAATTTCTTTCAAACTGGACACATTTGAATTAAGTCCATTTCACGTACAGAGATTCTGGTTTCCTCATGCATACCAGCAATATACTGCAGTCTTTTCCTTTGCACACTGGTGCAGAGAATGGAGATAAGAATTCAGTCAGGCCCTGCATCACTGTGGATGGGATAGTAGGGAAAAAAATGCAAAGCAGAAAATTATGTGAGTGAGGCTATGACAAACAAGTAATGAGGTGCTGCAGATGCAGAATCTCTTGGAGAAAAAGTTAAAAATACATGTAATCACCAGTTTCTCTTGGAGCCTTTCATGACAAGGACACTTAAATACAGCCAACTCAACGCTGGCTGTACAGCTACCTAGCAGACAGAAACTCAGTATAGAAATTATAAGCCCAAGTGACTGGGACGAGCGCTGCTTAACATCTTTGTGAGTGACATGGACAGTGGGATTGAGTGCAACGGTGTGGTGAGGTCGACAGGCTGGAGTTCCTACAGTTTGGACCACTGTAGGAACCCACGCTGTCTAACCAGAACAGGCAGAGCCATACTGTGTTTCCATAAGCTATCAAAATTGCTGCAACATGTTTGTTTTCTGGTTTATTCATCCCAATACCAGCTTGTTTCCTAAACCAGAAGACTACTCAGGGGAGCAGGAGTGTATCTAGTATAGAAAGTACTGTAACTATCTAATATCAAGTTAAAAAGGAGCCTGGCATAATTCAGGATCATGTCACACGTATGCAGGAGTTGGTAACAGTTTGATTCCCAAATCACCTCTGCTACTTTTCAGCCAAGTTCCCTTTCCCTTGCAAACATCTCCAGCCACTGCGGTCTGCCGCTCTCCTCAGGTGGGCACAAACAGAATGCTACAGCCCACACATTTCTTCACAGATTTGGAAATACTGGTACAAAGAAATTCTGCTACTACAATAAAAGATCATCCCAGATTTACATTTAGTTTGCCTGTAGCTGTACATCTGTCCACTGTTTTCACAAATTTAACTCTAATGGAAGGATTGCATCTATCAGAAATCACCTCTAGGAAATTTTAGATCTTCTGTAGCAAGTGATACACAAAAGATGACCTTTCCAATGAACTGCTGAAACTCATTGCATGGAAAAAATAAGATCTCTTGCATGCTGTAATACACGATAGTTATTTGCCTGGAGCAAACTAAAAACTGAATGGCAGAGCCAGCTGGTTACAGATGGTAGTGTGAAAAGTTCACCTCCTCCTTTCTCTACTGCTTAGCTGCAAGAGTATTAGTCAACAAAGCAAAGGATTATTTGTACTTCACTCTGCTCAGATTAAAAAGGATAAATTCTAAAAATGAATCCATAGCCTTCACTTCAAGCAATAACATACAGTGCTCCAACAAAGGAGGAAACAGCTTTGATGAAACATCAAATGGGATAATGAAAAAGATAACTGAGATAAGCTTGACATGAATATTGGGCAAAGCATACTTTCCAGAAAAAGGAACTTAAGCCCTGCCTTTATACCTGACCTGATTTTTAACATGGTGTGTGGGTGTATCTCACTGGCTGATGACAAAACAAAGCAGAGAATGTTTGCCAGCCAGGAAAACGTAGATTCCGCCAAACTCCCATTGCTTCTCCATGCTGAGTCCATCACCAGGAGGGCCATGGAAGGACAAAATGTGAAACAAAATAAAAAAATATAGCATGAACTGGAGAAGTAATGGAAAAATACTTTTGAATATTTACACTTGATATTCTTCCTCTGACAAGGGGAAAACTGGGGCTTATACAAATTTAATGAAGAATTAAAGAATAACTATTGCTAAGTGACGGGGAAATTGCATTAAATCATAGCATAAATAAATTTTCAAGCTTTGCCTCTGCTCAGCACTCTTAGCACCTAAACCAGAAAAAAATCCCAGTGCTCCTTAGGGAAAAACACCGTAAGATTAAAGGTGAAACACAGAAAGGAGTGAAAAAGCTGAAATCAGTCCAGACTTCCGGACAACCTGTGAGTGTATCACAGATGTATATTAATGACAGTGCAAAGCAACCAACTCATCTTTCTTTGCTTTTAAACCTTAATATTTGCAGCTGAAAATGTAAAATCCAGAAAGCAGCAGCATTTTCTCGAGTTCTGAAGTAAAAAAAAAACAAAAACAAAAAAACCCCAAACTTCAAATCAGTTTAAAAACAGGTAAGTTGTGAAATGGCCTTTATTTCTATGTGCTAAAGCACTGAAGACATTGTTCTAACAGAAACAGATGAACAGTGCAGATGCAACATTATAATCGAATTTCCACACACAAATGAAGCACAGGGGAAGAGCTAGAAGTGATACTTAACCGTGGCGATTGTGACCTAGTGTGTGTAATTAAGCCACTTAAATTAACTCAGCTCCCTTTGTTCTTTACACAGAGAAACGGAAAACAATAGTTAAAGAGTCCCACATCGAGTAAAGAATTTATTAGGGCATTCCTCCCCCAAAACTGCTTTGTCTTCATTAAAAATAATGGGAAGAGTTGCTCTTAAGTGAAGCATTTCTAATTCTACAAAGTCAAAAGCTCTAAGGGAAGACATCTACCCCAAAAAAACAGTTATTTGACCAAAAATGCTGCCTTTTCTGATTTGCCATGACATATTCAGTAACGAATGACACAGTTGCTTTCTTAACTTTAGGACCTTGTAAGATGTAACACACTGATTACATTAGTCCAACTGAAAATACTTCTAATAAAGCTGCAGATAATTTCCTTACTTCTAAACATGTAACTGGAAAAAGACTTTTTTTCCAAATCACATCTTTTTCTCCAGCAACAGCAAAATGCAGCAAGGATGTATAAACTCAAACAAGGTGTTAAATTGAATTGAAAAAGTAAGAAGCAAAAATGGAAGTCAATGTTTCCATCCACATTCTATTTTGGGTCTTGGAGATGAAGTACCAAACCAGCTTCCACACTGGCCTACGCTCACAGAGCGAGCCAGGGCTGCTGAAAAGATCATTAACTTCTTTTTGGGACACATGGCCTTCTGGTCATCAATCCACAAAATTCACAGAAGCCACCCCAGGCAAAGAATTTATTAATTCCAGGGCAAATAAAGCAGAAATAAGACACGTTCAAAATGTAAATAATCTTTGTTTCCCGTTTTCCACATAATGTGGAATAAAAGGCAGAGGAAAAATGCACTGATGCAGCCTGACAGCTATGACAGGAGGAAGAAACAGACTCCCAGCACATAACGGTACCTTTAAAATCCTCCTGTTCCAAATCTCATCTCTGCTTTGGGATTAAAACTTTATATCATTCTATTTCGCATTAAATTTTATTTCTTATAATAAAAAAAAAAAATTGAAGTCAACAGTAACAAAACTTGGTCTTTACCATATCCCTGCTGACCCAATTATCCTTTGAAGAGGTATAATCCATCACTATGGTTATAAATGTTAACGCAATGGAAGACATTAATATTATTCAGGAAAAAAAAATTCAAACAATTCTAATCCTCATGAAAGCAAAACATTAGAAAAATGGTGAATGAATAAATGATCAGAAGATAAAAGTTTGCAGCATATTCTATAGGCTGTTTGACATCAAGCTTCAGCCCCGGAGGTTAAGTACACACACGCACAATCCACCCATACGTCAGCACTCTCTAAATGTTCTGACTGCCAGTTGATTTTCACCTCCCGGGAACCCCAGCAGGCTATCCGAGGCACACACAGACACAGCACAGACTGCAGTGAGGCATCCAGGCAGAGCCACCCGCGTGTGCTTCTGCGTGCACAAGTGCACCCACACTGGCATGGGTGAGTGTTCATTTGCAGAACTATTAGTTAAGTATGGAACTTGCTCAAAATACAGAGGCCTTGGAGTAACCTTTTTCCTATCAGATGCATTAGATAAAGGACCAAAATCGAAATCGCACAAGTATTCTTCAAAAAGCGTGGGTAAACAGCCTGGAAAAAGCAGCACTCATAATACAGACGTTAAGTGATTTTCTTTTTAATAACAAAATTGTGTTGGCCATCAGAAAACTGTAACATTTGTGATGTATCTCTTCCAACATAAATATATTAACTGTTAACCAAACACACATATCGCCCCTCACAAGAACAATTTCCAATTCGTGTGGAAATGTACCGGATTATATACTATTACATACATTATACAACAGATGACTGGTGTTCAGTAATTTCTAGTTCCGCGTGTACAGCTAGAACTTAATAACCTTTGTCTAAAAGGTTACATTTAAAGGAGAGGATGAGTATCTCCTAAAGGCCTGACATCATTTTTCCAATACAATATTATTTTTATGTATCTGTTCACGTACAACTGTATTCAGAAATTACTTACTCCCACAATAGAACCCATTTATTCTCCTTTCAGATCTCCTGTTCAGGTTTCTTATGCTAGACATAATAAGGCCAACAACTCAAAAAAATCTTTGGTCTCTTCACACTGTGAGGTATACCATAATTTAGAGGCAAAAAACCCTCCAGAGAAAACTAGCATATACAGGATGCTGTTACTTTTCACAATTACAGCCTGCCTGAATATATAGAGCCATCTAAATTTTAAATTATATACATCACTTCAATTACAACATTACAGCTTAATCTGAAGCTAGCAATTACATTTTGTAAAATAAATTAATACTTCACTTTAAGAAGTCACAGAGAAGTCCAAACATCCAAAGTACACTCTTGTTAAGTCATTAAGGCAGAGATTTGTCACCTCTTTTCTCACAAGCTTTGATCAACTTCTTCCACCTTCTCAATCTGCCTCCACATAAAACTGTTCAACATGCTACAAACAGCGTTATACATGAGTCCTCCAACATTTCCTGTGAAATATATACAGCAAGAATCTGCCCTTCAATTGTTATTGCACCTTCTCAGTGAGTCTTCAATTTCCACCACAGACAGGCCTTCTGAAACGTGTTTTCTTCTAACTGTTAAAAGGAAGAAAAGTAATTATCAAAAAAGTTTACATGTGTTATTTTTCTTGTCCTATTTTATAGGCTAATGAATTTTGGTTTTCACATTTAATATTGACTTTTTTTAAACATCAGAAGTGAAATTATAGTCAAAAAGCCCAAAATTTTCCATTTCAACTGAATGCAGTATTACTATGTGTTAGGCATAAAAGGAAAGCATAATAGTGTGTATAGTATGATAAGACTGATCAAGTACAATAATTACCAAATAATTAACAAGAAAAAAAAACGTAAGGAAAACATATATTCTTTTATATCCACACTAAGCCTTCTTAGTTGTAAGCTAACAACTCCCTTCTTACAGGAATTTCCCTGCCCACTCCCTTTTAAAACTAATTCTTCTGGGAAGCCATTCCCAAACTTAGGGGATATACTCCACGTTTTCTATTCTACTACCTGTTGAAACAAACAGAACCTTCATTTCCCACTTCAAATGTTTTATTTAGTGCATATCAACAACAGGAAAACACTTCAAATAGCTCTAACCCAGGAGACTAATGAAGGAGAAAACACTTCCTCAGCTATGTATTAATTTTAGATTATGTTCCACTACAAAACATGACAAAAAGGCACAATCCAAGATATGAAAGATATGCCTAGTTGTTTTACTGCAAAAGCACAGGAATGTTGCTGAACATATTGTCCCTGATTATTTTAGACTGCCTTTCTAAAATTTGTTTTCCTTTAAAGCAACAAAATAGTATTTATTTACATATTATTTAATGCAAACAGGTAAAAACTGTTAGCCTTCTTGTTTTTAAGAGCCAAACAAAAAATAAATTTAATCTCTACTGAATGCAAGAGAAAGATGGCTTTAAAAACTTCATGCACACATTCATTCATGCACAGTCTAAGCCATATGCACTAAATCACAGCTCCCATAAGATAAAGGGGAAAATAATGCAAAGCTACAATAAAAAAATATTACTCTTCGTCTTCGGTTTTCAGCACTTGGTATTTGGAACTCTGGAGATCTTCAATGGTCTCGGCAATTGGCTTATTTAGTGTTTCTGGCAGAAGGAGAGTCAGGAATCCCGCGGAGAGTCCACTGATTCCAAACACCATGAATGGTACAGAAGGACTAAGAGATTTCTGAAATTAAAAATCCACAGTAAAAACCCAGCACTGTTTCCTGCTCTTACAATATATGGCCCATATGAACTGCAGTCAAATCCAAAAGACCGCAACTGCTCACTCCAGCAATTTGTGCAATTAGCCATATACTGGTAGAACTAAGAAACCCAATAAACGTCCTTTCACAGGAACAGCTTCATAGGAAAACTGTATGTGCCTAAAAAGTCAGATATTGAGTGAGCCTTAGCAGTACCAAATACATTATATGACAATCATTTCACTAAGAAATCAAATGCTAACACAACGCAGAACATTAGATTGTTTCCAAAAAGGATAAAATACTAGGTATTTATAAACATACTGTTCATTAATTCTTTTAAACAAGTGAACATTATTTAGTTTTTCATAAAAACAAATTGGTCTTTAAGGAATATAGGCATATGTGGTACCAAAGTAAGCAAAGTGCTTTTGAGACAATACAGTAAATCTGAGTTACATGAAAAGTAGAAAATAATCTTACCATAGATGGCACAAATGGAGCCAAAACGCCTGCAAATCTGCAAGACATGGAACAGACACCCAAGCCAGCATTTCTGTTTCAAACAAAGGATGAAAGGTTTGTAGTTTCAGAATCCACAACTGAATCATGCATGAACATGTGGTGGCACTGTCAGAACCAACTTACACTTTTTTTTTTAAAGTTATCAATAGTCTTCATTTAAAACAAAAGTAAAGACCTCTAGCAGTTACTCCAAATACTTTTTTACAACTAGCTGCTAGCAAGGTAAATCACACCCTTTCAAATGCCAGCAAAACCACCCTGTTGCTCAATCCTTTACAGAAGTTTGAACAGAGAGGTTTTCTAACCTGCCACAGAGGGTGATTTAACTGGACATCCCTGTGCTGGAAGGGGAATGATTTCAGTATCAGGCAGGATCTTCAGAGGGGAGATCCTGAATGCTATCTCCAGCTCAGGCCATCAGCTGCAGCCTCTCTTCTGCCAGCTCAGGTTGCACAGATGAAAAGTCAGTGCTTACCTCCAGACAGAAAATAGCTATCTGCCAGAGTCAAGCTTGAAAACATCTGGCCAGATGTCACTAGAGTGGCTGCTGAATTCTGGGCCCCCTTCAATTTTCAGACAAGTTTAAAACAATCTCATCTAGACTGTGATAATCAAAGCATGAGTAAGAACAGCAGGATCCTCTTCACAGAAAGTTACAAAAATCCTCAAAGTCTTTCATTTCCCAATCAAATGCAAAAATCTTCCATCTCTGTATCACTCCTAAATACGGTCTTTAACAGCCCCTTCAGAGGCTGACATTGGCACCAGTCACCAGGGAGACAGCAAGAACAGGCTCGTGGTGGCTGTTCTATTCCCTACACCTCTCAGTTGCTTCCTCTCATTCATCATCATCCTCAGTCACATCACTGAGCCGAGCTGCTCCTCCTCACCCTGTTTCCTTTTCTTCCTCCAAAGACAGGAAGACAACGACATGACTAAAGATGACAAGCAGAGAGGTGACATGGGTCACTAGTACAGCAGAACTGCCCACCTGCATGTCCCTTCCTAATGGCCCTTTGCAGAGGTTAAGGGAAACAGATGATGGAAGGAGCTGATGAGACACCAGAGACTTTGGTGTAAAAATAGACAAAGCAACCTTTTCTCTCATCAGGTCCTCTTGGGAAAAGGAACGCAGCAACCCATGCTTCCTCATCAACCCAAACCCCACAAGACAAGGCCAAGCACCTCCCCTGTCAGCAAAATCCCTGAGCAGATGAGCCACACAGCACGCGTGAACCATTCATTCAGAAGCCTCCTTCCCACTGACCCTAAACCAGTCCCTATCCAGAGGGCTGATGGCTTCTTTTGGTCTGCCAAGAGGGAGTAGGGCAAGAGGTGATCCTAAATGCAAATTGTGCCATTTCGATTCCAATGCAAAACGAAAGTTGTTATAAGACTTTGGGATACCTTTAATTCAGCATTCCGCAGTCTGGGCTATGCAGAACAGTATCACGGTATCCAAGGGGAAAAGGCATTCTCACCCAAGAACTATCAGCTGAGCCTTCCTGAGGTGCTGTGCTGCTGACAGCTGGTCACTGTCTCCTCTCTCACCTTACTGCCCCAGTTTCACCCCCCTCGCGGGAAGACCCACTAAACCTGACTGACTGGACGTGTTCCTACCGTCCCACGGAGCAAGCAGGGAGCTATGTCAGCCAAAGCAGCTCCACAACCAGGGTCATCTCATCAGCTGGGGGCTTTGCTCGAGCCAGTTAGTCGGGCTGCAGCTGCCTGGCAGATGACCTGTGGCACACCCCGAGCTGTGCCACTTGCCCAGCACAGTCCCCTGAGCAGGGAACAGCCCTGCAAACACGCAAAAACCTCTCTGCTGCTGGCACCTAAAATTGCACTAGGCTCACCAAGGGCTGCTCTTCAACAGAAAGAATTATGGAGAGGACCTTGTAAAGAGAGCCAGAGGTTAAAAGGGCAAGTATTTTTAAAAAGTACTAATTTATCTACCACCACTGACATTAGGGGAAAATACGATAGTTTTCCCACTGTAGAAATAAGCAAATAAGATTTCCAAAGCTGTGTTAGACAGTCCAGTGATCCCACTCTTCTTTCACCCATCACATACAAGGACATCATCATTTTGCAATCATCTTATGAAAAACATGTGTTTTTACATCTCTATTACTACAACATGATTACATTTTGTTCCCAAAGACAACCTTCCTTTCTGTCCAACATGCAACAGCAGTGATGTTTTCTATTTTTAACTTTTTTATTCTCCAGTAGGTATTTTAAAGACACATCAAAAAGGAAAAAAAGCCCAAAGCATGTACACACTCTCCAGCTTGCAGCACTTCCCCATTCCTAGCATGAAGTGTATTTGTCATTACTCCATGTACTAGTTAATTAAAAAAAATATACCTAACAGTCCTCATGCTCAAATAAGTAGTTTTAAATAAGGAGCAGTAACACTGAAGACATTTAATTTGTCTGCAAAACGTCCAACCGGAAAAAAAAACCAGCAAAAAATAAATTTATTCCACGTCCTCTCCCCTTTGAGTGATACATGTCTCATCACAGGGCACGCCTGAGCTCCGCTGCCAGGGAAATGCCAGGATCCCTGCGAAATTTTGCAAAGACCACCAGATGGTGCTGATGCTTTGCTTGAAATTAAACACTCACCCATCACCGCTTTTCTTGCATAAAATACAGTATTTGCAGTTAAAGTACCAGAGAGGTATCAAACATATTTTTAAATGTATAAACTGTCAGATGTGAGGAATGTTCATATAGTGTAACACAACAGTTTGTCATATTATTAAACACCAGTAGTATAATAAAGTTGCTAATTTCTTAACTGTCTTTACTCTTGCATTTTCATCACTAGCTGGCTGTATCTTTGACACACAAAGTTACTTTTTTGTCAGAATATTAATGCAGATTCTCAAATGAAGCAGCACTTGATTAATCAATTCTTTTTTTTTAAAATTTTCCTAATCACAAATGCTTAGTTTCAAAGACCCAGAGCCACTGCTGTAATCTCTGCTAGGTATGAGCTGTCACATACTTGGCACTGAATGTCACTGGGACTTAGGAACTCTGAGTAACATGAAAACAAGCAAAAGTTGAGGAATTAAAACATTTTCAGGTTTAATTCTCTTGATTCGCAACTCCAGTAAAGCAGAGGGGACAGGAAAACAAAAAGTCAAAAAAACATCCACTTAAATAAGGCCTTAAAAAGGATACAAAAGTCTGTATGGGGAGAATAAAAACAAACACCCACATCTCATTTCAGTCAGCATGCTTGGGGCTTGCATATTAAACCTAAACCTGTGCCAAGAATCACAAGCTCAGTATCTAGAAACAGTCAATCCACCTCCATCCTCACAAGTTTTACTGCAAAAACTGCATTCCCAGTCTAGCTTTGATGCCTCTGCAAAATATGGTAATTTGTAAACCTCAATAGAGAAAAAAAATCCAATCCAAGGAGTCACCCACATAATTATTTCCCGTCCCCAAAGCCCTCAGTGTCCTGGAATCAAGTGATTTATGTCACCATCCTAACTACTTCTACGGTGCTACAGGACACAGCTACCAGCTGGGACACCCTCCCACGCCACATCAGCTTTCAGCTTCTCCAAAGAGGGCTCAATTTCTGCAGCAGTTCTGGACTTGCTATTCTTGAGCAACTACTGCAACAGGGCTCAAATTCTGAACACGTACTTAAGAGTACCATTCAGAAAATCACATGGAACCAAAATGGGGGCGAGAAGAACAAGACTGTGGCATTGTATTTTCCTACCTCAGCTTTATCTTGGGACAACAAGAGAGAAACTTGACATACAGTTCATGACAACTATGAAAAATAGTTAACTAAGGCTTTAGCTCACTTGTTCATGAATTAAATAGTGTAAAGCAAATTACTGTCATAGAGAAAACATTAAAATGAATTGCATTATGAATATTTAATTAAATAACAGATATAGAAAACCACTTGCTTTTCAGCAGGCAAAGAAACATAATCATAGGGAGATAGAAGTATACAGAAGGACTGTAAATAGTCCTTACTGCATAGTCTATGTTTATGATGAAGTTTGCATGCACTTCCACCACATCATTATGCTTGGTTTTGCACACTGTAATTTTACTCCCAAAAATCAATAGTAGAAATGAGAAATATGACACCTATCATTGCAATGTAAGAAGCTGGGTTTCATATTTTTATTCCGAATTCAGACCTAGAGGAAGTTGCCACAAACAGCCCAGGAAAGTGCACTGGTGCAAAATGTGTTACTAATAGGAGAAGCCCTTCCAACCCCTGGCAGCTGCTGTAATTAGAGAAAGAACTCATATCAATATATTTCAGGTAAAAATAGTTACAGATAAGCACACCAGCAATCGGTATCACTGTGCGTGACAAGTATTTTCATTCCCCCAGGAGCTCTGTTGAATTACCTCAGTACTGTTGGGTACAGTTCAGATGTATAAATATACACGATGTTGAAAGCGGCGCTGACCATCATTTTTCCACATAAAGCTAACAAAGTGGGACTGAGGAGCAGACCTTTCAAGAGAGAGAAAACAAGCTGTAAGCATAAATAGTCTGGTTTCTTACTCTTTCTCACACAATTTTGAAAACAACCAGTCCTCTTTTAAGAGACTGTCGTGCAAAACCAATGTTGCATCCATATGTATTTCAACTACAAGCAAAAAAGCAGCATCTCCCTTCTTCCCAACCATTTTAAGAGCTAACACAAGAACAGATACATAAAATTGTATCCAGGACCAAGAAACTCTGACCCATTCTGGGGGGAAAATATAAACTATCACAGCTCTAAATGGACTGCTAACACTTCCAGCTCCGCAGTCAGAACACCTTATCAGGTAACTGCGTCTTTTGACGGACAACATAGCCTCCTTGACTAATCTATTAGGTAAAACCCATAAAACTTCATTCACCCTCAACAGTTTTTATTTGCTGCCCAAGGACATCCTGTTGGGACTTAAAATGCAACAGCTCTGTAATTGGAAAGAACAAATGTTATTGCAGCCCAGCTTACTAATGGACAGAGTTTAGTTGGCTAAACTGAAATGTGCATCTTTTGAAGTCCAAAAGAAACCTGGCTTTCATGATCCTGATTTTGGTTATGGTTATCTTTGCACCATCCATTTTAATAAAAGGAGAATTCCTTTTTTTTCTTTTTCTTTTTTTTTTTTTTAAAGCATGAAGGAGAATGAATGCTCTGATTAGTTGTATTTCAGGTTCTCTTCCTCAGCACTGAGTTCAGCATGTTTCAGTTTAGATGAAATGATGCTGATTAAGTAATGGGAAAGTCTGATTGCTGCTCAGTTGCTTTTCTTTTAATTTTGTCCTTGAATATTTTCAGTTCTATTCATATGATCAAGTCAGATTCTATTTCAACTGAAGCAGAAATTAAATTGTACATAAACTGAAATCCAGAAACTTGATTTAATTTCTTGAAGCGTGATACATTTTTGCAGTTATTTATGTAATCCATGCAAAACAGATGCAACATTTTCATCCAAGTCCTCCTTTTCCTCAGTAAGGACTGGAATACTACATACACTTGCCAGATGTAAAGGTGTGAACCTGGTCCTCAGATCCCTGCTGTCAGAAAGCTGGGACATCCCTTCTCTTCCATCAACCAAACAGGAAGCGATGAAAAAGAGATCTGTTATTCTCAAATATGTTTCAAAGCTTGCTGTCCCTCTCCCAGGGAGACTTAAATTGAACTCTGCATATCCACGTATTAGAAACATAGCATTAGTGCACTTGTAAAGTTTTGGTCTTACTATTAAAACAGAAGAAAGAGTCTGTTTAGACAGAGAAATTAGTGCTCAGAAGCTCAGGAGTGAATTTGAAGTGCACTGTCTCGTCTCCTCCAGGTTCCCTCCCACAGGGAATTATTGTGGGATTAGAAGCATACTGGAAGTTCACTGCAAGCCAGCTTCCTTATGTAAACCAGCCCAGACACAGTCTTTACATTTTCCTCAGTCTCAGAGCATATTTTTAGCAATTCTTGCAGAACAGTCCATTATTTTCTTTACATCTAGAAAATGTAATGCCGTTAAGCAAGAATGCACTTTCTGCTATGAGGATTCTGCTGACCATTTACAGGTCATTTCTAGGTCCAGCCAAGCACATCCATGCAGCACCTTCAACATTTCTATTTCACCTATTTTCTATTTCATTTATTTCACCTAACACCCTTTCACTTGAATGTCCAATAGAAGTGGTGTGCACACAATTCTGCCTGAAGCATTACAGTCAGGGCAACTGTTTCAAAATTTGGTAAAAGACAAAGCTGTAAATTCTTAGAAAATTCATGTATTTGAATTTTATTGATAAGTGATAATCTTGCATTAACTCAGCTTTGGACTTTAGAAAAGGAAAGTGGGGGGAAAATAGTAACAAATGATGCTGATGTTCAACACCTTCTAGAACAGGAGTTGCTCTGTGATTAAGTTCTGATGCTATCAATGCCATTAGTAGTCTTGTTTGCAGTGCCATTATGTAGATTCACCTGTCATCTTCGTAAGTTCACTTAAGCAGTACTTTTGAAACTAAAGGAGTCTTTAAATTTGCTTCAGAAAAAACTACCCGCCAAGGAAGGGCATTTCTCAACACAAAAGGAAATACCCAACATTAGCAAAAGCTGAGGCAAAATTGATTTGAGGAACTGCAAATTTTCTTTCTTCAGTGGAAAGCGTATCAATGGAAGTCACAAAAAAATTATTCTGTTCAGCGCAAGCAGATAAATCTAAACAGAAGTTAAAATCTAGTTCCCCCTAGACTAGAAGTCGCCTTTGCTTGCTACAGCAGAGCAGACACAAAACGCAGATTTTTCCATGCTTTACAACAGCTTTTGAAAAGAAAGAATATTACAGCTCCATTCTCCCCACACTGTCACTCTCCCTCACCATCTTCCAATCTGATACTCACACAAATTAATTGATGAGTTCTAAGCGATAAGGAAAGATAGAGCTGAAGGGATGCATCAGTTTCAGTTTTTACTTAATCACTGAGAGATTTTTAGTCTCAAATTCAGTACACATCTTTAATAACAGAAATGTTCTTGGCTTATTCCACAGGGAAGATGACGTGGATCAGGTTCTTATTCACAAGTTAGCAGAGTTATTTAGAAATCGAGTGAAGGTCATAGGCATGAGAGGCAAGTGCCCACTTAGTTATTAAAACCTTTAAATCCTTGCAATAAAACCAAGGAACTTATCAATCACAAGAATGAAGACTTAGACAAACATAAGAAGCCTTCTCCTTTGAAATAGGAAGGTCAGAGTAGAGATGCAACAACCCTCATTTCATCCACACTGACTCATCTTCATCACGCTGGGAGCTGAATTCCTTTCTACTTAACTGACACAGATCACTCTGGGCCAAGAACCACAGTAGAAAGTAAGACATTTTAATGGGGTTAAAGTCAAGTCAACTGGAAAAGGCAGAAGACTTCCTGAAATTTAGCAGCTCTTCAGGCATTATTACCCTATCCTGATTAGTCACTACTGGTTTTCTTTAATTTTGTATGAAAATATATAAAAAGAAGCACAAAGAGCAAACTTGTTGGAACAAAGGAAGAAACCCTCTCAACAAAAGGAGCAACGAAATATCTGAAGACTTGAATTAACACAAGCATGGCAAATAGGATTATGGGGTATTTTATCTCTGTCTTTCTTCCTGAGACTCTTCGGAGATCAAATTGAAATGGATGCCAGGCAGCGTATATAACTGTTCAGGATAAGCACAACCTATAGAATGCTGCCTTGTAATCACATCACTGGTGCTCCTCAAAACACTGTTAAGGCTAAAGCATTTCTACTCAAGAGATATGAAGAAAAGTACAAGCAGAGAGAGGCCACTTCAATCTGTTAGTGTCGCACAGACATAACTTTCAGTTGGTAAAATAAGTATCAGTACAGAAAAGTTGGGACTTGAAATGGAAAGAAAAGCAAAAATACCAACCCAAACAAACATATCACTGACAATGTTAGAAAAAACCACATCTTTTGAGATGAGAAATGTACTTGATGATACTCCACTATTACCAGGAACTGTCCCCACAACTGCATAATGCACAGCACGAGATTGAGGAAAGCAGCAAGCTTCTTGCCAGACCTACAGCTTCCATATTGCAAATCTGACAGCCATTTCTCTTTTTCAAGTGCAACATTTTTTTATGGCTTTTTAGTGGTTTGGGTTTTTTTAATGATTAATTAAGCTTCTAATTCAGGAAAACCTCAGTTCCTATTTCTATAAATATTACATGCCACCAAGCCAAATGTAAAATTAAGCTTGGCAAGATCCAGCCAAACTAACATTACACAGCACTGCAGTCTGCCTATTAAATCCAGTATTTTAAGGTAAACTGCTTAATAGTGATAAACGAATGCAGTGCCAGTATTTGAGACAGAATGTGATAGCTTGGTCTGACTTTCAAAATGCCAAGGGCTCGCAAGTCAGACAAACTGTCAATTAACAGGGTCAAATGATGCCTGTAGGAAGTTAAAAGCAATATAGACAAGACCCTGACCAGCCCCAGAAGGAAGAGACAGGGAAAGAGAGAGGTATAAATGGACAGGGCTTTAGGCCCCGATATACTCAATCACTAAATACTCATGAAGCTGTTTTGTCAGCCTTTATCCTAATTAACAAACATCTCCTTTAGCAGCACTACGTACTTACCAGCGTTTGTTGGTAAAAACATGGTCAATATACAGGCAAATCCTGCAAACACCAGAAAACATGTCATAGTTTTACGTCTTCCAGACCTAGAAGGAAAAGAGCACCCAGATAAAGATGGTAACAAAGTCCTTTAGTATTTTTTGAATTTATCTGCAAAACACCAACTAAAGTACACACCAGCATTAATAGCAGTTATAAACCTACTGTACTTTGCTAAGTGCTTCAAAAAGCTTTCCTATTTCTAGTCCAGTTTTGATTTCTAAGCTACTGAATTTGTGGCCTTGAGAAGAACCTTCAGCAACAAGAACACGTAGACTTTGTCTTCTCTGTACTGAGCGAGGCAATGGGCCCTGTCACCAAAAGGGTATTACAATGCATACACATAAAGATCAATTAATGAAAACGTAATTCTAATTCTAATCTGTATGCCTCTTTCACAACTTTGCATAAATATATGCAGTTATGACACAGTAAAACTATTTTGAATACTTTTCTGTCCAATAGTATATGCATGGAAACATGCAAAGGCTATTTCTACTGATTAAGGTTTCAAAATAAAAAAGACACAACAGGATAGAAAGTCATCAGCCCATCTCCACATCTGCCATACTTAAATATTTCATAATTATTTGCAAAGGACCACAAATGAAGATATTAGTAACAATTTGGAGGCATGTAGAAATACTATACATGCTTGTAACTTCATGAACTCTCTCAGCTATTTCTAACTACTACTCCATACTAGTAGAACTACAGTTTATCTGTAACAAACACACAACACTTGTTTTTAAGATCTTCTAAGTATTTTTTACAACAAAAAGCACTATACTGGTCGCTAAAACTGAACGAAAACAGGAGCTGGCTCATCGCATTCTGTTTTGCATCCTCAAAAGTACCTATATACTTCAGGAAAACAAAAGCTTGAAATTTACGATTCATTTGACAAATTACAATGGAAAAAGAAATGAGGAAGAGGGCTTGTGCAGTTTGTTTTTTAAATGCATGTCCTTCACTCAGGCTTCTTGGGCTTGAGGTGAAGGGTGGCTGGTGGGTTTGATCGAGCTGACAGCTTTTTACAGCCCAAAAAACCCAAAGGGTGACATCCTCACCTAACTAAAGAAAATGGGATTTTTGCCACTGAGCTCAGGGAGACCAAAGTATCATTACAAAGATACTCAAACTGAAGGTTACATGAAACCCTGAGCAGCTCTGGGTTGCCAGACTGTTCAGCCTTTTGAATTCAGTACCCACGTGAAGGATGGCCTCCCAATACACTGAAAAGTATGAAAATACATGGACATCAATCATTCATGCCTTAACCAAACCTGAACAGCTCTCACTTCAGAGTTCTCTTTGGAAAGCTTAAGTAAAAATGAACAATGCTGAAAACTGCTTTCAACTGCAGTTGGTAGGCAGTACAAAAACAAGTCGTTCTGAATCAAATACACAAGATTTAAGTATCTATAGCTTATATTTATATAACAAGGCTACTCACAATTTTTCTCTAAACTCCAAACTTGTTTGGTAACATTAATCATTGAAAAGCTCATCTCTGAGTAATTCTAAAGATGAACAAAACTAAAAAAGAGTAGAGATAGAAACTCAGAGTCCTATTTCTGTATCAGCTGTAAAACCCCCTGCAGTGGAGTAAATTCCCAAAGAGTCAACACTGTTTAGAAACAGTGAAGTATCTTACTGAGAAAAATGTTAATATTTTTCTAGGCTATCTATAAACAGATGTAGAAAACTAGGAAATAAGTTTTTCTTACCAGGATTTCTCAATAAAAAACATGCAGAGAGGAAATGCTGGAACTTCTGCAAGACCAGAAAGAGCCACATTTAAATACAGGTTTCCTCCTAATTCACCAGCATTTAAAGTTAGTCCATAGTACACAAAGCTGCAGACATACCTACAAATAACCACAAAAGTTATATTACTAACATAACTAGCCTTTAGGACTAAAAAATTATTTAAAAGGTAAATTATGCTGAGTTATGGATTAGCTATATTGAGTTGCATGCTGGGAAGAGAACTCTTATTTTCCCCCAAAATGGAAACAAGGCAAAGAGAACAGTTCCTACTTAATTTCTTGAAAGAAAACAAATGCTCATATATATGCACAGGATAACTTTCAGAATGTTCTTAGCTTGCTTTTTTTCCTAGGTTATTTAATAAATCTAATAAGCTTAACTGTAAGCAGCTAATGCTTATCTGTTGCCAAACAATCCTATTAAAGAAAATTGTATCTACATCCACTGCTTAACACAGAGTGTCTTCCCCAGAGCTAGGGAAGGCTTCCCCAGCAAACCTAGTCTCACTTTCCTTGGAAAGCACAAAGCCCCCACATCCCTGCCCCACAAAAGCCAACACTGGTTTGGAAAAGCCACCAGGTATTGCAAAGACATTCTGCCTGTTCCCTAGTCGCTCCCTTACTGTCCAAGCAAAATCTAGGCCAAGTGATGTAGAAAAAAAGTTTTGCCCAATACAGGGAGAAGCAGCATGTCCTCCACCAGCCACAGCTGAGGGTAGTGAGCAGCAGCACAAGCAGATGGGTGACAACTGCTGTGACACCATTCCAACAGCACCACTCACTGTATCTCAGCAGGGTTTCAGGCCACAAAACAGTGCTGCAACCTCTTCTTCCAGGAGGTGAGAATGCCTTTGTGCAACTGCTTATCACCATAATTACTTATTTACCCAACAGCAATTCAACAGTCTAAGATGCTTCTGGAAAGATCCTACTGAGCAAAGATGTTCCTGCTGCTCCTCCCACGTCCTGCAAAACTCTGCTTACCCCACGCATCAAACTACTGATTTTTCTCATCCACATCCTGACAACTGTCTCAAATGACATTGAACTTTAAAGCAAAAACTCGTTCATGCATTTTGGAACAGAGCTGCTCCTCCAAGAGATCTTAGTTCAAGCCAATCTGCAACAGCAGCTGCCGTAACCACCAACCCAACACCCTCCCCTCCGCAGGCCTTCCCTCCACTTATTGCTAATACACCCTCCTGTGCTTCAGGGCGATCCTTTTTTTTCCCCAAGCTGTAACACTTCTCAAGACAACACCTAATATATATCTATCTAATATATACCTATGCAATCTGTATTTTATTTTCCCCAGTTTTCTTACACACTGAACCTGTGCAACGTGCTTTTGGGCTCTTAACGCCTATTCTTACTCTAGGTTTCTACTGTTGGGTAATCCATCTTTCATGGTTCAAATACCCATGCTTTCAGTAATTTCTGCTGCAGCTTCTCATTTCACTTAATGTAAATACCATGTTCTCAGCAAACTATTCTTTCTGCTTCAAAATCTACTCACACACTGAAAATAAAATGAAATAATAATGAAACGTCAACTTTACAACACATCATTTTAGATTATTGTCGGCCATCAACCAGCAGATTTACAATTTAGTTTTTGAGGGAAGAATTTTTAAAAGAAAAGGATGAAAATTTTAATTGTTTCCTCATGTTTCAGTCATTCACAGGATCTCAGTGTCTTGTTATCGCGTACCAGATGTACATAAGTACGACGGTTCGCCACCGAAGGACTGGGTGTTTTATTAAGTTTAGGATGCCAGGTGCCAATTCATCCTTTCTCAAAGTTCCTGCAGTTGGTTTTAATTTTAGAGTTAATCTCTCTTTTCCATTACCAAGGGCAATATATTGCAACACATCTTCAGCTGCTGCCGTTTTCCCTTGGGAATACAGCCATCGTGGTGATTCTGGGAGCGTACTAACAGGAAAGAACAGAAAATCAATCATGACAAGTTCATTCATATGAACACAGCACTAAATTCAATCCCTCCATTTTGCAGATCAATACTTTAAAAAAGTATCGATACAAAATCCAGAGCAAAACATTCTATTTGCACTGTTCTGCGTATTAAACTCCACACACTGTGATAATAACACAGTTACCCTTACAGAAGGATTCTTGGAGATGCTTAACAGGGCCCTCAGTTACATTGGAAAAGTTTAAATTTAAATCTTGACTTCTGCTGAACTGACTTTTTAAGAAATGCTACACTAATATTATCCAGGCAGCACCTCAAATCCCAAATATCTCAACAGCTCACACAAAACTTTTTTGCACAAAGTTTATTTTAAGCTTCTCCCTTATGGGAAGGGCTCTGACTTGCAGTGGAGAGAAGAGGAAAAAAACATTACTGGGGAATTACTTGTCAGGTGCCATTACCAGCTCATCACTGCCTGCATGAGTTTAAAATCTCATTCCCAAGTATAACCAGAATATCCTTGTCTACCACAGCTTCAGTTCACAATTCCCATTTTTTTCAGGTTGTAGAGTGTGCTGCTGCTTTTATACAAGCTATAAAATAAGGAATAGAGTATTTTTAACTGAATATTTTCCTGGTACTCCTAACAGAGATACACATCCTACAATCAAACTAAACTTCCATTACTTCAGAGGATCACAGTATTTTTAGTATTTAGAGAAGTAATTTTGTTCCCATCAGAAACAGAACACCATAAAAGAAAAATATATTATGCAAAACTTTTCCTCAGTCCAGAAGCTTTGTTTTCCTTGAGTACAAGATGATGGGGGGTGGGGGGATGGTGTATTCTTTAACATAACTTATTTCAAGAGCAGATATCTAAAATATAATTTATATTTAAAAAAAACAAGTAAAAATCAGGGGTTTTTTCTGTCTATGCTGTATGCTAAACATTCCCTGTATAAATGTGCAGACAACCTACTACACTAATTCTTTTATTTCTTGTGCAGCTTTAACTAGTGATCAGAAGTATAAAAGGTGTATTACTTGATATGTTAAAAGAATATTTCTTAACAACATAGGCCAAAGCTTGCACTTTTAATTTCTTAAATATTGGTGAATTTCATAATCATTTTTATCATAACATCCATGTAAGAATTCTAAATAGGACCACCCAAGCCCAACAGTGCTAGGAACAGATACAAGGGACCTCAAAATCAAGCAGACACATCACATACCATGCTAAAAGGGCAATTCCAAACGCTCTCACTTATTTCCCTTGCACGCATGTGTCTCAAAAAAACTCTAAAATCCCTCTAGGATCGCTTCCAAAACTTCTCAAGCAGTGAAGCCCTTTCTTGGCAGGAGGCAGCGTTCCTGGCCAACGCTGCAGCTCGCAGCCTCTGGCAAGCCTTCCCTTCCCCAAGCAGATTTGTAATTGAGTTTTATTGGACAGCTGGCACACAGCTGCTCTTTGCAACGCTGCCCACAACTGTAACAACATGCAGAAACACAAGCTTGTCTTCTGGGTAACCCTGACCTTCTGCTTCATTGCAAACTGCTTCTTCATTCACAACACGATTTTTCTCTCGCTTGGTTCACAAAACCATACAGAAAAAAGCCATCCTTACTTATACCCCTCCCAAATGAGGACACAAAAGAAGATTATTGTTAAATTGCTACATCGTTTTTCTTATTATTATAATGCACGTGAACCACTTACAAAGACAGAAGGAGGAAGATGACTCCTGGACTGTTGGATACCAAGGCAAGGTAGCGCCACTGTTGTATACAGTAACCCAGTAAAGCATAAACAGCAATGCCAACAGCAAATGTCAAATTAGTTAACGAACCTGAAAATACAAGACCAAAACCGTGACTACCGAAACCATTGGCAAAGGAAAAAGAGATTCTTAAGCAGAAACCAGAAATTCCTAGCCCGTGATATACCTAAATAAAATAGCAATTTTATGATGTATCTTCACAGCATTTGTGAACCAGCTGGCTTAAACATATTACACAATCCCAGTGAAGAATAGCATTGTATAAGTGTATGGGGGTTGTTGGGTTTTTTTTCCCCTTTCAAAAATGGTGATACACAGCAGAGAGCAAGAAATGAACAGGAACCTATAGACTAAAGAGAAAACAGGAGGACAGAAAGGGGAAGTGTTGAGCATGAACAATTTATTTAGGTCTATTAAGGCAATCTTGAATAGAGATGGCAAGCTGGAACAGAAATTGGAAGGCAGTTATAAAAGTACAAGGAGTGAGTTCAGTACAAAACCAGCTACAAGCCAGAGGTTTATTGCAACTTCCAATGAACAAGCGTAAGTAAAAATGTTAAAAACATGGGGCCAACTAGAACTCCAAAAGCCTAACAACAAACCCTCTGCAGACTAACACAGAAGATCTTGTACTAACCCAGAAGCTCTCTGCTATCGCCCACCAAGCCTAACTCCCAGCCAACACCTAGAAGAGCTTCTTCAGCCCTGCTGAGCTGCCTCCAGCAGCTCCCTCTCCTTCAGCCCCTGGTCAGTTGTCCAGCACCTCTTTCTCAACAGCTGAGCAGAACTAGAATAAAGCATCTAGAGCAACAAGCAGCAGGAAACAGACTGTCTCTTCGGTCCATCAGGAGGCTGGCCCTGCAGGGACAAAGGCCAGGAGAGCAGAGAGAGACAACAGGGCAAGGGGGAAGGAGGGGTGGGAGAGAGAGAGAGGGCATGAGTCAAAAAAGTGAACCCAGGAGAAAAAGAAAATTCAGCTCTTTTTGAAAAAAAAAAAAAAAAGTGGAAAGCTATAACTAAACACAACTGTCTCCTACATCACCAGGAGTCTAAAGACGAAATAAGAAAAATAGTAGAATGAGGTAACTGAAGAAGTAAGAGAGAGAAATATGCTTACAGCCACAGCAAGTCATCATTTGGACCAAGTTTTTCTCCGTGTTGTGCTAGCCAAAAAGGTGGTACAGTCTGAGCTACTCCAGCTTTACAACAGTCTGACATGCAAGCGTTAAATTTATTTTAAGCCTTGGCAGTGGCATATGAAAAAAGACATTTAAAAATACTGGACAGTCAGCACATTCAGCAGTAGAAAAAATACTATCCTGGCCCTAAGTCATTTTGTGGTGAAGGGAAACTTCAGAACACGTTCAAGAACACCTGCCCAAGACACCATACAGCACCATTCTGAAGTTGGCAGGACCTGCCAAAACAAGTATTCTTTTATCATGTATTGCAGTGTACAAACTGAGAAATTTTAGGAGTCAATTACTGATTTTAAAGCACCAGCTTTGCTATTTATCAAACAAACTCTATCCCATCTTCCTTATCCAGGCACCTTTCCCACACAAATTAGAAACTGGATGACTCACATCACACTTTCTGACTTACACTACAAACTGATTTTACTTGGCATAAACGTACAATGTAAGGTACTGATAGTCAGAACAATACATGGCACAGAAATAATAATTAAATATTCCCAAATCCCACCTGTAAATGACCAAAATGATTTTCCTACATATTCTTGTGTTAGGACAAAAGACACAAGAGCCGTTCCACCATTCACAATTCCAACAAAGAAACGTGAAACTGCAAATATGTCATAATTCGGCGCTAATGCTGTGACATACCCAAAAACAACATCAAAAAACAGACCTGCAGAGAGAGAATAAAATGTAATTAGTACTTATGCTACACAGCTTGAACTCAGAAGAAAGGCAGGGACCCCAGTCACTGACTGTAATGAGTAGTCTATAGTACTCATCTCTAATCTCTTGCATTTGGCTTCTTGAAATCACACCATGTGAAAATTACATTCATTTTCAAGTCACACACTTGAGGTCTGCAATGCCAAAGATGATGTTTCCTTGAGACAACGTTGTCATTCAACACTAAACCCCTCTGGCTGCAAATGCAGCTGGAAAGCAAAACACCAGGACTTGAGTAACCCAATCTAAAGATGCTCAGGTAAATCATTCTCCCCCTCCAAAAATAAAGCAGATTATTTTTATCGGCAACAATATGGTTGGGCAGTGTGTGGAATACTGTGCTCCAATAGTGGCAGTGATAGCAAAACCAAGGTTTTTTTAATCTCCCATCGATATTCCAGTGACCCCTACGTTGCTCAGCGCACTCATACTAACCAATTTTAGTGCTGCTCTACTCGGAGTGAAACCCTTCCACAAATCACTGACTCCACATCACGGACAGAGCAGGTGACCCACGGGCAGCCTCCAGGTAGGGTGGCCCACAGGCAGAAAAGAAAGAGATGATGTTATCCCTGTAGAATGCTTAAGAAAAACCTTTTAAAAACCTTACCTGAGATATACACTGGTTTTCTGCCCAGTTTATCTGACAAAGGGCCAAATGTGATATTTCCAATAAGCAATCCAGCAAAAAATAGGGAAGATGCAAGGCTTACTTTGTAGGCTTCTTGTTCGATTAGGTACCACTGTCAAAAAAAGAATCTCCTTATTGTTAAAAGTATTAACACCAAGTTGCTGGCTTCCTCAAAAAACTATCAAAATTCTTCTCTTGCCACTTCCCACTTCTTGCTTTATATCCAATTAGAGTTTTGTTCAAAGTTTGGTAGGTAAGACAGCAGTAGTCCTATTTTTTTCTCCCCTAAGAGTCTCACATCTACCTTCTCCCCCCCAAGAAATTTCATTATAACACATTATAAGCTTTTAACTTGGTAAGTATAGCTAGTTGCACCCCAATTTCCAAGCTTTGGCAAGGCAACTTATCTCAAGATATTAAAACAAGGAAAGTCTGAATTGTTAACAGCTTGGTCTTTTCAACATTGACCAAGTGTAGCTATTTCAATGAACAGGTAACAAAAATTAAGAACAGCTCATGTTCACTACTGCTGTACTTGAAGAGTTAATGCTGTGCAGCAATGCTTCCTGAAGCAAGAGTAATCCCTGGTGCCTTCCTCATCATGTACATGTTGAATTGGTGAAGAGAATCAGGAAGGGATTATGGGACGATGTCCTTGTTTATAATGCCTACTCTGATAATTTGTCTTACTATATACATGCATTTATAATCAAAAGTCAGAAACAAATGATGGGTTTCTTTATAAAATGGACTTTCTATCTCATCCAGAAGCTAAACTAAGGCAGCGTAATCAAAAATTGGAAGAAAAAAAAATCAACTGACAGCAAGTTGAAATCAGAACAAAACTTATGGTATTTCCTGAGAGAACAAGGCACACAGACAGCTTATGCAGGCCCTCTGCTACGAACAAGGAGAATCAACACTCACAGGAACGCACTGTTGAGATTACAAACATTGCTGGCAGCAGGAACTTGGGAAAGAATGGCAATCAGAAAATCCTAAATGACTTTCAGGGAAAACAATTTAACTGATTCAATGCAAAGCTTTACCCAAAGAAACAGTTAGTCATTATTTGAGTATTTCAAATAATTCCCAGTGTATTTACTGGAAAATTTACTTTCAAAAAGGTAGCTGAGCATCATGCTGACTTTGTAAATGACAGTGCAGTACATCCTTTGGGAAAAGGAAGATGGACCCTAATCCCACTGGGGTTTTTTTAAAGAAGTAGGTGGCTTAAAAACAAACAAACAAAAAAGCCTAAGAGAAGAGGCCCATGGCCAAAATCCAATACAGCAGACTAGGACCACAGCCCTAAAGTGTCTGTCTTGAATTAATATAGATCCCCAAAGAATATTAGGAATTTACTGAAACTCTTATTTATAACAATCTCAAGAAATGTGCTTTTACTCAATCAGAACTCAAAAGTGTAGAGAAGACATGGCTCCATCCACCCCCGAACCCACCAGTTACCTGTCCTCTCCCCATCCAGGAGCCTGCAAGATGCACTTTTTTAGTCCAATGGACCCAGTGTTCCAGCAATTCAGAGTTTTGGGGGACTTCTGGATACCCTGGGAAGGTAAAACTCCTGTGCAGCAGCACTTGCAACAGGTTTCTACTATACCCCGCTGGGTAGTAGATTCTACCCTATCACACTAGATAAGGATGTAGCCCCAAAACTTATGGTTTAACTTTTTGAGGAGACTTCAACAATTAAATATTCCTGGGCAGGAATCCTCACCTCAGGAAACCTCAAATATAAAAATATCACAGCATGTACTCTCCAAGGCACAGAGCACTGCTGGCTTAAGTCCCTCCTCTCCATGCTAGCATGCCACAGCATACAAATCTCAAACTCCCAGTTCTTGTCTGCAGACTGTTTCAGGCTGATGCAAGAGACAAAACAACTTTATGGTCCCGGATGTGGCTGTAAAAATCAACTTCCCAAAGTAAAAGATGATTTCTACACCAAATGTAGGACATTCCTGAACTCACCTTCCAAAGCATCAATTGTTAAAGCAGGGGACTGAGGCGATGCCAGACCAAGAAGCAAAACTGCATTCTCCATGAACCAAGCCTGAGCTATTATTTACAAAGTCTTAGTTAAACCAAAATTAATTACAAGGATTAGTTCTTGAAGCAGAACTGAAGTGCTGCTCTGCAGCACTGCTGACCTCCAGAACAGAATAGTGCCCCTGCCAAACCACAACACAACTGAAAATATTTACAGTTTAAGCTCCATCACCAAAATAAAGGAAATGAACTTTACAAAAGCAGCTTCCTCTCTCAGGACAGAGCAAGGGAAAATTCATTGCTTTCACAAACTGTTACTTGTGCTAATGCTTATTAGCATGTTACTGGAAGATGCTCATATTTTAACCAGTCTGATATAATAATCTGTGAAGAATATAACTTCTAAAAGAATACGTCTATCTACTTTGTTTGCACAAAAGGAACTTGTTAAATATTTGTCAAAATTAACGGTGGCTTGCCAACAAAGATGCTGCCAATTTTGCTATCACCAAAACAGACATCCTCTCAGCTCTTTAAATCCACGTGGCAGTTTGGTTTAGTTACCAGACCACTAGCATACAGCAAAATATTAACCAGCATCTAAAGATTCTATTAAAAGATTATTAACAATATAGTTTTAAACATCTTACAGTAAAGTTACTGAAATGAATGAAAACATGTATTTGTTTTGATGAGCCTTGAGAATTACTATGTTTTGGAAATAGGGACACCAGCTTCTGCATTTACAAACACAGTATTAGTTAAAAGTTGCTGACTATATAGTTAAAATTTCTGATTATAAATTAGGCACTGTCCCGTATCACGCATCCTGCTAAGACTCTGAAAGTGAAGGGTGATCTTGGAAAACAGGCTAATCAAAAAATCTTTTTCTGACAAAGGATATGATCAATATTGCATCATTCCTTCTTATGTCTAGTCACTACATTTCTCCAAGATAAAACATTACACTGTCACATTTGGGATAACGGGAAGGAAGCAAAGATTTGGCATCAGCTACACCCAGTGCTAACCTGCCTTATACGAGTTTACTGACAACCACTCCAAGAATCCCATCAGCAGGACTCTGACAGCTCAGCTGCAGGCCAAGTCACCCACGCAGCCTTTTTTCCTGGCACTGGCAGCGATGCTTCAGTCACTTACACTTGCCTGAGTGATTACAGCCCAGGGACCAGCAAAAAGCAAACGCAGCCTCTGGCACAGAATTCACAAGGCATGAGGATGAAGGGTCAAGCTTCTGTCCCACTCAGCAAACTTCAATCTGTTTCATCTCCCACTCTCACCACGCATTAAAATACCCCGACATGTGGTGCACGGGTTTCATTTTCATACTAGTTTTAATTTTTAAGATCTATCTGCTGTGAGAAACTAATGCAACTCCCGGTAAAGCTCACACGCACAGCAGATTGTGCAGATAGGACAAATTGAACCTTTTCTTGGTAGAAAACAGGCATTAGGAGGAGCTCATCCTGAATTCTAGAGTTATAAACTGTAATTAAATGACTGTTGTTCATTAGTAATGAGATTCTAAAACATCTGAAACCGAAAACAATATAAATAGGATACAGATAGTTTCACGTAAGTTAGTATTAGATTTATGTTACAAAAGCTAAACTAATCATTTAGTCATATTTTCAGATTTTAAAATAAAAGAGCCAGATGGGTGGGTTCCAACACTTTTTAACAGTATAAGCAAAACTTTACATTAAGTCTTCCTCAGCTTTTAGAAGCGCCACGTCCCGCACTAGTGGCAGAAATCCCAGGAAGAGGAAAAAATGGTCAGGCATGATGGAAGTACTTGCCTCAGTTACTATAGATGTGAAGTTGTCCACAAAATGGATATGCTTGGCCAACTCAGCTCTGCTTGCTGCAATTCCTTCTTGGTCTATACGATACTCAGGCACAGCTCCCACAAGCACAATAAGCATGGACTGACAAGCCACGTATACCTTAAAATAAGACACAATCACTTACCATAAAAAGTCCCAAGAAGACCTGATGGAATACTGTAAGCTTTTCATTAAACTAACAATTAACAGTTTCCCTCTCCCCAGCATCACGAACAGAACGCAGTCAGTCTACTACTTTTAAATCCCCAGATGTGACCACTGAGGCTGTTGGGAGCAGCAGGTACCACACCAGGTACCAGTGCACCTTCAGTGAAAGCTTCATCTCGGTGTGCCTCCTTTCTGCTGCAAAGTTGTTCAGTTCTTCAGGAAAGGGATGTTAAAAACTTCATCACAGTTTCATAGCCGAAATCTAACACTTATACCACGGTTATTAATTTAAAAAATAATTATTTACTTCCTATACTCAAAGAATACAACCTGTAGTGACAAGTGAAAAAAAATAAGTCGAAGATTGTATTCTTAAAAGTCTCTGCTAGTTCTTTCCATTGCACAGACTGAAACCTTAACCTGATCATTACAAAAACTAGAACGTGCAGGAATAAAAATATTTTCATAAAGAAACCCTTACAGGACTATTTATCCATCACTATGGGCTTCAGGATGTTTTGAAAGTCTGACGGGCTTTGGATGTGTTTTTATTTTTTTTAACTTAACATGATCCTTAAGCGTATCCACTCATCAGTGATTTTCAGGACGTTACCACTGACGGAAAAGTTTTGAATCTACATCAGCCTCCATCCTTGGGCCCCAAGCCTTTGGTGGTGCATCTGGCGGGACGTTGTTTTCATGTGCTTTTATCTCGTGCTTACCTTAGGCGTTCTTGCAGAACCAAGTTATAAACAAGAACCTGCCGTCAGCACCATCTCCCACCCGCACAACAGTGTTTTAATTCAAAACGCAGAACTGCACTGACAGGAGGAAGCCTGTTCGGAAGAAACTAAGCGAGTGAAACATGTTTGCCTGCGGGGGTGTGGGCACTATTTAAATCCGGCACCCTGCATACCGCTTCTCACAAGAGGTTTTAAAATAAAAAGAATAAACCACCAAAAAACCCCAGTTGCTGTGGTTACACTCCCATTTCCTTCCACTCTGCAGAAGTTTAAAAGGCGCTCTTCGAGAAGCGGAAGATGCGCACAGAAATAAGGAAAACGGACCGTGAGCTCGGAGAAGTTAAACACGCGAGACGGTACCAGGCGAGGAAGACGCCTGAGCAGCGACTTGCCGAGGGAGCGAAGCCCAGCAAGCCCTCCCGAAAGGCCCACGGGGCTCGCAGCGGCGTTCGCCACAGCCATGGCGGGGAGGGCCGTGCCGCGGGGCGGGGGGGGGCAGGACCCCCGCGGCCCGGCCGGCCCCGGGAAGGATGCCCGAGCCCCCCCGCCGGGCCCCGGCGCCAGGGCCAGCCCGGGCGGGCAGCGGGGCGAGCGCGGGGGCCGCCGCCCGCCCCGAGCCGTGCGCTGGCCCCGGCTCTTCCCCGTCCCGCCGCCGGGATGCTGCCGGGGCTGCGGCGGGGCCCCCGGGGCAGGGAAAGAGAAACCGACGCGCTCCGACCCCAACCGGCCGAGCAGCGAACGCCGCAGGGCCGAGCGGGAGCGCCGCCCGCCCGCCTCACCTGCAGCAGCACCAGGAGGGCGGTGAGGCGCCGCTGCCCGCCGCCGAACTCGCCCGCCGCCCCGAAGGCCTCCTCCAGCCCCACCGCCATGGCCCGCCCGCCGCCACGGCGCTGCCGCCCCGCCCCGCCGCTCCCCCCGCCGGCACCGGCGGCCCCGGCGCGGGGCGCGGCCCCGGGGGGCGAGACGGGCAGTGCCCGAGCGGCCGCGCTGCAGGCAGCAGGCAGGCAGCTGCTTCTCCGCGCCAATTATCCACGGATTTTTGGAGAAATTTCAGGAGAAGAGGAGGCTGAGGGGAGACATTCCCTGCCAGGAGGGTGCAGAGAGGGGGGATGAGTCTCTGGAGCCAAGTCACAAGCAACAGGCCCTGAGGGAATGGCCTCACGTTGCGCCAGGGAAGGTTTAGACTGGCTCTGAGGAAGGATTTCTGTGCAGAAGGGGCTGTTGGGCGTTGGAATGGGCTGCCCAGGGCAGGGGGGAGTCCCCGGGATCCCTGGAGGGGTTGAAGAGTCGGGCTGAGCCAGCGCTGAGGGATCTGGGGCAGTTGGGAACGGTCAGTGTTGGGTTGATGGTTGGACTGCAGGAGCTTCAAGGGCTTTTCCAACCGAAACGATTCCGTGATTCTGTAATTTAAAAAAATAAAAAACAAACACCAAAACTAAAAAAACACCAGAAAACCCAAACCCCAAGCGATCCCGAAGAATCCCGGCGTGAGCTGGGCAGGGTGGGGAGCACCAGCAGGTGGTGGTGGGGAGCTGCCTCACCGCTGCCCCAGGAGGAAAAGGCGACCGAGGTGCCAGGGGGCTCAGGACCAGTTGCCCCCCCCAGCAAAAAGGCTCTCAGAGCCCAGCCTCAGGAGAGGCCCCAGGGAGGAGCAGAACAGCCCAGCAGCTGCTCCAGAGCTGCTTGTAAAACAGGAGCAGCTCCCCCTCTTCCGTAACCTCGATTTTTCATCAGGATTTAATCCAGCCTCAGTAATCGCAGGCTGCTACCAAAAGTTATTTTTGCTCTGGAACCCCCTTCCCAGGCCACTGTGGGGCCAGATCTGGTACTCGGGCACCTACAGAACAAGCCAGTTCTGCTTGTTGATTCAATAAAACAGATGACCATAAATGTTCTTTTCACCCCACGGCTTTCATCCAGTTTGCAGAGTGCCACCTAAGAGCTCCACATCCTATGGACAACAGGAAAAACTCCAGTTAAATTGGCAATTCTAGTATTAAGACTAGAGACATTATTAATTAGACCTGAGGTAAAAAAGAAAAAGCATGACAAAAGCACTGGAAGTGGCCTTCTTTGGTGTAATTCTTTCAAGACTGTAACATGTGGTTACACACTTGTATTTTTCCTAGCATTACACTGGAAGACGCAGCTTTTCTATTACACTAACTTCACACAGGGATTTTGTTTGGCTTTAGGGGTATTTTTAAGTCTTTCTCCCCATTTGGCCGTATCAAGAAATTCTTTCCTTTGAGGCAGTACATTAGGGTGACCTCTCCTTAGTATTTAGTCCAGGAGAGCTAAAATTACTGGAAAGATTGGACAGGACAGTGCAGCTCACCAAGAACACCGTGAGTGTCGCACAACATAGTGGATACGTTGCCCAGGAAGAGCTAAGTGAGGGTCAAAGTGCTGCTTACCTTGGAACTGTGACAGCGTGGGTAAAAGGGACTTTCTAAATAATTTCTGAGCTTCCTCATCCATGTCATCGCCATACATGAGCAGACAGGAGTGAAATCCTAGGCTGTATGTGAAGTCCTTACAGTCTCCGTTTCAGCTGCTTTCATGATTCCTACCCTAATTCAGGCAGGGCAATCTGTGGCTGAACTCCGGCAAGAGCAGGCAGACTTACACAAAACAGGCTCCTGATTTGTTCCTGAATACATCTACAGAAAGGATGAAAATAATTTTGGAAGTCTACTGATTTTACAAAACCTGTTAGGTTCCCCCTCATGTTCAATCATCTGTTTTCCCACGTTAGTGTGGAAAATACACAACACTTACAGTCTCAAATAAAAAATTTTAAAAAAGCCCCCCCAACTGTCACCATTGCTGCATCTGCTTCATCTTGATCATTTTAGCCTAGGACATACATACCAGCACTATTTTTGAATCACCAGATAATTACTCATTCCCTGAGCACATCTCACCAGCAGGGATACTTCTTTTAGCCCATATTCATGAATGTTCCTGATAAACATTAGTTGAACAATTAAAGGAAAAAATCAGCATTGTTGTCTGACATCCACAATTTCTCCAGTAGGTAAGGGGGTTGTACTGTATGAACTGTTCTGACATTAGGAACTGAATCACTGCGAGGTCCCTTAACGGTCTGTGCTTCTGGAGTGTATTTTCATAATGTTTAGGAGACAGTAGCAATAAATAGTCGTTTTTAAGTCTTTATCCTCAATTAACCACATCAAGAAATTCTTTCCTTTGAGGCAGTAAGTCAGGAAGCCTTGCAGAAAAGGCCCAGAAAACATGGTTACTGAGGTTTTTCTGCTTGGCTTTGCTAGGAGTGTTAACAGCTTAAAGGCAGGTTTGAAAAAGAAAAGGCCCAAGTTCACTTATGCATCTCCTTCTCTGGGTTACCAGGAGAACTCTGTTCAAGTAGGAAATACAAAGCAATATCTGTTTGCTTGCACACACAACAGTAAAGCTGCATCAATAAATACAAGTGTTTTAATTAAAAATCCAGCCATTCCCCAGGAACACTCTTTTGGGAGACTAAGATCTTATTTTTAGTTTTCTCTGAACTGAACGTCTAATCAAAGTAAGTAACACTACAGCATTTTCAAGATGCCTTTAGCAGGGTAAGTTTCATTTAAGTCTGTAACAGCATCAGGCTCCACAGCAAAACCTCAATGACAGTTTAGTCATAGTTTGAATAGTTTTAAAAGCCTCTTCAAAATTCAGATAGGTTGTTTCAGTACTGGAATCACTGTAGTAAGTAACAGAACACAGAGTACATAGTGACTGGTTTGTTAATCATAATTTAAGTAATAAAAGATCCACTGCATCCTGCTTAAAGCAGCCTTTATTAAAGATAGTATCAAGATACGTCAATGCATAATGAAGCTTTCCCTCCTACAAATATGTAAACAAGTTGACAGCAAGTTATTATTACAATATAAAAATTAAAGCATACATTGCATTTTTTTTTTTTTAAAGCTAATGTCAGTCTCAACGTAGACAGTCTCTGGTCCGTAGTGATTAAAAATACAAGTTCTTGAAAAATGTTAAAGTATTGCCTTTGCACATACACATTTTCATAGAAAAATACTTAAAAATACCAACTTCCCATTAATAAAAGTAACACGAAAAATAAAACACATCTTTCGTCATGAATAGCACATTAAATGCATCTAGCATTTACTCTACCATTCTGTTTAATCAAATTATTTTTGTTCATTTTAAAATTCATTGTAGTTTGCAAAAGGTATCTCGGATAATACTTTCACATAGCAAAGCAATTAACGTTAAGGAGCTAATATTGGCAATTACCTTGTAATCAGAGTCTGGCCTAAATTTATTTGCAACTGAGGCCATCAATTTAATCCTCATGTCAAAACGTACAGAGGGCTCTCGCTGAGAAATCCAAGACAGTTCAGATACATTTTGGAAAACCTTGAAACTTTAGGTGATTTAAGAAGAAATACATACTCTCTTTTAAAGTACTTTTAACCTCTACATAAGTTTTTCTTTAACTATATTAGCAGTCTTGTTGTGGCAGTCAGTCAATTCTCAGGCAATGCTTTGTTTGTATGATTATATTATTTGACACGAACTACATTTTACATTCCAAAACCATAAAGAATGTTAAGTTAAATTTTGATTTTTAACATTTTTCCAAGAAGTTTACTGGCAAGAACTAGACAGATCATTTTTGCAGTTGCTAAGGCAAAAAAAGTTTGAAAATTCCACGTACACAAGGTTTAAAAGATTGTGTAATATTTCAAAACCAAGCTAAACTAAATTCAACAAGCAGAGTGAAATACATATTATTGGGATGAAAGCTAATCATGCCATCGCGCCCTGCCAAGCATCAGCTGACAATAAACAGCAAAGGAAAAAAATATTAAGCTAATACAGTGATACACTTTCAGGATGAATCCAAAGAGCAAAATCAAGCTGTCAAGGAAAGAATCTTACAGCAGGATATTAAACTGAAAAAAAACAGCTAGGAAAACACTGGAAGTTTTATCACTGAAGACAGCATCTGAGAGAACACAAGTACACTTATATGCAAACAACAATGAAAACAAGTAAGACTGCCAGCTTTCCTAGATCCACGAATACATCAGAGAAAGGAGTTTATTTAGTCTTTGTCACTACTTAATTAGCAAATTAAGTCTGCCAGAAGTTACAGCCTCAAATGTGTAACAACATGTAGAGCAACTTATTGACCACAAGAGCCTAAAATATTCAAATGACCTCTAGCCCTGGAAATGTGAAAAGAACACAACCCCCAAAGGAGGATCTACAGGAATGGTAATTCGGAAAGAAGGCCTTACCCTGCTCCTTCACACAGGAGTCGGATTTGTAGAAAGATGACAATTTTATTGTCATGCTTGCTGGTAAAACAAACATGAGTTAAAGCAAGATGTGGCAACAAGTGCTCAAAGAGGACGTTCAACTAAGAGTTAGAGATTCCACCCAAGGCGCAGGTTAGTCTGGTTTTCAGAGAGGGGTGAGATGCAAATACAAAAGCTGTTGGGATTCTAGAGGGCTTTCTGTGAGAGAATGGCCATGTGAGCAATCCTGTATGAGAACAAGACTGATAAGAGCCTCAGCCGAGCAAGAATGCGATAAGGACGTGACCCTGAATGAGGGGGGAGAAACTCGACAAGACAAACAACCCCCGGCAGGGGTTGGGACGGAAGAGGAAGTTCCACAAGGCAGGGAGCCTGGCAAGGCTGATGGGGCACTTTTAATCCAGTCATAAGAAGGTTTAAAGCGCGGGCTAAGTTAACTGTCCAATCTTGAGGACTTGTACTGCATGTTACTCACGTGTGCGGGAGAACGTTATAAAAGGGTTTTCTTAGTTGTAATAAATGGGCATTGCTTGATCACATTGGTCGTGTGCGTGCTCAGCTCTCCCGCAAAAAGCCTCAGTTTCCACTAATGTCTTGCATACCTTAACACACAGGCAGCCCTTCTCTACATTCAGGGGAACGGATGGATGAGAAACACAAACAGTCCTGGGGCCCAAGTGCCAGAGCATGCCCTGGGCAGGCTGCCTTTCTGATCACTGCCTCCCCCACAGACAACAGCTAGATGAAACAACTTATGAAAGCTAGATGACAAGTCCCAGTTTCCTTTAGAGGATGGGATTTCTGCACTACACTCATCTTGGAGGGAGCAGCCCTCCCGTTGTCCCATACAAAACTGCATCTTCAAGTCAAGTAATACAAACTTGGGCCTTTTAATCACATATGGACTGTTGCAATGTCTTACTAAAGCATTTAAGTTCCTGGGAGATGCTAAAAGCACTGGCCATCACTACTGTGGTATTTGAGCAAGGCTTTGCACTTGGCTTACAAATGCCTGTAACGCAAGTGAGTAACACAACGCCAATACAGACCAGCTGCATGTTTATCCATACAATTCAAACCCTGGCCCAAAGTCCACAGAAGACTACTTCAAATGCCAGTATATATTAACAGGCCATTAAGTGCCTCCCAGCAGTGAACCCACTGTAGGTGTAATGCACAGAAAAAGAACCACAGCAGGCCCAAGCTTTAAGAGCATGTTGCAAAGCACTGCTGTAGACTTGCAGGTGACTGTCATACCTGGGGGAAGGTCTAAGGACTGGACTCCAAGAACCAAAGACAAGAGGGCTCACACACCATTTTCCCTTCAAGAAAAGTAATAGCATCTCTCCCCGTGCCAAGAAGTAACATACTGTCTATGGAAAGTGGATGTTTTCTCCCTAAATCCACAGCAGAAATAGTCACAGAGAAAACTAAAATCAGCCTAAGTCTGATTTGCAGAAAACAGAACCAAGGGGGGGGGCCTCAGAAAATCAGTTTGACAAGTCCTTGCCTTGAATGACATTCCAAAATTAATCTCTGCACAAACAGCTATGCCATGAGACTCTAGGTTATAAAATAGCTGACTAAATCAGCTAGACTTTTAGAAAAAGCTATTTGTATGTAAATATTCTAGTAATAACTTCAACAATAAAAGTAGTACACAGCCAATTTTAGAATCCACATATGGTATAAAATACACACACATACATGTTCTTTTTTTATATATTCAGTCTTAAAGGAACACAGAGCAAAACCAAACCAGGACCTGAATAATCTATCATACATGCCTTTATGTCAGCATGACTTCTAATACACAGCTGATGGGCTGATCAGATCCCTGAGGTCTATCACTGGAATTGCTACAAGTTTTTCTTACCACAATTTTAACCAAAAACTGACCTAAAAATCATGTTACATCTTTCTAGGTGAAGGAGGAAGAAAGACACAAAATAAAACAGAACAAACACAAAACAAAAAAAACCCCACACACAGACAAAAAAACCACACAGCCTTGTAATACATAGAAAGGCACCTGATAATATTGTTAAATGTTAGTAGCCGTTATCTACAGCTTCCTAAGTGTACTTAAGCAATCAAGATAAATTAAAAAAAATATCACGAAGCACAAGAATTGCTGGCATTCAAAAGATAAGTCTAACCTACCTAAGAAGTCACTAAAATGATATGTGCAGCTGTAAATCAGTAAGAGTGTGCAAAACTATACAGTTTTGCATAAAGTGCTAAATGTACCCCCAGTTTGCACCTATTAGTATTGTATAAGTTTGTTAAGCTTGGCAATATGATGCAAGATGATGATCTTAAGGACGTACCTACCACACCTACCTCATCTTTTCCTTCCTCACCATGCTCCACTGTACTTTAAACTGTACATTTTTAAATTACAGAAAGGCCTTTTCAGGAATTGCAGTTCAGAAAAATATTTCAAGTATACCTATCGCTCCATGTAAACGTGGGGACACTATGAGTTCAGTTTTTACAAGTTTCAAACACTTACAACTTCTGGTAATTCAACTGGAGTAGTAATTATTTCAGTCTGTTAAGTACCTCTGGAAAGGCTGTTTCCTGTTACTCATTTAACTCCCATTTGAGGAGTGCAGAGATTCATACTATAACTTGTCCAGATTTAAGTCAAAACAATAAGCCATTACAGAAGAGTAATACTTTATCCAACCATTTAGGTTCATAAAACCAAGTCCTACCATATCTATTCATATATACTCATTATATGAATCATACACAGATCTTTAAACACTTGACACACTGAATTCAAGTTATTACAATACAGCAGTTTGTCTTGCAGGCATTGTGCAACACATTTAGAAGTATACAGCGGGTCTCTTCTTGACTCTGTATTTCAGTGATCCATACCGTATCTGAGGGGGAAAAAAAAAACAAACCACACACAACTTCACTAAGAGTTGCGATCCCTTCAGGCAGAAATATTATTTAACTTCCCATCAATCCAATCTATCAAGTGTCTAAATGTGCTTTGGACACTCCATAGTTTCAGTCCGAGAATCTTATCTGTGACTGAATGAGATAGTTTCAACAGAACCGAGAAGGGTAAGTCTCAACTGTTTTCCCAGAATTACCCAAAAGTTTTTCTGACATTCCATAGAGATTTATCCAGAAGTATCTTTAAATTCTGTGACATGTGCAAATATAAAGCACTTTCAATCCTACACAGGATCTTCACTTCATGGGTAACAAGTCAAAGCAGGCCATATGTCTACAGGAACTGAAAAAGTCTGAATCTTCTTTAATCCATTAAACAGCAGATGTTGAAGTGTGCAGAACCAAGATACTCAAATGCAGATGATAATATCACTATCTACACCCCTTTCAAGGTGAGCAGTTCTGGAATTTGGGCAGGGTGGTGCTAGAATTAGTATTACAAGCACAGAGTATTTCCTCTCCTTTTTTTCCTCCCTTAGTTCATTTAATTCATGTATTTCCCTTAAACACCCAGAAGTACAAAAGCTCCAAGATTAGATACTGTTATCACATACTTCCTCCTCCATTTAGTTTTCTACCCAGTTATTGTTGATAACCCCTCTAAGATTAATAAAAAAAAATTTTCCGCATAATTAACAATGTTGGGATACACTGTTAAAAGCAAACTCAATACTTCACTAAGATTACACTTGCCTCTTTACGGCCTTTAATAGTTTTGACAGATTTCATGCTCTGAGTTCTTCGAAGGCCTCTCTGAGCAAACATTTCATCCTCTGAATGTGTCCCCTCCATCTCTTCATCTGTTTTATCATCTCCAGGATTTTTTTCCAGTGGAGTTTTGTAACCTTTAAAAAACAGTTTTATTAAGAAGTTTAATAAGAAGTAGCCGTAGCTTTTAGGTTTCTAAGAAAGCCATGAGTTTCATCTTTAACACACATCCTTTACTTTTTTAAACAATACAGTCTGCCAGCTGTTTCAGAACAGCAAAATATCTAGCCTGCCAGGAGCTCATTGCTTATAATTCTGCCATTTTTAAGTACCAAGCCACTCTGTTCCACGAGTATGTAATGCAGTGGTTCCTCAACTGTCAAAAATGAAACCATCAATCTGCTACCGTCTCCTGATTTACACTGAACAGCAAAAACCTCAGTGGTCATGCTGAAAAGTTCTTGAGGTTTTTGGCCATAATTCCCGTGGGAGAGGGGTTAGACTACATGAACTTTAAAAGGTCCCTTCCAACCTAAACCATTCTATAATTCTGAGAGCCACAGGACCTTTCTTCACACTTGCACACCTCTCTGCATATTTAATGCCAAAGTTCCTTTTCAGATCGATAAAATGTCAAAGTGCTGTTAAGGGTTGTTTATACCCTGAGAAAATAGGACCAAGATTATTACCGAAGATTCGCACTAGAGGGCGCAAACTGCTTAAAAACAGGTCCTGAAATATCCCCCGTGTCCGAAAGCCCTGAATCCCCATCACAGACCTATCATAAGGCCCCCAAATGTACTCTGGTTCTTTCCCCTCGCCAACCTCTGCTTTTATGAGGCCGTTCCAAAACCTACAAGAGGTAACGCTCCAGAATACTTTTTAGACTCCAACCCCAACTTTCATGATGATCAATGTACATTTCATCTTAAACTAATGTTTTCTTTAGGCTTAGATTCTTTTCCTTTAGTCATTTTTTTTCCCAAAATTAGAATCACACTCACCTACTCCACAGCTACTTCAAGGCAGACTTGCCTCTTCTGCCATTCTAGAGGCAACGTGTCTCTGCCTCCAATACAATTCATCTTTTCCAATATGGAAGATTTTAATTGCATCTGTTCCTCATATCATCTCTGACTAGGGATGTTAGCAGTGACACCAATACTCCCTTATCTCTGTTTGTAACACCTCTTCTGATGCATCAAAACCACATTTGCCTTTTTCACAGCAAGTACACTGGCAGCTCAGTCATCCTATGATCGATGTCCTTCTACAACTAGGTCTTTTGCACTAATTGCAGCTCAGGTCACAAAAAATAACCTTCTGCTAAGTGCAATGACATATTGCTACGTAGTGTTCCTAACACGTGTGGTCTGTGGGTTTTTGGTTGGGGGTTTTGGTGGTTTGGGTTTTTGGTGTTTTTTTTTTTAATTTAATGCTGAAGAAAAATCAAAGAAAAAAGAAGAGGTGTACACTAGATTTGGGTCCAGGAGTAGGAACAATTAAGTTAAATTATCTCTAAGGAAGTTTTAACATATGAGGTTGAATCTCACAATGAGTGATTATTTACGTAGTATAAACTATACCCAAGTAAATTTTTTTTTAATGGAATTTTGAGCATTTCCAAGTATTTCAGATAGGTAACTAATGCTCTCTTCCTGAGGAATGGCCCCTGCAGAACAGCTGCAGTGGCATCATCCCTAATGCAACCCCCGATGAATCCATGGGCTTTCTCTCTGGCCAGTAACCCCGGTCCCTCACAGGACACCTTCCGGGCACAACTAGCAATTCAGCTTCAGGCCATTCACGTGGCCACTTATTCCTTAAAAACACCATGGGCTACCATGTGAGATTCCTGGAATTCTTTGTCCTCCACAAGCATCAGCCCTTCCCAAAAATGAAGGGATGAGAGGAAATGACAGGCTTAGGTGAAGAGTAATAGACCAGAGCTATTTCTTTTGTAGGAAATATCAACTACTTTACGTTGTAACTTCACCATTTAAAAAGGTATCTGCCACTGAAACCTTCCTTCAAGCATCACATTCCCAGAAGCAAAGTGATGATGATAACAACAACATATTATAATAAAATTATATATATTGGTCACCATAAGCCATCTTTTGAGTGTTGATGTGCATCTGTCCATTATGGCAATTTAATGCCTTCACTATCCTGACCACCACAAGCAATTTTACATTTTGAACTATCATTACAGACGTACTGAATTTATTTCCATTAATTTTCTCTTCCTATTTATTGAGCTTCTATAAATTCTCACGTTTAACTTTCTGTACGTTTGTCACAGAAACAACACTTAATCGCATTTTTTTTACTTCCAATTAAGCTTTACTTTGGCAAGGAATTCTCATTGCTAATTGGCAAAGATAGGAGTAATGAGAACAGTATGACTACACTGTTAGTGGCTGCAAGAAGAAAGTAATTCAGGGAGGATTTCTCAGCTGTCATATCTTGCTCAAGTAAACTCTGTTCAAGTGTGCTGGATTTCTTTGAGGTCTTTTCCGTTTCTAAATGGAGTAAATGTATTTCTGCCTTCCCACTTTTCTCTTTGGTGAGTTGTTATTTTAGCTAGAAAAAGAAACAGATGGATGCTTACCTGAAGATTCACTTGCAGATGCTCTGGTTTTCTTTTTTGCTTCTGGTAATGTCTGATAGGGTCTCTGTCCTACTGGCTCATCTCCTTGTATAGTAGTCAAGTCATGCATACTGAAACTTCTCAGTTTCTCAGTTATTGCACCTTGACTCTGAAATACAACAACAGTATCTATGAAAACAAAGCAGAGGCTGAACTTTGCTGTTCGAGATGGGTTAAGATGTTTAAGCCCATGCTTCTTTGTTGCACTAGAAAATTCATTGAACATAAGCATGCGTTAGATTTACGTTTGCTTTAAGTATTGCTTTTACCCAAGTTTAACAGTATATTGCTCTGACACGAGTAATTTACAGATAAGCTAGCAGTTTCGTTACAAATGTCTCATTTCACTCCTTTAATCTGAGCAAATAAAGGCTTTTTTGGTGAGGGGAAGTGTTTAAAAGGAGAAAAACACATCCGAAACGCTCAAATCACTTCAAACGTGGTATTTCTGTAGCAGTGCTAGGTAGCATGACAGTGGGTTTAACACTTCCATTTTAAAAAGCGTGGTTGATGATAAATAAATATTTCCGCTGTTTTAGATTTTGTCCTCCACAAAATTGAATCTGCATACGAAAGGAAGTATGTGTTAAAAATACACTCTGTAACATTAACTCTAGTAACTGAGAAACTGGCAGCACTACAAAAGCTCTAGTAGACAGAAACTTGAAACCACAAACCAAAGAGGTCCTGTCTGGACTACAAGGTAGCAGGTTCTGTTACTCATGTAGCTTTATGAACACAGTACCACAATACCAACCCAAAAATCTAATGCTACGTGTCAAGATACTTGATCACATTTTAACATTAGTATTCCTTCTCTGATTGTCTTTACATCTTTCCTCCATGGGACATATCAGAAGTTTCCCTTTAGAAAGATGGGTCAAACAGCTCTTCCGTTTTATATCAGATGATGTTGTTATTAAAGCACTGAAGATTAATTTATTGTATAAGCAGCTAAAAGAACAAGCACATTAGTCAATGTCGTGTTAAAAAAACATTTCATTCTTCCCTCTCTGGCATACATGGCAAAAAACAACCGTTTCAGAGGAAGGCTGACAAGCCTGTGCATGAATCCCACTTCAAAGCAAGGGCTCCAGATTTTGTTTCATTCTTAAAAATGAAGCTCTTAAGTAAAATTTGAGCATTATGCTAGTTAGCAGTAGCAGAAATCTGGGTACAATTCCCCATACCTTTCTCCGCAATAGTAGTTCTTGTGCCACTGGCCAAAGCCATTTGTTCTCACTCTCATAGCAACAACTGTTTGCAGATGGTAGACCAGCACACTAAATTATACCATGTTAAAAATAGCCATGTAAAGTGAAGAGACAGTAGAGTGATACTCCTTAAGCTTGCATGGCCACCAAAGGCAGGGGGGGGAAGGAAAGGGAAGTGGCTTAAACCTAATACTCATTTTCTAATGACTAGTCATTAGTACAGCGTATAAAACTAAAACAGTGTGCTACACGGGCAAGAACAACCAATTTATTTTAACTTTTTTTTAACTCTTACACCACCATTCATACATTGCCACTAAACAAAGAAAGGGTTTCTTATGAGAGAAGTAGAAGCCTTTAATTTTCTCCTTCTTCCTACACACGTGTAGGATGACTAACAGCTCTCAAGAACACAACTACAGCTTGCCTTTGAGTTAAAATGCACTACACTGTACAGTCTCTGTATAAACTACTGTAGAAATTCCAAAGTTAATTTTATTCCCTAAAATGGCTTATTTAAGGCAGGTCTGTCCTGCCTTAAGGCAGGAATCCTGTCCTTCCACTACTCCGCTTTTTTCATTGAAAAGCATTTGCACAGTAAATCAAATCAGGAACCAGCTATGCCTGAGTACTTACAGTCAGCTGCTAGGACACCAGAGAACAGAGAACTGGAGAGATAGGACTGCTTCTTTTGACAAGTAACAGCTAAAGGATCTGCTTTAACACAGTACGACTCTTGATCAGGCTGTGTCCACTGCTTGAAGAGACACAACTGGACTCAGGTGTCAATCACTGCACACCGATGAACGTGTAAAACAGACCCAGTTGCTTCTCAGCAGAATCCATATTAATTCAGCACAATTCCACTCACTAAGCGTGCACAGAGTCTACTATAGACTAGTGACAGGAGCTGGATTTGGCTAGAAACAAAAGTGTAAGAAGACACACTGGGGTAGGTGGTGTTGCACAGTGAGTTCACTCATTATGAGACACACCTCAAAAAGACATTTGCAAATTGTACAAGATAATGTTATTAAGATTATAATAGCTAACACGCTAAGAACTCACATTACAAGCCTGTATTTCCAATTCCACTGTTGAGACAGAGGACTAGATCCAAACTGGGAACATTCAGCCTTAATTTTCAGTGCAGCTCATGGATAGAGAATTTTGTTTTTTGAAGGGGAAAAAAGTCAACTATGTGCCATAAAGCAACATTGTGCCCTTAACCAAACTGCACGGTCAATGAGGCTAGAGCTCCTGTGGAGCACTGCCTCATTCAGGGAGGACATAAGGGATTCATACAATGGGCCCTTCATTCCAAAATGACTTGCCAAGATGGAAAGTTTTACTCGTTACACACAGTAAATATCGAGGAGTTTGAAAGGATACATATACAAATACGAGAGGCAGCACACATGCTTAAGAGTCACAGTACAAATGGGGGCTGCACAGCCACTGCCGTACTGCAGAGTCAGTCACAAATGGCACTAATCCTCTGCAGATACTCCCTACAGCCCCCCCAGTCTCCCGCCTGAATGCTGTCTACATCTCACCCCTAGGAAGATCCAGTCTAGACAAATCAAGATGGATTTCCACTTCATATCACTGCGTGGACTAACTGGAGGACAAATTTCAAGGTGTTCTGTGGGGGTTTTTAATTGTAAAGGAAAAAACAACCCACATCACCGTGCTCATACAGTACTTAATATTCAGGAAGGTTGTTCCACCCCCTATGCCCAAAAGAAGCAGGTAATTGCTTTCTGCCAAAACTATGTGAGGATCTGGATTATTATCAACTCAGAATGAAAGTCTGGCTGAAAAATATTAAATACTCTGCTACTGGAGAAAATGTGAGATTAAATACCCTCTACGGCAGGAAACGTGAACATAACATTCACATTTTAGAATATTAACGCATTAAGAGCTTTGATACCTTGTTTGAAAGTTCAGAGAGTTACTAGCCACAGCTCGAAAGCAAGATGTTTGCCTGAAAAACAGAAGGCAGAGCAATCCAACTGCAGGTAGAGTTAAAAGGGGTTCTCCTGCTTCCACACTCATGCCACAGGTATGGCAGCAGCCATCACCTCTCCCAGCCCTACACACACCCCAAGATGCTGCACACAAGAAGGTGACATTGCAGTTGCCACGCCTGCACTAGCGTCCCATTATTTCAACAGTTCCTAGCAGTAAGGAAGAAATACAGTAGGCTGCATCCAGCCCAGCTGCTGCCAACTAAAATTACACCACAAGAGATTGAGACACACACATTTACAATTACAGTGCAAACAAAAAAAGCACAGAACTTCAGCGCTCAAAATTCCATGTAAGTGAACCTTGAAGAGAGATGAACTGTGACGTTTGTGTGGTCTTAAACAAAACACAAGTCTTAAAGCATGAGTTTGCTTATTTATTCAATAGTAGCTCTTAAAACATATTCAACTCTTTTCAGAGACCACATTCATTACCAGGGACCAGTCTGAAACACTGACGTTCTAAGAGGTTTCTAAACTAGTTTTTGATACATACAGCCTACTTAAGGGACTCCTGAGACCACTCTGACTCTAGTAAGCTATTAGTATGCCATCTCATCAGCTGACCCTCATATATGAAATGCTGCTCTCTATTTTGTTATCAAGCATGGGGTTTTTTACAGTCTATAGACTTAACCCAGGGAAGTTGCTGTAAACAGACACCACACAGTATGTCTGCCTCAGGGACTCCTTTCTGTTGTTTAAATGGGACTCGCAGCCCCCTCAGTGGTCAGCATCACTGAATAAAGCTGCTTGCCTGCACTGGACAAGTTCTCAATGGACTCTGCATCCACAGGGCTGCTTAGAGCTTTGTGGCCACAGAGCTGCCATGTGCAGCACCCACATTCCCAGCTGTTCTCCCCCTGATCCCATCCAGGCTGACAGGGAATGACTTCTGATCCCTCTCAACCTAGAGAGGGACTGCTGTCCCGTGAATGACCTCTGCAGCATGCCGGGCAGTCCCAGCAGGGAGGAGGGATGAAAGCAGTACTGACGGGGAGCGGAGCTGCTCACAGCCATGCTGGCTGTGTGCCACAGCTGGCCGCAAGATCCCGCCTGCCTCTGCCATGCCCTGAGTGGGAAGAAGGCGAAGTCTGAGCAAGGCCGTTAGAATAATAATCAACCAGCAGAAAGGCAGCAGATTCAGGATGACTAAAGGACATTCAGAAACACAGCCTTCAAAATATATCATTATTATTACTACTAAATTATACTTCACAAATGAACAATATTTGTGCGACCTCAAAAAATGACAGCGCATGTTACAGCTTAATTAGCAGCCATCCCACACGTGGCGATATAGAAACCAGTTTTCACTAGTAGCTTCAGAAGTCAGAATTTATGTGTGGGCAATAATTAGAAAGTACAAGTAACCTGCATCTCGGAGGAACTGGAAAGCCGATGCATCAAAATACAAGATTTATCAGTTGAACTTGGTGTTGTGGATAGGATTTCCACAAATCCATACACTGTTGAGCTGAAAGAGCTTCAACAACTTCCATATCATTAAAGGCATCTTGTTGCCAATTCTTTTATATCCAAAAGAGAATTTTTATTAGTAGACTGTAAAAGACAACCTCGACCACATTTCATCTCCAAGTCTCCTGAAATCAGGATTTTACAAAGATTTGTTTTCTGTCATGCTAATTTAAGTAACACAATTTGTTTTGCTAATGTATGCTATTTAGCAGGTTTTGAAACACCAAATTTTATATGAACAGTGCCTAACTAGTACCAGCTAAAAAAAAAATCAGTATAGGAATGTAAGCTATAAGCCATGACTCCTGCCAATTACATTTCAATGTAACCAGAGTGGAGCAGGTTTAAATCTATGCCAAATTTCAGCAGACTGACCTGGCTGGCTGCTCCAGCCTCCCCTACACAGCCAACTAGTCTTTTAATACTAATCCCCAATTCCTTTGACAGCCCTTGGAGAAAATTGCTCTTTCCCACACTTGATCTTGAAAATATTCCAGAGAGTTTCCAAGCAATTTTACCACCCTCCTAAAGTTGGCATAAGCAGACATCATAGCATCTTGTGCTTGGACACTTCAGTGAACAGAAGCTTTCTTTGGACCTCCTGTTGTGTTTAACCTTCCACATACTCTATTCCTAATTTGAGATCTGATATGTCAGAATAAGCATGCCTGCTCCTTAAAAAAAAAAAAGGGGGGATGAAATTGTGTCTCCTTCCCATCAAAACTGATCCCACTAATAGGATTCCGTTCATGAAATCCTATAGCATGCTCCACCAGCTCATGCTGAAGGGATAATCTTTTCACCTGCTGGAGGCAGCAGTCAACTCTTGAAAAACAGGGAACAAAATCAAGAACACATGCATTGTCTCCATTTGCTTGGATGGAGCAGTCACGCTCAGCTTTTTGGAATGACAAACTGAAGAGAGGTTTAACATGCCAAAATAAAGATTTTCAGAGTCTCCTCTTTCATACTGTTTAAAAATCATGTCTATTTTAGGTCTCTGGTATTGTGGTGGTTGTTTTGCCCAAGCATCTCATCTGCACTGAACTAATTCTGTACAAATATTCATGAGCATGTTTAACAAGTTTTAACAAATAGAGCAGGCGTCTTGCCAGTCACAGCTGAATAGCAATGAAATCTAAACACAGACATTTCGGAAAAAGTTATTCATTATTTCAGAAGAAAGTGGGAGGAGATATTTCTGTTATTTATTTTACAATATTTCTATAACACCACAAGGATTAACAAGGAAATATCCAACCTTAGCCAGGCAGCCAGACATAAGGAAAACACACAGAGCATATCACAGGTGCACATCGTAGTAAGTTATGATTTGCTGTTTGGCAAAGAATTTGAATTTCAGCATAGTTCTTAAACTTTTTCCCAGTAGAGTACTTTGAGTTTTTGTTTGTCAGGTTTGTTTTTCCTAAATAACCTATTTTCACTCTGGATACTTCTGTTTCTCTAAATGTATATTCTATTTCCTTCTAAATTATTTCATGCCTCAAGGCACTACTAAGACTTTGAATAACAAAAAAAAGAACCAGTGATCAAACTGAATCACATTCTCAGTATTTTAGGCTTATGATGTCCGTATTTTAAAACAAAAAGTGATACTTTTTACACTACCACCTACATGAATCTTTAAAAAGAGAGAAGATGAACAAACAAGATATGCATGACTGTTTTTCCAAACCTTTTTGAGATCACATTTGAAAATGTAGTTTTTAGAAGTGTCTTTGATTTATAAAGCAAGTTCTTGTACATGCACAGAAATTTAAGTTAAATGCTAGCTGTACCTGCTTAACTTTGACAGCCAGGGACCTTACATTACTTACCGATATCTACTACAAGTGTTCACATTTTCAATGCCGTTACTATGAATGCAGCAGTTTTATTTATCCCCAGGAAAAAATTAATCCTGATTGCCCTAGAACTATCATTTAACTAGGTCATATACATCTTTCTTTCCATACTTTCTTTAGTGTTTTGGTTTAAACAACTATGAAGCAGGATATACATTGTTCAGAGTTATACTCCTTCTGGTGGGCCACAAGTTGCATAGAATCTTTCTTAAGCTTGCATTTTGTTTTCCTAGACCTAAAACCCTCTGAAATTCAACTGACAGTCATGAGTTTTTTAATAATGTAATTTGGGAACAACGACAGGTTACTTCATGATGAATGGAAATTATATGACAAAGCAAGAGTATGCTAAACAGCGATATGCAAGCTTATGCTTAGTGTATTAATTTACTAATTCAATCAACAAGTTGCAAACAAGTTAAGTGTGTCAAGATAACATTTATCTGTGGTAGTAATCTTTCATGCCTTACTTCATATGTGGGGTTACCTCAAGTTGATTGGAGAAAAACAGCAGAAAAGCCAGAAATCCTTTAAATAGTTTGTTTACCAACAAGAAAGCACAACAGAAACAGAAAAGAAACAATGGTCATCTTTACCAAAAATCTGCATAGAAAACTGAATGGTATCTTTTGAATTACAGTAAACTGATCCCCACCATCCAAGAAATAACTACAAGCCATGTTAAACAAACAAACATACATCATATGAGAAGGACTAGAGGGCTGCAACCCTCAAGTTGTGTTCCAGGTTTTCAATACATTTACAGAATCAATCTTTTTATTTAGGAATGTCAAATCCTCAGTACAATGGCACTGCTCTATATCAAGGGCAAAAGCAATCAGTGCAAGCAGAAAGTTACCTTTACAGCTGCTGTCACTGCAGCAGTTGCTGCCAAATTCAACCCTTGCTTTCCAAAATTCACCATGGTCTCATAGCCTCTTTCTTTGGCTTGTACGATGTACTCATCAATCTCCTAAAAGCAAAACACATTTTAGAGAACTGTACAGAAGAGAGTCACGTTTCCCCACAGTATTATTTTTCCATCAATAAAGGAAAACAGAAATCTTGAATAAATTTTTTAATGGGACAATTACTCTTGTCTTTGTACACCGATGTGTCATTCCCTTATATTATCTCATTTAAAAAATAACCACGTCTGGTCTAACAAAATAAAAATACATTACTTTTGTCCAGCTCAGAAACATCACCACTACATAGCAAGTTCCTTACAGAGAGTAAGCTTAACTTGTCAGACAAAAGTTGTTCAAAAAATAACATGCTTAAGGTGAAATGAGAGCTCCTTAGAAAGGTAGGGTCGGCTCAAAGAACTTCTGAAGCCAGAGCTCTGACATAGTAAAGTACCAAGGACAATACAGTCCTGACATTTATCCCCAGCTGTGGTAAATGCCTGGAGCTGGAGATAAAGGCTTCAAGGTAGTTCACAACAGCTGGCAGACTAGAGGGAAAAAATCCTTTAGCTTATGAAGTTGCAAACGGTTTACAGTTCAGCCTTCAAAAGGTCAGGATGACCGCACTGTTCATATCCGCGGCAATCATGTCAGCTACGTCTTTTGCCTAATAAAGGCCAAGCTCAACACTGACCTTTATGAAAGCTATTTTCTGTAGTGTGAGTGTTTTTGGTGGCAGTCTTCACACCTTTGCTAATCACCCTTTCCACACAAACAAGATACCAAAACAAAAAGCTAAGCAGATCTGTGGTCCGGTCATACTTGGGCTAAAGCTAAATATCCTTTAGCTACTTTCAGTTGGGGTATATTTCTGCAGACTATTCTTCCCTTAAACCTTAGTAGAAAGTCTCTCTCATCCTGTCAGTTTGCACACCAGAAAAATCATCAACATCATTTCTCCTGAGAAGTTTTATTACTAGATCATGTTTTAAAAAATGGTAACATGAAGAGTTGTTGCTAAGCATGCATTTGTGCTTCTTCGGAGAGAGTACTGCACATGTTCTTCCAGTAGAAAGTCAAACTGCATCACTTCCACTCAACTGGGCTCCCCAAAGTGCAATAACCAGTGAACACACCAAGCTATCTCATGTCAAAAGAGTAGTACATCATCTGCTCATGCAAGTTAAACAGAAACATATACATGGACAGCCATATGCACTTGCCTCTGCTAGGCCAAGTTCCTGCTGCCTGGCAAACCAGTAACACACTGATCTGCTTTTATCATTTATCTAGCAACAGTTTGTATTTCAAGAGATGATATTTCCATATTAGGCATTAAAAATATGAGAAGTTATTCCTTACCCTTTCTTTAGAAGAAAGAAGGGGGTGGAGAAATTTTCTGTAGATTAAACTTGCCCCTCTAGTATATGGGGAAAGGAGCCAAATAACAAAAGCTATCTTCAGTTCATAGTATAGTGGAAACCTACAGACAAGTTAAAAGTTGCATGAAATCAACAACTGCCGTAAGAAAACACACAGTAATTCATCATCAGGAAGAGATCTCAGAAAACACAATTACATGTTACCGTATAGGATTCTTCATATACAAGAAGTTATGTTGGACAAAAATCAAATGAGTTACAGACCTATGGATTTAATTCTAATTGACTGTACTGTCATTTAAGAAACAAACAGTTAGGAGCTTTGCATTATACATTCCCGCACAGAGAAGTTATAGTCCATCCTTTTAAGAGTTCCATTCAGTTTCTACAGCAAAGGTGGCAGCTTTGTAGTCCCTGCTTTGAGTGACAGTGCACACTGGAAAACAGGTTATTTTTTACATACACTGAGATCTTTTCCTGAAAATAAAGAGCTACTAACAAGCACAACTTCTTTATTAAAATTAAATCTTAAATCATTACAAATCAAAGAACACCATAAGCAAATATAGTCTCATCTAGAGTTCATAAAAAGCAGGCTCTTACCAAGAGACTGTTAGGTCAGTTATTGTTTCAGTAACTGTATAAAGAGCAAACACAATCCAATACATCATCCAGCGAACCTGAAAATTAAAACACCATCTTCAGTGAGAATTTTGATTTCACTTTACACAGAATCCACTATACACTGTACAGTCAGTTCAGAGCTGCCAAAGCAAGACATCCACCAGGATCTGTCTGCCTCAACCAGGTTTCAAGTGAAATTATATGAGGGTCCTAATGATTTTCTGTTCCTAAGTAGAACTGGTGGCAGCTGCAACAAGCTCAGTGAAATGGCTGGGTCACCAGGGTCACAACCTCACCTAGGCTGGCTTCACAGATTTGGCTCTGCCTCTAAAGAGCTTTACTGATAAGAAAAAAGACTGCAAAGAGTCAGTAGATTCTCAAAAGTACAAAGTGCAATTCCCACTATAGCACTAAAGAATATTTCACTCTTCCACACTCATCCATATGTTTATACCACACACACAAGTCAGAAATTAATGTCAGGTAGCCCTTGCTTTCATTTCGGAATAAATGTTATTCAGCTATACATTGCACTCAAGTTCTATATATGTGTTTAGCATTATGGTAATAATAGTGGAGCAAGGCAGGAAAACAGTATTTTTCATGGGAATCTAATTCTATTTATACGTCAAGAACCACAAAAGTCTTGTTAATAAAAGAGCTCACACATAAGCATCTTAATTCTTCAGGGATTTGTATCTATAGACTAATTTTTGGTTTTAAGAATTACACTATACCTAAGTGTTTTGAAATCAGACAACGCTCTTAAACTACAGGTTTTAGTTCTAATACTTAACTAAATCGCTCAATTTTTTTGAACATTTGTTCAAATTCGGTTGTCAAAACTGATTACATTTTTCAGAATATGTATTACAGAAGCAGTTGCAGACATTTGTCTTCTCTAAGATATCAGCGGCCAAAAGCAATGTATTTCCAAAATAGGTCCGTGCAAACCACCACTGGTTATTCATACTAACTGAACACCCACGTGTTCTTTAAATTCCAACACTATATGCTAGAAAAAAACAAGTGTTTAAGAAAAGAGAAGAAAAGCATCACCCGCAACCAGATGGAATAACCTCTTTTCACTTACGATATACAGACTACGAACTCCTCCGGTATACCCACAAAGCATTAAACACCACATCTGATAGACACTAACTTGAGCCCTAAATCCATGGTACCCTCATTCAAAAGGAGGGCTATATATACTTTCCTACAGATGATGTGGCTCAGATTTAATCTTCACATTTAAAGCAATCTTTTTTTGAAGCAGACTTAAATAAGTACTCAAAACCTAATGCTACACCGCTGCCTATTTTGTAGCTGTGCATTACACTTCAAAACCACTTCCTTTGTCACAACTCGAAACCCATTTATCTCAAATGCTTTTCTACATTTCAATTTGAAAAGAAACTCAGTCATGTGATTACATTCTTCACTTCAGTCTCTCAGAGGATTTAGGTATTTCAGGCTTGAATAAACTAAGACAAATGTACACAACAGCTGAGGTCACCTCTGACAGGCCATGTGACATTTAGACTGGTGACCCTTCCATGAACCAGAGTCAACACCTGAATAAAAATAAAATTAACATCCACCCTTGCCCCATCAACCTAAGCATGATGAAAAGTAATTTTTAATATGACACAGAAGACTGACTTTTTTTTCGCCCAGTATATTTTATCCAGGCTGTTCATTCTTTAATCAACATCTATTTATCCAATTAGAAACAACAGTAGAAGAGGAGTTTATCTTGGGCTGCTCAGAACAGCAAAAAAATGCCCTACAGAAGGGCATATGAGATCTGCCAGGAGTCCTGCTGAGGTCTGGGCAAAAATTCTCAAAAACACAAGTCAAATCATATTTTGTACAACTAACACATTAGGTCCCAAAAGCATCCTCAACAAATGAACCTCTCTGATTTACAGTGGTTTTCATTCCAGAAAAAACTTAAGGAAAAGCAGAAGGTTGTATTTGACACTGCCCAGAAGACTTTAACAACTTAACTCTTAAAGATGAAGGTTACAGAAGCTTTGATTGGGTTTTGCTTTTTATGTTAAAAGGGTGATTACAGATAGGGTTTGTTGAGCTTTTTTTCTACCATCCAAGCGTTAAGCTCATCTTTGTTGGTTCTGGCTGAAGTACATCCTTTCAGGTCAGGATTCTGAAGCCAGGATTTGACAAGACTGGTCATTCTGACTTCCATTATAAACTATGTTTCAGATGCTTATTACAAGCACTTTGGTGTAACAGTGAAAAAAAACTCCTGAAAGATCCTGGTGAACTCCGTTAAACCAGGGTAATTATAAGAACAAATCTCCTCAAAGGCACAGATGCTAACTTCTAGAACTAAAGACCCTAAGACTTTTAAATTACCAAAATCAGCAACATCTTCTCCCCCAACTTTTTTGTTTGCTTTATACTGGTAGAAACTGTGGCTAAGTAAAAAATTTCACTATTAAAAAGCTCTTGCAATCCAGCAACAAAAACAGATGGCTCCTGAGCCACACACAGACCTGGAAAGAAAGTTGTGCTCAGACCATAACATGACTGGCAACAGAGCCGTGCCATTTGGAAGGCTGCAGTTAAACCTACACCCTCTCTGTGAAACAACATGTCCCAGCTGGGAAGATGAAAGCCATGGATAGTCCCTAAGATGTACCTGGACACTCAACCCAAGCAGCGATGGAGTGGTAATTCACTGATGAATCAATGTCGTTCTCTGCTCATGAAAAAGTCACTGTGATGGGTCTCATTTATCTCAACCCCATAACATTTTGTATGCAACTGCAAGTTCAAGGACTGCAAAAAGACCACAGGTGACTGAAAAGCAGTGTTTTCACACTAAAGTAAAATACACAGGTGGAAAAATATGGTCCCAGGCCCTACTAAAGGTCTTGTGTAACCAACAGGCATCTCTAAAAAAGTATAGTGCCCCAGAAAGGCAGCTAAGTCATAGCTAACTGGACAATCGAGGTAAGAGTCAAAATCTCAGTGTACAACCATTACTTTTCTTTTTCTAGAAAATATATTGCAAGAGGAAATGGTAACCTCTTAAAGTGATTTCTTGTATTAGCGTTTTAAACTGCTATCCTCTGCTTAGCCTGTGGATTCCTTTTGAGGGAGCAGAGAGGAAAAGTAGATTATAAATTCTTTGCATTATATACCTTCCTGATAGGGTAAAGTAAGCATGAGACAGAGGAAATCCTTCTCTTATTTTTGATGATTTTTTTCTCCCAAAAGCTTAGCTCTGGCAGGCACTAGCTCTGTGGGCACAAATAAGTTCTAATCGGCTTTTACACAGAAACCAGAAATAGTAAAACTATGATGTCTACTTTGGAGCTCTGATGGAGTGATCAGACTACATGTAAGACAGGGGAGGGGAGGAACAGCTACTGCATCCTACTACTACAACCAAGTACAAAGCAGAGACATCACACATCCAGACGGCAGCATTAGGTCACAGCTACGCCCGCCGAGTTCAAGTAACTGTCGGCACTGACTCCACCTGAGTCAGGCAGCTGAGTTAAGAACAAGGTGCAAGGAGAGACTATAGGTGAGTTGCTGAAATCAAGTCAGGCTGCCTCTTAACACAGGGAAGTAACTCTGTGAGCAAAGCTCCTTCTGACTGCAGCTGGGTAACATTCTTGTGGTAAACATCACTGTTCACACTGAAAAGTCAATAATTTAACAGATTAATTCTAAACTGCAGTAACTACAGTAACTGTGGTTTTGTCCACATTACTCTTCTGCTTGCTCTGCTCCTTTCTTCCACATTACCTTAACCAAACCTTTTCCTTCCCTGGTTACATTTTTTTTCTCCTCTTTGATGACTAATACATTAACCAGAGCTACCTTTTCCCAGGTAGACTGCAAAACCCCTGTTGAGCTCCATACAGTGACAATTAAAATATTGCTACTGTTCAAGTGGTCACTGAGAATCAATTTGTCATTGCTTATACTGCAAGCGTTGTCAGAATTCGGAAACCTTTTTTCTACCCCCTGTCCAAAAGTGCAACCAACACTTTATGTTTAGAAATCCTCCTAAGAATATCCGTATACAGCACAGTGTGTTGGACATGTTTCAGCGAAGTCTGTGAAAGTCTGAGAGACCTTAACTTTAGCCCTCCAAACAAAATGACAGGATTATCACTAGGTTCACACAGGTGTTGTATCTAATACTATGTCAAATGAAACTTTCATATAATTTATAGCACTGCACAATGAGAATTTCACAGTTGTATGTCAGTAGAGACATTTAATCAAGAAATTAAAAGGATGCAACTTACATATTCCTTCACATTTTTTGTCTTCACAGCTTTGTATGAGTAATATGCAGGATACAGCATCCCAAAAACCAACCTGTTGGAAATAAAGAGAGCTTTCAGAATCTGTTATACTGTATATGACAAAAGAGTGACAACACATTCTTAGAGCAATGCAGCCAACTTAATAAAAAAATCTCTTTCTGTAGCCTGAAAAAAAATCACCATGTTACAGGTTGCTTGGAGGAAGTTTATCAATACGCAAAGGTTGAGCAACACAAACAGAAAAAGCTGTATGCCCTGAAGACAACAACCAGTTTCACAAGACTGCTCTACTGGTTCAGCTACAAGTAAAACCAGTCCTGCAGTCTGTCCGTACCAAAAGAGTTTTTTCACACTGGGAGTGCTATCACACTTAAAGAACCTCTAACAATTACAGGTGGGTAATCAGAATCATCTATCAGATCACCAGAAAATTCTTCAAAAGTAGTTTTATGCAACACAATGAGTTATATAATTTCATCTTCTTTTGATAGAAGTCTGCAACAGCAACACACAGAAACAGAACCAAGTGGGAATTAATCCCGTTTTGCTCAGACAGACAACTTCTGCTAAAATTCATCCTAAGTGCAGTGCAGAGCAGGGTGAGAGGGTGCCAAACAATCCACGTTGAGAGCAGGATCAGAAAACAGATCTGCTCTAACACAACTCTGTTACAATACAGCATTTTCTAGTAAGAGTGTTGGCTACAGAGCAGTGGAACAACTCTTCATGAGAAATCGGACAGCAGTAGTTACCATCTCCTTGACAAATGCAAGAGCTCCATACTTTTATTTCACCAGCTTGCTACACTTTGTAAAGTCAGGCAATTGCCTTCCCTTAGTTGCAGCTGGCCTAAAGCAGCAATTACAAAAAAGTCTACCAACATCTCTGCAGCATCCCTTAAAACTTGCTCAGGATGGTTATGTGGGAGAAACGTACACTTGCAGGGATATCCAGAGATCTAAGGAAGTTCAGGACTCTTAAGTAATTTAACTTCTTACAGTTAGGCAGAGACAGATGCATCATGTGTCTTGGTGTTTTGTTTTTTTTTTTTTTTCAAATGAGTCTGAGATGAATCTGGCATTGTAAGATTTCAACTCAAATTTTTACCTTACCAAAGTAAATAATCAACTATACTTGTGTCAGGTAGCTTTAAGTAAGTGGTTCTACCTAGGGAGCCACTGGAGAAGACTGCATGGCACCACCCAGCTTTACTTTACTGTTAGACCCAGGAAAAACTTTTAAGAACTTGTAGCCCAATTTACTTCGGGTTTGTTTGGGGTTTTTTTTTATCAACTACTGCAAGAGCCTTCATCTTCTACAAGATGTTATTTGCAAAGACTAACACAGAACTTACATTGATGTCTTGTATACTAGGAAAGTTTGATTTCAATCAGTTTGATAAACACCATCTTCCAAGAACCGCTCTGAAATGCAGGCAGAAGTCTTCTACTTGGTAGGAAGCCAATTTAGAGTACTAAAGTCATCTCTGACAGTTAACATATAGTATGTAAGTGAAAAAAAAAGAGTGGAATTGTGAACAACAAAGGTGAGATACTTCCTTAAACATCAAATAGTATAGGGAGCAGGTTTCTCCATCTTTAGTGCAAGACAAACACATGGTTACCAAAGGAAGGAAGCCTGTTGCAGGGGGATACTGGCAGAGATACTAATGTTAAACTATAAATGCCACAAGTGAGGGGGGAGGATAAAATTATGGAATCATAATTGCAGAACCCTTCATGTTTGTAAGGGCCTTATCAAGTCATCTAGTCCCATCTCCTGCTCAAACCACAGTTGACATCAGATTTGGACCAGGCTACTTAAGGCTTCAGCCAGTCAGGTCTCGGGGACTTTCAAGGAGATTCCACATCCTCTCTGGGCCGCCTGTTCCAATGCTTAGTGAGCCTCCTAGTGCAAAGTTTTAGCTATGTCCGGCCAGAACTAGAAGTTTATGACCACTGTCTCTCTTGACAGAGTAGCGCAGCAAGAAAATGGGCCTGGCTCTCACAACCTTCAAAGTTATTTAAGATTGCTAACAAGTCCCCCCAAAGCATTCTCTTTTCTGGCTGAACATGCCCAGTTCGTTCAGGCTCTCCTCACAAGTGATGTGCTGTGACCCTCTTGGGGGTCTCTACTGAACTTTCTCAAATAAATTAACACCTTCATTGCACTGAAACACCCAAAGCAAGACCCGGTCAAATGTATAAATCTCACACCTACATCCCCTTTTCCAGGATCCATTCCCTTCCACAAAACAGTACTATATCTGAAGAAATCTTGTGGGGCACGTTTGCAATCTTTGCATACATTGGGCCTTTACCCATACAACAGAGTTGTTAATGGCTGATAGCAGCAGAGGAGCTAAAGGGCACTTCAAGCGGGTCTCCATGAGCTCATATTCCTCTGCAGTAGGCAGGGACTGTGCACTGCAGGTCACTTAAAATAATATTGATATGAAAAGGCATAACTGGTGTACCATTGCCGCAGTTTTAAATCTGGATTTGGATGCTCAGAATTTCACAATTCACATTAAACTGGAGTTAACAGAAGATGGATTCTGAAGCTCTCTGTATATTAATATATAGGCAAGCTGCTACTCCACTGCAGCAGCTTACCTACACATTTCAGATGTTGAAATGCCTTTCAAAAGAGTCTAGACTGCTTGAATGCCAGTTCAGCATACTGATCTGTAGAAGCCTATCCAAATACAGCTCTGCTACAATCCAAAGGCTTTTTATCCTAAGGCCAAGAAAAACAACCATCAAAAAACGCTGAATGGTTTTAATTCCCAATGAGGAGAAAAGCCTTACAAATTAAAAACCTCACTTCACCCACGTAACAGGAGATCTGGCAACGGAAGGAACGAGAGACCCAACACCCTTACTTTTTATGAAATTCTGTAGACAACAGCTCTTCCTCTCATTTTTGTCCCTGTGGAATACCCTGTCCATTAACACGTCAGCTTTAGGGCTCTCACCTTTCCTTATTCTTCTGATTGAAGTTATAACTATTAACTATCAGAGATCGGGAAAACTTTGTTAATCCTAATAAGATAGCACAGACTTCATAAGGGCAGAAATCTGTTTGTTAAAAAAGATGATCCTGAACATCATAACCACTACCAACTGTCAGATGGCTGCATAACTATATGCCAGCAGTTCCTGGCCATCTATGCACCTCTCCCAAATTCTCAAAAACCAGTCCAAAGTTATTTAAATAGCTACTAGTAGCCTGCAGCACATATAAGTTTCTTGCTATGAAGCATATGAAAGAAAAAGTTTGAATCTTTCACTTGAAAGATTCGTGGTCTATACTTCTCCACTCTTCACTGTCAAGTAGCACCACTTATATTTTTTTAAAAATACATATTTTAAAGTTTAAACAGCAATTTTCCTCTGAATGTGTCATCCTCTAAAATCTGGCAGAAACAAGAAGTAGGACAGAAACGAATTTTGAGAACACAGCTTTGGGAACAATCGATTTTCAAGCAGAAAGCTTGTGACAGTAACAGTAAGGTGATCATAAAGCTAAACTAAAGACAACATCAAGTTAAGCGAGAACAAGACAAAACTAATAAAAATAGCTAGTTTTCCTCAACTAGGGAATTTTTATGTTACTCAATGCTGGTCAAATCCAGAGTCAGAAAAATCCCTGGTTTAGTACTGTTTTTCTTTTAAATAATTCTTCTGAAATCACTTTTAAAACCTAAGAATGAGAAACTTAACATCACAATATATTCTTACTTACTAGTGTTCAATACTGCTGCAACATGGAAGTGCTAGAAACACTGCCACTTGTTCACTAAAAGTGGGTAGATAGGACTAAAACGAAAAACATCAGCACATAATAGGAACCTGTACCGTGAAATTTTTATCTCCTTACAGCCAGAGCTGACATTTTCAGTGTGGCATGACACTGCTGCCAACTCTGGCATCACTAGCTCCTTCACACGGCCAAAATCATCTAATCTTAGTTGAAGCTACCAGGCAATTTAACAGTAGACAAGCCAACTTGACACCAGTGAGTGTAGCTGAAGGTCAGCAAATTCACTTTTACCCTCAATCTATACATGATAGATTAGTATACAGGCAAAAGAGAAATCGCAGCAGCTGACTGAAGCAGAAACACATAGAACAGGAGCAGCAGGGAGCCTGGGCACAATCAGTATCATTGACACAGACAGCTACAACAGCTAAGCATTTTCTAGTAGTTTTCCTGTTTGCATCAATACCTCTAAAGACCTCAAAGTTTTTAGCAACACCTACTGTTATGCAATATCAGCACATCCCTCCGGTATTTCTACAGTAACTGTACAACACACGTCAAGGATGTGCCCAATTATTCCAAGGCTTCTCAAATTTAAAAGCTTAAGTGTTATTTTTAAAAATGCAGTTTGTATTTCATGCTGGATATCAGCACACCGCACTAAGGTAGCAGACAAGAACAAAGCCAGTTTCCACAGATGGAAACAGATTTCAGCTGAGTGTGATGTCATTTACTTTATTTTACTAGTAGAAATATAGATAACCCTGCTTACCAATGTAATTTTACTGCCAGTTGTATGCCTAGCTATTTCAGTTTTCCAGCTGTACTCAGCAACTAATGCAGCATTCCTTTGTTGGTACAGCCACTTTCTCTACAGACATCTTCCTCATTTTAAGAGAAACGTTGCTCAAATACACTAGGAGATTAAAATCAAAAGACAGAGGAAAAAAAAAAAAAGCAGCCTTGAAATCTCAAAACCATGTATTTGTGTATCCATATAGCTGTATTAAAACAACCATAACCTACTGCCTGTATTATCATAGAATGTACAGTCTTACAGTTTAAATAGCTTTAGAGTGCACAACTATTTGGAAAACTCATTTCTGAAGCAAAGCAACTGAGTTTGCATCTGATAATTGAAAAATTAGTCACCTGTACACACATTGCTCTGGCACTGAGCATATTTAACCTGGATAATAAACAACCCTAAAGCTGATGTTTAAAAAAGAAAAAATAGGAAAAAACACTAATGAAAGCCACCAAGTTACTGAAAAAGACTACTTGCATCCCGACTCCCAAAACACTAAGCCATTAAACCAACAGTGCATTTAGGACTGTTGTTTCAAGTCTGTTCACATGACCCAAAAATTGCCCGAAGCAAGGTATAGCGTTTGACACTTTATCCTTTTGTTCCTCTGAAATGCAGAAAGACAGGGGTCACAAGTGTTCCCTAATAGTAAAAGCCGTTGGGGAGACTCGTTCAGTGTGAGATACTTGGAGACAAAGCCATTCGCTGAGCTCCCCTTCCTTAACACGTCTGTGTATTGGGTCTGGCTGAACTGGAATCGGTTTTCCCCTATAGCAGCCCTCACGGTGCTGTGGTTTATGCTGGGAGCTGCAGGGTGTTGATAGCACCCTGGTGTTGTGGCTGCTGCTGAGCAGTGCTTACACAGCACCAAGGCTCTTTCTGATATTTTCCCCAGTGGGACGGGGTGGGCAAGATCTTGGGAGGGGACACAGCCAGGACAGCTGACCCAAACCGACCAAAGGGATATTCCATACCATATGACGTCTGCTCAGTATAAAGCTGGGAGAAAGGAGGAAGGGGGTGGGGTCACCCTTGGTCCTCCGAGGCAACTACTACGCGTATTGGAGCCCTGCTTCCTGAGAAGGCCCAACATCGCCTCTTCATGGGAAGTAGATAATAAATCTGTTTGCTTTTGCTTCCGCGCGCGGACTTTTGCTTTGCTTTGCTTATATTAAAACTGCTTTTGTTTCACCCACAAGGGTTAGTTTATCTTCTTTCCCCTCTTTACCCTGTTGAGAAAACAAAGGGAAGGGGGGGGGGGGAAGTGATAGAGCGACTTGGTGGATACCTGGCATTTAGCCAGAGTCAAACCATCACAGTCTGTTATCAGAGATGACACCGATTTGTCCACCCACGGACAGACTGGTAACCCCGGCACTGGCTGGTGCAGAGCCAGACATCTGCTCATGTGTCCATCTACACTGGAAATACCCACCTACACCCTGAGGGATCACTTGACAGCATTGGCGGGTTGGAGAATAAAAGAATTATTTCCCCATCCCCACAAAACCATGGAAGCAAATATAAATACCTGATATACTTCCTTCCTTTGCTGACCATGCCCAGTTCCCCTTCCCAGCACTGGTCTTTACCTGCAAGTTATGAAAGAAGCAGCTTCCATTCCTGTCATATGCACACACAAGCTTTTCTAAGAGCTACTCAGACACCACTAATACCAGGTGTAACATAGATGACTCCGGGCTCCACGTGTATGAAAGCCTTAACAGTACTGCAGTATCTATGCAGAAACTAGGTCTGATGTTGTTAGTATTACTTGGCTTCTATATAAACTATAATTACTATTCCATGTTACGGGTAGTGAGTTTAGTTTAAGAAAGATTTCTTTTGAAGGGAAGTTCGTTAATGCAAACTAAACCACAGAATCACAGACTGGTTTGGGTTGGAAGAGACCTTAAATATCATCCAGTCCCAAACCTCTGCCATGGGCAGGGATACCTCCTACTAGCCCAGGTTGCCCAAAGCCCCGTCCAACCTGGCCTTGAGCCCTGCCAGGGAGGGGGCAGCCACAGCTTCTCTGGGCAACCTGTGCCACTGTCTCACAACTCTCACAGGAAAAAATTCTGCCTCATATCTAATCTACATCTGCCCTCTTTCAGTTTAAACCTATTACCCCTCATCCTATCCCTACACCCCCTGAACAAGAGTCCCTGGACCCAGCACTGCAGGGGGGTCTCACAGGAGCAGAGTAGAGGTAGAGAATCCCCCCCCTCGCCCTGCTGCCCACCCTGCTCTGGGTGCAGCCCAGCACACCGTTGCCTTTCTGGGCTGTGAGCACACGTTGCTGGCTCACAGTCAGTTTTCCATCCACCAACACCCCCAAGTCCTTCTCCTTGGGGCTGCCCCCCATCCACTGCTCACCCAGCCTGGGTTTGTGCTGGGGATTGCCCCGACCCATGGGCAGGACCTTGCCCTTGGCCTTGTTGCACTCCATGAGGTTTGCAGGTCCCCCCTCTCCAGCCTGTCCAGGTCCCTCTGGATGGCCCATCCCTGCCCTCGGCGTGTGACCCCACCACACAGCTCGGTGTCAATCCCACTCAATCCCACTGTCCCTGTCACCAACGAAGATATTAAACAGTGCTGGTCCCAACACCCACCCCTGAGGAACAGCACCCCTCACTGCTCCCCACTGGGACATCAAGCCACTGACCACAACTCTGAGTGTGAGGACCCAGGCAATTCCTTATCCACTGGGTGCTCCGCCCATCAAATCCAGGTCTCTCTAGTTTAGAGACAAGGATGTCATGTGGGATGGTGTAACACAATGAAAAACAGCAGAATGAAATCCAGTCTAAAGAACAGTGTTTAAGTCTTTGGCTGGCTCTCCTTGGCTTTAGAAAGGCAGATATAACCATACTCCTTAATGTGTCCACTGAGGTTTCAGTCAGCACACACTGGAAAAGCATGAACATTTTTGCTTACACTGTGTGCTACTCATATACTTGTAAGCCACTCCCATAAAAGAGAAGCTGTTCAGATTTTTTTTCCTCTGGGTAGTCTGTTCTAGACTAAGCCAGCTATCTCCTAGGTTTTTACATGTTCAGACAAACAAAAGCTCACCCTGGCATTTTTGTCCTGAATGTTTTTGAAAGGCACTACACTAAACAACATGTTTCTCTCCAGCATCTCACAGAATTTAGTTCCATTCTGCTACTGGACAACATTCAGATACACAACATTAATCATAACAAGCTACATTAAAAGACTGTGTTTTCAAGTAATTACAAAGACTACAATCGGACCAGAACACTAGTCTGTTACAGGCACAGGGGACCATGAGGATAAGCCCCTGAAGCTCACACCAAATTGCATGCTACTTTCTCCTGCACCCTCCACCTTGGGCAAGGAGCAGGGGAAATCGCATAAATACTATTAAAAGAACATGTCCGCTAACAGCAGGAAGCCTTAAAGTCAGCAATACCTTTAGCAGATTTACAGTTACCAAAAGGCAGGAATGCAATCAGAAACAGGTCTGTTAAAATCTTCATACCAGTCTTATATAGAGAGTATCCCCAAAAGCCATAGAAAAAAATGTCTTAACAGTTAAAAAACACACCCAGAAGCACTGACAGCTCTGAATAAAGCACATTCTTGAGCAGAGCAAGAAGGCTATTAACTTTCCAGCTTAGGAAGCTGGAATTCTCCAAAGCAACTGCCAGATTCTTCCGAAGCACAACATTACCAAAAGTAACACAATTACTCAAAAAGCCAAAAATCCCCTTAAAGTTTTAAGGGGACAAGTGACCTCCCTACCAAACCCACTAGAGAGCAGGACCTTCCTATGTCAGGAATATTTATTTAGTAAGTCCTAAGTATAATAACTGTAAGTAGTCTGATAAGAGACAATTAAGCCCTTCTTTCAATGCAGAGCTCCAGGCTTCATTAGGTGTAGCCTACACACACTCATGTTTACACAATACTACTGACCTACCCCAAATTAGGGAACCTGCTGCCAGACACTCTTCAAGTGCTCTCAACACAGAACAGCCCTGCAGGAACCTTCAAAGAAGTCTAAAAAGAGCATAGCAAAAAGAAATAGAAAAAAAAAATTATCTTCTGTAAGGGATGTTCTGTACTGGGATCTGTGCAGAAGTACCAACATACTTTCAGGCAAGATGTATCAGTAAGCTTGAACACTTACTTCACACAGGGCCACCAGGTTTCTCTCAGAGAAAACAAGATTTAGACACCAAAAGAACATTTAAACTTTTAAGCCATTTGTCCAAAATAAGGATTCTCCTTTTCTGTCATTACATTAAGCAAAATTCACCTACAAATGCACCTTTCTAAGAATTCCCATTTGTTTTCTCCATATGCTCAGAAAGAGTTGAAAGCACTGGAAACTTTCACAGCATTTTCTAGGTTGCCTGTTACTCATTGTACTTGCTACTACAAAACCCTACGTATCACAAAGATCAGAACGATCTTATATAACAATTAACTTGATACCTGAACACACATTAGATTCTCTACCTCCTTCAGCAAGAATTAACCTTGAATTTTCAACTCACAGCCTTCCTATGGCTTGCAGCCTATTAGGCCAGTTCAGTCAGCCAGCAATATATCCCAAACACAAGTCCCTCAAGTTCCACTCTCCCAGGCGAGAACCTACTGCATGTGCGTTGTAACAGCCCTCTCTCGGGGGCTTGTGGCAGTCTGAACAAGGTACTGCTGAAAAACAACTCCAAAAGAAAAATCCAGGCTACCCTCTAAACGAGTCAGCCTGGAGACTGTCTCTCACACGGACAAGCTGCATCAGTGCTCTAAGAACACAGCTCTCCCCATCACTCTCTTCTCAGAGTTCACAGAGCATTACTGGTACACAAACCTGTGAAGCAACTCACCTCTTGTTCACGTATAGATCACATACAGTGCAGAAGTACTTGGGGAGAAGCTATTGCACACATATCAATCTCACTAGAAGAAGCTATGCCTATGTCGGGAGATGGTGTCCAAGACTTGTGTCCAACTAACTTCTCTTGTGCTGCTGGATAGCCTTTAACAGAAGGGTAGGAGCCTGCAGATACCATCAACGTGTCATAAAAAACCCAAACAACAACAAACCCACACACCAGACAATGCCACCAGCTCTCAAATCATATTCAAAACATACAGTCAAAAGGCTCAACAAATCCAGTAGTACAGAAAATTCCACAAAGCTAGTACTGAAAAGCAAAATATAAAACGTAGTAGGAATAGAAATTGTGACGAAACACTTAGTCACTTCTCTGCATGCCTACCTATTCATTGCTTTAACATACATGTTTGATCACCACTGTAACAGCTTCCTATCCCTGGACGATTTCCTGTTTACAGACTGACTAAGCTGAGCCACGTGTGCGGAACAGCAGGTGAGCTCAGAACTGCCAAGCACCCACAGCAAGGAACTGAAAAGAGATGAATCTATAACAATGTCCACATGACAAAGAGCAAACACTGAAGGCCTTCAATACAGAGGAACCCCTATTGAAGAACTTCAGTCTTTCACCTAGCTCTTACCTCAAACTCAATAGCAGAATTTAATGCCTGCTGGAGAAGTATTAATTTCCAAAACTGTTCACACTTACTTAAACCTCAAATACACTACCTTCCTTCAGATCTACCTTAAATAGTCCCAGATTTCACCTGTTGCTGTGACTGTTTACCACTGGAAGCCAAGTATCTGTGGCCTCACAGCAGCCACCTGTGGCATCAGGCAGGAGCACAACTGAACACTGAGAACTAGCCAACAATTAGGAATGACTGCATCTACCTCAACACAGCTCTTAAAGAGAACCTGGCATCTCGCTGTTCAAAGACAAAGATGTGTCCTTCACTGAACTGTGCTTTGTTTTTAATGATCAGCAAGAAGAGCCCAACTGATTTGTTTAGGTTTATTTTTTTAAAAAAAAAAAGTCAAACCAACTCTAGTTTGCAGCAGCTCTGTTCTATTTTTATTTAGTACATGCATGAATAAGCTTACTCCATGGAGCAGGTGAGCAAGAACGCAATTAAGGCCATAATTATTTTTTAAGGTTAAAGATGAAAGCTGATACCTGCACAGATGTTCAAAGAAACTGTCAAATAGCATAAACTCTATTTTAGGTGATTATGCTTTAAAAGAGTTTACATAACAAACGTGATCAAGAAACACATTAACGAGCTTCCTTGTTTTTGAAAAAAAGTTCTTTACACTTAATTCTCCCAGAGTTACCACAACCTACACATACAGTTTTCATGAGCAACACGATCCTCTCAATTTAGGATACTACTGATGAGCTCCTAAAAGACATCACTAATTTAATGCAGATGAAGTGCTGAACAAGATCAACACAAACATTACAAATTCAGGAATGAGGTGTTTGTCATGAGGTTTAAAGTTACATCTACATTTGATACTTAGTTTCTCAGCTTTGATAAATTGAAGTAAAAAATTACCAGCTCTCTTAGTTACTTACTTACTACTCTTAGCTTTGTGCTTAGTGTCTTGCAAATAATTTTGGAAGATCCTACCATTTTTTAATTAGGTCTTAATTTCTATATAGGATTATGAATCCCTTTGTATCAAAGATACTCTAGAAGAATCCGAGAGGCCTTGCAAACACCTTCCATCTTAGTCTAACTGGTACACTGAAAAATCATTCACTACAATAACTCATGTCAAATCAGCGGCCACTTCCTTTCAAAGTTTTCTCTGCTCCATGCCACACTAAGTTTTGAACAAGCAAAGATAGATGGATGTTTAGAGAGCCAAAGCTAACATAAAAAAAGCAACTACTATTATCACCTCAGTACTGCCAACTCCTGCACATTTTTAAGCACATTTAACAGTCTTGGAGACCTCAAAGATGCCAATCCTGGTGAAATAACCAGGTAATTATCAGATTTGCATACGAACATGATCTTTTATCCAGTACAGAACTGGAACAAAAGCAGTAAGATAGTATATCTGAACAGTAGTACAAATTAAGTGACAAAGCTTCTGCAGTTGATAGAAACAATCTGAGACAAATGCTGTTAAAAATACACAAACACCACATCTCCAGAACAAACCCAGAAAACCCCAACAAAATACACCGTCATTACAGCACCTGTACTTAATGTTTGAAGTAGCCTCACTCATTAATGTACTGAAGTCCCAAAGCAAGAAAACTCAGTATTTTACACGGCAGTAATCTCTTTCAGTGATGGGAAAGAAATTTTTGGCTGTCTGAAAGGGTCCAAGGCCAGCTTTTTCTTTGTTAGCACTAACTTGGGCATCTTTACCATAAATTACATTATCTTCAATCAATTTATGGAGGTCATGATGGGAAGGCCATGCATAATTGCAAATAAAGACACCCAAGTCTCAACTGCATGAGACAGGGAGAAAATTTTTGTATTAATATGTAAAAGCATATTTTCTCTACTCTCTCAGCAGCTGCATAAAGAAGTAGTGACCTGACATATCCAACACTCAAACTGTCGAAGTTCAGTAATCTAGTACTTCGAATATTAGAAGATTAGAAGATAAACAGTCTGTATTCTCTCAAGACTATAAAGTTACGCTCATTCTCAACCATTTTTTGGTATCTAAAGCTTTCCTCAGCTTTGGGAAGTGGCATTCAAGCTAGTCACTGCATTGGAGTTTCCCCATCCTGGCCTCGGCCATCATTTACAGTCTAGATGCATTCCCTCCAATACCTCAGAATGCCATACAGTTAACAAAAAATGGATTTCCACTTTGATTCTTACCTCATCAACTTTGCCTTTTTACCTTACATTGGTCTGCCAGCGACTTTGGAGAATCTCACAATCATGCCATTGCTTGCTGCTCTAAGTAACTTCTCTCAGCATTTTTGGAGCACCATCAACATCCAAATAACTGCCTATGGGAAACTAACATTTAAAATAGGAGTGGTCCCAACTAAGAATTGCTTCTGCTTTTTCCAAGGAAAACCACATTTTATTTTTGACCCATTTTTAAGTGAAAGACAAACCACACTGCATGTAACCGTACATTCATCATCTGGCTTGCATTTCTTTTAAATGAAAAAAAAAAGCATCCAACACTGCTACAGGCCACCCTATGTGGAATATTAATCCGGCTGGCTGGTTTTAGAGAGAAACATGAAGTTCATAAGCCAAAGGCCCAGAAAGCTCCTACTTAATTGTTACACATCCTAGAACCTAAGGGTGTTGTTGCAGACCAGCCTCAAGGTCCTGCCTCTCCCAAGAAAATGCTATAAAAATACAAGAATTTGTACAACAAAAAAAGTGCAACCACGCAACACCAACTCTTGAAGTAAAAATTAGCCTGTCTTATCTTTTCCCCAGTCAGCACTTTTTTTTTTTTTTTTTGCTTTTGATCATGAGGAAGTTACTCACATCTCAATTTTTGCCTTAAGGTCCCCGATTTCCAAACAATTCCGTTAATCTTATGACCCAGAACAGTATTTCTGAAGCCACTTAGAGCATTCAAAAACCTAACTTCCCCACTGTACACAGGAAAAGGCTTCTTCTATGAAATTTATATTTGGCAGATACTATTGAGATAACATCTAGACTTGTCATGCCAAAGTATACACATTTCCTCAATTACAACTGGTACTTAAGAGAACTCTGTTAAGACGCTGTTTGACACCAAGACCTGACAACATGCAGAATCTCTACCAAACTCACTCATGTAGTTGTATTAATAACTCAGTTGTCAAAAATATCATGGTAAAAGAAACCTTAATTTCTTCCCTTCTGCACCCTAATAGTTTACTGGCTTTTCTTTAGAGACTCGTGAATTAATAAGGTAGTCTGAGGGGTAGATATTGTTCTGAAAAACAGATAATGCAGACTATGCTAATTAACCAAAGGTTCACTTTTGAGAGAAGAATTCTGTTAAAGCAAGTATGCTTGATTGGTAATACGTGAACAGGCTGAGAAACCAGAAGATACAGGGGGAATATAAGTGTGCCTTCTCAGAAACGTCATTTGCCAAATGTGTCTGAAAAGTAATTTGCCTGATGCACATTATCCTCTTTATACAAGTGCCAATTCCATTTTGTCTCAAGCATTCAAGGTTATCTTTTATTCTAGAAAAACTACCACTCAAAGTTCTAGATGTAGAATAGTAAAACCAACACTGCTTACATTGCATCTGTGGCAAGCTAATGACTATCAAAGTAGCCATTTAAAACATGTATTTTATGTTTCTGTAGATATATTGTCTTCCAACCTCAAGCTGTTTGCTGCTGAATAATGTGAATAGGTCAGCTGCTTCTCTGGCTTCTAAAACGGTCTAATAGTAAATACACGTCAACTGAGTAACACTACGTGCTTTTAGACATAAGGGAAAACCTGTGTTCTAGAACAAAGGCTTAGTTTGGGAAAAAAGTATTAGCAGACAAAAGTGAGTAAGAGCACAAACCCAAAGAATTAGCTTTTCTTTTTAACATTACAGTTGAAGGTTATTATATCATCAAAACTAATCAAGATATCTTTAAGCTAGTGACCATTTCCCTAACTCTTTTCCATGGTTTTGATCAGTGAGTTACAAAAGGGAACGGGAGGAGGAAAGAACAAAACCAGACAGTCGTAGGAAGGCACAAGCACAAACTGTCTTCTGATTTTCCCCTCTGAGCATTGCAAGTTCCAACAGCTTTACTAACAGAAGAAAATAAAGCATTATGTCACACTCCTCACTTCGGGAAAAAAATTCTGCTTTGTGAATCCTTGCATTTAAAAGCTGGGTAAAAGGCTTTTGAAAGAAGTTGCTCTTAGTTTTCAACATCAAATGCAAGTTCCAACTGTCTTCAGGATATGTGAGCAATATTTCTAAGATGATAAAGAGAGGAAAAACATTCATCTAGTCAAACCCACATCCATGTCAATGCTTGCTACAGCCATGTCAAGACTAGCTATAAAAACACCACAGAAACAGAAGTAACGCCCGATTAGTCTGTCAGTGATAAACTGAGCCGGAAAGTAACAGTGATGGCTGACAAAAGTTAGCCACTATAGAGCATTTTCTTTCGCCCTCTGTCCGAAAGCATCTCATCAGATTGGTTATTCAGTGCCACCGAGGCCAGTCATGTTTAAAGTCAGACTGGTCAGCAAAAAACCTGCAATAATCTTTCCTACCTAGATTCTCTAGATCTCACCTCATTTGTCCAGTAGTAAATTGTTACAGACTAGTTTGGCAGGTCTTTAAAATTTGAAAGATTCACAACAGACAGATGGTATTGTTTTCAGCTGTGATATTTTGTTCTCTAAAAACCTAATACTTTCATGTAAGTTCCAAAAACAAATTGTAAAATTTCAAAAGCAGAATAAAAAGGATCAAAAAGCTTAAAAGAAAGCTTTAGACACTCTTTACCCATGAAGCACCAGAACAGGGAATTTTTTGCCAGACATATTTTTACATCCATTTTTTAATAATTCCTTATTAAGGATTAAAAGCATTGTGCCAAAGCAACTTTTTTTTTTTTTTTTTAATTCAGAATTTGGCTTAGGATCTTCCTGAGCCTTATATAAGCATATCAGGAGTTGGCTCTACATACAAAATAACCAGGAAAGACAAGCCATTCCATCTAGGTTGCAGAAATGCTCGAGAGCCTAAAATATGCTTGGTCCAAGCAGACATTGGTTTGTGGAACGTGCAAGAGTTGAGGTCGTTTGTTTTAATTAGAAAAGTCCTTTTGTGCCAGACCATGCAGTGCTTGGTGATGCTTTATCTACAACGCACAGGACACAGATGTGGATTTCAGCACGTTTTGTAACAGAGTACATGCCAAGATCATTAAGTAAGAATGTCAGACTCCACAGTATGCCTCTAGTGCTCCATCTGTTTTGAGCAAGCTTTAGTCCACCCGCCTGCCACAGGCTGTGAGCACTGACCACGCATGCTCTGCGCCTACACACTCCCATAAACACGGGAGAGAAAAGAGCAGCTAGACTGCATAGCAAACATTGCTTTAAGGAAAGGTGTGCCAGGCAGGCAGTGGGGATACTTATTTCTGACAAACTGTCAGAGCTAGTCATTTTGCATTGCACAGACTTCCAGAATAGGCATTACAAGTCAAGTTTAGTGAGCAGACACTGTTTGCTGTATGTTACTAGGATTGCCTAACTGAGAAGCTCAACTATTGAAGTGCTCCAATGATTTCATTGGTCAATTATGCAAATTATTTTAAACTTTCACAACAGACAATAGACTTAATCCCTAGACTTAGGTATGCTTACAGATTTCGAGCTATAAAATTTAAGACCCTTTAAAAACATTTGACACCTTGTTTGATTAGAACAGCTGCACCGTTATTACTGGAACTAGTTTCACTACAAGAATAAACAGCAGTGTGCAAGTGAAGAATGTAGTTTCAGAGTACGCTTCAGCCAGCCTGGTAATACACTGGTGCCAAAAACAATGATGGTTTTGTCCTGCAACTTTTCATTCTCAGCATGGCACTTACCTAGCAACTACACGACAGCAGCATGAGCTGGTGCAGTTCACTGCAACTAACAAAAGCTTGACCTCTTTTCAAGCATGCTAATTCTCATTTGGGCTGACAAAACAAGCAGACTCACCCTGTGGCCACACAACTTTTGGACCCTGTGGAAAACGGAGGAGAGGGTGAAGGGCAGCAACAGGCCAGTGAGATCTGTTCAAGCACAGCACGAAGCGCCAGCGATAACTGACACATGGTGACTGAATCTTGGCAGGTCTGTGGCGAGACAGGCATTTCAGCATCTCTCTCCATCTCAGCCACTCACACTGAGACAGCAAATCCTTTTTCCCCATAGGTGCAGCAACAATTTATAGGTCTTTAAACTGGAAAGATAGCGGAAGGCATTCAGCATCCGACAGCTCTCAACATCCTTTGTGCTTCAGCTGGAACTATCGTGCCAGAAGAGCAGCCTCCTAACAGTCGAAGAAACTCTCCCACAAATGGCCCTTCTGACTTGGAAGGTTAGGCTGTATATAGCTATTCCTTCCACACAGCATGTGGTGGTATCATTACTTAATTCCATTTGATAAATGATGGTTGTTTCAAGAAAAAATATTTGACAGCATGGTGATTAGCAAACAACGGTAAATATTTTTGTACTTATTGCTTTTAATTTAAAAAATTTGTATTCCAAGAGCAAGACACAAACAAAGCATACACAGTTACATAAAACATCACCTCACTAAACCAGATATTCCTGACAACAATCCAATCAATACAGAAGCTATGGCTTCGGCCACCCATTCTCTGATGTCTAGTAATTCTAGGGGCAGCTGGATGTCTGGAATTGTTGAACAACAACAACAGTATTAAAACTAGAGTAAGAGAATGCCTTGGACGCTATCATGAAAGAAACAGCTCCAATCTATGAAGCAGCAGATGCCGAAAGCAACTAATACTTTGTCCAGCTTAATGTAGCTACACTTAGAATCAAGTATCAAAACCAAGAAGTGCTTGCTGAATCTTTTACTTGTACACCTCTTGCTTCTTGCAAGGCTCTAAAATGGGGGTGGGGAAGGCAGGCACTGTAAGTACAAGCAGACAGGAAAGTAACTACTAGTATACAAGACAAATACATCCTCCTGTTGACCACTACAACTCTCCCTTCCGACAGTCATGACTGCTGACCAACTTCACTGAAAACAAAACATCTACTTAAATATGAGGGTAGAGACAGCGTTGCAAAGCGACACAGATGGGGGAACTTTCATTTTTAAGTGAGGAGGGGAAAAAAAAAGTTAACAGATTACAGCAGACAGTCTGCTTTAACAGATTGCGAGAACAAAATGGCCATCTACTTTGTATTTAGGATGCTTCACATCTTTGCTTGGCACAAGAGGATAGTCTGATCTCATCCATACCAGGCTGTGACTGACAAGTACTCAGCGTGTTTGCTATTAAATACTGTCTCAGCAACTGATGTGTACACAATTGCTCAGACCTTACAAATGAGAAGAATGAGCAATCAAAGCAGACTAAAAGTCAGGCACAGGCCCTATTAGAAGTTAACAAGATGGGCAGCCACAAATTTAAAAAGCTATTCCCACCATTAAGGACTAAGAACTTGACAAGGTGTACCACTTCAAGAAGTTTTCTGAGACTGAAAGAAGTTACAGTCTTCTTGTTGGTTTTAGAAACAAAAAAAGGAAAAACCCTGCAGCCACCATTCTGAAAATTGTTGCAATAGCCAGCGTGTTTCAGAATTAATAACGACCTATACTTCCTACAGCAGCACCCCATAGACACAAAACTTTAAAATTAAAAGATGGATTAATTATATGCTTCAGTTCTTCTTCTTGACTGAAAGAAGACATGCAATTAGTACAAGGTATTTCACATGTTTAGATGCCTAAGTATAATAGCATTTACAGAGTAAAGGGAAAAGATTTCAATAAAACAAAGTTTTGCCAAAGATCATTATGTGGAGCAGTGAATTTGAACCACTCCCTGTTTCCTGTGCATGACTCTGCAAGACAATTCCTATACAATTAAGAATTGTAATTCTTTACTAGCTCCATTCCCTAGTTTCTTAAAGTTTTAACCCAGTTGTTTTAGTGGAGTTGATTAACCCTAAACTGCCAACTCTCACATCAGAATCAGAAGTCAGTTTGCTTGGGACATGTGTGTGAGAACAAGTCCTCCACGTCAAAGGTCATCAGAGGGCACTGTGACACACATACAAATTAACATTTTGATGCTTTTTTCACCCTGAACAATAGCAGGTCCGTCAGGAGGACCGTGGCTCCTTCCAATCACCAGTCCAGACAATAGGTACTCCTGATGGCTGCCCACACGGGACAACAGGCCTTCTTGGACTTGCCTTGGACAGCGTAGAACATCCATAGCTCTCTCACAGAGCAGAAAGTCACCACACCAAAATTAAAACACTACATACGTAAGAGAACCTCAGGTCTTGGCAGCTACGTAGTGGTTAAAAATATTTCCATCTTTCTTATGCCGTTTAAGGAAAAGGCAATATACGCCTTCCAAACATGACACACAAGTCAGAGAAAAAAAAAAAAAAGCTGCTGGAACAGGTATGTCTGGAAAGAGACCAGAAAGGAAAATGGATCAAATAGAGGAAGATAAGATAATGGACCCTGAGAAAAGAGGACAAGGACAGTATCAAAATCATTAAAATTATGACCTCTTATGTCACGCCACACCTACTTCTGTGCTACTTCCCATCTTTCTTTTCCACGTGAATTTTGCTCTATTAAGCAAAGTTAAACAATAGTCTTGAAGCTGTCCAAGTTCTCATTGAACACTTCCCCCTTTCTGGGAAGCTGAACACTGGCAAACTAAAGTCCCACAGCTAGGAAACAAGGACACAAGAAGGTGAAGAGGATTTATAAATATCATTAAGGACTCCCTTTTTAGCCAAAATAATTAGGGCACACAAATGAGTGACCAACTGAAACCAGAAAACCAAACTACACAGAACTGCACAATACATTGTCCTTTATTGCCTCTTGCAATACATCTGTGGGCAGCAGTAGCTATATCTCTTCATGCCCTGTGCTACTGGTGAGGCCTATAGAAGATGTAAGCCTCAACATTCAAATACAACCCTTAGCAATTCATTTCAGGGAACAAACAACTGCACAAGGATCTGGCCACTAGAAATTGAGGTACTAAGCATTGCTGGTATTACCCTTACAACCAACACAATCTAAGTTGTTAAAATAAAAACTTTCCGGTTGGTGCTTTTACATAACAAAGTAGAAACAGGTTCAGCAGCTACATGTGATGTACAGAAAGTAAGCGTAAGCCTCTTGCCTCTGCTGCTGTATATCGCCCATGGGAAGACCACACTGACAAAGTGCAGAACAGCAATTCTTCCCGCAGCCTCTCTCTTCCAAACCAACGTCATCCTCTGCCAATCCCGGAACACTATGATCTACTTTCTAAGTTTCAATTATCTGACAAGTCTCAGGGAGGGCTGGAGGACTACTACTTATCTGGGTGACTAGATCGCAGCAGGAAAATATACATGGCACTATGAGAAGGCTTCTCGACAAGAAAGTTTTCAGATGAAATTACACCAGACGGTTTAAGGGGAATGTTTGTCACTAACAAAACAGGGAAATCCTATTACACCCTGCTTTGGGTCATACACTCCTGCTACATACTTTGCACTAATTCAGATGTTGTTGAACTGCTTTGTGAGCAGATTCACTTCATACGCCTGGCAAAAAGTCACACACAGCAAATCTCAGCTCAAGTGACACAGTAAGGACTGGGGCCCCTGGAGCTGCAGAGCTACTCAGCAAGGAGCACAAGGAAGATTCAGTTGCTCAAATATTACTCAACATTTATTAGATAATATTATAGAAATGAGCAAAATAACTCATCAGCCTGATGAAGGAACAGTACAATGCCTAAGAAAAAGACCAGAGGATGCACTGAAGTTTACTCTTTCTCAAACCGAATGTGGAAAACACGTAAGATGATACTTTTCACCTGAGAAAGCTTGTCCCTTTGGTTGCCAAAAACTCATATTTACAGAGACCAGTACACAATAACGCTGCCAGGCTCTCTATACTCACCACAGACCCCCATTTCACATTCACAAGCGTTCTCTTAGCCCTTTCAGCTCTGCCACAAGTTGAAAAGGAAAACAGTTACCAAACCGATTTTATAGGTTAATGTAAATCAATTTACAAGCAACGCTTACAACTTACGCGTGACAGGCGCCAGCAGCCTGACCTCCTCGGCTCTACAGCCTTAGGAAACACGCACTTACGGCGGGAAACACACGGTGCGGCCAGGAGAGCCGAGCTGCGCTCGCCAGGAGCCCGGGGCTGGTGTTGCGGGCGCTGCGGGGAGCACAAGGGCCTCTGAGGCACCGCACAGCCCAACCGCGGCCAGGCAAGGGTCACTGCTGGGCAGAGCCGCAGCTCCTGCTACCTCACGCCTTCCAAGGGCGGGGGAGAGCGACTCAACTACTTCAACTCCTAAAAGCGGAGTGATTTGTTTTAACACAGCACTTCTAAGCCGTCGGCTGATGCAGCACCGCGGCGCTTCGGCCCAGACGCCCGCCCCGCCGCACCGGGGGAAGCCGCCCCCCGCCCCACCTGCGCCGGGAGCGGCGAGGCCGGGCCGGGCCGTGCTGGAGCGGAGGGACCAGCCGCCCTGCCGCCCGCGGCTCAGCGCAGCCCCCGGCCGCCAAGGGCACCCAGCGGAGGGGGACGGGGGGAAGGGGAAAAGGGCGAGGAGGAGGAGGAGGAAAGGGGCGCCACCGCCCCGGCCCGGCCCCGCCGGGGGACGCCCCGGGCCCGCCTACGCCCCCAGCCGAGGGCCGGTGCCCCGGTGCCCCCCGCCCCGCACTCACACGACGGCCCGCGAGATCATCCAGGAGACCATCGCGGCGGCGGCGCGTCCCGCAGGCAGCCGGGCCGGAATGGCCGCGGCCCCGCCCCCGCCGCCCATTGGCTCGGCGGCCGCGCGCATGCGCCCTGCGGCGGCGCGGCCCGGGGCGGCGCCGGGTCCCCCCGCCTGGGGCCGCGGCCGTGAGTGCGGGCGGCAGTGAGGCCCCTTCGGGCCGCGCCCACCGCGGAGACCCCTGCAGAGAACGGCCGGCCGGGATGCCGGCCCCCCCGCCTTCCCCCTTCGCGGTAGGACCCACCGGATCTTCCCCGGCACACGCTCGGGTCACCGGAGGCGGGCCCCGCCGGCCCCGCGGCCGCTCCCTGGCTGCGGGACAGCGTATGCGTGCCGGAGGGGGGAGATAAGGGCGCGGTGCCGCCCGGCTGCTGGAGCCCTCCCCGGTGAGCCGAGCTCCAGGTCGCAGGGCTCCAGCACCCATCTGAACGGCCGCAGGAACGTGCCCCTCCTCCGTGCTTGTTTACATGCGCTCACTCCCAGAGGCTGTCTAAGGACACATCCTTACGTGGCCCACACAAACTGCTACGTGCAGGTGATCCAAAAGCCCGGGTGACCTGAAGGGTAAGTGCCTGTGTGCCCTGTTACCTTCGTTCCCTCCCTAGACACCTTGTTATCGGGCGCTGCCCAAGGCGGGACACCAGGCAAGACGGTCCACGGCATGACCCAGCCCACGTACTCGACAAGCTCATGGTCTGGCAGGTCAAGACGTGCAGAAGGTGACTACTCCCCAATACCTTAGGTAATCCATTGCAATCCGTCTCCGCATACCAGCTTCACACTTCATGCAGAACTGTTTCCTGAAACAGACTGCTTTGTCTTTTCCCAGAAGAGGAGGGTGTAGAGATTTCTTACCATGCCATTGCTGGAAACATTCAACTTTCCTCTTCCGATACCAACACACACAACAGTGATACCAAAGCGATAGATACTGATGCTGCTGAACGTGCCACTCAGCAGTTAGGGTAGAAAAAGAGGTTACTGTGTTCAGCACCATTCCTGCTGACTTTCACAGTGAATGACATGTCAAGGTCAGCATCGCAATCTGTAGCACAAATTAGTTCTTCAACGTGTCTAAGTGCGGATAACACACAGTATTCCTGCCTGCCGTAGAGTGAGAAGAAATGGCTTCATCTTTGTAAACTATTGTCTTGTTGAGAATGAGAGGTTTGAGGTGAGTGCCAGATGGTTTCTGTTCCACAAGCAAGAACCAGAATTCCTCACCTCCTCACATAAGTAAAACCCAGCCACAGGCATCTTCACTCCTCTACAGCCTCCAAACACAAACAGGCAAAAGACTAAAAGTGGCTTCAGAAAAAAAGAGTGTAAATAAACAAACATGGAACATTTCAACAACGACTGTTTGAAAACTGCTGTTGTACACTGAAATTTTAAGCTTGAAATAGGAAAGTAGACAATAATATAAAAATAAACTTTATTTTTACCATATAGGGATTTGGTTCTCAAAAATAATTATATTGTCCATCTTGGGTCTCCTTACCTTGACCTCTGTAGGGGGTAACCAATGAAAAAAGAGGTAAAGAGGAATTTGTTTGTGGGCAATTTGAAGTACACCACTCAAAGTTATTTTTCAAACAGACCTAACATGAATGCATTCTTCATCACATCCAACGAAAGGAGAAATCTGAACCACTACTTATACGCCCCTTGAATAACAAACCTCTCCAGTGGTACATTGTACAAAGCAAACAAACAGCAAAGCATTCAAAATATAAATTACTTGGGAAAGATGACATTTTAGACTCCAGTTCTGTAAACTCCCGCACAGAAACAGATCCTGCTGCCTGCATAACACTCTGCTGAAGTTTGTAGCATTCCAGACCAACTAGAGCAAGCTCCAAGATGAGAGCTCTAGTTTATAGCATATTAAATAAATATACAATAGATTTCTTTACTGCAAGCAACTGTTTGATTCCATCTCAGAGAACCATTCCAGGAAAAGATTAATACTCCTTTTTACTGTCCGAAATGGTGGTTTTTCTCTTAAACATACTCAATATGAAATAAAATATGCCAGCTATGGAATTAATGTATACACTGTTTATTTTGTATAGAGGTATTTATTTTTCCTGCATTTGTTGCCATGGAAATACTGTGTCTGGTCAAAAGTTAAATTTACATTTAAAGAGGCATTTTTTAAAGGTAAAGGCAGATGGTTCCTTAGAGTAATTTATCTTGCCAAGAAGATTACGCTTTACTTCATCAAATGTTCTGAGACTTAATTCAGTGCAAGAAGCTGGGTGGTGCTTGCTGGGCAGCAGGCAGACAGGCACAAGGAAGCCACATGGGCTGTATTTCAGTTCACACAGGATCATAACCCATGCTCCTGCAGAGCAGAAACACAGGGAGCAGCATGGCAATTAAATTTGTGCCATGTACTTATTTACACCGGGGTGTCTCACTCATATGTCTGTCTACTTTTAGGTAAGGAAGAGACTTACAGCTATAGAATATTTTTAAGCCCCCCACAAAAGCAACTTAATACAGCTAGAGATTGCTCTAAATAGTTTTAACAGTGTTTGGAAAAAAATCCCTTATAAAGGTCACCTGCCCTCAGTTTTCTTTGAACTTCTTTGGTATAATGCAATGTATGTATACAAACATTAATGTTTAACTTTCACCTCCTTTACAGGTAAACTAACTTATTTTTCCTACTTTGCAGCTGTGAAACCTGAGCAGCAGCAGCAGCTGAGCAACATTTAGGAAGATGCCAACTAGTTTGGCAGAGCTTTTGATGCTGACTGTGGGATTCTGTCCCCCACACTAGGAGGATGAGCTCCTCAAAGACAGCACCATTTTCATGCAGTTCCCCAAAACTCATGTATTTTAATCATGGTGCTGGGTTTTTCTTTGCTTTCCTGTTTTATAAGAATATATTGTAAATGAGCCTCAAATATAGAACAATTTGAAAAAAAATTACAGAATTCTTTCGGTTACTGAATCATACCAGAGATGTTTGTAGTTTTGGAGCCAGAATATGGAACAGATGATAACAGTTTATTTGTTGAAACAACAGAATACAGAATGGGTGAAGATGACTATTTCTTAGAATACTCTGAACTAGTGTGATTCCTGTAACTGATTATTAATGAATATGGTTGAAATTTATGGCTTATGCTAGCTTCAAATACTTAACACTTCATGTATCTTTCCTATGCATGAAGTGGCAGCAAAGGTAGGCTCTGATCACTAGATAAACAGCCCAGCTACTGCCTTAACGGGATTTCATCCAAGAGTGATCGTTGGGCAATACTGTAGACATTTTCTGAAATCAAAGCAGCTGAAGCTTTTGTGCAAAATCCTGGACATGCCACTTCTTGCTCACACGTGTGTTGCAGCCTCCCAGCACAGCATCTCGCTGGGGAACATGGCAAAGCCAGTTGGTGTCTAACACAGCTGTATCTTAAGTGAATTATTTTTTTTCCAATACAGAGACAGAGAGTATACCAAGAGGCTGTAAGTTTGTTTTTTCAGAAATATGTTTGTGTGAAAATAACATTCCTAATTTGGAATGTGAAGCATCCAAATTAATAAAAAAAAAAATTTAAAAAGGCAGAAAGACCCATTTTAAATGTGGTAAGTTTAACCACTGTTATCCTCAGTTTTATTATACACAATCTGACCTTCCTTCTAAAGCTTTTGCTTCTATATTAATATAAGTAAAATACTTAAGTTTTTAATAATTTCTTCCCCTCATATTAGGGGATATACCTGCAAATGCAAAGCCTGAGAACTGAAACAGCAACAGGAACACAATGTTAAAATCACAATTTGAGGGGGGGTGTCTTGAAGTGAGTTTCCTGACTTTGAGGCCCTATTTCAATTAATACTGAATTTTGAGCCACACTGACTTTGGAGTTAAAAGCGTCTAGCTAGGGTTGTTAGGATGACTGAAATACACTGTAGAGGGAAATCTTTACAAAGTTAGCAAATGAAAGAACAAGCCCAGAAATTCCCCCCTTCCCACCCAAGACTATAAAAGACTGAGGTCTAGCACTGTTAATTCAATGAGTTATAGGTCAGGGAGAGCAGATAAAGCCAAGAGTACTGAAAGAAATCTAGAAGAGCCCTGCCAATATAAAGCCAACGCATTTTCATCACTCCAGAACTAGCCTGGTTTGGCTGCAGCATAATAGAATAGAACCAGGCAATTCAGACAGAACCCAATTAATCTGATTAAAAGTACAAATACTGAAAGGGCACTCTACTTTTTTTAAGAAAATTCACCATGCAGTGAAAAGGCTTATCAGGCAACTGTTGATTGGTTGCAATGGGTTAAATACCTTCGATGCCTTGTTTCTTAGCAGAAACAGAAGAGCACCCCTTAGGATTTTTCTCTTCAGGGAAATGCGATCTAAAGAGGAAGGGGAAAGTTCAGAACAGCTCCCTCTGAGACTTGTTCTCCTGGCAGCAGTTGTCTGTCCATCCTACCTTATTGCTTCCATTTGGAGTTGAAAGCACACGACATGCAGCCCCACAAGGGCAAGCAGAGGCAACAGAGGAGCTGATTTCCAGATCGTGAAGAGTACCCGAGAGGCTCTCACAAAGCAGCAGCAGCGCCGTACCTGTCACTCCCCTACTTCTGTATTGATAAGGTACAGACAGAAAGGGTTTTGACATGTATTGTACGTGGACCTGCAAACATTACACTGTAGATAAGCATAACCACACAGCAGGGTTATACACCAGTGCCTCTCAGTAGGGCAGTCCACTGGGGGACATTTGTATAGTTTATTATTTCCCCCCCTTCCCAAGTAGAGTGGCACTGTTCACTTGTTCAAAAGCTGCCGCTGAACGTTACAGTGAATATATGCCTCTCTCATTAGAGCAAACCCACTACACATGCTCTAGCATCTGATGATCCACTCTCTCCAGGTTTTGAAATCTGTATATAGAGACACAGACCAAAGCCATATTATTTCTTATCTGGGTAATATCATCTCAGCTATACACCATCACTACTTGTGGTGCATCACAATTAGAGCAATCTGTTGGAGATTTATTTTTTCAAATACACTTTCCGCTTTTGATGTTTCTGATCACTATGAAAAGCTCATGCTATTTTATAGTCTGCTGACTAAGCTCATATGCACACCAGCTGCATTTTATCAGGGAACAATGTTTGCCTTTTGAACTGGCTGATAGATTTTACTTAAAATGAAGGAGATATAAATTCTTTGGCAACACTTAGAACCTTGTTCAGCACAATATCCATTTGCAGAAAGTCATAACCTCCAGCTAAACAGTGCACCAACCCATGCATATCAGCCTGAGGCAGGAAAAAAATTCTTAGAACCAGAAAAGACCCCAAGTTTATCTGCTGCATAATAAAACCAGGATCACCCCATGTCACGTGGACAGATGTCTTGTCCTACCTGTTCCTGAAGCCTTTCAGAGATCCCACACCTTTTCTTCACTATTTTTACTAGCCCTTTGTTATCCTGCCAGGAAGGTTTTTCTTTTATCAAAGTTAAGGTGAGTCAACAGGCATTCAGGAATTTTCACCCTGCCTCCCTCAGGTGTGGAAGGAAGAGTGCTAACTTCCCTTCACAGCAACTTTGAAACCAGTACTTAAGCTATTACATCTTGTCTTGAAGAAGCAACGCCAGTTCCTGATGGCACATTTTCTAGGCCTTCAGATTCCTTTATTACATCCAACTCTATTGAAGCGCAGAGCCCAGAGCCACACACACCCCCCACTCCAGAGGAGCCCTCTCAGTGCCAAGAGCTGAAGGACTACACTGCACATTATCCGGTAAATCAAAAGGCTGCCAGCAAAGGCCACTGAGCGATCAGGTTTCCCTTTCCCACCCTTCCAGGGCAGCACAACACAATGGGCTGAGAGGGCTGCTCAGGGGGACCACTGCTGCGAGCCAGGATAGCAGTTGTTACATACAACCAGAAGTTAGTCTTCAGCCAGCTGACCTCACTATGCCTTCCTTGTTCATCCTAAGACAAGTCTAGCCAGAACTGCAGACCAACAAATGCAGTAAATGAAGCTGTTTTATTATATAATAATCTGATTTTTTTTCTTTTTGGAGCAATGCTTTCTGTCTCTTCTTTGCTTGAGTTTCTTTTCTCCCAAGAACTGTCCTCTCTCTGCATTCTCCACTGAATTGGGGAAGAATTATCTTTTTATAGATTTTAATACTGGGAGTATCAAATCATTTCATCTGACTTAAACCCAAGACACAAAAATAATTCATTCATGTGTTGTGTCAGATAACCTTTGTTTTCTAGAAGCAGTGCTGTCAAAGGATATTGATTTGAAAGCATCAGAACATTGATTTTTTTTTTTTTTTAATTTTCATCACTAAATTGTTTTTCTCTATAGGAAACTATGCACATGCTTTTAAACTTTGAATTTGCCTTTAGCTTCCAGTCATTGGTTCTTGCTGTGCTCTAAGTGACAAAGAGCTCTTTCGCACTCATTCTTTCTCCACAAAGATTTATGCATGCTTAAATCACCTTTCAATTTCTTGACAAATTAAACTGCAAGCTTCTTAAAATGATTTTATTTTCTAGTCCCTAAATGCTTTATGGTAGGTTTCTAGCTCTAACCCCAAATTTTCCCAGCACTTCGATAAACAGAAATCTGGCTACCATGTTCAGTAAACTCTATATGATTTTTCAATGGCATAAGGTAATAAATCTGTCACCTACCTTTTGTTCTCATTAGTAGAGGTAACAAAATATTATCCTTTTAGCCACTCCGTCGTACTGGGTGCTCACATTCAGTTGCTTGCCCGTTTTTACCCAGGCATCTTCCTTGCATGCTGCTTCTCAATACCCTGGCTACTAGTCTGAAGGCTTTTTCTTGATAGGAAAAGATGGAAAGGAGGGCTCACCTTTCTTAAATACAGCAAAATATTTTGTTTTAAAGAAACCAGGTTATTAAACACTTGCACAAGGATGCTGTGCTCCCTTGCTGGAAGTGAAGAGGATTAGCACAAGGCTCCCCAGGAATCTTCGGCCACCCAGGGAAGAGGGAGCTGGGATGGACTCTGAAGACATGGCTGGATAGGAGCACCCTTGTGTCCTCGCTCCTGCAAGTGGCACAGGCATTCAGCAGCTGCTGCTGCACAGGCTGATCACCCTCTGTCCCTCCACACCTATAAAAGGATCCCAGGCTTGTCCCGGGGTCTGAAATCAAAGCTTAAGCTTTCTATGCTATGTAGTACAATAATATGGAGTGTGCAGGTAGATGCAGGATCATCAGCCCTTAGATTGTATCTAACTTTCAGTTTACAAAGCTTCTAGAGGCAACTGTTCATTTCTACCCTGCAGAAAACAAGTACTTGCTTCTTACTGTAGGGAGAGTGATTGAGGTCAGCAAAGAAAATGAAGGTTATATGGAAAGAAGTTTGGCTTTTTTGTTTGCTTGCTTGTTTAGCGTTGCTAAAGCTGGCAGATTATGTGCAGCAAAATACCTGTGTTGGCCCAGAGGTCCCACACCTTACATGGAAACCATTTGTTTCTGCCTCAGAAAAGATCTTTCCCACCTTCTGTGGCAAAGAAGTCACCCTTTAGTCCTTTTCTCTGTTATTTAAACAGGACATTACCAGCTGATGGGGAACATCTCTGTAGTCTTGTATCCTTAGAATACAAGTGCAAGCTGTTTAAGACATTAGCAACAGTTGTCAAAGGCCTTTCTGGGGAGCAGGGGGAGACTTGCACAGGAATTTTGTGCACTGCTAGAAGTCTCTACCAGAGTGTCTTACTTTGTACTCTCTTCAGAAGGCAGCCTGAAGATGCATCTCACACTAGGAACTCTGCCACCTTCTCTTTCCGAATAGCCTTTTAGTTCTTAGGAAAGTTGACTGAAAAATGGAGCACAGACAGTCTTTTAGCCTGTCTAGACATTCTGGATCCTGAATGTTTAATGTCTTGGTATAACATAGCTGGAGTATAGCAACAGAAAGTGATGAAGGCAGGGAAAACAATAGGCAGAACTTCTGGTTTAACAGGCATAAATACACTGCTGCTGTAGCTGCTCTGAGCTGGTAGTCTGCAGGAGGCTAGGGAACAATTATCTACATTAAGTCAAGGAAGTCAAGGAAGCTCTGTCTAGACAAATAAAAACTTCTTCCCACAGAGCTTTACCCTTTTTTGCATACCTCTTGTCTCCCAGAAGTTGCCAGAAAGAACTGTTAGCCATCAAAAACTGACACAAAAAGGCACCATCTCACAAGTCAGAGATGGGAATCAGGAGATGATTTGTTATAGCTTCCTTTCCCACCATACCCCTGTATGGACACAGTTATGCGTATGCACTTTTTTCATATGCACAGTTACACGTATGCACTTTTTTCATCTTTGCTCCCACATTTTGAAAAACAATCCAGCAAGAAACATGAAACCAGAAGTTACACAGAAGAAAAAAAATAACACACACCAAAACTAAAGTGCAACCCAGGACTCAGGCACCAGAGCAGCTGATCTCTGAAGTACTTAGGACCACTAACGCCACTAATGATGGATGCTCAACAATGCTGTGTCAATCAGCTGAATTAAAAAAAAAAATCAAGTCAGCTTTATGGTTTTGAGTGTTCATAAAGTCTGGATGGTTGACCCACTGGGTTCTCATATACAAGTACCCAAGTTCCATCATCTTTGGCACAGAACAAGTCTTGAAGCAAGGGACATCTACCTTCCTGCATTTGCACTAGCTACATTTCCCTGCAGACAAGTTGCATCACAACTCTAACCACCACTAAAATCTCTTGTACCAATTATTTCAGTCTTCAACTAGATTTGCAGTTACCACCAGAAGCATGCTTTCATACCCTTTTTTCTATTAAAAAAAATCAACATAAAACATAAGTGTTAAGTTGCTGGGACATAACTTGGAGGTTTCAAAGCAGGACAAGACATAAGAAAATTGGAGTCAGCATGAGGCTTGGAGGTGGTGCTTATTATAACCCTTTCCTTGATCTTCCATTTCATCCTTTTGTTGTCAGTCATTTCAAACGAGAAAGACTGCAGATCTGCATTACATTTGGGCTTATGAGAGTCCCAAATTACGGGTTTAATAAGACCCGTTTGAGGCCTCTTCCTGCAAAGGGAAGATCACTTTCCAGTCCAGGACACCAGTGCAGCTACACAGGCTGGCTCACCACCCACCTTGGACCTTTCTGAATCATCTCAAAGTTTTCTGCAGTCATCTGAGGCCTGCTTCAAGTAAGTAACACCACTGGAATTACAAAGCCATTAGAAATTACTTGCTGGCCTTTTCTGAAGTCCAGGCTACAGGTAGTCCTTTTAGACACAGACCAGCTCGTGCTGGGGAAGTTTCTGCACACCGTATTCTCTCATTGCAGCCACAATTGCAACTCAGTGTTTTATAATTTGGGGTCATCTTCCTTTACATGTGGTTAAATAATGAATATTCCCATCTAGTTATTGCTGCGACTCAGTAATATCAGAGCAAGGTTTTCTGGAAACAGCATTTTGAATAAAAGGGAAAAGATGAAGGGAGGGGAAAAATAGAGGACCAAAATATGAAAATTCATCTTCAATTACTATTCTTCCCTTCAACGCCCTTCAGCTGCTTCTGATATTAGAGCTAACAAGTATTTTGGCCTACTACTCTTGAAGCACAATTAGTATCTGGCTATAGAAAGGGTAACACACTACTCGCTCTGGCACCCATTAGGTTCTTGGATTTAGGACTTGCTAAGTAGAGCAAGCCCGCCTTCAGACCACTCACTGAGAGGACCTATGTCCCCTGCAGACCTGTGCACTCCGCATTCAGGTCTGTGTCCTGCATGCAGCCACCTGCACACACCTTACTGAAATTTCTTCAGCAGATGTTATATTAAGCACATGTTTGAATAATTGCAGATCTGCACATCCAAAAGCAGATGGTTCCTTAGGATTCCTGGATATCATCCTGTTAACTAGTATGGGACAGGACCAGGTTAAGTCCCTCTCTATAGGTAAAAATTTCAAGAGACTAATTTCTTAGAATTAATAGTAGCTTCAGGTCCAGAAGTCATACGCAATGGGAAAATAATGATACAAAGAAGTCTGACTGTTACACTGGGAAACAGCATCAATGCAGATAACTGCAGCTACTGAGGACTCAGCACATCTTTCTCCACTAATCCTTCTTTCCAGGAATGTTTTTCCCCAATTCAATCATGTTTACTGTCTATGATGCTTCAAGCTACTGACTATGCACTTTTCTAAGTTTCAGGCCTTTACCTGTAGTGAGGACTTACCTCAGGGAGAGAGAGAACTCCCTGAACACTAGAGCAGCTGCTCTGTGCTTGCATCCACAGAGCTGATTTGCTAAAGACAAGAGAGCTATCTGCTGGCTGAACTTCAGCAAACTAGAGGAGGAGAGCTTATGTCTGCTTCTACTTTTCCAGTCTAGAGTCACGAGCACTACAGAGTGCAAGACAGCCTGAGCAGCAGCAAGGAGGCAGATACAGCAGGTAGCACTGCCGGGACAGAAGCCCAAGGAAAGTAACCCGGGGAGGTGGATCTGGACACAGAACTGAATGCCTTTGGCACCACAGAAATCAATTGAGTGTTTAATATAGAGTTGGTAATAATCAGGGTGTTATAAACACAAATAAGAATGCTTGCTGGGATCTTTTTTTTGAAGTGATGTAAAGAAGGAGCCAGCCTCTTCTCCACGGTGCCCCGTGAAAGGACAAGATGCAACAAGCACAAATTGAAATATGGGAAATCCCATTTAAATTTAAGAAAATACTTTTTCCACTGTGATGTTGAACAGCGCAACAGGTTGCCCAGAGAGACTGTGAAGTCTCCAGCCTCAGAGATACTCAGAACTTGAGTGGATGTAGCCCTGAGCAGCCTGCTGTGTGTGGCCCTGCTCGGAGCAGGGGGATCAGACTAGACCATCCCCAGAGGTCTCTCCCAACCTCAACTAGTCCATGACTCCAAAACAACCTCTTAATTCAATTAAATGACACAGCAACAAGCACACACAAATCTTTTAAGTCCAAGAAAATAAGCAAGTCCCTTCTCGTCTCTCTGCTTGTGTAGGTTTGTGCTTTCTCAGATTGTCATTAAAAGATGTAATATTTCATTACAGTTTTTGCAGTAAGGGCAGACTTAAATCAATCCCATTTCCAGGGCCAATTTTGAGTATAGCCTGAATAAATGTGACAGGCAGACCCTGGAACACTCCTAATGAGAACAGTAAATTAATCGAACAAGTTATTTGCTCACTAGAAATTTGTAGTAGTTTTAACTGGGATAACAGCACCAAGAAAAATAATAAAGTCTTATTGCTTGATCAGTATGGAATCAGTAACATCGTTTGTTTACATCCTGTGCCATACAACACTGTGAAATATCAAGATAATCCTTACCAAAGTAGTAAATATTGTCAAATAATAGCTATAACTGAATTGCAGAACGCAATTAACACTGATTTGTTATCCTTTCCTGACACACAGGCTCAACAAGCCAGGCAGCTGGAATACAGAAACCTATGTATTGTTTTTAATCCAATTTAAAGCCAGTTTGCTGGCAAGAAGAAAAAAGAACTAGAATCACTAAATAATAGCCATCAGTAAAGTTGGTTAAAGGGTAGTTACCATATGTAACAGTTACTGGTTTCAGCCAAGCTCATATCAAACAATTATGGTTAATGATATAAATATATAGGCAATGTACTACATTAATGAAATGCAAAGGAATCTGGATAGCCAAATAATAAGAGAATGAGGCTGAAACAGAAATAAAAAATTGAGAAGAAAGGATATTTTAGAACCTTACAAAAAGAAAATTTAGCTACAGGAGGAAAAAATGAGCTTTTATTTTTCTTCAGTTTCAGAAAGATGAAAGCACCCTTCTGTTTTGTTTTGTTTTTTGTTTTTTTTTTTTCTGAAGACACAGCCATAAGTAACAATGCCAAATCACTTTCTCTACCTAGAGCAAGTTTAACAACAACTAATCTGTTTCTCAAGTCAACTTTATAGCTTTTCTAGGTCCCAAAGCCTCCCATTAACTTCTTATTGTGTAGCAGCATACTAACCTCTTTCCTTATCATAACCATCACCTGGTTTACTTACATCAGGGTAAGCAATACCAACATCCAAATGGCTTCAGCCTAAAGCTACTATCAGCAAGAGCTCCTGCTTCTGAAGGCATCCAAACCCCAACACAGCTCATACAGAAACTGGAGGTTCAGTAGGTACAAAGTTACCTGGATGACAACATGAATACAGCTCTTTACGGTGATTTCTTTTTTCTAAAGATGCATAAGAAGCTTTAAGATAAACAGTGAGAAAGTTATGTGCAGAGCACTAATCAGATTATAAGACTTCTATCTTCTGAGTTAATGTTGTTAAAGGCTCTCATGGCACCCCGCACATAGCGGATTGAAGCAACTGGAATACAAGATTCCAGCCAGATATAGCTACCCATTTTCCCTTATTTAATCTTTACTACAGAATATACCAGCAACCTCCAGCAAGATTAAAAATCCTGATCTAACTCCCATTTAATCCAAAGATCATGTACACACATATTTTAATGCTAAATATACACTATTCTTCTCAGTAATGGTATCTACTTAAAATAATTTATTTCAACACCTTTTATTCAACAAAAAAAATTTTTTTACAAGATCCTAGGAGTCTTTAACCCATTTTTAAACTGAAATAAAAGTCTGCAATAGAAATAATAACTGCCTTCACAGAGCTATTTATGTTGCTAAGGGTATTTTTTTTTTAAACTGTTGCCCATCTGCTAATCTTTGAATCCTACTAATTGTAAAAACACAGAGATAACAATAACTAAATATTTACCATTAGGTAAAAACAAATGAATATACTCACAGACTAAATAACCCACAAATTCAATATTCTAAGAATTTACCTGAGAGAAACAGACATTTCTACACACCTAGCTCTACCACCACCTAATAGTCTGCCAACAAAAACAAAGCACTTACTGGCCTTTACACAGCTTAGGTGTGAGTGGGAGGAAGCCCTACTGGAGGTGAAGGTTCCTGGGAAAGTGATTAATTAATTTTTAAGGATAATTGGTTTCAGCTTTTATGTGTGAGTGATTGACAGGAGAAAGGAGCGTCGTTGCTGGGAGCAGCCCAGCAAAAGGCAAGGCTCTGCAGGAGGAACATCGGCATTGCTGAAGCTGCTCAGGCTCTGACTATGCCTGATCTCTTCTGGAGTTTTGTTCTGTAGGCAGATCCCGTCAGTTAAATAAGAACTTGCTTTCAGTCTTGGAACTTTCTTCCAGGCATTACAGGGTGATTTGTACTAGGAGAGCCCTGTTAGGCACTGACAGATGTGCCTAAAGCTCAGTCTGACTCCTGAGAAGTACCAAAGCCTCAAGCTTGCATCAGCAGCTTGCTGAAGAGTAGAGAAGAAACTTGGAGATCTAACTTTACTAGGATGGCCCCAAAAATTTTACACTATTGCAGCCGGTGCATTATCTTTACTCTCAATGTTTGCACCTGCACTGAGTGACCACTAGCCAGCTAGGAAAGGGCATCTTCCATCTGTGGCTTGAAGAAACTGAGAACATTTTCCTCCAAGCAAATTCAAAGAGGCTGGTTTAGATGGAGGCATTATCTGATAAGGCCAAAGCAGGGCCCTGAAGTTTCATATGAGGAATTAAGCCTGGGGAAAGGTGGAGTCTGACAGCCTCCTTATCTCTATTGCTCCACCCTCTGCTTTTTACCTCTGTAGGGTGTAAACTCATCAGGAGCAGGAGAGGCTGTTTGGTATCAGGGTATAGTGCTGGTCTAATGGTGCTCTGCCCTCAGGCTGCAGTTAAATACTTGCTGGAGGAAGCAGTGGCAGCTGTTAAAGGTGGTGTTAGCCCCAGCTGGAGGAAGGTGGCTAACCCCAGAGTGGAGGATAAGGGGTGACTGAATCTCTGCATCTCTGAGATAGAAGCCTCAGAGCTCAGCAGAATCCACCTCTGCAGCTCCTTTGGGTTTAGCTGGCTGGCTGCTTATTTAAAACAGACATAAAGCACTCATAAGCTCTGCTTTGCTGGCTCAAGCATAAGGCAATGGTGTTTGAGGATGACAAGAAGGAAGGGGGGAATATGTATGGGTTAACATCTTAAGAAGTCAGCAAGCTTCTGAAGAAGGGGATGTACTGAAGACTATTTATTTCATTAGATTAACTATCTTTTGGTGATACCTCATTAACTGGAACAGAGAGAAACGCTGGAATTGGAGCATGCTGTGAGTATTCAACTGTCCTAGAGTACAAATTGCCTGTGAAACATCACATGGTGGCTCAGTAGTGTTCTGTATTGTTGTCAGCACTGATGGAGTGGCACCCTGTGAACTACGGTGTGCTCTAGTGCAGATACGGCCGGAGCGATCTGTAAATGCAATAAACTTAAATCTTCTTCCCTTGTGGGCTGTAGCAGCAGCCAGGATGGTACTGAGGAAGTCCTGAAGGCAATACCTGGGCACGGTGGGGTGCTGTTCACCTGCAGTGTAAATATAGCAATAAATTTCCAGCCTTTTTACAAGTGAAAAAAGACAAGACCCAAGAAAAGATGGGGAGTGGTCAGTCGACAGCCCCAGGTGGAGTTGTGGCTGTAGACAGTCAGTGTTGCAAGTAATAGTAAATGACCGTGTGGGATGTTAGTGGTGGAGCTGGGGAGTTAATCCCCTGAACCACAACTCTTACTGTTGTGCACCTTTGCACCCCCAGGTGCTGAACGCAGCCTTTGCACCTGCGTTAAACAGCTGTCTTGATTAAATAATCATATTTTCCCACTGACCCTGTGTCCTCACCACTCAGTTATGTTTTCAGGGAAGATGGTTTGGGTAGGATGCATTAAGAAAAGCCCTTAGACTCTGTGTAGAAGGTAAGACAAAAATCAAAAGTTACCTTTGCAGTAGAAATAACTGATGTTTGAAGAAAACCTGATTTTTCTCCCAGCTATTAATTTTCAAGTTAGGAATCTTTTAAACCAAATGATGCAAGTTTCCATTAAAGATAGATTCTTCATCTTCTGATGCTGACAGCTGACCATGGGAATTTACACCTAAATGTTGATATTACTTGATCTTACTGATAACAACTATGAAATGATGCAGCATTGAACTTCAGTGCATTCTAAGATATAGTGAAACATAATCCTGGTGTCAGCACTCTCTGATATGAATTTTTGGAACAAAATAAAAATACTTGATTCTTATTATTTTGGTATTCTGTGATAAGGTCACTAGTTCAGTCTGTTAGCATCATGTAACGGCTTTTCTTGGCATGTTTTGTGGTTTGCACACTAATGTCATCTAATTAAGTGTGTAATTCAGTAATAATCTCAAATTACTCTGGCTAAACAAGAGGGAATCTAATAAAACTCTGAAGAGTTTTGATACGATTAATATTTATTTAGTTGTCCTTGTAACTTTGTATACCCTTTATGAATAACTTCTCTATACGGATATAATTTTTTTCATTCTGCAAGACTGCAGGACTTTTTTGTCAGTTGTAGCTTTGCCTTGAAATGTGGATGAAGAGCTTGTTTAGCTCAGATGCACTGTGGCTTCTTCTGCAGCTTCCAAGGAACACGCCTCCATCCATCCCTAGTGTACTGCCAAAGGGATGCCAGGCAGCTATAGGTTTCGTATAAATGTTACGTCTTGCACATTATTCTCATACTGTGAACGAACCTGTAGTGAATGATGATTTTTTTTTCTTTTCTGTTAATTAACTTCTTTTGTACCAGAAGTTATTTGTTGCACTGAAATATATGGGAATGTGCTAAGATGACATTCTTGATTTATGGCTTTTGCCTCATAATCTATTTTTCAGAAATGCGCTATTCAAATTTGCTTTCTAGCGCTAGATTAGAGATCATTAACCCGCTCTCCTGAGAGCAAGCGTACCAGTGAAGAAAGGCAGAAGTTCATGACAGCTACACCTTGAGAGAACGTGAAGGAAAAACCTCTTAGAAGGCCAACACGGCTTTACTACAGCGTGACCGCGGGCTGGATGGAAAAACCAATAAAGGGATGGCGACTGCTCCAGAACACGGCTCGGTAACGTGCTACAGCCCAGCTCCCGGTTGGGGCACATGGCAGGCTCCGAGCTGGGCGCCCCGACCCCGCTGTTGGCTGGGGTTCAGGGCTATGAACCCCCGTCCCCCCGCTCTGGAGTGTTCCGCCACACAGTGAAAGCTTAGGCGGGCCTGAACAAACCGTGCCGCCGTCCCCGGGGGCCGTGCTCTCGTTTGCCGTAGGGAAGGACGGACGGGTCCCTGTCTTTGTTTGGCTCCTACGAAGCTGAACTGGGGGCGAGAAGGGGCCGCCGAGGGCAGACCCCGTCCTAGCCCGGGCAGGCCCGCTCCCATCCCCGCCGGGCGGAGCGGCTCCGAGCGGCGGCGGGGCCGGGGGCAGCCGGTGATCAGGCCGGGGGGGGCGACGCCCCGGAGCGGCCCCGCTGCCGTCCCGCCGCGGGGCGAGGGGTGAGGCGAGGCGAGGCGGCCGGTGCCCGCCCTCCCTGAGCCCCCCGCGGGCGGGCGGGAGGGGGGCCCGAGCGGGATCCCCCGGCGGGAGGCGACCCCCGCCACGGAGAGTCGCCCTGCGGCACCGGCACGGCCGGAGCCACCCCCTCACCCCCCCCCCTCGGCCCGGCCCGGCCCGGCGGCGGGAGGAGGCCCCGCGGTGGCGCCGCGGCCGCCGTGTCCGGACTCTTTGCCGCGCGGCGGCCGCTCGCCCCCTCCCCGCGCGCTGCCTGGCGGAGGGAGACGGCGCGTGGTGCCGGTCGCCATGGCAGTGGCGCTGCGTGGGCGGAGTGGTCGGGGCCGCAGCGCGGCGGCGGCGAGCGCGCGAGGGAGGGAGGGAGGGCGCGCGCGCCCCCGGCCCGCCCCCGCCCCTCGGTGTTTGTGTCAGGCTGCGGGCGGCGGCGGAGCGGCCCCGCGGCGCCGGCCCGGCCGAGGGGCGCCGACCCAGCCCGCCGCTGAGGCCAACAGCCCCGCGCCTGCCCCCGCTCCGCGCCGCTCCCGCCATGGGCGGCCCGTAGGGGAGCGGGCTTAGGCGAGCTGGTGCGGTGCCTGCGCGGCGGCGGCGGCCATGGCGGTGGAGACGCGGCCGGAGCTGGTGGGGAAGCGGTTCCTGTGCGTCGGCGGCGGCGGCGAGGAGCCGCCGGAGAGCGGGCGCTGGCGGGCCGGGGTCATCCGCGCCGTCTCCCAGCGGGACTCCCGCAGCCCCGACCTGGCGGTAAGAGCCGCGTCCCGCGCCGGGCCGGGGGCGGGGGAGGGCTGCGGCGGGGGCCGAGGCGGCGGCGGCGCGGGGGCGGCGGGGCGCCCCGGGCGGGCACGCCGTGACACGGCCCTTGGCCCGGGGGGCGGCGGGCGCGGGGAAGGTGCGTGTCAGCGCCCTGGCGGCGGGGACGGGGCTGACGTGGAGCCCGCGGCGCCGCCGGGGGCCGGGGCCGGGCGCGTTTCCCCCTCGGCGCGTGCGGCCGCGGTGTGCGGGGCCGGAGGCGGCGGCGCCGACCCCCTTCGCGCCCCTCGGCAGGCGCGGATGCGGCTCCTGGCCGTGCCGCCGCCTCCGGCTGCGGTGGCGGTAGGAGAGGGCGAATACCTGGCCTGGCCACCGGGGAAAACCGGTCCGCGCCCGGGGCGGCAGAGCTGGGGCTGGGGCGAACGCCGCTGCTCCTGCAGGAACCGCCGTCCTGGAGCGCTGGGCGACCGGGTCGAGCGCACCGGCCGCGGTAGCGAGCGCCGTTATTACAAGAATGTCATTGTTTCCCTTCCTTTCATGTCCGCTGTCACTGTTTTCCTAAGGGGTGTAGGAATGTGCGCGGAGGTTAGCGAAGGAGCCAGGATGTGTCCTGTTGTGCTCGGGCACACTCTCGCTCGGGGGGGCGGGGGGGAACGCGACCAGGATTTCCTTGGGTTAGTGTTCTGAATGCCTAATCCGTAAAATGGAGTTTTATTGTGCTCCGTGGACTTGGTCGTTATTTAATTTGTGAATTCTGCAGTCGAATGAGCGCTGTGTTACTGCTGAGCTTGTCTCCTTCCATGTTTTTATGTTATTTGGTGCTTCTGAAAGCACATTTAAAAATATCACGGCTATGTAAATGGGCATTACGTAGGCTGGAAAAGGAATCACCGGACTGCGCTGGGCAATCCATATTGCTGCTGGCGAGGGGGAGGCGTTCGCAGCCCAGCACGGTTGGGGTGGAATGTTGCCTTTTTTACAAACTCATCAAGCAAACAATTGCCTGGCTTTAGAGATTATTGATCGTTGGGTGCGAGAAGTGCGAGTCACAGAATTAAGAATTCTTGTTTTCATGCGTCCCAGGCTTTACGCTTTGTTTTTGAAACAGAATGTATGTGACACATGAAATGCTACTTTTTTTTTTTTTTTTACTATATTGTGGGTTGTTTGTTTTTTTTTTTTTTCCACTCTGCAGCTATAATTCAAAGAGCGTGCTGTTCATACCCTTCTTTATGAAATGGCCTGTGTTTTTAACCTTTGGTTATATGTGAGAATCGTCTAGAATGCTTTATTTTTAGAACCTGTTTTGGATGTTATTCTTGCAGGGTAGTATTCTCTAGAATCTATATACAATTATGGAAACACTGAGTAATGTTTAAGGAGATGTTTACTAACATTTACAAGTCAGAGCCATAATTTGTAAACTCTAGGGGCAGAGCTGACATAAAGAGAGAAAGGGTGCTCAAACCGAGGCATTTCAGGGGTCGCATCTGTTCAGTTAAATGCATTATGTATGCTGCCTATTGTAAGTACTTGCTTCTCTTCCTAACTTTGGTATCCAAGTGTTTTTCTCTTCAGATACTCTTTTGTTACAGTTTTTGGTAATCTCAGGAAGAACTGTCACCTTATGGCCAGTTTCTGAGGCAGGATGACTAAGGGTGTGCTTATGTGTCATAGTGGAGCGCCGTTTGGATAGATCCAAACTACCTGAGAAGCAGGATGGATGCTCCAGCCTGCACCTCAGCCTGGGTGCAGTGCAGTGCTAACGTGGCCATATTCCTTCTGGTATTCAAGCTAGCTACGCAGCACTGCATTATGCTATGTAGATACACTCCTAGTCACCCAGGAGTGCTGGAAGCCTGGGAAGGGTTTGGAAATCCTATCTAGGTCTAACGAGTCTCAGATTCATACTTAACTGCTGGAGCATCATTGCCTCCTCTAAGCACAATATTTGGTTTCTGTGTTACCTGTCTGCTGTCCCCAAGGCACAAACAAGTATAAATCACAAATGGAGTGGGTAAGAGGAAGAAACGGTAAGATTTCTGTTAGCAACAGGTAGTTTCTGTGGGTTAGGCTCTCCTTTTGCATTTGTAATGAACATTAACCTCTTGTTAGTTGATATTTGCTAACATGAGTATCCTCTTCCCCTGCCCCTAGTGCAGGACAAGGGCATTTTTGTGTTAGCCCTGGTTCCACGTGTGCTATCCTAGATGGAGTGAGTGCTGCTCTTATCCTTCTGTGGCTTTTGTTTTGAGGTGGCCATCCCTATGAATAGTTCCAGACCCTTCTGCTACTCGTCAGCGGGAGTCAAATGGTAATTCTTGTTGACAGTTTCATTGCTGCCCACAGGGTGCAGCGTAAAAATGTTGGAATTGACTTTTTGTCAGTTTTGTGTGTTCCTGGTCCTTCCGAGTGGGGTGGTGGATCTTGCAGGAATGCAGAAGATGCCCTCAGCTGCAGGAGGGAGGAGGGCAGCAGTGGGTATTTTCAATTTCAGCTTTGTAACTGATGGGAACTGAGTTACTTCCTTCTGATGCCAGGATTAAAAGGTGTCATTTACATGGGCTTTGTGTCTGTTCTTCCTTAATAAGTGTCACACCCCCCCCCCCCCCCCCCCCACTCCCCCCAGTCAGTTTCAATGAATTTAAGAGCAGGTGAAAGCTGACATCTGAGAGACTGTGAGAGCCCTCCTCCCAAAAAACCATCAAGGCAAGGAGGTCACGGCATTTTGTGTGCTCCTCCTGGAAGCCAAGATGTGGTCTCCAGCTGGCCAGCCAGCATGCACCGAGCTTCAAACCAGCTACAGCATATGCTGCCTCTTGCTTAGTGCCGTACGGAGATAGGGAGTTGATGGGGGATGGAGCTGATGGGATGCGAAGGTGGGTTTAAGGGCATGAGAAAGAGCTGAGCGCTGACAAGAGCATGAGAGCAAGCATGAGTATTTGGATTTTGGGAATACCGGTGCAAATGGAGAGTTTTATGAGGTGGAGGGTCTTAGGGGGAGACGGTGGGCAAGCTTAGAGGCAACTGACGTAATTAATGTTAAGTGGCCACAGGGCTTGTAGGAGTAAATCCGCAGGAAACCAAGCTTCATTAGTTCTGCTGTAAACAGAACTGCTCATTAAATCAGGAACTCCAGACCTGAAGGCTGGACTAGCTGCTCTCCAGTGGTGAACAGGCAAATGAAGACTCCATTTGTCACATGCTGCTAAGTTTATTTTCATGATTGTATTTTCCTAACTAAATTAATGAATATTTTTGTAGTTGAGATGATTGTTCTGGTAAGAAAATTAAGTAGAGAATTCAGTTATCCACTATCATCTTCATGGGTGTCTCCTACTCCAGTGGAGTACGTTAAGTGACTCTTTCCTTGTACTTTTCAAGATTGCAACATAGCTGATACATAGTCTGTTTTTTCTTAAAATGGATTTTTTTTTTTTTAATCGGAGTTTCAAAGTGTCTTTTCTCCCACTATTTTATGGAAATTTTGCTTTCCTCATCTTTCCTATTAATTTTCCGCTAGTGGGGTACACGGTGAGGACAGCTGGCACTGGTTGTGAGTACTGTTGTTTTTCTGGAAGAGAGATGCTCTTGCTATTACATTGAGATCCTTCTTCCCAGGATTTGGTGCCTCTTTTTTTAGTCATCCTGTAACATTCACAGATGTTTAAAAACACCTGTAAACGTTACAGGATGACTAAACATGACATTGTACAAATACAATGTATACAATTCAGTCCAGGAGTTTTCTGGATGATTTTCATGGTCTGAGTCACAGCTTGATAGTTAGACCTCTTGATCTTTCATTCTTGAACATTCCCATTGCATGAAAAGCATTTATTTAAAAATAAAGATAGAAGCCAAAAAAAGCTTCATATAGGTATTTATGTGTTTCAGTAGTCATTGAGAGAATTCATAACTGGTTTTCCGCTTAAGTAACAGCGGGTGTTACTACAGGAAGCTAGGAACTCTATTTTTCTTTACTGCCAACTGCCTGGAAAAGCCTGTGTGCTGCTCTGATTGCAGTGGTAGCTCTGGGCAAATAAAGAAACGGCCAGGAGGAAGGAGGTCGAGTCAATGCCATATGATCTCCCTGGTCTTTGCTGCCCCGTAAGAATTGCTCTCTGGACCACAGGTTGCAAAATGCCTTTCTTAACCGCCTCTGACAAGAGTTGACACGGTGATGGCAGAGATGTTTTCCTATATTGTGCTGAAAAAGTGATTCTTTAGAGGAGTAAATCTTTAAAAACGTAAATCAAATTATTAAAATTATTTCACTTACCGGAAGTGCTTCAGAGTTCTGTGAGTTTTCATGGTCCTGCAGTTGTATATTGAATATAGTCATATATTCAGCTGTGTATTTTCTCTACATGAAAGAGAAAATGGAAATAAGCTTTCAAACACATAATGTGCAACCCTTAATAAAAAGTATAGCTGTAAGTTGCAGTGATTTTTAAGTACGTGTTTATTGATGCGTGCATTTTGCTGCCATGAGGTCCATGGATTGGAAGACTAACTCAGAAGTTGAGTACTTCGGTAGTCTTTAATGTCTTAAAATAGGCAGATGTAACATTTAGTAATTTTGCGTAGGGAAATATATTGTGGCAATAAATCACCACGTTAAATATCATTCATAAAAACCTAAGTACTAGTGAGTTTGAAGCAGTTGTTTGATTTTTATTTACAGTAAAATTAGTAAGTTACAGTGGGGGAAACTACATTTAGGAGTTTTGGTAAATTGTGTTCTTTTAGTATTGCATGTTTAGTAATTTACAAACAAGGAATTGTTAAAAATTCAGCATGTCTGGTAAAACCATTCAGAGAGAATAGCAGCAGATTGGGTGTCTTTTAACTGAGTTTGCCCTTGCTTAACAGTAAAATTCACATTTTGTGAATTCTGGGTGCAGCGTCACCCTGTTCACAAAATGTAGGGGGAACTTATCAGCACTGTATTACAGATAACGTGAAAATAATTTGAAATAATTGCTGATAATTTGAAAATAAGATATTTTAGAAAAGTACTCCATATGCTGATAGTTTTTCATTAAAAGATGATGTTAAATTTGCCTTAGCTGTGCATGGAGCTGCTCTTACCCAGTCTTTTTACGACCTGTAGTTGTGTTAATCTTCCTGCATCTGCATTCTCAAGATTTCTGAAAGCAATATGGCTTTGTCATACAGGCACAGGATTGTACTGCTGTAGATTACATTTGTTTTCTGCCATGGATTGATTTTTAGTATGCTGTTTTGCATGTTGTCCTCTGTTTTCCTTTCACTATGCTACTATGTAAGGAGAAACAATATATTATTTTTTAACCCCATTTGAGCTAATCTGTTTGAAAATTTTTTTCATTCCTTATTTTAGAAGTACACGCTCTGCAGCTTTGACTTGTTCGGTTGAAATAAAATGGAAGATGCAGAAAACTCTTCAGTAAAATTATTATATAAAGTAGATAAAGGAATATGCTTTGAACTGGTTGTGCGTATCTTGTTGGTGGCTAATGGAATTTAAAAATACTACGTGTTTCTGTACTAGCATCTGGGTTAAAGATGAAGAGCAAGTTGTTGGTGAGGAGCCTGTCACGTTATTTACTCCAGCTATTGGAGATGATGCGAAAAGCATGCCAGAGTTTATCACGTCACTGCTGCCTCTGGATCTAGACAAGGAGTGGTGTTGTAGGATGCGTTTTGTGTGTGTTTTGAAGTTGGTTTGAAAGGAGTGGGAGAAGCTCAAAATGTAACAGGGATTTAGACAACTTTCAGTTGTTTCTACTGTTCTGTATCCGTATTGAAGCCAACAAGAGTCTTGTAAGTTTTGGTGCATATCAGCGGGGTAATCTTTTCTTGGCTCAGCAGTAAAGAAAACTTCCTATTTCCTTTCTGTGTTTCCAATAAGATTGAGCTTGTCATCCTGTGCCTGTGAATGTCACCTCATCTGTCTTCCAGAGTTAGTTCAGTTAGTGTTCAGGAAGGAGTATCTCTTTCATAGTAATTTGACAAAAAGATCAAACACGGGAGTGTTCCTATGAAAATGACTGCAAGGATTCATCGCTTTATGCTCTGCCCCTCCCTCCTCTTCGCCTTTGTACTGAGAGAAACCTGAGTATGATGTAGATCAACAAGTAAATATAGCTACACTGGTAGATTTTGAGGAAAGTTTGTTTGAATGTCAAGATTGCAAACAGCAGTGAGGTGTCCCAAGCCAGGATTAATCAGTTCATTAGTTTGCTGCATAGTTGCAAAGTATGCAGCAGTGAACAAAATACAGGAAAAGGAGGGTTTGATGCTATACTTAAGCCTTTTGGGAGGCTTTAAGAAAGATATGTCACGGATTTTCTTAATCAAAAAGCATTCATTTTTGCCCTTCATTGCCATTCATACAAGTAATAGATTATTCCGCATTTGCATTACATCAAATTTTCTGTTGTCCCAGAACTTTGGCTCTTTGGAGGTGTCTCAAAAACCCCAGGGCATAGGCATCATAAAGAGTTGTCATTTTTTAAGAAGCCATTTGTTTTGTGCACATACCAAGATCTCAAAACCTGCTTGAGAACAGCAGAACTGTTGTTTAATAATGTTTGAGCAAATTTTAAAAGTGCTACTTCTAAAATTAGGCCAAAAATAAGCTCAACTTTCTGATCCTACTATCAGCAAATTGTTGAGATGCTCAGTTCTGTTGGTGGTCTTGAATATCTGCTGGGATCAGGCTTGACTTTCCTTTTCAGTAGGATTTGGTAGGCTGCTTTTGTTGGAAGAAAGTTAAGTATTGATCATCAGAGAAGTTTATCTGAAGTTGGCAACAAGGTGGTTGTCCTGGAAGACGCCCTGTGATGACCTCCTGTTATTGCCCGCTTCTGTGCTTCGGGCACTGACATTCAGTGTTGCTGCAGGGGTGGTTTCCCTCCTAGCCCTACGGGATAGGCACTGAGGCCTGTTCTGCCTCTAACCAACTTGTTCTTTATAGCTGGTGGAGAATTCTAAGCTAAACTAATGCTGTGTTGCTTCATTGTGCTGACTTATCCAGGAAGTTGGTGTCATTAGTTGATCTTATTCCTGTGTACCACTAACTTTCATGTTATAAGACAGAATGAGGGCGGAGGAATGAGAAGAACCTCGGGGATTTTGATGTGTTTTGCTTTCTAGTAATGCTCTTAAAAGTATTATTATTTTTACTTTAAACAGCAGTTACTGCTTTTCAGAATTAAGTGGAATGAACCAACTTAATCATCTCATGAGGAAGTTGCCTTCATGTACATACAGAAATGGTTTGAGTCCATTCATGTACTCTGGTTAGAGCTTCATGGCCCCAAAAGATGTAGGGTAAGCGTGAAGGTTTTTTAGCTTGACCCTCCCATGGCAGCATTTTTAGAAGTTTTGGAGACTGTGGTTCCACAGACATTTCTCTTGGTGGCACTGCTGGCTTAATTTTTTTAACCCTGAGCAGTTTCCTGATCCATTCACCATATGGCACTTGAGGCAGTTGTAGTGAGGCTGAGGAGGTGGCATGGGATCAGTCAGAGGCAAATGGCTGAGGGTAGGAGCAGCTTAAGCCGGCACCATTTCCAGGAGAAAAGTCTCTGGACCATGGCCTGAATGAAGTAATTGAAAATGAGGTTAAATATCTTCATGAGAGTTGCAGTCACTACAACTAGTAAATGTGTCCTAACCTGCTTAGCTGTAATGCAGGGATTTTGTGTCACAGTTGAATGAATTATATTTGTTCATTCAGTAAGAATAATTTATTCTTTCACTTGAACAAGGAAATGTATGTTCAGAATAACCCACAATGTGATCATTTGATGTCTGTTGATCCTACACTTACTTGCAAAAGGCAACTTTTTGGAAGAATGAATGTGAAATCAAATGCTTTGAGGGAAACTTAAGGATCTATATGTTAAAATGCATACACTTTTGATGCCTCAGTAAAATATTTAATATTTCTGTATAAATATGATCTTGAATATTTTGATCAGCACTGTAATTAATGTAGATGTTGAAATGATTGCAGTTAGGCTTCATTGCAGGTAACTTACTGCTGTGTATGACAACTCAAGTAGATGCTGCTGACTTAGTAGTTAGGTTGACTCACCAGGATTTTACTTTTTTGCTAAGGGAACAGGGTTCTCTGGTAAAATGATGGTTTAATATCTGCAGTATGATTGCTCTGTGAAAGAGAAAGCGCTTGCTGAGTCACTGCTAGGTGGCTCAAGTCAAATTTCTTTAGTCCTGCATGTCTGGTGAGGAGGGACTGGAAACCTGTATTTTTGGAGGAGCATTGGCAAAGATGTTTTGGGCTGTTTTGTTTGTTTTGAACCAGTCCTCCAGCTTCTTTTCTTATTTTTTTGCTCTTGGCTTCTCTTCCTTCCTCAAACACAGAATGTAAATTTACTACCTTTCAAAAATCAAACAAAACAACCCAAAAGCCAATATCAAACAGACAAGGAAACTTGTTGGGATAATCATAGGAAATTTGTGATTTAAACTGTTGAGTTAGTATAGAAAATCTTGGAAAAGGTGTGCTATGAAATTAGTAGTCAACTCTTAGACTAGCATTTGTGATGAATCTGTAGTTTTCCTTGCATCCTAATTCTTCCTAAAGCAAAACTGGAAGACTTGAGTTTTGCAGCCTTGGTCATCATCAAAGGCAGGAGCAAATGCATGCAAGCAAGGCATGGTGTGAGCAATTTCTAGGGGAGATGTCAGTGAATTTTGGGCTATAGACACATGGCGATCTTTAAAGAATTAGGAGCTAACAGCACCAACATTTCAGTCAAAAATACAGAAGCTGATGTAGTTGAAGACGGAATGTGAACAAGGTCCAGGGGTCTTAAGAGCTGCTGTTGTGACGCTTAGCTTCTACTGCTAAAATTATGTCTCACAGCTGTACTTATCAGTGTTTTCTTCAAGTGATTTGGAGCTCATGGTCTTTATCCAGCAGAGGTCTTGTTTTGTAGGCCTTTTTCCTAAATTAATTTGTAGGAAACCTTCTTGAATCCCTGTGAGATTTTCAGCATCCTGTGACAAAGGACATTGCCTGTGCGTTGTACTCGGGATGGCTTGCTGTGGTTTCAGACGTGCTTTGATTCCTGCATTGTGAGGTACAAGTCAACAGTCCCCCCTTGTTTGCCATTTGCATGCCACTCGTGATTTTATTAGCTCTGCTATACTAGTTCATGCTCCTCTTGAAGCATATGAATGTGGCAGTTTTCCTTTACTGTTACCCTGAGACTAAGGTATCTGTTCTGTCAGTCCCTACCAACCCTGTCCAAATACATGTGTGTTTGAACCGGGTTATTCCAAAGGGTGCAGTTTGTTTGTTTATCTCAAGTGGCTATCTACACTGAAAGGCATATCTTCACATTATTTCCTTTCTGCAGGTTGTTCTGAATAGATTTAATTTAATACTGTCAAACTGAGTTTATTTTTTCCTCAGGAAATAAAGTAACATTTTCAATTATTTCTAAATTGTAAAAGTTTATTTCTCCACTGGAGTATATTGGTGATTTTTTTTTTTTTTCCAGTTATGGTAACCAAATTCTCTATCGCAAGTCCATTTATATTTAGTATACCCACATGTTGATCAAACTGCAGTGGTGATCTATTTAATAACAGTTAAGCAGTGAATAAAGATACTTCTTCTTTTTTAAAAAAGAAGGGCGCGGGGGAGAGGGATGGTAATGAAATACTGTTGGTTTGCTAACTATTAATCCAGGTGGGCTGTCCTAAATATACCTGATCCTTCTATATACCGTCATATTTTAACATCTGTATATAGGTCAGAACATGATGTGAATATTTTTAGACAATGTCATGACCAGTTCTTAATTTGATGGGTAGTTTTTCTGTATAATGGGGTGCTTACCTCCTTCTGCATGATCTTCCAAAAGAGATAACAAATTTTGACTCTTAGAAAGAAATTCCATTACCTTTGTATAAATAGAAAATGTTTCAAGTGCTTTGTTATTTAGTACCATGTTTTCTTTTAGAAGTTTGTAGTCTAGATTATAGGTAGAAAAAGTAACAGATTAGTCTTTTACAAAATTTCCATTTAGTGAGTCAGGCCTGAAACTACATAAAATATAAAATGAAAAATCTTGTTTGATACATTATTCATTGACTGACTTTCTAATTCTATCAGATGGTTTCTTTTGAAACTGAATGTAGTACTTTCATAAATCATTGTAAAGATTTTTATATTTTAAAATGGAAAGACTTGGCTTTTTGTTGACACTTGGGAAAATAGCTTGCTGACACTACTTAATTTTTTTGAGTTCTGTAATAGTGTCTTGTCCAGGTAAAGTGAGATATGTGTGTACATGTTGGCATATCTTTTTCCTCTATCATTTTTTTAACATTGAATGGATTTTCTGTTATCTAATTTTTATTATTATTAAAAAATATTTTATCTTTCAGATACATTTGAGCATTGCTCACATTTTGCTAACATGGCAAAGCTGATCACTGCTCACTGACTGGTTTCAAATGTGATAAACCGAATACAAGTGAAGTCTTAAGGTTGCCCATATGTTACTTTTCTGTTAAAATAATGAGCGATGAAGAGTGAAGCAATGGCAGAATTTAATAGGGCTCTTTAGTTTGGTACCTTTGAAATGGATAAAGTCTGTATCTCCAGAGTGTTCTTAGGTTTGTTGGCTGAGGTAAAAGTATGGTATTCAATACCCTTTTATATATATATATTTTTTAAAGATATGTTTTACTTTATGGTAGTCTACCCATTTCCAGGTACCTGGAAGTTGTGAATTTCGGAGTGTTTACTGGTATATTTGAAAGAGCTTAGTGCTTCAGTGGAAATAAGCAATTAGTTCGATGTCTGTGTTTTTCCTTCTTTTCTTACAGAAGTCTGGTTTTGGTCTGGAGTTTAGCATACCTATGCTTTAAGAAGTATGTCTTCAGTTGAGAAGAGAGCAATGTAAGGACATGGCCCTTAAGGATCTTAGGACTGAGTTCGGGCTGAGGGGAGAAAATGGAAAAGGTTGGGGTTTTTTTTTGTTTGGTTTTTTTTTTTTTTTGTTTTGTTTTATTTTCATTCTGAAAACCTTCTGATCAGTTCTTGAGCTTTCTCTGATCAGTGTTTCTTATGGACAGATTGGGCAGGCATATACAGGAACTACAGTGTACAAGTCAGCAGAGGAAGCAAGGGAAGAAGAGAGGATCATGATGGTTTAGATATAGAAACCCGTACACAGTTTCATCTAAATTGACAAAAGGAAGGCTCTTTCTGCAAAAAGCCAGCATCCCTTTCTGTGAGGCTTCTGGCTCTTGAAGCCGTTCTCTAAGACAAGGCAATACTAAGAAATCTGTGAAGAAAAAAATCTAAATGTTGCAGTTCAATACCTGCATTTACAGTTTTAATTCAAGCTAGTAGTTCCTTAAACTCAGAAAAACAAAATCTCAAAAAGCTCCGATTATTACAAGTCGGAGAGCGGAGATGACGCTGATATTGCTGCTTCATTAATCATAGCTTTGACCGTGTGCAGCCCTTGTTCCTAAGGCTGTCAGTTTGGCATTTCTCAGGGCAGTTGTAGAACTGAGCTTTTTTGCGGCTCTTCTTAATTGCTTTGTTTCCTTCTTTTCCCAGGACGTACCTGTGTCTACTTGTTACTTGTCAGATTTTCACTGTAGGGGAGACTCATTTGTAAGGTAGCAGGCATGTGCTGCTCTTCCATGGGACTGCATGTACAGGATGGAGACCCTGAACTCAAACCTTACTTTGTAACGAGGTAGCTGGGAGAGATAACTATGGCCTGGCAATCTTAAGTACTGTTGAGAATAACACAGCAGCATAATTGCGGGAGTTGGAAAGTTAGGTCTTACAAACTGCTTCCCTAATTCATATTGTGGTTGGAGGGAGATGTTGCCTGATGCTGTGATAGGTTTGGACTACCTGTGGGTCACGGAAAAGTGGTTCTGAGCACTGCTGTGCTAATGTAGTCAAGTTGTCTCTGAATTTGTGCTGCTTGGTTGGCTGCCCTTTCAGCTGATTTTTAACTAAGGCTGCTGTTGAATTCTGTTAGTTATGGGAGCTCACACAGGCGGGTAGCCTTGACAGGGATTAGTTTATCAGATGTCTAGTAAAGTGCAAACTCTGACTGCAGCTTTACCCACCCTCAGGCTATTCAAACTCTCTCTACAGTGTGATCTTATTGTCTGAACCAGTGGAGCTACAGAATTATTCTTTTCCTTAAGTGTGGAGGCATTGGATTTTTCCTTTGGGGGTTAGAAAACAATGGTGTCTAACTTAAATATGTGAGTGTGCCACTGAAAGCCACTTCTAATTAATACCAGGTGCTTTCTTCACTGCATCACTGTTGGCTGTGCCCCCATCCCATACCTTTCTTTGTTGGGCAGTGGCAGCACAAGGTTCAGAACTGTGGGTGTGCTGATTAGGCAAGGAGCTGGCTCACTGTCAGTCAAGTGTACGGATTTGAAAGCTTCTCATAAGAAATTCAGGTGTGGACAGAAACTTCCAGATCTTCTGAAATTTAGCAGTAGCTTAAATTTAGTAGGGAAGTCTTGACTGGAAAACATGCTTGAAAAAAAAATATACCTAGAAACAGTCATATAAATAAATAAATTTTAAAAAATGTGGTAATGAGATATTGTCTATTAGTATTGTCATTTATGGTGAGAAAAACTAGAGGTATATCATAAGAAAATAAATATATCCACTTTGCTACAGAACTTGAAAATTGCTTCTGTAGTACTTGTGTTGTAGAGTATGCAGGACTTTACCTCTGCTGTGTGTTGTTGGTATTGCTCATCAGGAGAAGAGGGCTTGGGTTGTGGGCTCTGTGGTGTGCAGCACTTGCAGTCCTGGTGAAGACTGTCACGGTGGGACATGGGTCAGTATATGCTCTTAAATTGTGCTTTGAAATATCGTTCTATTTCTCTATTGGTTATTTCTGTATAGTTTTTAACTGTTTCCTAACACTTTATTAATGTTATTTAGAATGGACAATACTTGCTCAAATACTCTAATGAAAGATGTTATTACAACCTGGAGGAAAATCAAGTCCTGTTTTAGCAGAGTCATGCCAAATGGGTTAACAGTTTGAAGGGTGGTTAGCCTGTGACATTGTGTCAAACTTGCAGTGCTTTATAACCTGAAGTACATGTGTGTTATGGGAAATGCACACCTGTGGGAAGAGATAGAACAAAAATTGTTCTACAGGTTGTAATGTATGAAAATAAATGACAAATCTTTAAACATTTTCACACAGCAGTTAATGTCTCAGCCACTCTGGCTAAAAGGCATTGTGGAGGTGCTTTGAAATGAGTGTTGTGAAATAACATCCCCGTTCACCTTGCTGTGTGCCGTGTTTCTTTGTAGCTTCTAATGTCAGAAATATCAAATCACCAAGGTAGCCAGGAAGAGCAAATTGGCAATGGTAAGTGTTATGCAGGGAGGAGATGTCTTGCTGTTATCTAAGCATAAATAGAAGATTAGAGTATGTTCTTTCTGGATGCATGAGCCAAAATTATTAACCCCAGTTTTAATCTTCTCTCATTGCGTGCAAAACACTCGACCTGATGTCCTAGTCCTGTTGAGCATTTCCTGTTCCCTACCTGCCCCACTGATGAGCTATATTTTGATTTCTCCTTAGATCACATCTCTTTATGGGATCTTTCTGTGGTCATAATACTTCAAGCTTCTCGTAAATGTCTTGTCCTCTCCTCACAGTTGGAAGACTTCCAGTAAACGTCCCTTCTCTCAGGCAATAAGATATTGTTAGCTAACTAATAGTTTCCATTTTTAATATGAAGCTCAAACCTACTGAAACTGTTGAGTGCTCATCATAAAGACATAAAAGCTGCTTCTGTTAGCAGCAACACAGGTCTGTTGACTGTTGGGTTCTGTACGTAATAAATAGAGCAAAGATTTAGTAGTGGTGTGGTTTTGCTGAAGGTGATCTGAAAGATGGGGAGGGGGTAAACTTAAAAAAAAGGTATTTGTGTGTATGATTTTGTTTGAAGGTAACTGAGATGTTCTAGGGTAAATAGACTGGGAATCAGATGATAAACTTCTGCCAAGTCTCACTGCTGGAACTGCTGAGATTACTGTTTCTGTATGTTTCTGTGTCCATGCAACTCTGTTTACTTTGTAGGACACTCTTTGACCAAGACCTCATTGTGGTAGGTGCTGTGCAAACACAGAGCTGAAATTGTCTGTGCCTCAGAGTTTATGAAATCCGGAAGGACAAGGAGCTGAAATGAGGTTATAATGATGTGTTGTTTGTGTACAGCAGCCTAACCTTTGGGAAATCTTGTGACAGAGGAGAGGTAGGAGAGGTTTTTGAGGCATATAATGAGGTAGCTCTGCTGATGTTTCTTGGTTATGTCTGTCAAATATGAAGGATAGCCAGGGATAAAACTCAAAAGTGGCAGGCTGAAACTGTTTTTTAAAGCAGCCAATGACAGAGGTTTTGATTTAAGTATGAATCAGAAGCAGGACTTGGCATTTTGTAGCTGAGTCTGAAGACTTTGAAACCAAACACTGGTAAGTTATGTTGCTAGAGAAAGGAGGCAAAATGATGTAGAACAGACAGATGCTGTCATTGTGACATAGTAGATCAATTATTGTGTAGTAGCATTGTGAGAGAATGTATGTGAAGCAGAGTTCTGTGAAGTCCAAAAGAAAAAAATTTATGTAGTGAGGTAAAAACCTAGGTTAAGAGTTAAATGTAGGTCTGCGGGGATAGGGAAGGTCCTTGGAGGAGTTGACAGAAACAGTATTGAGACAAACACCGAAAGCTCCGTCTTAGCTGTGTTGTGCTGAGTGAATTTAAATGGTTTTGTGACCTTAACCATAGGGTTGTGCTAAGTTGTCTGATTCAGCTCCTATTTTAGGTCCATTCTGGATTCTGCCCCCTTCCCCCCCCCCCCCCCCCCCCCCCCCCGGACAGAGAATGTATTTCTCACTTCCATCACACATCTTCTGTTTCTGTGGTATGAACTCGGGAAATAATTTTCAAAATGTATTACATTAGTGACTTTTGAACTGTGTGCACCCCATTGGTGGTCTAAGAAACTAAGTGGCAAGTGGAACCAGGGTACCCTTACAGTATTTCTAGGGAAATTTTAAATGAATACTGATCTCAAAGTTTGAATGCTAACAATAGCTTTGTAGCCCTAAAGGCTTTGGAATTACTTTATTTGAATGTTTTTCTAATGATTTAGTAAGCACACAGTCACTGACATCTTGGTGACAAGAGTTGGTGGCAACTTGAGTTGCCATCAGGCTTTTTCACTTATCACTTGTGATATGAGTTGTGTTCTGTTACAGATGTGGCAAAGATTTCTTGGTTTTCACTTTATTGTAGACGTTTGAATAATTGGGAGTGACAGTAGAGTTGAGTAATAATCAAATTAACCTGGATTGCCTAAACATGTAATAGCTGAGATCCTTTTTCTGTAAGGAACTGACTAATTTGTCAAGATGTCAAATTGGTCACAAGCCAAGCTAATCACTTCTGTGGGTTGCATCAAGAAAGACAGAAGAAATGCTCCATATGTTCTGATTTGTATTCATTCAGTTTTGCCTAACAAAATTTTAGGTGTTAAGTAGGGTTTGTGACACCTTCTTGGTTTAACATCTCCAACCTGTGAAAGTGGTAAAACATGATGAAATCTGGACTGCACTATCATTAAATGCCCTCATGATTTAGTTCTTAATTCTTCCACAGGAGGACAACCTTACAGAGTTGTCAGGGGAGGCAAAACCGTCAGTGTGTTTGCAGTCCTCTGAGGTTTTATGCCTCTTGAATTGGAAGGGAATAATTATCCTAATTTGATAGAATTGGAGCTACTATGAATATTTTATATTGACCAAGTTATTGGAACGCTTAACTGTGTGAACATATTGGTTTAGTTTAATGGGGAAGAGGAGGTGGAGGTGTCTGGGGAAAATAGGCAGGAACAGAAAGAATTTTGTGTCTTGGCAGAGAGTTTGAGTGCTGTTTTTTTTCCCTTTGCATTTTTCTTTGCTTCTTTGTTTTTAATTAAGCCTACAGGACTGGTGTTGCTCAGAACCACCAAAGCTGGATATATAAAAGAAGAATTTTTTTTTCACGTTTTCAACTCCCACTCATAAGAGTGGGTTGTAATAATTCAAGGATTCAGACTGAGATGTAGGAGTCCTGAAAATGGAAGTGCCTGAAAAAATCAAGATAGCCCTAAGTATCATCACAAGATGTTAAAATAGACTTTCTTTAGACTCAGTCTTTCTTCTCTATGGTTAAATAAAAATAGAAATCAGTTTGGTCACAAGTTCCTAAAGAGATCATCTTAAGTATCAAAGTCAATAAACAAGGTAGACCCACTAGGTGATGAGGGTTGATGGTTATCACAAGGTTTTGTCAAAGAGCACAGAGGAATTGGATGCATGGGTAGGTTCTGCTGCAGCATCTGTGTCCCTGGAGGTGGGTGTGTTGCACCGTAAGTGGGAGCGAAAGCTAGTTCTGTAACTAAACCCAAACTCTACTTTTCTTCAATTCACTGCTCAGAGAATTGAAGTTTTTCTGCCTTATCCTGCTGTGATGGAGGGGAACCTGCTTTTGTAAGGAAAATCCTTTATGAACTGTATTGATGCCTACTTTTGTATCCTCTCTTTATGGCGTGTATATATATATATATATATATAAGGCTGTCAATTAAAAGGGCAACTGAGAAGGGGGGTAATCTAGATTTGGTGAGCGTGTGAAGGAAAAATAGGAGCTCTTGAAAGATGGACATTAATACGTGACTGTATTAGAATGTAGGCAAACTAAGTTTTGAAGGTAGAGAAACTATTATTAAATCTTTCAGTGTAGGTGGAGGGGAAAAACTAGACAAGCTTTTTGCCATCCAAGTGTTCGATATGGAAGAAATGGGGATGAGGTCATGAGAAAAGAGAGTGAAAGAAGTGCTAAAATAAGTTTATCTTCCAGAGAAAGAAAAATAATGTAATTTGATGTTTAGAATGTGAAGAGGAGAATGGAAGGGAGTAAAACTACTGAGTTTATGGCACTTTCTATCTACCAAGTCATGGTTTGTTCCCAGGCTCATTTTTTGGAATAAGTTTTGTAGGTTTCCCCTGTGGATCAGGGCAGAGAGCGTGCAGAGATGATTATTTTCTGAGTGATGATGTCCCATTCTGGCAGCTGGATCTTTCTGTCCTTTGTAAAGGTCTCTTTAATGAGCTCCACTACAGTGGCTGCTTAGCTTCCATTAGGACATAGGACATTGGATGAGGAATGGTACGTTTTGGAAAGTGCAGGTGCAGGATCCCAGGATTTTGCTGTCTGTGTTGCAGAACGTGTTTACTGTGGTGGCATTAGATGTGCTGGCAAGTCATTGTCTGGTGCTGATGTAGCTGCTAAGCATTGGGACAGGAGCCAGCTTAGTATTTTGTGCAAAAGAGAAGAACCTTCTAAAACAAAAACGTAAACTGATTTACGATCTTCTGTGCTAAGTAGTTACCTGTTTATTTACCATTAGTCCTGCTCACAATTTAACCAGTTGTCATGCACTGACTAGGAATTTTGACAAACCATCAGTTGCAGTAACTTGCGGGTTTGAATGCTCAGCTGCTGCTCATATTTGTATTCACAGATCACTCTGTCCAACCCCTTTCTAATGTTTTCTTAGCTGGCCTTTGCCTACCTTTCTTCCAAGGTTGGTCTTGGTACTGTGGCACTCTAGGCTAATAAATCTGTTGCCAGTTAAGTACAGAAATGCTTGAGTTTACTTAGGCAAATGAACTGCTGCACTGCAGATGCAAGGCAGCTGCAGATCCCATGTAATTGGCACTTGCTGGCATATTCTGTTCTGGTTTATTGATGAAACTAATCATAAAAAGCAAAATCTGGTTTCTTATGTTAGAAATGTCTATTTACTTGTCAATGCAGTATACAGCACAGTGAAATCCTGAGCCATAATTAGTGTTCAGCACTGTTGTCAGTAAGAGTAATCCGTTTGGATGATCTAGTAATAATGCTCTCCTGAATAATTGAGGCTATGAAGCTTTATTGTAGGTTGTCTTGCTGGGTTTTCAAAATACGTTCAATGCAAGTATATTTCCAGAAAAGGCATTTAGGCTTGATTTGAAGGTTCTGAGTACTGAATTCATCTTCCTTTGTTAGTGATTAATCATTGTTGTTAAAATAGCATTGTATTTCCTATTGAGAAGCACAACAGGGTGAATGTCAAGTTCTGTGATTCTCCTCTCACTGCTCTGCTGCCTGCTATCAAGTCTCTGTCTAATGTTATTGTGAGTCTCGCTTCTGGTACTTGAGCAAAAGCCATGTGATTTACAAATTGAAAAGTCCATGAGACCTTGGAATCCTCCAGTGCTGTCCAGAGGCAGGCTTTCAGTACAAAAGAGATGTAGCTGAATTTTGAAGTGAATAACCTTTTGTTAAAGTACAGAGCTTTTTGAAAGAAACAAAGCATCAATGATCATTGCTAGTGCTTGGCTTGGTTTTCAAAGTCAGCTGTGCTTAGTGCAGCTGAGAACTAATGGAACAGATTTGCAGCCTGTTAAACACAGTTCCTCAGTTCATCTGGCACTGCCCGAACTGGAGCTGTACTAGGGCAAAACATCTTTATGACAACTGATGAATGTACCTGTTTGCTGTGAGATTTCCTGTTGCCCAGTCTTCGTAATTAATTACTTGAGGATATCAATTTATTAGCATTCTGGTAATGAAAAGCGGCCTGATGTAGCATTAGGTTTTTGTCATGCAAAGATGCTTTTTGGAAGAAGTCTGGGATCCTGGTTCTCAGACAACATTATCACTTGTCTTCTCAGCAGATGGTTTGTTTGGATCATGTGAATACACCTTGTCTTCACAAACAGCAAAGAAGGAAGGAGTCACATATCAGTTTTCTATGAAATTTAGGTATCTATACATAACGTATATATAACTTGGGGACTACTGACTGTGCAGACATTTTAATGCTGATAATAAATAAAGCTTACTTGTGGTTTTAGGCAGAGAATAAAGAGAAGTTTTCAAATAAGAAAATAAATTTGAAAGGAGCACCAGTCATGACTCTGACATAGTAGCCTATTATTATCTGCTGTTTTCCTGTGAAGTATTTCCTGGTAATATTTGCAAGGTAGAGTCACATTTCTCTTTCTCTGTCAGTAATATGAGTATAAGGCACTAAGTGGATTTTCCTGCCTATTTCCAATAATTTTTCAGTACTCTGCTGCATCTTCATCCGTTTTTCAAAAATCTGAGATAGATGCAGTGCTTTAGCCTCAGTCTCAAAACATGTGTTGGGTAAAATAATTTTGTTGTTTTCTGTTTTTGATGTTCCCCCAAGTTTCATTAATTTGGCATTGCTTTACTCAGAGGACTGCTGCCCTACTACAGTCAACTGTATAGCTCATGATCAGTGCAGTTCACGATCATAAACCATTTATCCACTCTAAACATTAATTTTTTCCCATTTGTCTTTTTCTGTAATTATATCATGTACGCTAAATATAACCTTTCTTATGTTTAGATGCATGACTGGACTTCTCTAGCGTGAGTGTGTTACAATTTTGACACAGTCCCTATATGTGAGGGCCAAATATAAAATTTGATCCTCCAGGAGGGAACCTGCAAGCTCCGACAGGGCAAATTCGGTGTTTCAGCAAAGTGGGTTGTGATCAGCGAGTCATACCTTTTAGTGGAGACGACGCTCCGGTCTCGATTTGGACTGAGCCTCTCCCAGATTGTCTGTGCACCCACTGTTAGTCAGTCATGAAGGCAGAAAGCTCCTGCCTTGCTTCTGCCGAACTCCAGACCTGCAGAGCTCAGAGCAAGGGGTAGGTATCCAGTGTCTCTTGCTACAGCAAGATGCTGTAAATGATTGATGTCTTTTGGTGTCCTGTGTCTGTGAAAGTTGGGCTTTGGGCTCCTGATGAGTTCCAAACTCGGTGGGAATGGGAGGGCAGGAGGAAAAATGTTACCAGCATGCTTAACTTCAAGTGTAAGGGAAAAATAATACTATCCCAAACACTTTGAGAAGTTGCCAGCTTCTGTTCTAGAAAAAGAAATGAGAGAGTGAGCTGTGCTGGTTTCTCAGGACTCAGAAAGAAGGGGTGTTTTGAGATTTGTTAACACTTAGGTTTTTTCCAGGGTTTTACTTTTACTCCCAGAGATAGTGAATTGCTACATTCAAATCCCCAAATAAAATTAAACACCAGAAAGAAGCAAGTTAATGGTTAAGTACATGCAGTATATTTTTTTTTTTTAATGTGTTTGTGACTCCGTATTTATTATCTATCTTGTTCCACTTCTCTTTAAGTCAGTGGACCACCCTCCTGCTGTCTGCAGTTATTGTAGAATTGTCCTGACTGGATTTCCACCCTAACATATCTTGGTGTGGCTCTGGACACTTATAAATAGTTCTCCATATGTGTTTTACTTCTGTGTCTCCAACATATTTCTTGTATGGGTTATTTTGAAACCATGTTGTTAATTTCTAAATTATTTGCAAATCTAATGTTACCAAAAATCTTCTGTTAATGGTTCTTTATCTTGTTATTTTCTGTCGTAATGCAACACTCATTTGTGTGGACAGCCTTCTCTGCTCTGTGAGAGGCTTGACAGATCAGGACCAGCTGTGATCAAATATGCCCTTCTTATAAAATACATTCCAAACTGAGACCAACTTCGCTTGAGAAAGTTGAGCACGTGAGTGGGGAGGCCCAGCACTAGGGCTGTGCTCTTTAGCTTCTTTTTTGCTCTGTGGAGCCTTTAAGGGGGGTGGCAGCAGGGGAACAGGACTGCACAACTCCAGCTCTGTGAACCAACCTCAGCGAGGAGTGGGGAGGAGAGTGGGGTTAACGGCCATGCTGAAACGGCTGCAGCTCTCCTTCCTTCAGCATCCCCACTTTGCTTCAGGTCTGGCATTCTCATCCTTGTTTGCTGTTTACTTATCTCACAGCTCAGAGGCTGGCATTGCCCATCCAGTAGAGCTGGTGTGACCCAGCCCTTCTTCCCTGCAGAGTGTCTCCCCTGTTTTTCTTTAGCCCTTTGTCCTCCTGTCATTCTGGAAACAGATAGCAGTTACTCTGTATTTCACCAAGGAAGAGTGCACCTGAAAGGGCAGATCAATACTCTTTGAAATGTCTGTCCAGGGAATGGGAAGAAAGTGGGATCAGCTAAATAGATTTGCTTAGATGTGAATAGAGGACTCCACCTAGGCCACTAGTGTACTGAACATAAAAAAAACCCCAAAACACAAAACGCCAAACAAAAACCCAAACACTCACCCCCCCCCCCCCCCCCATTTTACACTCAGCAAATTTCTCTGCCATGCCTTGCTTGTTAATACAGTATTAACTGCTTACTGATTGCCAGTTTTCTGAAGTGAGGTGGTAAGAAGTTGGAACCTCTGTCTTGGTATAAGAGGCTGGCTTTCACAGGACTCTTTCCAGAGGAAATTTATACATAATTTCTTCTTCTCGAAGAAACTGTTAGGTATGCATGACTTGGATTTCCTCTCCCTCCCCGATGGTGCCGCAGACTGAGTAAGATCTGCACTTATGCTTTATTGAATATTGTCTGAAAATTGTTTGGCATAAAACATCCTGTTTCAGAAGGACCTACTTTTAAACTGAATGTTTAACTAGAAGAAATATTTTTGATTTTTCAAACAGCTCTCATCATAGTAAGTGCTGTATCACTGGAAAGATGTGCTGTATGGTCTTCATATAAATGTATGAATTTCTCACTGAAAGTGAGATTTCAAGGTAAAGATTCTCAACTGTGGAGCTGTTACTAGTGTGCTGTAGTATAATGGTCTCATGCGGTTGTGATTTAGTAAGCTGTACCAGATTTCAAGCTGTCTGCATTGCAGCCTTTTTGTTATTAATAGTTAATGATATTCTTCTCTGGCTGTAAGCAGATCCTTGCTTTCAACCTTCCCTCCCCCTCACCCCCCCATAATCTTTAGGCCCTTATGTTTTGCCCTCTTAACATGGGAGGGGGGAATAGCTCTGAGAGCAATTGTACCTATCAGAGCTGTTTTGTAGATGGTCTGAACAGATTTTGCTTGAGAACAATGCAAGCTGCCCTCTCTCAGGTCTGTTAGGCTTGCCTTGGCTGCGATGCTGGCCTGTAGGCATGCTTATCATCCCAACACTGATCATCTTGCATGGCAGCGCAGTGCGCTGGCTTTAGCCTGCTGATGACCCTGGATTATGTTCTTGTTCATGACATGTCTGCAGCGAGTGCAAGGTTCCAATTATATTTGCCTTCAGGCGGTTCTCAGGAGATGGTGGGGGGAGGAGAGGGCAGGAAAGAAGAGAAATCATTTGTGCAACTTAGAAGAGTCCTTGGAAAAACTGTTTTGGGGAAGAAATCTGTATTTCTAGCGTGATCTTTATCTCAGACTTGAAAACCACAAATAAAAATAAACAATTTGAATCTACCTAATGTGTTTTGATTTTTTTTTTCTTCACAAAAGGAACGCTGCAAGCTTGTTATGTGTTTTGTCTTGAAGGCAATTTAAGGAGAGACTACATCCCTGAAAAAAGACAGTTTTTACTTTAGAAACAAAGAAGTAAGATAACAGAACCCTGAACGGTTGCAGTGGAAAATGCTTTATTATGCCATAGGTTTTTCTTTTTTGCTGGTAGAATAATGGCACCAAAACTGCTTGGCCAATAAATTCTTTTTCTTTACCTCAGTGCTTGCCTGTACCTCTTGAGTTTCAATTTACTTGAGCTTTGCTACTGCTTTTACTGGTGGTAAGCAATCTCTTTCAAGGCCTGAGGGCAGAGAAGGCGTGAACTCTTCATATAACAGTGAATGGGTGATATTGTCATGCCAAATGCATGACAACATAAACTATAATTGAGCCATCAATAAGACTTTGGAAATGACTATTCATAGCTTGTCCTGCAAACAGACACCGAAGAAAAAAAGACTTATGTTTTCAGTTACAGCAGCAGTCCTACAAGTTCAATTTGTATTTTCAGATAGAAGATTTTAATCCTAGAAATCTTAAAAACAACATGTAGAGAGAACTTTCCAAAACTTTGGAACCATTTGGTCATAACTTTCATGGTAGTGTTTAGGCAGCTGGCGTCATTCCTTATTTGCACTTTGAAGACTAATTCAAATGGGAAGATGTTTGATGCTTTGATTTTTGTTTTTCAAAATATTTTCATTCTTATGCCTAGAAGCAATGAAAAATTTAAGATTTTCAAAAGTTATTGTCTTTGATTTTACTGAATTAACCATGCAGTTAGTTTAAGTCAAGAGTCACTGTTGGCAGCCACCCTTTGCACGGAAGGTCTGGCACGTTTTCACCAGCAATACCCATAAGGGATTGTATGTGGAGTCTTCATGTCATTGTGCTGTTCACAGGGGCATAAAGGGCATTTTAAACTATCAGTATGTTCTACAGTGCTTGGACAGAGGGTTGAAGTGAACTCGTTGAGCCTTGTATTGGGAAGGTTTGTTCTGTAAACAGTGTGGCTACAATGAGTGTTACTTCTTCATGTAGCTTTATGTGAACCACTAGAAGGAAATAGCTGCCTAGCTGTGGTGCTGTTTTAGCGTACTCTGTTTAGAGGAGAGATCTGTGTGTTGCTGATGGGCCTCAACAAAGCAGCAAGATGGCTTGCAAAACTTGATTGCCCCTCTATTTGAAAAATAATCCCAACTGATTAAGCTGCTCTGTGGAAGACATACTGAATGCTGTCAGTGGTCCAGAACATTTGGGAGCCACTTAAATAATAAATAGGCATAGCCACTTCCCTGGGTGAGATTTTTACAGACTGTTCCTCTTGCTGAGCAGGACTGTCTCTGTTTTAGGACACTTGGAGTTTAGAGACGGATTTCTAAGGGAACGTATGCAGAAAGCAAGGGAGCCTTGTGTAGAAAGGTACCTCAAAGGGGAATAGAAACGAAAGGGTTCAGAGAGTTATAAAAAGCCTGTTTAACTTGAACCGCAGTATCTGTAACTAGCATGGCCGCTCCTGCTCAGTGGATCAGAAGGATGTTCAGAAGCTTCAATATGTTCGGTAGGAAGGGTGCTGTGATGGGTGATTTGATGCCTTTAATGGACGCCATTCATGATCAATTTTTTGTAATCAATTATTCTGTTTGCTTTAAGGAGAGAGACAATCTATCTTCAATGTTATGAATTTCGGTCTCAAGGACAAAGGAAGAAAAGACTTGTTAATTGCAAGTTGCATCTTGCATTGACTAAGATAAAGAAAACCTGATCCTCTCATGAGTGTTTGCATGTGCTTTGATGTTGCAGACATCAGTATTACAGTCACTGTGTATTTGGGATTGCCAGCAAGAGAGTGCTTACTCGTTATTTGCTGTACATTAACTTGTGACATGCCCTAATCCAAGCCAACTTCGTTCAGCAACAGGACATGCAGCTGCGTTTTACTTTGAGCAACTTTAATTGATACCACAACTCTCAATACCTCATGTTTTGACAAAATATGTGTGACAAAGTATGTGTGACAGAAAAGCAGCCTGCTTTTCTAGCTTTGACTCTACTTTAGGAGTGCTTTTGTTAGCTTTCAGACACGGCAGTGTGGGGCTAGTGGCATTTGCTGACTGTGACTTAGGGGAGTGCATGGCAGTAGAAAGTCTGGGGAAAATTAATATTTATGCAGTGAGGATGTAAGAGGGATGAGATGGGAAAGAAGCTTTGTGTCTCTACAGTGAAGACAGGTTAATAAAAAGAAGAGGGAGGAAAAAGCTGCTAACTTTTAAGGGTGCAGTGCTGTGCCTGATGTCTACACCAGTAGACATCAACCCAGATGCCTTATTAGTACCTTTCAAACAGCCGCTTAAAATAGAGTAGTTTTACCATGAAAGATGATATTTTAAAGCCTGCCAAAGATCTGTGGGCCACATTATCTTCTGTTTCCACATCATCACACCATGCTAGCCACATAAATTGGATACCTTCCAAGGGGTTTGAGTATCTTTACAGTACTCTGCAATTCTTTCTAGCAGTCATGGCAATTGGAAATAAAAACAACAATGCATGAAAGAAGTTTGATCTCTTAGGCAGATGGGTGTCACTAAGGTTTTTCTCTCTTCCACCCCCCCTCCCCCTCTTATTTTTCAGCCAGAACAGTTGATTATTAAGCTGTATTATCAAAATTTGCTGGGGAAACAATCACTGATTCCTCTGTCAAACCAACATGGAGCTTGAGAGCAAGCTTTGCCAGATAGTACTGTGTTACGGTTAATTGTCAGAGCAATGCTTCAGTCTCTTGGTGTAGCAGATACTGCTGTTATTACACAGATAGATTCCTGATTAGCAATATTTTGGTGTTCCGCAAGAGATACTAGGTGATAATGCAGTAATTCTACTTTGAGCAAATTTTTACATAGTGCAAGAACCGGTAGAACTTGGGTATGGTTTAAAGACTCAAATACTTTACTCATCTCAGGTCTTTGTGGTTAAAGCAGCTCATAAAATTTTGAGCTCTGTTAGTAGCAAAGTCTGTAGGTGTAGTTATCCATTGACACGGAGATGCCTGCATCATCCCTCATCAGAAAACAGCCATTTGTGATTTGTTTTCCCTAGAGACCTGCAGGTCTGTAAAAAGGTCAGATCTGCTTGTCCCAGTTTGTGTAATTTTCTACAGTGGTCTCAGGGTTCCAGGGTGTGGAAGATTTCCATTGAGATGCATTTCAAACACAAAGCTATTAGGCTTACAAGCCACCCACAGCCAGCAGTAAATAGATGTCATTGCATGAATTCAAATGTGCACATACGTGATACTACTTTCAAGGGTTGCATTGGTGCATCAGCTATTTTTCAGAAAACGTAAATAGAAGACTGTTGTAGTGGTGAACAAAATGAGAAAAAATTTGTCTTGGAAATGTGTTCACTCTTTTATTACGTGCCAGTCATTTGGTCAGTGATTATTAAATTGCTTTTGTGAAAACAACCAGTCAGTCGCAAACCTGAAGATCTTTCCATCTGTTTCTGTGTGGAAAATGGAGATGTTCTGGGGAATGGCTGGGTGGGTCGGTGTTACATGACTGGGGAGGTAAATAACTTGTCCAAAGCAGTCCAGGTGTAGGAATGATTGGTTCTAAAGCTGAAACATTTCATGTCTGTGGAGAGATGGACAAATTAGCTGACCTTGGTGGTAGAACCTCTGGTTCATAGAGTAGTCTCTAAGCCTGGTCTGAGTTTGGTACCCCTCAAATGAGCAATCCCTGGAGTCAATCTGCTGCTTCTACAGAGATCTGTATTCTGTCAGGAGAAAAGGCCTAGTGTTGGTTGTGTATCATGGCTCAACTGGTGTGTTAATTCTCTTGTGAGACTGTTAAAGGCCCAGGTAGTCTCACTAATTCTGGAACAGCCTCACTGGTTCTGTTTATCAGATGTTGTACTGCAAGATACCTAGAGTTATAGCATTGTTTTTTTTGAGAGTAACAATCACACTTAACGATTTCACAAATTGTCTGAGCAGCTCCCTTTCTTCAGTCCAGAGTGCCTGTCTCTTGCTCGTCAGACTGAAGTGAAATGATGTAGTCTGATTATTTGAAATGCTGTGTCTGTGTAGAGCAAGATCTACTTGCTTAATGCCTATATTGTTGTGTTTCTTTTGATTGTAGGAAGAGTAGTTCTGGCACACACTACTAAAGTGGATTACAGATTGAGGCATAACAATGATATCAACAAATGCTCCACTGTGTATTGGAAGTCGTTCAGCTAAGTCTCAGCCTGTCCTCGTAGCTTATTTCAGTGAGGTCCCTGTGGTGAGGGGTTGGAGAGAGGCTACGTGGTCTTCGTGTATGCACTAACCAAACAACGTGCTGATGGAAGCACTGAGAACAGATGCAGTGAGCGCTAGCTCTCTGATCTTTCAGCTGAATTTCTAGCTTCCATCTCCTACACGACCAAGCTGCTAAGTGAGAGTCACATGCATGGATACTTGAGCAAAAAAGCTGTTACTTAATATAACTATTGTACTCTGAAATGTTCTGTACTTGTCGATCCAGCAACTTGCCCTCTGCTCATGCAGCTCGGTTTTATTTGCACTGGGGCCCATGCGGCAGCGTGGGTTGCCTTGACCCTTAAGTGCTCGAGCCGGGGAGTGTGAGGGCAGGGAGAGTGCTTGTGTGACCCCTAACGGGGGCTGCTGAGGAGAATTTCCTGAACGTATGTTGAACGTATATATTCAGTATGAACAGGACCTACATCTATAAAATAATCTGAGTTATAGTTGCTACTTCAGCATAATTTTGAAATAATTATACTGTGGTGTAAATGTTTTCAACAGAGATGAAGCAAATACAGATGTTTATTTCAGTAGATATACTGAAACTGCAGAATTGTTTCTATGCTCTCATGTGACTTTGTTTTTCAGTTATAGAATGTGAATTCAATACAAGTGTACCTGAAGAAGCCTCTTGCTATTGATATTCTTTACGCCAGTAAAATAATAAAGTTGCTTGCTTAAGTTGTTAATTAAGAAGTTTAAAGTCACTTTGACAGGGAAATATGGTCCGGTTTCTGCAGGTTACTTAGTAGATGTAGTAGACCATTCTGTTCACAAGTTTGTGTAGAAAATGTTCACAAACTTCTATTGGTAGGGAGCTAAAAGCCCAAATGATCTTTAAACTGTAGTTGTTTCATTGCTATCCACTTCTAGATCCCCATTTTTGCACCTTTTCAGTGTTAGCAAGCATGTTCAAAAGAAAATAGTGTTGCTATATCAAGTCTTTTTTTTTTTTTTTTGTGTAGTTTCCTTTATTCAGTTCTTTCCAATTGCTTTTGGATATAAAATATTACAGAAAAACTTGATTCGAGTATAGTGGATTTAACTTGTTTCGCTGATTTGAAATGATTCTTGCCCTTCACATGCAAAACATGTGTTTACTGCTTGCTTAATCTGTCTTCTAGCATGGGCTTCCCAAAACATGTTTAATCCTTTCCACTTAAAAGATGAATTCGTAGATATATTCCTAGTCCTGTAGGCATGTATTTTGTTCCTGTCGACTGCTGTTGCATTCCTGTGTTGGTTCCTAGCTGCAGGAAAATCAAACTAGCAGGAGAAACTCTTTGCAGACTTTGCTTTCAACTCTGAGGGTAGTTTGCAGACTAATGCAGTGATGATCTAACCGTAAAATGCTAGCTTCACCTAATAATAAATTCCATTTCTTCATCATAAACCTATTGCTATTAGGGATATTTTTGTTCTCTGGGAGAAAGTTGATCAGTAGTTTCTGTCTGACCCATTTAATTGTTGGAAGAAATCTGATGCCTGGCTCTTGCCATTTTGGCAGTCTTACAAAAGGCCTGAATTAATCTGCGAGTCCTGACTTGCCAGATGTATGGAAATATCTCTCCGCACAGATAAATCAACAAGCTACTGCAGTATTTTTGGATCTAGTACTACTGGGCAGGTACAGTATTTCTAGGTAAAGAACCCCTAGTCTTTTCAGAAGGAAACTCGCCAGGCTCTTACCAGACTTGCTGTTTTTCCTTACCTCCCTAGTTTCTGGCTTGCTCAGGCAACATCCTAATCCATTTCAAGATATTTTAGGCTGCTGTGTTTGAAGGTGAAAGTGACTTGTGGGGTGTGTATGTGTGTGTATAGGTATATACACATATATATCTAGGTGTATATATATATATATGTGTGTGTGTATATATGTATATATATAGGTATATACACGTATATATCTAGGTATATTTTTATGATGTGACTTGGTACCAGCTAGCTGTTTGATGTTTTTTACAAGAGGCAATGTGGTTTAGACGCTACAAGATGTCCTTTTTTTCAAAAAAGCTGTAAAAGGCACTCTAGCCGCAGAAGTTCCAAGTTTTGTTTTACATTATTTCTTTCTTGAGCAAGTGTTTAAACCATTACTTTCACTATGGCCCATATTTTTTCTTGGCAGTATGTCAGAACAACTGACTGTCATCTCTTAAAAAATGCCTGTATCGCTCTATCACCCCATTGGTGATGGTGTAGCACACAGGGGCTGTGGATTCCAGCTGACCTCCAGCTGCTGTCAACTCAACATGCTGTCCTAGCATTGATGTATCACTCGCATTCTTTGTGGGATCACCGTTGCTGCTGGTTGACAAGCCCTTTTGCCTGCTTGGAATGTAATATTTGAGTTAGAGGACCCTGTAGGAGGTTGGGGAAGATGCATACATATTAACAATATTTTAAGTAGTTGTATTGGTTTTGATCTTTTTACAGTGGTTCAAGTATATCTCGAAGAAGAGTATTAGAAGTGAGTTTGTGCCTCTCCTGCAAAGTACAGTCACCCACTGAGCAGCTTCTGATTCTGTTTTTCCAGTGCATTTTCTTGTGTTATTGCTGTTTAGACATCCTCTTAAAATGATTAATTACGTGAACCATATCCACACTCTTCAGGAGAAGAAAAGGTGGGGTGTTTGATTTTTTTTCTCCCTTCAGTTGGCAGAAACATAATTTTAAAGGTTTTGCTTTCTAAAAGTATTTGGGTGTCTGGCCAAGAGTTTGTCAAGAATGCAGAGAAATTCTGTTCTTTCTTGCTTTGTAAATGTTAATATAGGTGGGAGGCAGTTAGTAGGTAGTAGATACACTATCCTGGAAAATGGTTATATAGTAAAAGAAAGGATTTAGACCTATTATGCTGAGTTTTTTCATTTTTTCAATTTTTACAGGCATTTCAATTTGTAGCAGCGTGGTTTGGAGTAAAGACTGCATGGTGCAGTACATAAAGGATGTCTAAAAGTGCTTAGTCTGGTTGCTGCTTTAAGTCTATTAACTTTAATAACAACCATTCCATTTCTCCGTGATTAAACTAGAAAATTGGGGAAGTTTCTAGACTTCATTGCAAAGAAAAAACCATATATACTCAAAGGACCCGTGCCCATCTATCTGTCTTGCTAGATAAGAATTTCCTCTTTTCTGTAGCATTTGGGTTTACTTTCTCTGCCCCTTCTCCTGCAGCTCTACCAGCTTCTCTTACTGGCAGTTCTGGAGGACTGTACTGCTGGGCATATGTCCCCATGTCCTTCAAGGGCAAAGTTCTCCAGCAATTTGTCTCATTATGTTTATTTCAAGTTTGTGGGGTTTTTCTTTGCTTTCAGCCTGGTGTTAGGACAGATGCAAGGAAAACTGGGACAGTGGTGGGGAAGCTTGAGCATTTCTCTTGCTTTTGTCTTGTCTGTCCCCTCTCACATCAGTGTGAATCTCTTGACTGTTTTCAGTGAAATATGTGGAGTGTGAAACTATGGTAACTGAAGACAATTTTTTTCAGAGAGAATTTGGTGAAAACTGCTTGGGTAAGTGGATGGGAGTCCAAATTAACACTTTACATATAAAGGCCCAGGAGCTCAGCAGGTGATGATTTAATTTGGTCACAAACCAACTGTGCAGTCATGCATGTGCTGAAGGCACAGTGTGTGCCATCATATCCCCAGCAGTCCAGGCTGAGTGAGAAACTATGGGAGAGAGTCTTGTGGAGGTAAACTCAGTGGGTGAGAGGGGAAGAAGCTTTAGGATGCAGTAGAAGATAGGAGTGTGTTATGGGAGGGAACTCAATTTTGTAGCTCCATAGGGAATCCAGAGTAATATCATGAAAGTATATTTAGGAACATAAAAAGCCACACACTTGTCTTCTGCTTCTGGGAAAAAAGTTAGTTCTTAAAAATAAACCACCAAACCATTGTAAGAAAGCAGTAAGTGATGTGGAAGGTGTGTCCTATATAACCCCCTGTTAATCGGTATAAGCAACGAAGCAAGATCTAATCTCTAAAGCAGTTTATACATGTGATGTGGAGAATGTAATTGAGATTTTTTTTTTTTAATACCTGCACCCAGGTAACATGGTTCAAAATTGAACTACCACAAATTTTCTCTACATTGGCATGAAAATGTCATAAAAACTCAGGTTTTACTGTCAAAATATCATGAGAGATTTGAGGGTATGTAATAACAGATCAGACTTGCAGACTTGGTGAAATCTGTTCATCCTTTATGAAGTCTCAGCTGTCAGTTGATGACTAAATCACCTTTCAAATTATAGCAGCATAAACTGAAATAAGAGACAAAACAATTATTAAATGAGCACAGTCCCCCCTATATAATGTGTGTTGGTTTTGGTAGGTATTTGATTCTTTTTGTTGCAGGTGGAAGGAAAATTTAAATATTTCATTGGATTTCTGTAAAGAATTAATGACTTGGAATATGTCCATACTGCTTGTTGGGCTTGAGCTATGCACAAATGCAAGCCAGGCAAACTTGCCAAGGTAACATTCATTGTTGTGTATGGTATACCTTAGTATTTGCATCCATGCCTTTATTTCTGTTAAATGTTGAATACTAAAAATTTGGAAAGGTTAAGTCTGACACATCAGAATAAAGCTCCCTAGAAAAAGCCTTGAAGTACTAATTCTTGGGACTTGTTCCTTCTTTCCTTCCCCCCCCCCCCATACGTTCAGATTTAGCTGGCCATACGATGCTATTTTGTCTCAGCTCATTTCTTCTGTGAAATTGTGCTGGCAGGCCAGCTGATAGATGAATTAAATGAGAAGTTGATGATTACAGTTTGTAGGTTTATGTGATGCTGCTCTGAAATAATTGAACGCTGCCTGGGTATTTAAGGAAATATGGGAAGGTGCTGATTTTGGAAGGTAAGAATAGAGTGAGGATTCTTGTCAGATTTGGTAATTGCAATCCTCTTCTTGTCTATCAAGCGGTCCTGAATATGCTTGCCTTTCTAGAATAAGGGAATTGTCACAACAATAAAAGCAGTGAGAAACTTCACAGATATGGGATGAACAGCAGTGAATCAAGATCGTTTACATATTAAAAAAACCACCCCAACCCAAAGCAGGCTATCTTGGGAGTGTTTGAGTGTTTCCCCTGCATTTTCTGGTGATCAAGTACTTGAGTGGAAGAACCTATATAGCTGTAAAAGTAAGTAGCCGTTGCCATCTGGAAGTCTGCTTTATTAGGCTGTGAGAGTCTGGGTTTGATACTGGTAAGTCCCTTCAGCCACTGGGTTGCAAGGGGATGTAGATCTAATCCTTAAGAGATCACCAGAGTATAATAACAGAGTATAATTGTATATAATCACGAAAACAATTAGACTCATTCAAGAAGAGTCTTAAAGATATTAATATTCTTCAGTTATACTGTAGCCATTGCTAGAGTATGTGTCCACTATGTTTAACCTCTCAGATGTTGGTAACTTGTCACTTGTATTGTTAATTGGCCCTTCAGGGTCTGTGAATTATTGGTCAGGTAATGGTGCCAGAGCAATGATGAGATCTGGCATTTGCACGCTTGGGCATGGTAAGACACTTCTTTTTGTTTCATGGGTTTATTCAATTGTGCATCTGTTGTAAGAGTATATTCTTTGTACCATGTGAACTATGCAAAGTGATAACTTAATTTTCTGATCTGTGTAAGCAGAAGATGTTACATTAATCCCATTTTATCTCTAGTGAACTAAGAGGCACTGTGTGTCTGATGGCAGTTTTGGCTGTGCCTGTTGGCATTACCAGTGCAAACACATGTTCTGCTCTCTGGATTCTACTTGGCTGTTGGAACTGCTGTGCAGACTTTCTCTTAGCTCCCTTGGTAGTATGGGGACTTGCATGATCTTGTTTTTTTTTTCTTCTTCTTTCCCATTCTGCTTTATCTTCTAAAGGAGTAAATGGATCTAATTGTTACGTTATATGGCATGCTTGATTAACTTTACAGACTACATCCTTTGCTGACAGTTTAACCAGGGGTCTAACTATTTGTAAACACAGCTTAGAGTGTAATTATGCTTTCTAAATTGATTTATTTTTGATGCTTCAATTAAACTTTCTTATAACTATTTACACCCTTGCAAGTGGGGAGAGGAAGGAGTATTGCAAATGCTAAATGCAAGAATTAAATATAATGAAACAAAACGCATTGAATTATCCTGCTGCCTAGCATGCTTCTCAAAAGGTTGAAAAAGGTATGAAACTGAAGTGCAGAAAACCTGCAAGCATCTCTGAGATAAAACCATCTTGGCAGCTCTAGTTAAAGAGTATTGTTTGTGTCATTTCATATTGTTTTGTATTCTTTGTTATTCCAGTGCAAAATGTAATTAAAGAGAAAGGCTGCAAAATGAAGCACTAAAATACCAGGAAACGATAATGCTATCAACTCAGCTGAATAGTCCTACCTGCCACGCTTAGTAGTTTTAATGCATTTCAGCAAAATCTTAAGGGCTACTAAGTTAAGGTTGAGAATTTGATCCGTAATTTAGGATGGGGGAAGAATGTAATCATCACCCAAACAACTGGAGTAGTAAAAGCATTAAGTGCAGAATAGTATTTTAAACAGATTATTGCATAGCAATTTTTAACAGAAAACGTCAAAGAAAATGGAATTGGCCATGTCTATTGTTAAAGCCTGTGTTAACCTGACTTTGTAGTTGATCACGGTAAGTGTAATTAATAACACATCTTAAATTTATAATAGGTTGTTTTGTAAGTCTGTGTTGTGTTGTCCACGGGTCCATCCCTGTCTTCCCCCAGTAAAATGCTTCCTTTGATTCTGAATTAGTGACTTGACTCAGTCTTTATGTAGTTCTCTTCTGAAAATTTCTTTGGCTTGACCCATCGTTCACACTCCATGTAGGCAGTGTTCTTACCCAGTTCATACAAAAGAAAATCCCTAAAGAGCGAATCTGTGTTAAATAAGGTAGACTTCTAACAATTCAGAGGGTGAGATTGACTGGCATGTGATAGCTGTTACAGGCGTTCTGCAGCTACAAAGCAATTGGAGAATGCCGAGACGGTTTAGACAGATTTACAGCTGCTGCGCTTCACTGACTCAAGGCAACAGGACCTGCAGTTTATTTTCTTTCTTGGTGTTTTGTGAATTCCTGAATTTTCTCATTTCCTTTTTTTCATGCTTCAAATACATATCTGTTTCCTCCCTCCATGTGTCTATCTTGTTGCCTAATTCAGATGCAGCAGCTTTGAGGATGTTTAGGACTGATTAATTTTTAGGGAAAGGATCCTAAAAGTGTGTTTCCCTTCATTGTGCCTCCAACTTCTCATTTTTCAGTCTGATTGAAGCCACAACAGCCTGAACAAAGATGGCCACTACTTGCCTTCTGTTTTTGCTACTGGGAATGAAGCCAATTGCCCCCAGGGGAGAAAGTGGCTTCCTATCTGTAGGGATATAGATGATGACTTTGAGAAAGGATGAAAGCGAGGTAACAGTTATTCTTTGCTGAGAGGCAGCCTATGGCATCCGTCCTTCTGAGAGTGTAAGTAAATGGCAGCTGTTGTGGAAAAAGGGCAATTCTTCTGAGAGGTTCTCTGGAGAACATTATTCTTCATTCTCTGAAGAGCCATGGGAGAAAATTGCTGCTAAATCTGAATTTCTTCTCACAGCTTCTCCATTTCACTAAATAAGCTGCAAGATATTAATCTTAAATATACATGCATGAATATGATTTGGGGAGAATTTCTGGTAGCACATACTTTAAAGAACATTTTACATGAACTAGTGAACTTTAGAGAATTCTTAAAAAAAAATCCATTCAGTACAGAATGAGTAAGTGCTGTAATTCTGTAGGGGATGACTATGCATGACTAGAAGCTTTAAATTTTAGGTTTAAGTGCTCAACTTCTTCCCAATTATTTGAAGCTAGGATAGTCTCTATCTAATGGTGACCTACTTGTGCTTTTCTTGTGTTAGTCATTCACTGTACAGCTCTTCTGGAAGCAGCATTTAGGTGGCTTTTTCTCCTCTCTTCCCTCTGCTTAATGAGTAAATTTGATTTCTCTAGTACAGTTCACTCACTGGTACAAGGTGACATTGCAACTCAGGTGTTAGTTATGTTAGTGATGACTTCAATAATTTGCTTCTCAGTGAATTCCCCAAAAGCAATGTGAGCGACCCACGTTTAGAGAGTAAAGCAGAGCAAGCTGACAAGTCTCTGGATGTGCACTGCAGAGCAGAGCAGATGTACTTGAGCTGGGTTTAAGCTGTCGTAGCCACGGTAACATGGAGTTCAAAGTAAATGCTTTGGCAGTTGGCCTGCACTCATAAAACTGGTCTTTACAGATCTTCGAGCTCACTTCTAACATCTCTCTTCCGCATTTGTTGGCTAACATCCAAGCTGTACACTAAATCAGTAAAGGTAGTGTAGGCGCGCTCTGCGTGTGCAGTTTTTGTTTATCAGGCATCACAGGCACTTGCTGTCTTAACTTACTGCTTTGTGGGGTTAATATTATGTCATCAAAAAACATCTGGAAAGTGGCATTAGCGGCTTAAAACCTGTCTAAGGTAGAGGTGGATCTACATGTACCGAAAAGCTGGAGAAGTTCACCCGTTTGATATCTTTTCCAAAAGTAAATTCTGCTGACTGTTTATAATACAGTTCTGTTGAGTACTGAGAGTTAAGCATGTCTTTGTCCTCCCTTCTGTAAAAGTGTAATAGGAATGCCGGGCCAATACTCTCCCACACGTGTATGTGTGTGGAGATGTGAATTAATGTAAGTAATTTGGGCTCATATATATTCTATATTCCCATCTGGCCAGGCTGCTTCTTGAGTATGATACTTGTTTAAATAAAAACTGTACTCAAATGTGTTAAAGCAATTGGTAATGTTTGCATATAAAAGCACCCAAATTCTGCAAGCCATCACAGTTATAGGATATTATTGATCTATGATCCTTACACTGAACTGCCATTGAAGCGCATGTTGTTACGCTTCTTCCTTATGGGCGATACGCTGCTTCTAAGCATACGTTGAAGAAACGCCTGTGTAATGGCAAGTGGTACAGACCTGCTGGAAGAAACATTAGAGCATGATAGAAATTTTTATTGGTCATTGCACGCTTCCCTGAAGCATCTTACGCAGATGTGTGTTCATTTTCTTGGCTTCTCTTGATTGAAGAGATGGTAGAATGGCTGGAAGTTGGGAGACAGCTGAATGCTGATGGGCCTTTCTGGGACTGCCTTCTTGTTTAAGTGTGACAAAACTCTGTACCCCCGAGTGTCCCACAAAACGGGGATCAGCCCAAACACTGACAGCTAGATGAGGCAAGAAACAATCATGAAAGGAAGTTACTTAGAGGAGCTGAAGTCATGTTTCAAAGATTAAGTGAAACTAGTATGGAGAAATAATTGTCTGCTTGAAATATCCCATAGTCCTATTGCTATTTACCTGTAATAAAAAAAATATTGAAGAGTCTTTTCTTTGAGAGAACATATTTAACTTCAGTTTTAGTAACTTCATTGTTGTGTCTCAGATAATATCGAGTTTTATCATGACATTAGAACTTTTTGGTAGATATCTGTAAAAGCAGCCTGGTTTTTTGTTGTTTTGCTGTTGCTGTCACAAAACAGTGAGCGTGGTCTTGCTGAGGGAGTGCTAGTCCCTTCTCCCATGCCCCATTGTATGAGACTGCTGTACGTCCTCTCCTTTCACGCAGGATAATACTTGCTCTGACCCACAGACCGTGCTGGTTCCTGGCATGGCAGTTCTGCTCTGGTTTGCTGAGGGAGTGTGGTTCACCTCAGGCACTGGAGCCAAGAGGCCATTTGGTAGCTCTGTCCCAGCTGTGGCAAGAGAGCTGGGGGTCAGGAGCAAAGCCTGAGCACCGCGGGGCTGGGACTGTGGTGTTAGGGAGGGCTGTTGCACAAGGCTGCTGACATGATTACCTAGTAATAACTATTTTTTTTAAATTGGATATTGCTTTCATCTAGGATTGCCCTGCAACCAGATCATTGCTGTATTAGCTATTGAGTTGGGAGAATAAGTATTACTGACTTCTGCTTCCTTTCTCTTATCCATGTTGGCTCTGAAGTTAAAATAGATTTAACAACAACATTGTAAAACAAGCCTAAAATTGTAGTTTGAAGATCACTTAGTGACACATAATTGAAAAAAAAAAAAATATCCACCTCCCCAAATTCCATCAGATTGCTTTGTTATTGGCCCTTCTCTCCTGTGTGCAGAAGGCTTTTCTTATAAATCAATACCAGATTATCCATCTATAAAATAATGTTTTATCTGTAAAAATAGAACAAGCTCAGCTTTTCAGCAGCATCAGAATCGATCATTTATTTCTTCTGTGTAGGCTCTTGCTAAAGCGTTGGTTTTATGGCATGTGGTAAGCTGTTGAAATATAGAGCATGTTGTTTTTAGCAGGAGCCAACAATTCCCTAATCTGTTAGGATATTGGGATTATATTTCTGAGGTTGCTTAGTAAGGATTTTAGGGCAGAATTTTATGATTTCAGGCTGTTATTTAACTCTAAGGTCTGTTTTTTAGAACTCAGTGGGGGGGGGGGTGTTTTTTTTTTTTTTCTTAAGTCACCGAGTTGAAACAAAGGCACCAAATGTGTGAATATTCAGTTTTCTGAAACTTTGCTTTTACGATGATTAGCATTTAAATAAACCCCCCTTTTGTTTAAATAAACATACATTCAGTTTTTTCCCCTGTAATGTTTCCCTGTATGTGGTAGTGGCTGCACACTATTTAACAATGAAAAAAAAAAAAAGGGTAAGCGTTAAGTAACTCAGTTTCTGCTGTAAAAAGCAAAAGTAGAATAAATCTGAACAGTCACTGCCAGGTAGACAAGTACTATGTGGCGACGGGAACCAAGACTTTGCTGGTAGTGTTTTGGGAGATTTCAGGCTGAGTTTCTTTGCTTATGTAAAACAGTGGTCTTTGTTTGGCACTTCCAATGGCGCTGGGAGTGTTGTGTAGCTTCATTGATTGGTTCCATGCAGTGGAAATCTGACCTTTAGCAGATGTTTGAGAAATTGCCAGCATTCAGAGTGATCAGCAGACTAGACAGTTTTTTCCTTGTTATGTCGATGAGAACTTCCATTAGATTAGTGATCTGCGTGACAATGTTAAGCTTTTAAATGATTAGTAAACTTTCTGAAGCAAGGCAGATTTTCCTGCAGTGTAGAGCAGCATCAATTAATTTTTGTCTTATAGATGGAGTTTTGATAATTGGTTAGCTAATAAAAATATTTTGATAATATAAGTAGTGTGTGTTTTTTTTTTTTTCTAGTAAAGACATTCAGATTTTAAGTAAGTTTTGATTTGTCTGTATTTTTCTTAAAAGGTCAGTTTTAGCATGCTGTTACAGCATCAGTTTGGGATAAATGCTTTCAAAGGAAAAAAAAAAGACCAAACTTAAATGGGCTGGGGAGGGGGAGGCAGCAGTGAAACATATCCCATCTGGAGCATTTGGCTTGGAACAGGATGTTGCATGACTCCATGTGAAGTCTGCTCTCACGAACAGTATCCTAAGTAATGTAGGAGATTCAGCTGCTTAGTGGTGGGAGTTTAGCATGAAACGAGGTCTGTTTTCTCAAACTCCAACGGTTAGAACTACAGGAAAGAGGTGGGACTTAATAAGAGATTTATGTGATGAATAACTCAACAACACCAGCAGTTGCCAGATTAAACTCTTTTCCTGCAGGTGCTGGCTTTCTTCAGAGATCTACAATTGTTTTTTAGTGTGTGTTGCATGTGGGAAGAAAAATTATTTAAAGGATTAGAGGTTTAATATGAAAAAAATATAATTATTGCCTATTTCTGGTTTGAAACTTAAAAATTAAATAATTGCAAGAGGTTGATGAAACTTAAAAATTAAATAATTGCAAGAGGGTTGATGTTGTTTTGTCATTAGATATTTTGCGTACTTGTGTGCTTGTTTGGGGGTGGGATTTTTCCTTTTTTTAAATTTTATTAACATCTTGGGTGCAGAAAACACATTAAGAAGCCAGCCTGTACTGAAAACAAAGGATAGTCTTAGATGAACAACTAATTCTGCCTTTGTGGACTCTTAGGCAAAATGTATCCTTTGAATATATGGGGTTTTTAATTAATGTTAGAAAGGAAGGGATGTGATGGTAAGGGAAAGCCACACACATTAGCGGGGAAATCTTTGCCCTTTGCTCTCAGTGCTCAAGAACACTTAATTTTTCCAGTGCTGTGGAACTTGTAAGGTATGTTTCTTTATTTTTGTGATTCCCATGAATTCATGCCAAAATTCCTTGGCAGCACGTTTTGGTATCTAATAATCTATGGACCAAATCATACTACTTTTTGTTGGATATATGCGATATTCTGATCCCTTCTTAGGAGTAAAATTAGAAAAGCTCTCGTTGCCTGTGTGTAGTGTATTTAATGTTACTTCTGGATCTTGTTTTTTAGCCTTCATCTCCTGATATGAACACGAGGTAGTGGGAGACAGTAGCAACTCTCACTGATTCCCTGAGTGAGTTAGACGTTTGTTGCTATCCGGTTCATCAGTGATCTCCCTCCCATCCGAAGAGAGAGGCTTAAGAACGGGTTTTAGCTGTGGCATTCTGTTCTCCCTCTTATTTTCATGTAGTGACTGGGGAATAATGCATGGGGGAAAAACATGCCTCCCCTCCCCCTGTTAGTTTGCATACATACACTGAAGAAAAATACTGGTATATGCATTTATCTGCGGTGTTGAGAACATTATTCAAAGTATAGTGCAGTTGCAAGATTGCAGGCCTTGGCTATGCATAATACTTTGAATAGATCATGATATGTGAGGTATTTGTCTCACAGTGAAATACATGTATCAAGCTGTGAGAAAATCAGTAATGAACATTATGTTCAAAAGTATTTATTTTGTAATTTTTTTTAATTTATTGCAGTATTAGTGTTTGACAGTAGAAGACCGACATCTGTCTGGCATTTTTGTCTTGGATGCTAAGTGAAGTTTCACAAGAGTGAGGATTGTTCCTTTCTCATTCAGTTTACTGCAACACAAAACACATTATATATACAATTTACAAGGAAATGAGAATGATTGTTAGAAATCACATCCAGATTTTAAGTAGTGCGTACAGTGAAGCAGAAGGCATTTGATAAAGGAAGGTAGAAATCTTAGTTGTCACTCCCTGATTTGCTCTGAAAACAAGTTCACTTTATCATTATCAGTGTGAGTACTTCACTTATCTTACACCACTAAGTGTTCTGCAGCTGGTGACTCTTTCAGTCAAAAATATCTTTTTACAGTGTGTTCATTTTCCTGAAGGGAACATTTGTGTCCGTTAACTTGAAGAGTAATTTTATTGCTCATTCCCAAGGGGAATGGGAACAAGTATGATGTGAGTATGCTCTCTCTTCTCTTGCACTGATTTATCATAAAACAATAGAATTGTCTAACGCACATTCACACAGGGAAGGCTGTGGTTGCTTGAGTTACCTCTGGAGGTCATAAAGGCCCTGCTTAGTTACTTGAATATTTTTACGGAAGTCTTGTCTCTCTTCGGTATAACTGAAACAGTAGGTGCACGCTCTCTTGCAGTTCCTGGGGGTTTTTGTTTTCAAGCTGTTTCCTCATTCAGAAAACTTGAAGTAGATTAGTTGTGTTAATGTTTGTTAGAAAAAAGAACTCATGTTGATACATTTCCTCAAAGATTCTGATTAAAATCGAAGTTACCAGAATTACAAGGAGCTCCTTTATATAAAATAAACTTGTAAATGCAGAATGACTGCTAAAAATTGGAGGAATTTTTTGTATATAGCGGTGGTTGGATCAGGGGATGCATAAAACTGTATCTTAATTTTAAATCAGCAAGATGATAGTGGAGAAATAAAGGAGAGAATGGAGGAGACGAAGAGTACCAGTCCTCGTATTTGTACTTCAGGCTTCACATTTTAATTGTTCAATTCCATAAAAGATTTAAGTAACTTCTATAAATACCAGAGTCAGTGCAGTAGATACATTTATGAATTGTATCCTTTCTAGCATTAAAAGCTGTCTTGGACATGCAGCAAACCGTATATTTTTTTTCTTCCAGAAACTTGCACAGATGGTGAGCAAATTATGTACAGTTCTGAATTAATGCTTTTTTATTCTCTGCAGCATGCATTTTGAACTGCAGGGAGGATTTTTTTTTATTTTTTTTTATTCCCAGGCACAGCCCTTATAGTTACAGCCTGTAAAATCATTGTGCATAAACAAACTTTCTTTTAATTTTTCATCATAATCTTTAAAATGCTGTTTTTTTCTAAAAATACTATCCTTGCTGTTGTTACAGGGAATGTTTGAGTTTTTCCCTAGTTAAGTTACCCAGAGACAGCTAATGCAGTAATTAAGGTTATTTATTTGGTTCATTAGGCAGCTTTTGATGTATACTCATTGCCAGTGTTTTGTTCTTATGTCTTTACATCTGGGCTTAAGCATTAAGGGTTTGATTGTGTTTTCTGTTGGATCTGTTGTTCTTTGGTGTTATCAATGGATCTATTGTTCTTCCTTAAAAAGATATTTGCAATAAATTACTAGGAGAGCAGAAAATGCGTAACATTACATAGTGTTCACTTCTTTGTTTCAGTTGTACTACATTGGAGATTTCTAAGACAATTTCTAATTAAAAAGGAAATATGCTGTAAGCTTTTTTTTTTTTAATGTCATGCTATTAAGATAAAAATCATAAACATTTCTTTGTAGTTTGGGGAGTTGTGGTACTGAAATAAATTAGTTAATACTTAGGATGTAAAAGGTTGAATGACCTTCCTCACATACTTGAGAAATTTTGTTGCAGGTGAAAAAATAATTTTAGATGAGAGCACAGAAGTGTATCTTATAAAAAACACCAGTAGACAAACATGTTGAGAGTTTTCATGTACATATCATAAATGAATTCTGTAACTTTAAATGGTTTCTACCCCTATATTCGTGAAGCTTTTATGCATCAATAATTCTCTTTATTTGTAGCAGTCCTTCCTGCAGTGCAGCAGCAGCACCAAAGTGGACAGTAGTTCAGAGGAGCCGGTCGTCTTTGTATTCCTGTGATTCAGCTTGGTTTGTATTGTCACACCTCAGTTGCACCTGAAAACCCACTGACATTTAGTATCCATGTAAACATATAATCTCCATTCCCAAAGAATTTGTGGTCCAGACTGGCAGCACTGGGTTGGTGGTTGTATTCCTGTTCTAGGGTACGGGTACCAAAACAGAGCGATTGCGACTTGCCTGCTATCAGCAGAAACTCCCAGTTCAGTACCAGTTGTAGAAATACATTGGCAAAAGGTAACTATTCAGTTAAGTTGCAACCAGTTGTCGGTGCACACTACTAATGAGCATTCTTATGTAAAACATCTCCTTAAGACTGTGAAATGGAAAAGATGACTGCCTAAATTAATTACGGTGCTGCTGTCTGTCTTTATAGTTGAGATATTATTCATAGAGTTGTAACTCCCGATATCTGTGACTGAGGAGTGGCTGTATGGCAAAGAGAACGTTGAGAACATGGATTAAGACAGTCAGAAAACCCAGGAAGCTCTGGCTATGTTCCTCCTGCTCCCAAAATGCTACTTAGTTTTGGCAGGATGTTTCCTGATGTTTTCTTTGCTCACATGTGCCACTGCTCCTGGTCTTACTCTCCTCTGGCCTTTTAGTAATACTTGGAGATATCTCAGTTCAGAGTTAGCATGAACCTCGATCCCAGTTTGTGCACACTTACGCACTGGTGTACTGTGAACTGTAATGACCCAGTTCTTCTCTATAAAGTCTAGCCTTCCAGTTTAGTATCAAACAGAAAAGTAAAGGAAGATCGTACGCACCTGAAAATTTTTAATCCTGTGAAGCTTTAGCCTGTGAGTACAGATTTTTTTTTTTCTCAAATGCTGCAGCTAATCCATTGGAAAGAAGCAGACTTCTGTTAAGTTTTGTTTATGAACCCTTTGTTAGCAGGTGTCTCCAAGCTTCTAGCTAAGTCAGAAAGGTTATATGAGAGTCTATTTTTGAATGAGTGCTGACTCTCCAGTATGAAGGACTAGGCAAAGATCAACAATGTGAAGGAAGCAGAGATGTAGTTTTGAAAGATGACTCCGAGGCTGAAATGGTGACAAGAAACACTCTCTGACTACAACGACAGAAGAGTAATTCAGTTTTGCGAGATAGACCTGACTATAATCACAGCACTAAAAGAGAAGAGTTAAGAATTCAGATTTACAAAAATAAAAATTTAACACAACAGCAAAAATGAAATACTTTTGTGGCTTAGCTAGGAAGAATTTCAAACCTGCTTTATGATACTGCTTAGAGGTGATTTAGGGAGGACTAGCTGAAACAGTTTGCAGACTGTGGTTATAGATAGCATGTTAAGTGGAGGAAAGAGTACAGCAAGTTACTATTAAGACAGTAAAATGTTCTTCTCTAATAAGAAATAAAGCTTTAACAGAATTGGTAATGGTACAGTAACTTCCCTACTCAAATATTCTAGTCATCTTAAGAAGGAAAAAACATCTGGAAAACATCTTCCAACATTTTAGTGAATGATCAATGAAGTAGATAAGTATTTCACTGATTTTCTTGTACCTTTTAGGATTCTATTCTTGATGCTTTTGAAGATATAAAAAATTGTTTCTGTTCTGTGATCTACTTGATGAAGTTTGCTTGGTTCACTTGTTGCTTAAGGTTAATCATCTTGGCTTCAAGAGCAAATATCGTATTTTGTCAGAACACAGAAAATTACCATTTTGTAGTTAATAATAATTTATAGAAAACACAATATAGTGTCTCTTTTTGGTTGATGAACTTTTCTCTTGGTTTCCCAATTAACTCTCTTAATATTTCTCCATGGTTCTCTTAATTTCTGTAAGTTGACCAAAGAACAGCAATGAATTGTGTGAGGTTGCCTGATGGTATTCCTGCTGTTGGTACAAACTAGGCCTTGCGAAAATGTCTCTCATACAAATTAAATTTGCTGATGAGCTGCTCTGGTGTTGTCTGTCACTATGCTACAGCTTTGGTGATGTCTTTTTGGTATCTCTGGCTTGATTTGACAAAAAAGAAAATTGTTTGTGGGTCCGCTCCTGGTTTGTTTGGCCTGCTGTCCGGAGAATGGTGTGGACACACAGAGCAGCTCAGAGGCACTTGGGGTTTTTTTTCCTAGTCTGGATTTCAAGGTAGGGGTCTCAAAAATTCAACTCAAAACCTTGGTGTTTGTTTTTTTGGTGGTGTTTTTTGTTTGTTTGTTGGTTTTTTTTTTTTTTTTTTTTTTTTTTAATGGTCTCTTTTGTTTGACCTCAAAGGCAGATTTGCTGTCGAAAAGTACGTGTTCATTCAGGCTGTGGTTTTGGGAGGACATGGCTTTGCTTACCAATATACAAGCCAGTTTGAACCTCGGTCTGGACAGATATTGATAAATACTTCTAGGCCCAGGTCTAATCTAGGGGTTAGTCTTTTGAACCTTGGAGAGATGACTGTTCTGGCTCCTCACCTACTGAAGTTAGTTAATGGGATTGTCTTGGTAGAAATGGGGAAAGCCCTGTGCTTTTAGCACTTCTGTTGCTTCCCTCTATCAATGATTCAGGTTTGGGCTATTCAGCTGGAGTGAGGCATCAGGAAAAGTCATGTAATCATCATAGCTTTCTGCTTAGCTCCTGGTCATCTCCTTAAGTTCCAGCTCCGCGTGTTCAGACTGTCAGGATAACTGAAGTTTCCCAGACTTCCCAAGTTTTCCTGTTTCCCCATGAGTGACTTCACAGCCATACCTTGTTAGCTAAAGCTACAGCCAGGGGATTTGGTGACGTTTCCTTCCTTAAGAGATAGATTTCTGCTTGTAGTTACCTCGGATTTTGGAGATGAGGAACTATAGCAAATCATGAATTCTAATTAGGGAGTAACCTATTCCCTTCATCACCCACTTCAGTCTCCTGTAGTGCTTTCTGTCTGCTGACAACCTGCTAGACAAACTTTATCTTCAGTAACAAGCCATTGCACTGTAAAAACTGACTGAAAGCCATTAACATTTAACAGCTAATAATTAGTATTTTAAAAGGTCTTATCTCCATTCAGTTGGGGTTTAGTCGGATCTTCAGATATGAGATATATACAGTTTAAAAGCAGGATAATTTTTTTGAATTGAGATTTAGCAACAGTTATTCTTTATTAAATGACAGGTATTGGTCTTTGTAGTGTGACATCAAAAACGTGCATATATGCACATATGAATTGTCTTTAACGAGCCATCTAAATAGCCAAACAGTTACATTTTTTTACTTGTTTCTTTTTAACCTTATCTAAAATCATAATTATCTGAATAGAACACAAAATTTCTTCTTTCTAAATTGAGTGTATAGGCTTTCTATAGTATGTATGCTTCTTGACAATTGTTTTTGCAAATTAACATTTAGAAAATTGGGTATCATAAGAAAAGTTTCCTATGTAGTGTGATGGCAAAGAGAATTGGAAAGATTTTTTTTCCAAGCCTGAAGGACCAGGGATTTCTTGTGTAATATGTGTATTTTAACTAGTTGTTGCTATGATTTAATAGTTTATGCTTTCTTAAAATTGTGTCACTTATATTTCTTATTTTGGGTGAGTAATTCACTGTATTCTTGGCATCCTAAACATTTTTAAAATGGGGCTACCTGGCTTTGGTTTCTTTGTAAGTCCAGTACAGTCATGATTTAATTTCTGGTCTGCATGTCACTTCACTTTGCTGTTCAGGTCTGAATTTGGAAAAAGGTTTGCAAAACAGATATGTCAAATGTTTTAAATACCTAAATGGTTCAAATAGCTTTTAAAATAAAATTTGGCACTCCTGTGGATTATCATTGTAGAGGGGAGAAGTCTTTTTTTGAGAAATTAATTTAAAAATCTAAATTGCATGCAGGAAGTATGGTGTTTTTTTCTTGCAACTCAGTGTAGTTCATAGTTCTCCCTTCAGCTTTCTCTTCAGAATATGATTTTAAATTGAGAGATGAAAGTCACATGCGTGTTTTAAATGTTCTTCTCTATTTTTCAAGGATGGTATTGGGGCATCCAAGTAGGATGCTTTTTTATTCTGTTGTCTTCCCTGCAATCTTAGTTTGTACTCTGTGTGATGTGCCTGGTTGCTTAGCAATCCAAGCTGCAGACTGCAGCAGTCTGTTGCAAGAGTACTGGTATTTTTCTTCAGCTTTGCAACCATTTTTCTCTGCGTTTTTCTTCAAGAGCTACTTTGTTGTCAGTGCTCAAACGTGTATTTCAGGGAGGGCAGAATTAGGGTTTCAAAATTAACCATAAACTGTATGTGGTGATCATTTCTATGTTTATTGCCCCATAATGTATCTTGAGACTACTGTTTGCTTGGAATAAATAATTGTTTTTATTTGAAGGCTTCTGTGTTTGTAGGATTTTTATGTTTTAAACCTTGATATAAGGAAGATGTCTTGAAAATTCATGTTTATTGAAGCATGTATTTGCTACATCTGGTCCTGTTCCTTTTTGCACATAGCATATATTTGACATGTCTTCCAGCAAGTGTGTATCTCTGGTTTATGCAGAAGGCTGTTGAGAGAGCAGGGTTGTTCTCATTATTCTTCCACATATGAAGTGTATTGAGCAATGTTGGCAGTTAAAGTACAGCCTCAGCTTGAGTGTGTCTGTCACTGTGTGTCTCGTGCAAGGATATAAGCTCTATTTAGTTTTACAAATTTTGAGCAGATGATTCTGAGACTGCAGATTTTATTTTTTCCTCAGTAATGAGAGTAGTGGGTTTGGAGGGCTTGTGTCTCTACCTCAGAGGAGTTTTAGCTGGATGCTGTTATGGAGGGTCTTTCAGTGGTTTGCAAGAAGTAAGTGTTGGTCCATTCCTGCTGGACAGACCCAGAACCATTGCACCACAAAAAAAAAAAACAAGTTTCCTGGGAATTCTGAAACAACAGTCTTGATTCCCTGCAGATAATGAACCAGCCTCTTTTTGTGTACTTCAGTCTCCCAGGTTATAACTGAGGGCTGCTTCTGGGATAATATGCCTATTCCATTTTCCTAATAAACAGAGAATTTAAGTCTTGAGAATAATGAGTGTGATGTATCATAGTAGTAGGGTGTGTTAGAGAAGATTTAATCTTTGAGAAGTTGTCCTTTTGACTTCTACACCTCATCTGAAAGTAGCATTACTCTCTCCATTTAAGAGAAAATAAAATTTTCTGCCATTAAATTTTTGTTACTACTTGCAACCTCCACAAATAAACCAGATTTTCAGATTTGAACATTTGTCCCCCAAATTTAATATTTTTTCTTTAAGTGCTGAAATCTCATAAAATAACCAGCACTATTAATTTGTCCCATCTTCTAAGGTGCTTTCAGTGTTCTTTCCACTAAAACATGTATCTGATTCCACAGCTGCTTTTCTAGCACTCGAGAGTTAAGATTCAGAACTCTGCGGTTTTTGAGACAAGCTATTATGTTCGTTAAACGGTAGAAGAATTCTAAAAGTCTGATTAAGAAATATATACCAGTTTTGTCAAGAACGTTTTCAGGTCTTCTAAAGACTTACTGTGGCATTGTGGGTGTCTACTCACCCCTACTAAAAAATACACAGTACATTTAGTATTTCTTTGTCAAAAGTAAGTACTTTATTGTTTACAAACGTAAGTGAAATTTTTATACTGAAGAATTAATATGTTTAATATGCAGTAAAAACACTGGCTGTTTTTAAGAAATCATGGAGGCAATAAACCCTGTCTTTTAGGGTGTCTTTTAAACTATCACATCACTAAAAGATGTGATAGTTTAGGACCAATCTATTGCCATTATTCCAGGTGTTTCAGGTGTTTTTAGGATGTATGGACTGATGACAATGTATTTTCAAATACTCTTTTTTTCCTGTACTGTTTTACTTGAAGAGTTTGTAAAATGCAAATGGGTAATATTACCACGTATAAAGGAAAAAAAGTATGATGAATCTTTTAAGAGTTCTTTTTAATGTGGAGTGACTATGAAATGCTAATATGAAGGTTTGGGGAAATTTTGGTAGCACAGAACAACATTGCAAGTCCTTCATTAAACAAAAAAAACCTATTGTTGTCTTTGGTTGCAATTTCACTCCTTTTCCATGTGGAAATGGGTAGTACTTGTATAACACAGTAATAATTTTACTGGGTTAAGCTGTTGTGCTTTATAGTAAATTGTACTTTTATTGCATTTGATTAGTTAAACATATATTTAGTAAGACCTGACTGCTGGGTAATGCCACTTTCATCAAAGAAACAATCTGTAGAACCTAAGAAAGCAACGATACTGGGAACAGGATGGGGAGACTAAATTTTTGTAAAAACTCTTGTTGGCTCCATTCCCTGTGTACTTGCAACTAGCTTTAGTTTTATCAGTTAGGTATTTGGCAATTGCATCCATCTCAATAAGTAGATGAAATTTTTCAGAGCCTAATGTAATTTGTTTTAATTTTCAATTACACACGAAGTTAAAAAAGCCCACCAGAGCTAAGCAAGCTGTTGGAGTTGTGTGGAGTTGAAACGTTCAGGAACCTGCCAGTGGTGATTCAGTTTGGGATACCTGGACTCGCCACCTCCATCCACCTCTGCAGGCAGGAGGGGGAGGCACTGGCTGCTTATCTGGCTCCTTGGATTTTCTTTCCTGAAGGTAGATAGTTTTTGTCTCAAAACCAGGAAACTCTCAGCACCTTCTTTACTGCACCAAGAGTAAGCCTTTCTTAAGCATCCCATAAAATGGACGTGCTCCAGAATTAAAGTTTGCAGGTTGCAGTTAGCACTGGAGAATATGAGGAGGGAAGAACTAATCTGGACTTCTGTTTTAATTTGCTAACTTGAGATATTTGTCCTGACATCTCGTAAGGTAGTTTCTGATTCTCTTAGCTACTATGTGTATGTTGGAGGTATCAAACAATACTTTTTTTCCCCCCTCTGATGGTGCCGTGAGTTTTAAAATAAACACCCCCTGTAAAATATTTATTGCCATTGAAACATATTTTTTTCTATTTGTGTGTTTTCAAGTAAACTTCTGCCAAATTACATACAAAGTTTATATCCTTGTATTTACCTTGACCTTCCATTACAGGGTTGCAAAATTAACTCTTGACAAGAGTTCAAACATAAAACAATAGTTTTTGATGCTTGATTACATGCCGAGTTTTAGGTCTGTCTTTTAGGTTGTGGAACTGAGACTTTTGAATTCCACAGATAATTTTTAGTACCTGAGTTCTGAGTTCTCAACTCTTATAAAGGACATTTAAAGTATGTATGCATTATAATAGCACATGATGTAATATTCTGTCTCTTTTCACTTAAAAATATTATGATTGAAACCCAGTGGGATGTGCTTTGGGACTCACCTTGAAGTCAGTAGTCAAACTTGTGTTGCTGAAAGAGTATTCAATGTGGTACAAAAGTTTTTAATAACGCAAAGGAAACACATCTTAAGAAAGATTGCTTGATCTTTTTCTAGAAATAAATATTTCGCGAACAATCTTTAGGTGATAAAGAGGAAACTGTACACTCCTCCCTTAGGAAAGAAGACAGAACTTGTCTTCTGTTAAATACAGATGAGGTGTGTGGATTATTTTAGCACACTGGGTTAGAAACTTAGTAAATAAATGCTATACAGCACTCTGTTCTTATTACTAGAGGTTACTTGGCCTTACAATGATGCAAATTTTTAGTGATTCTTACAGCTGTATTGCCTGGAGCTATTGCCAGGGCAAACCTCACCTGAAGTCAGCCTTTGGATTGTTAATGCTATAGTTGTCTTCAGCCCTAACCAGCCCACTGCTGTACTGCGAGGGAGTTACAAACAGCATCCACCCACTCAGGCGGTTTCAAGGAAGTGGATGGTGCATGGAACATGCTTTTTAGCATTTTAAGTCAAATTTGCTGGAAGTCAACATAGCTTTCATGACATTTTAAAAGGTTTGGGAGTTTGTTTGGTCAGGAGTATTTATTTGGAGCAGAAGTGACTGGAAAACTCTGGATCACAGTGCTGCATGTAGAGAATTTCACCATGATTGTTGTGTTTTGGCTTTGAAGCAGCAATATTTTGTTGCAATTGTTTGGCTGAGTCCATTGGAAATTAATTTGTTGTCTTGCTTTACTTGGAAAAGCATGCTAAAAGCTTATGCTGCTTCCTGTTGGAAAATAGTAGTGAGTTACAAAATTAGCACATTAATGCCAATTATAAATATAATATCACCCCAGTGGGAATTTCTCATTTTTATGCAAGTGAATGCATACGTGGTGAGAAGATTTCAGCCACTCTGGGAACACAAACTTCTGTATAGCTAACAAGACAAAGAAGCAAAATGTGGCTGAAAAAACTCAGTTTAGGGAGGCAAATGTAGAGTTTCTTGCTGTACAGAGTTTTGTCAGTGAAGCAAGAAATATTAAATATTTACAGCCTTTGCACTCCTTAGGGGGTCCAACTTTGGCTCTGCATTTTATTTTGTTGGCGTAGGTTGCTGGATTGCTTCCTTTCCTCCTCCTCCTCTCCCCTTTTTACTCCCTTTTATAAACTGTGCTGCTTGGGATACTGCTCTTCTCTGTGCGGTAGGTCACTGTGCAGGGAAAGAGGAAGCCTGTGTTCTTCAGGGGCTTTATGGTTGCCTTAGAAAAATTCATAATGGATTTTCCTGATTTAAGTATTTCCTAGCAAAAAAGAGAATGGGGTGAAGGATTGGTCTCTTGTTTCGTCTGTGTTATTTCTGCCTTTCAGAAATGAACTTGGAGAAGCCAGCAGATAGTTAATAGTCTTGGCATCAAAACCTGAATGTGGTGGAAGCTGGCAGAAGTAATTCCCAAGTAAGGTTGTGTGTGTATTGTACTAGAGGAGGAATATGGTGCCCTGGGCAATGGCAGACTGGCTCTGCGCCACGCTCCATTCTCCACTTTTCTTGGAACTGCTCCTTTGAAGATCTAATTATACGGTGCCAGGAGACTCTGCAGATAGCTCAGCAATAACTCCCACTGTCGTTGCACCGGATTTCGGTTTATTTGGGGTGCAAAACTTGCACACAAACACTAGATTGTATCACGGTTATCCACAAGTTTTGGCTAGTGTCCAGAAGATACAGTATGTCTCAGTGTGGTGGTTTCTAAAGTGCTAACTTGGGTTTAGACTTATCTGTGTTTTTCAAAAATGTTTATTCATTTGATTCCTCTTGCCTCCTATCTTTTAAAATTTACTGCTGTGTGAGGTCTAGTGCTTAACCTTTTACACACAGTGATAGACCACCCAATTAAAGTGTCTTTGCAGATATTGCAATAACATTATTTGACCCGTCCAGAATAATTGAGTTGAATTTGCAGGGGGAGGGGCCAGGAGAAAGGTGACTTTAGAGAATGATTTTTGATTGTGCTGTCACTGAAGGTTGTCTTTCAGTTTTGTCATTTGATCAATTGTAGAAAGTCCCTTTAGAAGGGTTCAAAGCAGCTGCAAGTACACGATACTGCCGCTAAGATGATTTGAGATAGGGCGTGCTTTCCTGCCAGTGCTTTCAAGTATTGCTGTGTTTACTGTTAACTCTGTTTTGATTGCGACATTATTATTATGTAACTTTATTATGGATTTAAAAAATAATTTATATAAATTATTAAAAAGGACTTTTTAGTGAAGGGTGTCAATTTATTATTTTTAGCTTTGAGTTTTTGCTGCGGTGATAGCTGTAATAACGAACAATTGAGGTGAGAGGATAATTTAATATACAAACTGTTCCTATAGGGCAGTTTCTAATGCCACCATAAAGACTAGCAGTAGTTTACTGGTAGTTTCAGTGAGTTCAATGGGTAAAGGGAAAAGGTACAAGAGTAGTTGTGTTGATGAACAAGGTGATTCAGAGATAGGGGCTGACTGTCGTCAGCCAGGGTAATTGAAATGTCAGAGTGGCAACAGGCAAGTGGCAGAAATTCCATATGTTTTGGTGGTGGATCCACAGGGAAAGCTCTGCTTTCGGGAAATAAAGAAGAAACAGTATTTAATGCAGATAACTGTCCTGCACCCACTCTACTTTGACCCAGCAATTAAGACCTGGCAAGAAAGAAAATGAGGAGTAAGATGAGATCTGAGATAAAAGGTGGAAAGATCAGTTGACTGTGAAGATGATATTGGTGACAAGGAGCGTGCACGATGACAGGGACGGTCGGGTGTCAGTATTTGGTAAGGGGGTGGATGAAAAGGACTCGGGTGAGCAGTGGCTGCAGTTACTCTGAGTAGTGAGCAGTTTGTGGAGGTTATGAGGAGGGCGAAGAGGGAAATAAATGGATAGACTGAGTATAGCTTGACAGGGGAAGAAACTACTTTCTTCCATTTTGTATGGACAGGTTTTAAGAGAAGATGCAATAATGAGCTGTCATAGAAGAAAATAACTGCAGTAAGTTACCTGCTTAATCTGATGTTTTGAAGAGGGAAGGGAAAAGGAAGGGAGTGTGTAGGAACAGAATGGGAGTAATATGGGTTAAAAAGGGTATCTGTGGGGGTGGGGAACTGGGATGATGAATTTTGATACGGGAGTGAGAAGAGGTTTGATGCAAATTTAAGTTGTGTACTCAGAAGGGAGAAGGACAAGATTGAGGAGGAGCACTATGTAGTACACGTTTGGAAAGTGTGAGACAGAAAGTCTAGACGAGGAAGTATGTTGCAGGCCTAAAATTAACCAAAGTTAAAAAGACAAGAATATTTCAGTGACAGTGATTTAAGTCCTTAGAAGCTGATAGAGGAAGAAACTCCAGTTTCAGAAGTTGTCTTGGGTGTGGCTGAGAACTGAAATTCAGGAGGGTAGCAAAGCATCTTCTCCAGTTTTTGTGACAAGCAATGACTTTTTTTAATAACACCAGCTGTTTTTTCTTACAATTTTTCTCATAATTTGGGAAAGAAAACGACTGAGTTGTTGGTTTTGTGGTGTGGTGGGGTTTTTTTTGTTTGTTTTGTTGTTGTTTTTTTTTTTTTTTTTTAATTCTGTAATTTTGAAATGTAATGGTTTTAGGAGAGTTTGTGTTTGCTAATGCAGATAGCTTTTGGATAGTTTTTTTGGCTCAGAGTTCCCTCTTCACTTTACAATAGAAGACAAAAGGTTTGGCATATTTAGCTTGGTGAATGCAGCTGAAGGGAGGGTATGGTGATTGTTCAAGAATGTGGTGGGAAGAACTGTATAACCTACAGGACAGGGGTGACCCAAGATCATATAGTTGCAAAATGGCTCCAGATTATTTTAGCTGGAAACAGAAAGTGTGGATTTCTTTATTTTCCCTCCAAAGGAGCAGGATTCCAGGACAGAAATGGCAAGTAACCGAGCTGCTTCTGTTGGATGCTGTGTGTTGGGCTTGCTTGTAGTAGCAGGGTCTGCAGGCTCAGGATGTTCTTTCTGATTCTGTTCCAAACGTCTTTTTTTCTTGTAACAGTGTTTCTTTGGTTGATTTGTACTGTATGACAAGTATTTGAACTGTGAGAAGTATTCTTATAACTTATTTACTGATACGTAAATGTCTTATGTATTACTTGAATGATACTAGTAAATCCTTAGTGTTGCACTTTTGATTCGTGAGATGAGATACCCAATGTTAACTGTAATGTTTTAGCACATCTATTCCTCCTTTCTTCAATACAAATACAGTGCCAAGAAAAAATTCTTCTGTGGTGCAGGAACTGATTATATAATTTCAATACCATAATAGTAAAATGGGTAATATTAAGCTTTTGCATTAAATTTTAAAGCACGTTTTCCTAAGTACATGCAGATGCACACATACTGTGTGTATGTAATAATGTATGTCCTTTCCTGTTCTTAAATTTCCCCAGGTGTATGTGGAATTTGATGACCTTGAATGGGAAAAGCGAGAATGGGTTAAAGTTTATGAAGATTTTGCAACCTTCTTGGTGGAGTACCAGCTGGTCTGGGCGAAAAGAAAGGACCCAAGCCAGACTCAGGGATCAAAGATCAAGCAAATTCAATGGCCTGCATTGGTAAGATACTTGAGCAATTGTATTCACTAAGCTATTTTAATCTCTTTTCTGTCCTTCTTAGGAAACTGTCTAGGTTACTTAACTGGTGGTGGAACGTGGTGAGCGGGGAGGGGGAGGTGGGTAAAAAAAGGATAAGAAAATACTAATAAAGTATGTTTGTGTTGAAAGGGTGGGAGTGATAGTAGTCACTCATCTTCCTTTTTGAATCAACTTAGAGCACTGCAAAACTGGTCTCTGAGTGACATAATAAATCTCATTTAGAACACTTTACATAGTCAGCACTTTACAAATACAACCTTATCAGCAACGTATCTTACTGCTCTGTGGAGGATTGAAACTAAGGTGAAAAATAAACCCTTAAGCTTGTGATACACTCAGCCCCCACAAAGAAGGTATCTAGAATTCAGGTCAGAGTTCAGCAAGATGAGAAAAGTGAGCAAAGATCAATAAAGTAAGTGATAATTGCCTGCCTGGTTTATGAGATGATACTTGTGACTCTCCTTTCTGGACTGATGCCCAAACATTAGAGCTGCTGAGAGAACTGCTAAGGAGGTTGTGTCTGTTTTTGACATGCCTTTAGATTTAGACCTGATGAATGCTAAAGATCTGATGAGATAACCTATTAAGCAATAAACATGTATTCCTTTTTTTCTCCAAAGAAACTAGTAGTGCTGTCAAAGTCTTCAGGAGAGCCAAATAGATAGGAGATTTCAGGAACGGACTATATTGGGTATGTTTGCTTTCTAGAGAGTTGGGGAAGACTTCTCACAGACTGGCAGGTGAAAGGGAATTCCAAAAGGTCTGTCAAAAGGGTGAAGGGAGTTACTAGATCTATCAGGTATAAAGCTTAGTATCTATAACTTAGGAATTTGTAGTCATAATGAATTTAGATAATGGGTGGGTTTTTTTCTCCAGACTTTAGCTGTACCTGTGTTTCATTTAAATATTCCCTCTGCATTCTCATCTCTGAGCACTTGATGGACTTTCTGAAATGCCGTTGCATGATTATTTTTCTGGAGCTGTGGTTGGAACAGGAATGCTGAAGGTTATGAAGCAGGCTGTTCAAGAAAGCTTAGTGGTGGAAGAGACGCATAGTTGTTTTAGGATGCACTTACTCCCTCTTCAGTTAACATTTCTACTTGACTCACCTTGTCAAACAAACCTCACATGTTTGTGCTAGTGTACTTGAGGAAAATAGGCTAACTTTCTGGACATTCAGACTGTTCCGTGTATTTGCCTGTACAGGCAGATTTTCTGTTTTGTGTTAGTATATCCTTGAGCAAAAACTTTAGTTTTGAGGAGTCGTGTCATTTGCTCTTTAAAGCCACCCATCTCTTCTTGACTGAGATGAGGTTTTTCAAAAATCTGTTAGCAATTTGGAACTTAGTATCGAAGTACTCTTCTATTTTACATGCTTTTAATCTCACTTTCTAGGGTAGAGATCCTCTTTGGGTTTAGGAGGAGTGTATTTTTAGAAAGTATTCTAGTCTGACTACTGATCTTGTCTGCAAGTTAAAAGTATGTCTTTGATTGCTAATGTGTGAAAATGTTTGAGTTGCACCTTTCTCTCTTTAGAGACTTTTTCAAACTTGTGCTGGTCCAGCAGAAGGCAGAAACAGTGTTTTTTTTCTTCTATCTCCATCTTACCAATTTTTAAAATTCCTGTTTTAATGTTTATGTTCTTGAAGTAGCTGATAGGCGTGAGAAGGAAGGTTTACAAAAGAGCTGCCTCCTGCTTTTACAGTTAAAAATTGAAATAATATAGTTCAAAGCGGGGCTCAAATAGCTTCTTGGGTCACAGTTTCCAGATGTTAAAGATGACAAGTTCTCAGCATTTGTACTTGGCCAGCCTACAGATGTTCTAGCAATTGTTTTCTGAGTCAAACCCTCTAGTCATCCATTCCAGAAAACCCATATTTGATGGAAAGTGTGGATACAGGATATTAACTCTAGTTAGAGCAAATTCCTTCCATAGAGACCTCTCAAAGTTCTGCTCTGTATCAATAGCTGCACTAAGCATGCCAGGCCTTGGGGAACAAGGAGGGTTCTCAAATTGCCTTAATAATTTTAGGTTTTGTTTCCAGTCTACCTGAACACTCTGGTGTAATGGAGTGGATGACCTTTATGAAGGTTTGGTGGGGTTTTTTTTGTCAAAACAAGACTTACTAAAAATGGGAAAGCAATGGAAAAGGTGGTAAAAAAATTTTATTTGCCAAACAGCAATAGGAGTACCTGCACTTTTACGTGAAATCCTGAGTGTGGACGTGATAATGCACGCTTTTTGGAAAAGTTGAGTCTTGCTCTAGTTATTAAAGGAAAAGTCTAAATCTTTCCCATGCATGCAAACTATATTGAAAAGATCTTTCACTTCCTTGACTATCTTGTCCTCATTTTAAATATCAAAATAAAAGTTCCAGGTACAGTTTTGTTTTGGATGCTAATAGATAGGCAACAAAGCAATGTTTAAGTAGATTTTATGTAGTAGTTCTACAGGATCTTTGCCTTTAGTGAAGTGAATGGGAAGTGCTTGTTTATTGAGATGGTTATCACCTTCTGTTCTGTTCTTCTTTGATCAACACTTTGATCAACACGCTCTGTATTTACTGTATGGTGTTCAAACCTCATCAGAAGACAAGGTCTGTAATTTCCTGTGGGGCTTTCTCTGGGCAGTCATCAGTCCTAGTGTCTGTGTGCTTCACAGTTGCTCATTTCTTTCATTACTCCATTGTGTGCTACAATGTAATCTCCACTTCATAGATGAAATTGCTAGAATGCAAGTTGGTCACAGACCTTTGCTATTGTTAAATGTCTGAATGCCTGAGGTGTAGCTGTTACTGAAAGCATAGCACCCACTTATCGCATGTAGCTGTGCTTGAAGATCTTAGGTTCTTATGTCAGGTACCGAGAAAGTGAGGAAATGAAAAATACCACCTCACTCTCCTTGTTTCGAAACTCAGTAACAGAGGAGGGTTAGATTATCCCCTGAATTCGGTTTCTCTCACGATGAGATTATTTTTTCTTTGAGTAGAGTTCCTGCCTCGTTCATGCCAAAGGTGAAAAGCTGTCGGTAAATGAGCCTGGAGTCCTGTTGGCAGCAGCATGCTTCGTTGTATCAGGGTCACTCTGATGACGTTGACCAGATACCTGTTTCTGGGCTGCCGCGCAAGTCTGTGCCAGAGGGAGGAAGTGTAGGGCCTCAGCTTGTTCATGCTGTAATCAAATGCTTTTCCTTCTTGTGAAATGATTTTTCTGGAAAGAGTAGAGAGCTTGACAGCCTAACTGTTTGGTGTAGTTGGAAATCACCCTGCATGTGGGGTATTTACAAGCATAGAAGAAAAGACTATCAAGAAGCATAAAGAAATGGCAGTGGTGATAAGTGATGTCAGCATCAATGTAGCCTAGATATTAGCGAAGAGAATGTTGGGTAAACGGTGCTGCTTGTTTACCTCAAGTAATGGAGATGCTTTACAGATGTCAGTGCAGATGAAAACTTCTTGGCCAAAGAGGTAGCATAGGAAAAAATAAAAGTATGGATTTTGAAAACTTAAGAAGTGTAGGTAGTGGAGGTGAGTGGTGTGATTTTCCACACTGAGGGAATAACAAGAGTAGCCCAGATAAGGTGTTGAAATTGAAAGCATCGGCTTAGTTTGGTAAACAAGGGTGTGTGTGTGTGTGTGTGTGAGACAAAGATACAAAGAGGTGAGTGATGGGCTCAAAGTGGTGGGCTAGTAGAACTATTAGTACTTCAAAAATGAGCCAAAATAGTGTTGTGGGTTTTTTTTTTAATTCCTTGGGAAACAACTTTGAAGTAACTGAGATGGTGGATAAAAATTTTTGATCTGTGGGTGGATAAGAATAGTTGTATTTTAGGGGGAGTGAATTTATGTCCCTGATGTAGAAATAGTTTGGGTACTAGGATGTTAGAGATCAATGATAAAATCATGCCTATGATACAGTTCAGTCTTAGGAGTATGATCATATCCCCTCATCATATCCAAGAAGGGAGATGGAAGTAAGTGTGTGTGCAGGGTGACAAATTGGAGCCAAGGTTTTAATGTGGACAGAACACACATTAAAATGCTTCTGTGAGCTGTCAGTTCAAATTTAATTACTATGTCTCTATTTGCATGTTAAAATATCTAGAAATAAAGGGTAGAGGGAGAAAAAGAGAGGACTAAGGAAAGAAGCTGCTGGAGATATTTTAGAGAATAATAGAATAATGCGGAAGAAACTACTAGAGACTAACTAGGAGAGGACACTATTGTAGAAACTTAGATAGCAGTTCACTTTTTTTAACAGGATCAACTTTATATGTTTTAAGGCATAGGAAGATATGGTCTGAGTGCCTCTTGTTAATAATTTTGTTTGGGAAGAGGGTTTTTGAAACTTCAGTGATGCATTGAAATGAAAATTTATCATTGAAGGCCTACAGACAGAAATGAAAGAAAGAAATTCGAGACAGACATTTTAAGGGGCATGTACCATCATCTTGGAAAGAAAATGAGAGGAATGGTAATTGAAAAGGCAATTAAGATTAAAGGAGTTTAAGATGGATAGATATGGTAAGATTATACTTTCAGGAAAAGGACCTATGAGAATACAAGAGGTTGGAAAGAAAAGGGTTGGAATTGGAGATAAGGAAAAGTGAATGCATTGAATGGGAGCACACATGAGAAACTTCGGCACTTGCAACAAGAAAGGGACAATTGTAGGACAGGGAAAGGAAAAGTATGACCTGAATTTGGCCTTTTCCTTTTGGAAGAAACTATCAGTCTTGTTCAGGGTAGATGTCAAAGGAGGAAACACTTGGACTCAGTCTAATGTGGTGAAAACCAGAACTAGGCAATGGTACATTGGGCTGGCAGGGCCGAGCTGGTGCCTGGCAAAGTTCCATACAGGCACAGATAATGGCTCAGGGGTTTCGTGTGTTCTACTGAGTGTGGTTTGTTTTGTAAAGTATGTGTTGCTTATTGTTATACCTATGAATAAAACAGTGCTGCTTGTGAATTCAGTATAAATGAATATATTGTAAATCAGAAGAATCCATACTAATTCTCTGTTTGAATATGGAGACAGTGTGTCACTAGCTTTACAATACTCACCTTGTCAAGCCAACAGATTTGCCCTATGGTCTCAACTAATACAAAGGTCTGCAGTAACTCTACCACTCCTGGTTTGGTGCTGGCACACAGCAAGAACTGGTTCTCCTGCAGTTGTGCATTTCTGAAGAGTGTGTACATATACAAAACCTAAAATGTGCTTCACGAGGAGGTCCTGCATATGCTTGATTCCTAAGGTAGGGTAGCTGCAGGAAGCAACTTAATCTCTATCCTCTCCCACACTCCCCCAGTAAAAAAAGAGTGTGTGTCTGTCTGTCTCTCTTGGAACAAGTGAAGTCATTGCTAAACCAGTGGCTTGAGAACAATCTTTCCTGGGACTCTGTCCAGGGCTCTGCAAGAATATAGAGCTTTAGCCAGGCTTATAACAAAACCAGGGACAAAGAGTGGGTCTTCATTGGCAACGACAAACTCTTTTCCACTGTGAGAATCTGGAGCTGATTTAGGGTGGGCAGTGCCAGTGGCACCTGTGGGGCTGTGGGCCTTCAGTCTGACCGTCATGCTAATGAGGAGGTCGTCCTGCAGAAGAATGAGATGAGGTTTGTTCTGGGTGGTAGTGGATGCGTCTGTTCTGGTTCGATGGGAGTGAGCCCATGTGTTCATGTGCTGAGTGCATGTCAGGGTACTTGGTGGTAGAGTAGAAGTGTTCATGGACACATGGAGGATAGACTTGTCCTCTGACCTTATGTAGCCTTTCCCCCCCTCCCTCCCGGCCCCTCTGTCCCAGCTGTCAGTTGCCGAGTCCTTTTGCTTGACCGCATTCTGCTTCAGCTGGCTTGATTGTGTTGGATTATAAAGCAAATACTTATAAAGTGCCAGTTTATTGGCATTTCTGTCACGATTAGAGAAGAAAGTGTACAGATTGAACAACAGGCTTCTATAGAGCTTCCAGAGATTCTTGAGACAAATCAAATTCTTTATTTTTGGCATGATGATGGGAAGTAGAACAGGTCCCTTGTTCATTGCTGTTTACACTGTGACGCACTACCACTTTTTCACTCTCTCAAGGATTTGTTTTCTTCCTTGGCTTGATGGTCTAATTTTAGCATTTCTGAGTAAGTTTCTCTTTTATATGTTGGTCCCATGGATCAGACTGATCCCCTTCAAAGTCAGGAGTTTCTGTAGATACTGCTAATGTTCCCCCTGCATATTCAGTTACTTCACTGCAGCCTGTTCTCCTCCCTCTGCACAATGAAAAATAGAGGTATACACTGCCAGATACTGTGATCAAATCCTCAGCAGACACTCAAAATACTCTAGCAGTAAGAAGAAATAAGTTCACAAAGGATTACTGTGTATATGGAAAGCAAGGCAGAGAGAAGACTAGTCTCCTGAGCCCAAAAAATAAGTGAAAACTGAGGATATTTCAAATTTGAGGGGAGGAAGTGCTATAGCTTCCAGGGAAAACAATGAAATACTTAAGAGTGGATTTTTTTTTTTAGCTTCTCTATTCCCTGCATCAGAATTCTAGTGCTTGTGTACCTTCCTAATCTGGGGTAAAGATGAGATATATACAACAGAGGAGAAACTGCTTGGAAACTGTCAGCTTCTTGGAAAAGATTTAAGATACTTTAGAGCTTGAGGAAGAGAAAATTTAAGTAACTGACTCAGCAGAGCATAAATGACCTGATTTTTGCTGCATTGTGAAAGACAGTAACATGCAGAAACAGCACTTGGAGATGGTTCAAAGATTACTTTGCTGGAGAGTATGTTACTGTAATATTCCCACAGAACATAAATGTCTCAAGCAGTACCACATCCCGCCTGTGTACTTTGGCACTTGCTTTTTTTAAACTACTGCTTACTGGGAGCCGCTGCTCTCCACACAGCGTTCCAAGCAGAGGCCATTACCTTCCCAGGACATGCCCCAAATGAACAACAATAAACTAAAATCTGCCTCCCCAAATGCTCCGTTGTGAAATAGGGGTGTTGTCTTACGGATTCCCACTCTGACAAGGAGTGGTGGAGTGGGAAGCCTCCCTGCAGTGCTGGCTTGTATGTGGCTCTGGTGCGTTCTGTGCGCTTCACTGCATTGTTTGTTCTAGAGTTTTCTTGTCTCAAGGTGTTGGCTAATGGCAAGCTTGTACTTAATTTTTGTGTTTTAATTTCTTTTTGTTAAACTTGCATTTCTAAGCACTGGAGACCTTCCTTTTTTTATTTGAAAGGATTTAGTTTTGTAGAAGCATGCTTCCGTATGTAAAATACATAAAATGCTTTTTATAGCTAAGTATTATGCTAAGAATTGTTTTTAATTTCAAATTCATTTACAGGAGTGCTAGAATTCCAGAGAAAACAGAGTATTTTCTGGACATTAGCCTTAAAATAACAGTAAGCACAAGTGATTTTGATCATATGGGCCTGGGAGTTGCCATTTTGGTGGCTGCTCTGGAGAAAGCTGCTTTAGTATGTCACAACATCCTGGAGGTCTCTGTACTTCAGGTTCTTTCCTGCTGGTAAAGAGTTTCTTGTTCTCCAAGGATTACGCAAATGAAATGCTAGATATTGTTTAGCGTTCTTCGGCTGCACCACTGAGCAGTCCTCCCAGCTGAGCATGCCTCTGTCACTGGCACCTGTTCAGAAGACAGACAGCAATGAAATGCTGGTAATGGCTTGATGTGTTTCTGTAAAGGATAGGCATAAAGCTTCTCCAGGTTCTGTATTCAAGCTAGGCAGCTGAAGCAGAGCAGGGCAGCCGCAGTTGCAGGGAGCACAGTGCAGGCTAACTGCTTGCATATTGACTTTATAACTGGTGCTGAAACCTGTATTGGTTCAGTATGTGCTTATACTCCTTTGATACCCTTGCCAAGTAGATGAAAGTTAGTGTAGGTGTATCTGAACTGCCTTCACGTTTTCAGCTTCAGTGTTGACCTACTCCACAGCTTCATCAGGTGTAAAAGCGAAGAGATACTCTGGGTCCTCTGAAATTCGCTGGCATGTCCCAAGTCTTTCTTTTTCATAGCATTTACAAGAATAAATTTTCCATCTGTGCTGAAGAAAACAAATTGCTTGGTAGGTCTCTAGATTGTCTGAACTTCTTCAATGAACTAGAAGGATCAGCTCAACTTTGGAGATACAGTGGTGAGCAGAATATAGGCATGTGGCTGCAGTTGGTTATTTCAGCATGGTATTTTGGAAGTTCCACTTTTCAGAGCTTGGGCTTTGGAAAATGACACTTCCTGCAGTGCCTTTTGTGTATCTCCATCAGTGTGGTCACTCATGGTCTGTTTCTTGCTCTTTATATAAATTATGACTTAAAATATAAATATATACATTTTATGTATGTGTATATATGTGTGGGTATGTATTTATGTGTGTGTATATAGAGATATACACAAATATAATGCTTTTATATATTAAAAAAAATTTAAAAAGAAATCTCCTGATCTCTGCCTTTTGAGAGGCCATGCAGTAAGGGAAGGATGTCAGTGTCGTACTTGTCCTCCATCCAAATGGTGCCTGTCCAGAATGAGGAAAGCTGTGCCAGAAGACTTCCATCCACAAGCAACTGCTTGGTGTTTTTCTTGTGATGGTGGGGAGGAGCAGCTGGGCTTTACACCTGTCAAATCCACTTGGCAGCTAATTTCAAATGCCACCCACTGTTAAAATCTCCGCTGCTGCTTCTGTGCATTAATGACTTCTCAGCTGTGCAGTACTGAAGCACTTCATGCTGACTTGAGTAAGATGAGTTATGGAAGGCGTAATTAGAGTTTTATGAGTTTCTTGTTCTCCTTTCCCAGAATTCCAACAGCTGCTTCTGGTTTCATTATGAATCCAGTGATGTGCTGTATGAAGTCTTAAATGTAAAGCAGCATGGCAAACCCACCCAAAATGTGAAGCACCTTCCCTGAAAAAGTGTTTCAGTAGTTTACATATGACTCTTCGGATACCTGTGGCCTTGTCTGAACAGTCTGTTCTCCTGCAGCTGAGATGTAGGAGCTTCAGGTGAAATTAATGTCTGGATGAAGATAAAATGTTACAGTGAGGGCCAAATACTGCTTTTTGCTGGGTTAGGGTAGAAGTTCTGCATTTTGCGAAGTACTGAGAATCTGAAGGAAGCTTTCTTTGATAGTACTAAGAAAGCATACACTTCAGCGCCACCTGAATTTTGGTTATGGCATATAAGCAAGGCTACTGTTGATTCTAAAGTCTCATTTTCTATGGAGTGACTCCACAAAGCTTTTATTACATTATTACATCACAGTATTTTGGCTTTTCCTCAGTCTACCACAGAGCCAGTGCCCATGAAACAATATTTTCTTGATTTCTGGAAATTTCTTGTAGGACTTGTTATTTCTTTTACAGCAATAGCAGCAGGTCTTGTCATTGGGTATGATCTTTCACAATTTTGAATAAGCAGAATAAATGATGGTGGAGGATCTTGTGTTGCTAGATTTAAAAAGAGAATTGACAACATAGACTGGGGAGAAGACACAAAGGAAGACTTTTTTAGTCCTTTGAGACCTTGTGTTGTGGAAAAGGATGTTAATAGTTGGGATAACAAAGAAATCAATTTGAAAAAAAGGACAGTTTCTTCACCTCATGGGGTGAATGTGTTACTTATGTGACTGGTTAGGCTATTGGGAGGAAAACGTTGTCTCCTTTATGTGATTTTTGACAGAGCCTGGGGAAAAAAAAAATCATCTCAACTCTGCAGCCCAAAATTGGAACTCAGGAGTGTTACGATAGTAACTTTTAAAGATTCTGCTTTGCAAACAGTTTAACAACAAAAACCTAGCTTTCTTTCAGCTCAATCTGTTACGGATGTGGTTTCACACTGAATTTAACCAGTTTCTCAGTGATATTGAACGGGACAGTGCTGCTACCTCCTCTTTTTGGTACTTTGGTTTAAAATCTCCTCCAGTGTCAGTTAGATCCACAAGCTCTTTTCCCTAGGGTGTGTACACTCGTGCTCCCCCCACCATTACATAAAAATATTCTGTTACAGTTTATGCTAAGCTCTTGTAAACTAAGCAGGGATGTATGTGAGAAGTGCTACTGTTTATCACTGTTATGTGTTGTCTCTAAAATAGTATTGGTCATTTCTGTTTTATTATATATTTTAATTTCATTCTGTCATTTTGTGCTCTCAGGGCTCTGCATTTGAAAAAGATTTTGAAATGAGATCTTGATAGCTATTATTAACAGAAGCTTCTTTTGCTGGCAGATGTTGCAGGCCTTGAGTTACACTAAAACAGTCTAAATCAAGTACGTGGAGCAAAAGGTTGTCTTTTTTTTTGTTTTTTATAGGTGCTAAAGCATTATAAATGGGCTCTACATGGTAAGTTTACCATGAGCGATCTGTTTTCATATTTGGCAGTTCCTTGAGGACCACGAAAAGTCAAATGTCCCCAGCAACCTCATGTACTGCTTAAGTTGTTCTAGCAATGAATGATTTGATGTTGTACATCTAGTATGTTCACTTGAAAAATTTAACTTATAAGGAGAAAACTGAACATAGGAAAGAAGTTCAGGAACAGCTGTCAGCGTTAGATATTTACTTTGCTAGCTGGGATAGAATCTGTTTTTCATATCTTTAGTTTCCTAAAATTTCTGGTAACTTCATTTTTTGACAAAGCGACTATCATTTTATCTAAAACAAGCTTTTAGGTGGTAACACCATTAAGTCCTCTCTTCCTGGCTTCAGTGTCATAACAGCAGTGTCCTGAAGTACTTGCCAGTTCCTTTCAGGTGCGTGTTTGTATGGGAGCACGTGTTTCTTTCTGAACTTCACGTTGCAGCATTTATGTTGACACAGATTTAGTTGTCATTTCTGAAGTCCTCCTTGGATTTGGGGGCTCTGCATGTTGCCCCAGCTGGGCAGAAGGAATGGAAATGTTGGTTGGCCGCAGGTTGTGCCACTCATAACGAGAAGAATTAAGATGTGATTAGGCAGTAGCCACAGGCTAATTGGAATTGTGAGGGAGTATTGATGGGGACAGAAGGATAGAGGACGAAGCTGCTGAAGGCACAGGTTGGTTTGTTGCTAAGCAGTTTTATGCTTTGTTTTAAATAAAAGAAAGAAACACAGTTTTTATTTGACATGCCATATCCAACTGTCTGCAGTGGGTTCAAAATCCATTCTCCCTGTGAGCATGTAGAGGCCAGGGCTGGGAGCATATTGTGTTACCACTTCCTTTCTCGTACTCTCAGATTAACATCCTTCCAGCTGCTGGCCAAATCAGGAAGTTGAGTCAAGGGCTAGAAATGGCAAATACACTTTCAATGACTTCTCAAAAGAAAAAGCAAAAACTTAAATGAAGATGTTCGTGTTTCTCTTCACAATGTATGTCCTGTTAGGATGAGGTCAGTTTTAAACAAATGATGAATGACACTGAAACAGTTTAATTTTTTGAAATTCATCAAGGATTGAGAAACAACTACTTTGTCATATCTGTGGTTTTACAACACTTCTGCTTTTCTATCCTCTGCTGCATGGAATATTCACATAAATAAGGGAAGGACGTACAATGTAACTTGGTTTTATGTTTGGGTTTTATCCCCCCCGCAATCTTATCTACTCTTCCTTGCAGTAAAGCTTGAGGTTACTTCAACAATATTCATAATCCTTTAAGATATTTTATCTTGTTTAGTATGGATTGCATGTTTGAAGCATTATTACATAGAATATCCGATACCGGAAAGGGAATCAATGTTAAGAAATGTAAATTTAGGGCTATATAAAGTCTTTAGGAACCAAAACAATTTCAGAAATATATTAATTAGACTGCCTTTGTAAACAGTAGAAATAGTCTACTATTGATTAGGGAAAGGGTCTTTGTTTGAAAATAGTATTCTTGAGCAGTAAATAATATTTTACTAGAGAAACATGGCTGACCTCATCTAACCCTTGGTAAGGCTGACTTCTTATTTACAGATAGGTGAATTATTAACACAATTAAAGATGTAGTGTTTACTTTTTGTCTACTGACTGTCATAGGGTCTACACCAGTCATGGGTAGAAAAAAAGTATTTTATTAAGCTTTTTAGTCTTAGTTGCTTCTTTGTTCCATTTTGATTGCTTTATGGAAAAGACTTGGTTCCTTAGTTAAGCAATTGTTAGAAATTTACACGAAACCTCTCAATATTCAATTTTTGAACAGAACTGCTTAAGAAAAAGAATTGACTATTCTTATGTATAATGCATCATTCTGAAAAACTCCTGACTGAGTATTTTAATTTGAAATTTCTCATCAATTTTGAGTCTAAGACACGGGGTAAGTACCTCATTTCTTTTAACAAAATATGTGGAATTATGTTTCTGTTCATGGCTTTAGTTTCAGATGGCTTTGAAAAATTCTTATGTATTTCATTGAGGGGTTTTGCTGGGATTTTCACTGCATGTACTGAATTGATACAGACTATATTAGTACCATCGCAATAAGAATAAAATACTGATTTGTAGGGCTGAGTGAATGGATGCCTTTGGAATCACTGAAACATTTTGCTGAATCCTGAAATAAGATGAACAGTACTTATTGTTGGTTGATGAATTTAGCTATTTTAAAAGTATAATAATAAAGCTATATATTAATATGAATACAAAATTCTTTTGTGTACTTTATAAAATTTTTTTACATTAGTTTTGCATTTAAGAGTCTAACTGGCTTTTTAGAGAAGAGTGTTCTTACGTCTTTTGGTGTATTTGTCTGGAATAGGCTCTGTTTGTTCTAACCAGTGTTCTAGTGAGGCTCTTGTTACCAAACTAAAGCCTTTTGGTTTTGGCTCCAGTATTTCTATTTGTCCAAGGTATGGTTTTGCTTATAGGAATTAAATTAAGTCAGAGAAGTCTTTTGGAACTTTGTCATATTTTAAATAATCTAAAACCAAAATAGAACAGTTGTGTGCATGTATTAAGTTCTTAGGGCTTTGTGGATGTTTTCCTGCTTCCTTGTAAGATACTAGTTTCTGTCCTGGGGGGGTGGGGGTGGGGGTGGGAAATGCAGTGTCAAAAGTTTGAGATGGTGTCAGAACTTTTGTAGCAGTCTGACTTCTGTCAGGCATCACCTAAACAGACAGAACTGTATGAACCTTCACTAAGCACCATCAAGTTGACTGGTGAAACTGCTGCTGTCTGCAGCTACCGTCTGATTAGTCAAGACTAGTGCAGTCCTAGCAGAATAATGTGTTTGACTTGATTTGCAGGTGAAGGGATGATAAACCTGACCAGTATGTGTAGTATACAACCAACCTGCTGTGCCTCTGCTTCTTTTCCTCCCACTCCAAATTGTGGTCAGGTAGAAATGCAGCTCTGCTGACGGTCTGAATGTGCAGCAGTTTGTGTTTCCCTCAGATGGGCATGATCTCAGATGAGCTTTTCTTAAGGAAAAATTTATGCACTTTTCCATATGCTCTTTTATTAATGATTTTGATCTTCTGTCCTTTATATATATAGAACCTATATCTTGGTAGTTAATCTGCATATGTAAGTGCTGTGGTATTCATACTAGTAGAAGGTTGTGCTGGGGGGGGGGCTTGATGGCATTCTTAATTGATCATACTTTTTTTTTTTTTCTATGACGAGCTATTTTCTTCTGTTACTATCAAAATACCCAGAGAACCGTGATTAATCATGTTTTGGCACATGGCTCTGAAGTTACTGCCACTGCTGTAGAATGTTGATTTCAACATCTTTGGCTGCTGCAGTTGCACAATCTTTTAGTGACAGATGTACTTGGAGTTCCTTCAATACAAATGACATTATTGGCACACATATGCTTATATACTGGATTATTTATTAGAATAACCACTGTACCTTTTATTGGGCATTTTAAACCTTCCTCTGAATATCTAACTTAGTCTTCATTTTAAAGTGGCAAAATGGCCAATGTACTCTCCTTAAACGTTACAAATGCACATACCAAGTACAGAAGAAAGCTGGAAGAGCGACTGTTCCACATGTCTAGGCAGAGGAGGTTAAAGCTATTGGATGTCATTTGACTGGTCCTGTATCTGCCTGCCTTTTGGTAATACAGTGTATGACATCTTACCTACCCAGAGAATTAGGGAACTTAAGTCCTTCTGTGCCAGCCTACCTGCCCCAGGTCTTTCTGTTTCTGCTATTTAAAGAAAATTTTGGATAGTAGGGGAGACAGACTGGCTTTTCCCCTGGTTTTAAAGGATTCTGAACACTTCCTTTTTATATATTAATGATATTTTAGTGTATGTTTTAATATATGTATTTACAGTGTGGCACTGTTCTTTTTTTTAAATTGTTTTTACTCTAAAAAAATTTAATTGTATAAAGAAAGAACAGGTCTGTTACTTAACTATGGATGTTTCTGGCACAGTGAGACTATGAAAGGTAGTCAACAGCTAGTTACTTTCTGTTGGCAAAATGTTTTTCTTTAGCATACATGGACTTTTTGCATTGGTTTTGACCAGGTTCTTAGCTATATACATAATGAGTTTAAAGCACTAGCTAAATTTGCATTGTCAGTATAGTTCTTTCAACTAATGTAATCCAGATTTTTGCTAGTTGCCTTTAGAGTTAGTGTTTGAAATGAACTAAAAGATCTGTTTATTTTCATAAATGAGAGATAAAGATGGGTGATAACAGGAAAGTCACTGTGAGATTTATAAAACACAATAAATTCTGAATACTGTTGTTATGTTGGCCAGCAATAACATTGACTATAAAAAGTAAATGGAGAAAACCCAGTAACTGTTTATATCAAATTTCTTATGGAAAATAAGCCATTAGGCTAAAGCAGCAACTTGCTTATTTCTTGAAATTCTGTTTTCCACCATGATCCAAAGCTGTGAGGAGCTGCAGAATTGATAACCACGTACGTAGGTAAAAACAGCAATGTTAATTTATCAGAAACTGAGGCTTATTTTCCATTTCCAAGGTAGACATGAGAATATGGGTATGAACTATCCGCAAGTTAACTGTAATAAGTAAGGCTAATTACATTTTTTAAATTGTGCTTTTGGTTTTTTTTGTTTGAATACTGTTGTCTTCAAACAGCCATCCCTCAGAGTAGTGGAAATAAGTCAAAAAAATCCCTATGTAAAATGATTTTCAAACCTTTTTGTTTGCAGCTGTTGTAATTCTTAGTCAGTGGTTTTATCACACTCTTCAAGTCATTTGTTCTGCACAGGTTTTTTTTTTTTTTTTTTTTTTTCCCCCAGTGTTTTGGGTGTCCTGTGTCAGAGACTGTGGCTTGGATCCACCCCTTGACACCCCCCTCCTTTCCTTGGTGGCTTTGATCGGTTCACCAGGCCATATTTCTGTCTCCTCTGTGCAGACAAAACCTGTGTTCTCTTTGTTCTTTACATTTTATTGCTCATTGAACTGTCTTACAAGTTAGTCACCCTCTGAGGGACAAGTTTGCAAGTGGGAGCAGTCCTAGAGTGGGAGAGATAGCGTAGTTCCTGACTGCAACCAAGTGATTCGTTAGCAAAAATTTGATCTTTATGCTGTATGTGGAGAAAGGCCAGAGTTTCCACAACATGGACATGGACTTGGTAGTGCTCTGCTTTGAGATTAATGGGGCAGTGTACAGATCCGAGTCATTTCTCTAGAATCATGCAAGCAATGATTTGCAGCCTGTTAATAGTTCTAGGCTTAGCTTGCAAGCATGAAGGCTGGGAATACAATTTTATTAGAGAAGTAATTTTCTTGAGTAGATTTGTGGCAGCAGGTGAGTTCAGTTGTGATTACAAAGGCATAGAAATAGTGAAGAAGACTTCTCTCCCCTCATCTTGTCTGTTTTCCAGTTTTGATAAGATTTTAGCAGTTATGCAAAATTTTGGCTACACATTATTCTATAATTCCTCTCTGGTCTACTGGGATTGCTGCTCAGCTGAGAAAGGAGGATTCAGTCACTTCTTCCTTTGCCTCCAGGATGTGCTGCTTGTTTTGAGATAGGAGGTTGTATCACAGAGTTTGAAAAGAAATACCATCAGTAACTGGATAGGTGTGAAAACAGTAGAGTTGTCTGCTTGAACTGGTCCTATTTGGTTCCAAGCTATGAATGGTGCCTGGTTTAATTCCCTGCTCCTGTTTGATAACAGTGGAAGTAATGTTGGTGCTTCTAGAGCTGTCTGAGGGGCTTGTGCTAGGATGGAGGCTGCTGGCAGGGAAAAGAGGGAATTAGAAAATCATCAGCAAAGAGCTAAAAAACCTTGGGTGTGAGCGGAACTGGGGAAAGAATGCAAACATCACAGTGTAGTTGTGCTGTTTACCATTTCTTGTGGTTATTTTGATTGTTTTTCTCCTGTTTCAACATCAGCTTCTGTTTGCCTAGATTGAATCTGTTAGCACATAAAGCTCATTCTTCAGCAGTTTATTCACTCTTTTCCTACCTGTTGCCAGAATGAGGTATACACTAAAACGTGGCTTTTTCAGGCGAGTGGCTGCCAGAATAGAAGGTTGTCATCTTCCAGAGAACTGTTGCAGGAGCTTACTGGTGTCAAAAGGGGGAGTCTTTGTTCTCCCTGTTTTCTTCTCTGCAAGAAGAGACTGAAGGTGGCTCTAATCATTCTGCTTTTTCACAAGAGCATATCGATCCCACTTGCTGAGATAGTTACACAATATCTGGTGGTAGCTGTTGTCTCCGTTTTGAAAGGAGGATTATTGCTGCCACAGAAGAGGGCAGATCAAAACAGGATGGAGTCCAGCAGGTTTTTCCTTTTGCTCCTTTGTGGTGATGTTTCCATCTGTCATTTTTGCCATCCTTGAAGGAAAGGATGGGAGAGAATCCCTTGCCTTAATTCCAGGTGAGGTGTTGAATAGAGGAGTGGCTACTGAAAGGAGTATTTATGTTAGTTTGTGTAGAGTCCCAGATTACCAGTGATATACAGCTTTCATCAGAGCTCTCGGAAGAAAAACTGAAAGCAGGAAACCCCCTGCGCTACTTCATAATAAAGATTTAGAAACTGGGGTGATGGTCCTAGAGCAATGTTACCCTTTCACAAATTCCTCACAATATAATCTAAGTTTGAGGAATCACACATCCCTTTTCTGTGATGCCTCCAGATTTCTCACTTCAGACACATATGATGCTGAAGGATACAATTTACAGCTCCGTTCTCCTCTTCATCCCCAGTTCTCTTCCTCATTTTGCCAGGTCTTGTGCAAGGTTCCATTTAACAAGGCTGATGACTGTAGGGAGGTCATCTCGGTCAGATTGGGTATGTTCTCCATGTAATACAGAGAAAGCTTTTCATTCCTGGTATTTCCTAACCCTTTAGCAACTTAGCAGTGAGCTGCGCAACCTCTTCTTAAGTGGTTTTAGAAGAGGCTAACTAGATTTCTGAGGGAATTCACAGATGTATATAACAATCTTGTGATGAGTTTCTTCCTGTGGCCGTAACAGATAAAACGTCCTCCGGACCACACTTTTGAATCCTGTGCTCGTAGTGTGGTTTGCCAGGGCAGCGTGTAGAACATGTTCTTTGAGGTCAGATGCAGGGTTTAGAGTACAGACACCTCATCCCCTACTGCTTTCTGATTGCCGGAGCTTTGTCTTAAAAACAGTGCTTCTTAAAATCTCTTTTCCTTAAAGGTTTCTCACTAGCTTCAAATCTCCCTTCTCAAAGTGCCCCCTTTGCGGGAACTCTGGTTCCACTGTCTGCTGAGAATTCAGCTTCAGTAACCTTAATTTTGTAAAGAAACTTGAAACCATAATAGTCTAGACAAAAAAAAAAAAAAAAAAAAAGGCAGACGTTACAAATGTTGACACATGCCAGTGTGCCATTTGTTCCTTCTCTCCTATTCCCTTTATAATTCCTCAGAGCCATTTGGTATTTATTCAGTGTCCTGCATCCTTGGTCCCCTCTTGTGCTATTCAGCTGTGTTTCCCTGGTGCTGGTACCTGCCTCGTGTGTAGGGTGTGTGCCCCTCATAGCTGTGTTTTCCGTGTGAGTTGGTCCAGGCACAGTGGAACGTGAGCTTTGGGTTTTCTGTGGAGTACAGGATTGTTAACAATGAATATCTCCTTTAAGTAATCTTTGTTATCCTCGCCAGATGGGACGGGATGGTTCAGTTGCTTTCCACCGCTCCCTTTTTGAAGTTGGATGCCATGTTTCAGTATTGTCTCTATGTGGTCAGTCACAGCCCTTCACAGAACACACAGCTGCCTCCAGAAAATGCCTCACTGAAGTGATGAAGTGTACATTTGCATGAGACAGTGTGTGTTCAGTCACCTGACAAGGGTGCAACCTCCATGGCTGAAATGCAAGCCTTTCCCCTGTCTGCTGATGGGCCTTTGTGGCAGCTTTGCTGTCTGGCTGGTAAGAAAGCTGCTGGAGGGCCTTCAGTGAAAGGAAGTGGGTTGTGGCTGCTTGAACAACTCGCCGCTCTGTAGCCCTGTCCCTGTGCAGCTGGAGAGGCTGGCAGACTCTCGCTTGCTGTCTGTGAGTCACGGGTGACTGTGCTCTGATGCGCTCAGGTATCCCAGGACGGGAGCTGACTCCTCACAGCATCCCATTTGGGGCTGGTGCTGCAATCCCCAACGTGCTGTGCTCTGACACGTCACAGGAATGAATTACATCTCTGGGAGGAGCATTTGCTGGAACTTCTAAGAGATTGAATATTACCACAAAGCCCATCATGCTCCTGTGATGCTAAACGTGATGTTTAAACCTCTTGTTCGTCTTCAGTTCGACAGAGGGAGGATTATTTGGATGGGAGGGGAATAAGTTAATCAGTATAAGCTGCTCTCAGAAGTACACTATAAAGGTTAATAGTGTTTTTGGAAGGTATTTTTCCTACATATTGACATTTTCTCTATGTGTTTTTAGTGGCAGAAACATTGTAAGTTGATATTTATTACAGTATGCAGGCTGTCTTGATTTGACAAAGTTCTTATTCATTGTAAAAAGAGAAGGAGGCAGGAAAATGCTCAGTAAGCTAAATACCAAAACAGCATGATGACTTACTACATCTTGTATTTATGGAGAACAAGTTGGGGAAAGGGATAAAAAAAAGAGGTGTACAGATGGATATGTAAATAAATGGATTTTTCTATCAAGCCATGGAGTACTAAAGACCTATATGCATTGGTCATGCAGTTGACATCCTTTAATGATAACTTTTTTTCCATCACTGAAAACTGAAAGTTAAATTCCTTGCTAATGAAACCTTTAAATTCTAGGCAACAAGATGATTTTTCAAGTTTGAGAGTCAGCATTATATCAGAGGAAGGGATTAATTCATCATATATAAAAATGCCAGCAGATAAAAAGACTGGTTTTATCTCATGGATTTATTCTTTCTTTAAGAAAGAAGATACTAGAGTTAGGAAAGGCTGCTCTCTCTGGACAGCAGTACTCTCAAGTACTGCAAGTGATAGGTAAGCAGCTATTTTGAGGGTGGTAATGAGCAGTGGAAATGAATATATTTTTCATTCCTTGTTTCCAGCACTGTAGGTTAATGGAGTCGATAGTGTCTCTTTATTGTAGAACCACATCCTGTCTGGTTGAAAAGGATGAGATTATTAGCCAAGTCTATCTCTCTGACTTTCTTGTCAAGACAGGAACTGCTTCATGCCATGCTGTCTGACAGCACTGCTCAGAAGCTGTTGTCACATGTCCTCCTTCCTACCAAAGGCACCGGCTCCTTTTCTGAGGGGTCGAGATGAATGTTGGATTCTATGAAATCTGAAGGTGGATTTTGGACGTGGTTTTAATGACGTTTGATGTCAGCGCTTTCACCATAGTCTGCTAGTAACAAACAGTTGATGCAAAACACAGGCATCTGATTACCTTCCTTTGGTGTCAGGCATCTCTGATGTTTCTTTTGGGTGCTTACATGGTCAAAACGGATGTGTGTTTTTACTGAAGGTGGTAAATTTGTAACATCCTCACTGAGGTTGAAAGGCAAGTTGCTATATGCAGAATTATAGTGGAGGTTATTTGCATGTAATATTCAAAGAAGAGCAGACTTAGAATTTACTGTCTGCTAATGTTGATCTGTTCTTTTGATTTTGGCAGTGTGCTGTGTATGAATCATATTTAATGGCACAGAGCAGGCACTGCGCTCTGCGAGGGAATGAGGCCGTGCCTATTGCATGGGTTTGAGTCAGCAGGCAGCGTGTTGTGCTGCAGCTCGTGTCGGAACAGTCTGGAGGTTATCTGAGGGTACGGTGAGTCACGGCGGGGCCGCCTTCACCGATCATTAGCCTACAGGGTGCCATGCGTCTCTAGCGCAAACCTCTATTCATTTGGTTGTAAGAAAACGATTTAAAAATTTTAAAAAGCGTGATTACTTGAAAAGAAAAAGGTTTCTGGTTATAAGGGGGGAAAAAAACCCCTATGAGTGTGTTATACTTCTAGGTAGTGAGGGACTCATTTTTAGGTGGAAAGATTTCCTTAATGTGCCCAAGGTCTACCCATTCCATTTCTATAGGGCTTGCACTTTCTTTATATAAAACCAAATCTGGCTGATATATCCCTAATACTGTGTATGAATTTACTGCTTGAGCTGAGTACATGTGTCTTTAAATGGAAAGCCAGAATTTTGTAGGAAGAGCAAGTATGAAGTTAATTATGCATTAATTCTGGTTGCAGTCACCTCTCTTCTACAGTTCTGTGAATAACAATGTGGGTATCAACTCATCCCAGTTTCATATAACCATTACAGGAAAACCTATGAGGAGCTGAAGTGAGAAGTACTGTAATTTCTCTTGCTAAAGTGGTAAGAGCAGTGAAAGCAGAAAGAGGCCAACTGGGATTGACCATAAAAAAGCATACTTCCTTTCAAGAACTAAAAATAAAACTGTGAATCCTGAAGTACCAAAACTTGTCTATCAAATAATTGATGCTCATTTTCATAGTCTTTAATTTCCTTCTAGGGACTGGTCTGAACAGTCTTCTGTTAAAAACTGTTCCAGCTTCTGTGGTTGCCTTGCAGCACAGGTTTTTAGGCTCCTTAGCTCAGAAGGCATCTGGCGAGGTAGGCTGGTTTTGAGCAAGGTCTTCTGGGTTTGTGTTCTGTGGCAGCCTGCCAGAATTTCTGGTTCATCAGTTACTGGGAGGAACATAGCTGCTTGGCTTCTGAGCAGTGAAACGCTTGGTATTCAGTTTTGGATGCTCAAGAAGATCCTCTTCTCAGGCTGTCATTTTGTTTTAGAAGAGAGAATATTTTAGAGTAAGAGAATACATGTAGTTCCAGACAGGGGCCTCCATGCCTGCTGCCTTTCAGTCACGTCATTTGGTTGGTAAGTGAAATACAAAAGTTCAGATTAGACTTGTGATCTGTGTGGGGTCAGTGCACTTCCACGTGATGGAGTTTTTGTAATATTGGTTTCTATTTTGAGTTTAGGAGATCACAGACTAAACGACTCATACTTCTAAAGCCATTATTCAGGTTTCAAAGTCAAATTGAAAAATTGGAAAAAATTTGGTTTTTCTTTGTGTCGATAAGGCTGAAGGATTATGTTACCTGTGCAAATTTTCAACCCTCTGTTCCTGAGCCTCAGAATTTTTATCACTTTTAACTGAATAAAACTGTAATTACAGAACACTATCTATGCATAATATTCTTTTTTGGCCATCTCCCAAAATCCAACTGATAGACAATCCACCAGTTTTTCTGTCAACGGTTGTAAGAGGGTCCTCACCTGGAGCCTAGCGATTCACTATGCGTTTTCCATCATTCTCAAACTCATAAGTATTTTTAAATTCTAAATAATGAAGATGATATATCTTTATCTCCCTTCTGCCCATTACCCTGTACCTAGTGCTGGGAATTGTCCAAAACATGATTATTCCTAAAAAAGGAAAAATTTACTTAATAGCTAGGACTAGTAAAAGACACATATAAAAGAAAATGTCTGTGGAGCTCTACAAAACACCATGGGTGGAATATGGCAGAGATGAGATCTGACTTAATAACTGTAGCTGAGACATCATTGATTAAATGCTATGCTATGTGAAATACTTAAGAGTGTCTTAGTTTTTCTGCATAAAAGTACCTTAAATACTTAAAAAAATATTCAGAGTATGGATTTTTATTATTTTTTTGTTGCGCTCCAAAAAAAACCCAAACCCAACAACCACCCAACCACTGAACAGATAGTATCTTGATACATTCATTATTAAATGTTAATCAGGAATTGAGTTCTTCTGTTCCATCACTGATGCTATGAACATAAAATCATCAGGTATCTTTCTAATATAAGCATCACTTTTTTTAATGTTTACTTTAGGTCAAGAGTTATATAAGGCTTATTCCTGGTATTCTTCAGACATAATTTCTGCTCTACTTTCTAATGCCCAAAATAGTTTTCCGGTTAAAGAGCATTAATTATGAAGACACCTACACCTTGTTTCCCTCCTGTGTAAAAATTCATATCAATAATGCTGTGTGTTCAGACAAAATTGAAGTTGGGTTAATTGATTGTTTTATACCAGTTGTCCTGGTTTCAGCTGGGGTAGAGTTAGATAATAGCACAGAAATCAAGCATGCTTTTGAACCCTGAAAAGAAAAAAATATTTATACTAAAAGCCCTTGTTGGAGAATAAACTACAATACCTGTGTCTCCCTTTCTGTCCATGAGGGATTTGTTGATAGATTCTTGATGGGGTGTTGTTGCCATTAAGAATGCACTCTTACAGTCTAGAACCTTATAAATGGTGTCTTTAAATGTTCAGGAAACATAAAGGAAACTTTTTTCTTCCTTGGCCAAAGTGTATAGGGGTCTCTCATATGATCCTGAAAATAGTATCAGTGTATCTTCTGCTCAGTCTGCATTTTTATAAGCTGCTTTGTTGGCAAACATTCTTTTAAACAGCCCCAGGAAGTATTTTCATGTGATGTTCACCCAATGATTCAAAATACTGTATTGGCGTTTGTGCAGGACACCAAGGTGAGATTTATCAGCACACAGACTTTGTGAAATAAAGTAATGAAACTAGAGAAAGTATGTCTTCTTCTCTGATAAGAGGTATGTTTTTTGGATATTTTAAATATACTGCACGCTTGCAGATTTTCTTACAAGTCATCATCAGTTGGTCTACTAACTTTTGGTAGTCATATCTTTTGATACTCTAGCTCCTTGTAAGCCTTTACTTGCTAATGTTTTCTTCTAATATTTTGTCTGTAAAACTAGTGAGATTTTACAGAAAATTTAAATAAAGCTTTTGTAACGGCAAAAATTAGTTCAGGTTTTTTAAAATGCATAAAATGCAAGAAAAGTGTTCATCTAAGCTGTCTTTTTAACTACTGACAGTAACAGGGGAATGAAAACTGTTACTTCAGCCTCCTTAAATAATATAGATCTTTACAAATGCAAGCTTATTTCAGGACCCCAGAGTAATGCTGTCAACATAATGTTTTGTTATTTTGGCTTGTACCCATCTCCCAAATGAGACACACACTGATTTCATACAAGTGTTGACAGTGTCAAGTACTAATGGAAACACAATGTTCTGGTAGATCAGCTGTTAATCTAAAATAACATTTCTAATTTCATATTTTTATGAACTTGGAATTCCGCAAAATTAAGAAACTCCTTTGTCAAACTCTCCATTTTGATGTAAGCCTTCTGTGAAGCTCTTTCATTCAAAAATGCATTGATAGAACTTTAAAAAAATTTTTTTTTGGTACTGGAGTACCACTGGCTCTCTAAAGTAGTTAAGTGTAATTGCACACTTGATTGTTTACCAAGCATTTTAGCATCATTTTAAGGAGCAGGTAACGGTCATATGCCCTTAACTGACCTTAACTCTGGCTTGCTCTTTCAGTCTTGATTTTAGCTCTAGTGATCAGCTGAATAGCAACAAGCAATAGAAAAAAAGTCTAAGGGCAAAGCAAAACCAAAGATTATGTCACTGTAGAAACTAACAGTACATGTCTACCTGGCATAGTGATGAATGCAGTCTAGTTACTTTAAGGATTGTATAGTAGAACTGTGAAAGTAAAGAGGGTCAAAAGAAAATACTGAGTAGGTAGTAACTTCTCTTCAGGAGTCTTAAACATGCTTGTGTTCTCTAGCTTGGAGGAGAGCTGATGGTGAGGGGCAGCCTTCCGTGTAGCTATTGAGGTAGCAGATGGAAAACAATTGCCTTGAAGTACCACCAGTGGATGCCCAGTGAAACATTGGAACAGCGGGTTCACAACAAGCAGAAGGAAGTACTTTATCCACAAAGGGAATAATAAAATTATCGCCGCTTTGCCCTTGCTGCTGAATGCTGTGCTATGGTGGGAAAAAATATGCATGGATAGAGCAAGCGGTTACGCTGACTCAGGGAGAGGACGATGAAATGGGGTGTAGGCTCTGGCTCAGGAAGTCGGTCTGTAAACTGCTCTTTGCCACTAGCTGCTAGATGGTTCTGCGTGCCCTTTTCTGTTTTCAAGGTGGGGAAAGTGTGTGTGTGTGAATTGCTGAAATGAGGTCGCGACCTAGTCTGACCTAGTATCGCTGCTCATCTTGTTGTGAAGGAAGAGATGGGAATAACAGTAGCTAGCAGTTCCTTTTGCTATTACACACCACGTAGACAAGATTTTGCCAGCTAGTTTCTTTAGGAAATACTTGGTTTTTTTCCTCTTTCAGGTTGTCGATTTTTTGTAACACCATTTGATGTGGCTGAGGGAGCTATATGTGTGGTCAGAGGGGGAATCATGCTGTTCCATTTTGACATGCCTTTTTCAGGTCTTTGCCCTCTTGAAAGTCTCTCTTTGTGCCCTCTTGTGCCTCTGCATTAAAGAGAACAACTCTCACTGTAGTGATTTCATCCTCCTCAATGAAGACAGGACAGGCCATGTTAACAGCACGAAGAAATGAAGCTGTAAAGTCAAATTTCTGGGCCTTTGCAGTTTTCTTTCCTTCCCCTTACTAGCATCAGAAGTTAATTATCATTGCTTCAGCAGCTGCCTGGGTTGTAAACTTGATTGCTCTCCCCAATCCCCTCGTGTCTATCCCAGTTTTAATTCCATAGCATTAGCTGCCATGTATGGCCGTGGGTATTTGTCAGCCTGAAATGTTTCTTACCTAAGATTTCAAAGCATGGCATGTATCTGAGAGTGGCTTTCTGACAAACAAATTTCATCCAAGTCTTCTGTGACTGGCTAGAAGTATACTTGACCAGAAAAAAACCCCAAAACCAAACCCATACAGCAAGATGAAATACTCTGTATTTTTCGATTTGTGATTTTCAGGCTTTTGCAGGAAACCCATGTATTTGCTACATTTGGGTATGGTTTATTTTGGGCTTTGGAAATGCAAGGTAACTCTCCTAGCCTGAATTAGTCTATGCAAGAAAAAAAACCCCAAACAGTAAAGCCGTTAGTGAGGTTTAGCTTCAGAGTCATCATATCTCAGCCTGTGTTGAGGGCTACCACTTACATGTCTGTGAGGCACAGAGATAAAGCCAGTGTTTCATCAGCTCCGTGGCCTGGTACACACAGAGCCTCATCAACTTGGGCGCTTTGTATGGAAGAGTCTTTGGTTTGAAAGCACAATTAACCAGTGCTACTCTGTGAGTCTTGAAGAGAAAAATGGAGCTACTTGAAGACAGCTCTCTTGTGATGTGAGATGTGTGCAATCAGTGGCTTTGTAACCATCAGAAAAAGCAAAGAGTTGGGATACCAGATGACGAAGGTACCAGCTAACCTGATCACCACATTAACTGTGACAAAGCCTTGCCAAAAAATGGGCTTGATATCTCAGATACTGAGAGAATTAATAAGATGAAGTAATTTTTACTTTTGAAAAAAATCAGAAGTTCAGGGTAGTACAATAACAAGATACTGCCACAAAGCTTCCTGAGCGAAGTCTTTTGTAAGGTGTTTTTGAGGAATGGTACTCTTACCATCTTCCTGTATGCACTTGTTGGCAGTGTTCTTCAGCCTTCATCTACGCACCTGAGTGTTCTCAAATAACAGCAGTATGGATTAAGCTTTTGTGTTGTAGGTCACTATTTTCAAGTCTCAGGTATAAGATATAAACTGAGACATGGCATAGGCAGTCCTCGGTTACAATTCAGAAATCCCCACACAAATTTGAGCACCCATGTTGAAGGAGTATACTAGGAGTACTCCGCAGCACCTGAATCCTGCCTCTACATTTAAACACTCTTCATTTAAATCCTCAAACATATCATGTTTTCACTGGTTGGGGTTTTGTGTGTGTTACGGTGGAAGGAAACAGATTTTCATCTTCTCAGGTGGGTACAAGGTGCAAATCCAGAGACATCCCCATGGTGTCTCCTGTGCCAGAAGCCAGGCTGTGCAGTTCATAGGAAGATCTGCAGGCTGCTGCAGTGTGTGTGCTGACATCATCAGCACTGGATAAACTGTACCAGGCACTTAAAATTTCACATATACAATAAGTAAATATCCACCTGGCATACTTTGTGTTTTCCGGTAGTAGTGTGGATGGTCTGATAGCTACTCTGCATGTTGAGACCTGTGTTTAAAAGCTGCTTTTTTCCAGCCCCACCCCGGGGTTGCTCTTGTCAGTCAGAGCGTTTCTCATGTTTGAGGTTTCTCGGTCAGGATGACAGACAGTGAGGGGCTGAAAGATGTTCCTCTGAACTTAGGGAAATGGGAAGGGGTGATGCAGGTAGTGGTTTGGTCTGCTGTCTCACACCTGCAGTTCTGAGGAAGGCTGAATCTTTATTTTTTTTCCTTTAATAATTCTAAAAAAAACCCCAACCTTCACGTTTGGAAATGAAGTTCTGAAACGTGGTATGAATGTAACAAATACAGGGACATCTGTTTGCTTCTTCAGAGAAGCAGAAGCGGTAGATCGGGAAGTTATAAGAGGAACCATATACTGCAATAAAAGAGTGAATGCCAAAACACATGACTTCTCAGGGAGCGTTGCCAGCACCAGTCCAACAGAAGACTTCTTGTAGGAAAAAGTGTGCAGTTGCTTACCAGCCTAGCATAGGACTTCCTGACCTTTGCAACGAGGTTAAGATTTCCTCACATCAAAAGTGTGCTAGTAAAAAGGATGTGAATTTTTGCTACTTGCAAACAGAGGGCTGCTGATATGTTTAGCATAAGGGCACAGTGATGCTGTCTCTGCTCCTGTAGGAAAGGAGCACTTAGGAAGGCAGTTTCAGGAACCTAGAGCAGCTTGTGACCCCACGGTGATAAGCAGCAGCGTCAGAGCCTGGCTGTAACGCAGGCTGTGCCTACTGGAGCAAATGGTGTGGAGCGGCGTGGCAGATGGACAGGGCACGATGCCCTCGCCGTGCACACTGGGCGCTTTCCCTGGACCGCTGTTGTCTCTCTTCCAGGCAGGAGCTCCTGGGGGCGCGGCGGGGGCTCCTCGGGAGCACTCCTGGTGTGGGTCTCTCCCAGGTGCACGGTTTGTGTTCCCAGGGCCGAGCGTGGGGTTCTGCTCCTGACTACGCTCCGGCACCAAGCTAGCAGGTTCATACAGGTGCAACTGCAGTTCCTTCAGCCTGGCTCCGAGAAGTATAAATACATTGGCTACATCAGTGAGCTGCTTCTGCTACCTTTGCTATTCATAACTCCGTTGTAAATAGATTAATTTCATGGACAGACTCTTGCCAGTATACCACAGTTGTTTTAAATGGCTTCTGTTAAGAGTAAGAAAGTAGATAACCTACAGTTAAAGAAAATAATCCAAGGCAGAAGTTAGTTTCTAATTGCTTATCATACAAATATAGTTGCATGGTAAGCTTGTTTATACGGTGTGTGCAAAACCAAAATTAATCTGGTTGTTTCTTCACAGACCTGTGTTAGTTCAGTTCCTAGTATAGGAACAGATCTTTTTCTGGGCATGTTTTTCTGAGAAGCATCTAATCATACTTAATGCTCTTCAATATGACCTATCTTTTTTTTCTTAATCTATTACGGAAAACCAAGTCGCTCATTCACATACGTGAGTTTTATCTAGATAAACTGACACTATAATACAATAGGCCTTTTATTTTAATAAGTGCAAGGATGATAGGCGTATTTTTTTTTCTTACTTGAACCATTAAAATGTTAACATTTACTATAACTTGGTCTTACCCAGAAGAAAACATATTATGGGATAATTTTATTTTTAAAAATAAACCTAATGCTTAGTTTAGTAAGTTTTAATTGGTCCCATTTTACCCCTTTTCTTTGTAAATATGAGACTTTCAGCATTTAATTAACAAACATTAATGCTTCTGAAATTGATGGTCATCTAGGTTCCACTTTTAGTGTGGGAAAAACTATAGTAATTTCAGATGTCCCAATGCGGTAACTGTTGTCAAAACAGACTACCCATGGGAAATTGTTTTGCAAAACTTAGTATAAAAATCTGTTTTCTCTGGATTAAATGCTGCCCTGTACAGACTTCAGAGTTGATGGATGATGCCCTCTAAAATTCAGGACTTTGTGCTGTGGAGAACACTACTCATTGTTCTAATGCAAGAGCTTTTCCCCCCCTCCCAGTCAGCTGTAATAATAGGGTAGAGGTAGAAATAGCTTTTGTTTCCAACTGAGAAGTCAATTTAAATTAGGAAACCAAACTGGATTAGACCATCAGCCATTATTAGATGGTTGAAGTAGCCGCAAAAATGCGCTTTTTGGCAAAAAACCTGCTTCTAAAACATAGAGAAGTTTCATGGAAACCTTCACAGGGAGGTTGTTTGGTCAAGCAGTGCCTTTTCCCGCCGGAGCGTGGTTTTGTTGCTGACGCAGGAGGTAGGAGAGAGAGGTTCAGGTTCCTGGTTCAGAGTGAGGAGTAATGAAAACTGCTCTGAAGCAGATGGAATAGGATCTTGAAACTGGGCTTCCCTTTTCAAACGTCGACATTCCTTTACTCTACTACTAGCTTGTGCAACAGGCAGAAAAACTAACAAGCGATTTGGTCAATGTTAGAGGTGCAGAAGCTGTCAGAAAACTGTACTGATTCTCAGTTGGAAATTGTTTCATATATTAACAGATGTCTTTTGCTAGTACATAAAACCTGAGGGAATCCAGACTGTATAAATGTTCAATAATACACACACACACACCCCCCTCACCCCTAGTCCACCCCAGGGGACATGGAGGGAAGCTCTGGAGTAAATGCTTAAATGACTCTTCTGCACATCATGCAGAATTTGGTTTGAGTGTTCCTGATAATCTCTGTATTGAGCTCACCAATTCCAACTGAATTTCAATTCTGGCCCATGCTTTTTTAATTCCTAAAATGACAGGCAAAATACATTAAAGTATGTTTATCTGAGCTGCATCCCTTAGGAAGCATTCATAGAGCTCAACCTTTTGTATGGAGTATCCTCCTCATGAATGAGAGTCTAGTTTCAAAAATGTTGCTGGGCAGACAAAAAAAAAAAAAAGAGGGAGGAAGAAAAAAGCTAATTCATTGCACTTTCACAGCTGCATTGAATGTGGCCTGTGAGTACCCACTGTATGCTCTGGTAAGGAGCAGTTACTGTGGGCTGGCTGGCTTCTGCTTTCCAGCCACCACTGCTACAAAGTGGTGTAGGGAAGCATAGCTGTGTCCCTCCCTCTGCTTCCTGCTGTACTCCAGCTAAAAATCAGGTTATGGTCTACTTTCTGCAGCACAATACCTCTACTCCACCCTCTGAAAAGTATGTATAAATATTTTTCTCTTTCCCATCCTCACCAAGCCACTTTGGTCCTTAAAACATAATTTTTATCCCACTGTCCCAGTTCTATGTTTGGTAAAGCTAGATTGTGTGGTAGAATGCCCGCTCGAATGAAGTATGCATTTTATAGTATTCAAACTATTATAATCTGGAGTTCAGTGGGATGTGTCTGTGCATCAGAGAGAAAGTATTTTTGAAAAAGGTCTTAAGCTTTTACATGGGAGAAGTAGAGCATCAAGGCATTACCAGATCTGAGAACAGAAAGGATCAGTTTTATTTTTTTCTCTGAAATAATCATGTCTGAAAGAATGTGTACTGAAATTGTTGGAGTTGGCAGGATGGGTTAGCAAGAAGTCAGAGAAATATTTCAGTAACTTCCCGATGTTCTGCTAGATGTTTAAAGACCTAGGTAACAGGTTCTTCATGGCTATATGGCTGAATGTTAAGGTTACATGTGTGTTGCAGACTATTGGGATTTATGGTTTTCTGGCCTAATTAATTGCTATGTTCCAGTTTTGTGACTAATTCAATATATTTTATATTAATCTTTTTTCCCCTCCTAGTGCATATGTATGAATCAAAGTATGAAGTCTATCACACTTTGCATAGTACAGCTTTTCTGAGTACTGCAGCTTTGCTCAGCAGGTTGCATTTTTTTTTCTATTCATCTGTCTTAGAGGATCTGGTATCTGGTTAAAATTGAAATGAAAATAAAGTAGATGTGTTTGGAATGGAACATCTGGAGTTGCTGGATGGCTTAGATACTAAATAAATGAATTAAGGTCACCTTGACTATTTTTAATAAATGCAGACTAGGAACATTTCTGTGACAAAGAAAATAAGACAATGAGAAGCAAAAATGAAGTAGGAGTAATTTTCACTCATAGAGTCTACTTTAAAATACTGCATTTCACTTACAGAGGATCAGCTTTTTGAAGTCTGTGTCAGTGAACAAAAGTGAAGGAGTAACTGAAGTATAACAGAGTTCGGGGGGGAATGCAATGGGAGAAAAATCCTCAGTATTTTTGTGAAATAATATGTGGAATAAGGCTTGTGGAAGAGCTAATATATTTTATTGGATTGACAGATACAGGAGGAATTAAAACTGCTAAGCTTTAATAATGCAAATTCTTCTTCAGTTCTGAAATAGAAGTGTCAATCTTCATCCTTAGACCTTAGTAACTACAACACTACTACTATAACAGATATCTGGTGTCATTATAATGTTTTAATTCATTTCTGTTTGAAAGGTCATAAATAAAAAGCTCATAATGGAATGAATAGCCTTGTCCTTTTTATTGCTTTAAAGATCTAGAATTTAAACTTTACGTTCCAATTTTATATGCCTCCTATCTTCTACAAGATCAGTTTTAATTTTGATGTTATAATTACATCTGATACTCATCGTCATTACATATACATTTCTTTTCCTTTGCTCTTTTTTGCCACCCATGCTCAAGATAAGGAGCTTCCGTACCAACTTTGTATGAGTTCTTTTGCCCTTCAGCTGAAGCATGTTACTATCCTTAAAAGAAAGGTGGTACTTCTAAATATAGAAACCTAATTTAGGTTCTGCTGTGACAACTAGTGGTTCACTTCTTTTTCTTGACAATGATGAGGTATTTATTTCTGAAGTCCATTGATACATTTCTTAAGTCATCTGTTAGCTTGAAGGCAGAGAAATGGTTGCCAGTGGGGGAAGGCACAATTCTTGGTAAGCATGCTTGAGTATGAGAGATCTTCCATAGCTAGAAAATCTCTGTTCCATCTCCCTAAACTGGATATGTATTTTTTTCTATCGTTAAAACCACTGTTATAGCCACTTAATACAAAAGTATCGTTACTTTTGCTGGAATAAACTCATGAATGTATTTTTCTTTATCCCCATTTTTTTGGGATTAGTATATTGACATGGAAAGTCAGGTATAACTCAGTTACAGATTACAGCGAAACTGTTTCAGAGACTGAATGATGACTGGGGGAGAGAAATGGAACATTTCTGTGCAGATATGCCATGATTTTTTTTAATAAGGAAAAGTAGTTCTAAAAGTAGCTATGCTTCTTTCACACAAAGTTCCTGCCTTTTATATTCATTGGAAAGCATCTCCAGTTTTTGTATTAGAACAGGTTTTGGGGAAATAATAAAAAGGTTATGTTTTTTGCTTTTTATAGGCCAAGTGGCTGTATGATTCACAGCTGGGTTTTTTGAACCAGAAATGGGTCATTAATTTTATAGATTCTCCTGAAGTAATTCGATGTATGATGTTACAGGACTGTGAAATGGATGGGGGGTTGGAAGTGTCCTAGAGATTTAGTGCTTGTCCTGTTGTCTAGCTCCACTTGCGGGTCTTGGTCTGAAAGAGCTCTCTTTCAGAGAAAAATAAAAACCTGTCAGTGAGGGTTACTCCTTTGTTCCCTCAATACCTAGCTAATGTAAAGCTTTTTCTTGTTACTTTGGAGGTGGGAAAGGGAGTAAAATTCTTAAAATAATTTCATAGATATGAGAATATAAAGACCAAAGTGAGGCTTAATTTTTAAATATGTATCCGCTGCTTGCTTTATTTATATCTTGAATAAGCACAGCTTGAGGGTGTCTGAAATAGGGGTTAAAAAAACCCCCACCAAACTCTTGAGTAGTCCTAGATTTGATGCTGTTGTCTGATTTATTGATAGTTTTGTATCAGTTATGCCTGGCTTATTGGGCCAAAAAAGAATAATTTAGTTTTAAAAGTCAATTGAAATACTGCTACAAAAATTAGATCATGATTAGGAGAATTTAAAAAAAAAAAAAAAAAACAAAACCAAAAAAAACCCCACAAAAAAACAAACGAACCAACAAAATTACAGGAGCTATACTAAGTTGAAAGGAAAAATGAGAGTGTTTCTCATCCTCAAGTAGCATGTTGTATCTTGCAAATGGCAACAGCACTCAGAAGTGATACAGGCCAGGAGAGAGAGAAGAGTGTATGGGGAGAGTGTGAAGAGTGCACCGGTGATTTCTGCTTTGACTCTGTTAAGAACAGGTAGTACTTTTAGAAATAAGGTACTGCTCCTGCCAGTCAGTTGAGGGAAGGGGGTGTCCCAGAAAGTGGCATCTTCAGTGATGGAGTGAAGGTAGAGAGAGAGAGAGAAGCTTTTTCAATTTTCATTTAGTACTCAAGCATTTTGCAGAGTGAAGCTGTTTTTTTCACAGGAGTTGACTGGTTGGTTTTGTGGCCAAGGTACAAAAAAAGCAGTAAGTTGTCTTGGTAGAAACAGAAAGATTGCACGGGGTTTCTAGGTGCATTTCCAGCTTCCAATGGGTATGTGGAAGTGGTATACAGAGCTTTCTATTCTTGTTAATCCATTGCCAGCTGTTGTGCCCATTTACTCTTTCTCGGCCTTCTGGCAGTGCTTTTCCTGCCCCCTGTGCCTTCCCCTCAGTTTATGTCTTCCTTTTCCTTTAGCGCTGGGTGCCGGCAGCGGGGGACACTTCCTCTTATCATCTCCGAGGCCACGGCCCGCGCTAGTCAAGAACAGTGATTGCCAGGAAAGGAAACAGCCCCTTGCTCACAAGCATTTCTCAGTTAAACATCTGTGAACTCTTTTTTTTTTTTTTTTTCCCTGCTTCTTTTGAGACCTCTAACTGTGCCAAATTTGGATAGACTTCATGGGAATAGCCAAAGCAGACATCTTTGACACATCCAGTTTGTTATGAAGCATTGAGCTTTTAGGAGAGGTCAACAAAGGCAGCACAGGATCCTTTCCGGGGGGTTGGGAAGCAAATTTTGTTTCTTGAGGATCAGTGACTAGTGTTTGATTTGAATGTAATTTATGGACAGCGTTTGAACTTGAGTGTGAGACTGATTCCTGCTGCTAACCACAGCTGAACTAAGTGAAGGGTTGAAGTTCCTTTAGACAGAAGGTTTCAAAAGTCAAACAGCTGATAAGTAGTTGCTGTGTAACTGGCGAGTATATCAAGGGAGTTTAGTGTGTGTCCTTTTTTTAGGCAAGGACTTGAAAGAGATGAGAGTTAATAATCAAGGGAGCAGTGGAGGAAACCTGAAAAATGACAGATTTAATAAAGATGGCTAAATATAGCATGCGTGAAATCACTAATACAGTTCAAAAGTGAAGAAAAAAAAAAAGGGGGGCGTGTGGGGAGGTTTAAGATGCAACTGGCAATGAGGCTGGAACTGAAACCAGATCCAAGAATTAAGAAAAGGCTCATGTGGCTGAGGAATTGCAGATTTCTTGGTGGGACTTTTGATGTTGCTGAATGGAAAGATAAGGAAAAATGAGAAAGCTGAGAAAGATCCTGAAGGGATATGAGTGGGAGTGGGAAGAAAAGACTCCATCATTAGCCTTCATGATAGGATAAACGACAGTAAATTTTCTACCATGGTGGATTACAGATGTGCATACCATATGGGAGAAGACAGAGTAGATGGTGTGATGGTCTTAAGTGGAATGACTGTTCCTGGAGCAGAGCGCCCCGAGGAGATCACTTACGTGGCTCTGCCCCCAAGTACCTAGAAAAATTGCCTTTAGAGAAGAAGGCTAGTGCAGTGGCTGGGAAGGTGTAAGGAAAAAAGTTTTGACCAACCTATGCAACTTCCATTCAGGCTTTCACTCTCAGTAGAGGACTGTCAGGTGAACCTTTGTTTCTGTCTCGGCATATGGAGAAGTGCCTGTAGGTAGAAGACTAGTTCTAATTGAGAAGGAAAAGAGCTCCAAGGTTAAGGAAAATGATAGTCAGGTGCTGCAGCAAGGGAGAGGTTTTCACTGGATAATGGGATGTGGTTACTAAGAAACAGCTGAAATGTTGTGTATACATATGGAGAGTCTAGACAACAAAATGGAGAAATCCAAGCCTCTTGTAGAGGTCGGGGTATAAAACATCTGAGGATCAGAAGAAGCATGGTAGAATGCTCTTAAGTGGACTATATCTATTTGAAGTGCTTTGTGCTGTTAAGAAATAACTGAACTAAAGCAAAAGCTATGCAGCAGTAATTGTATGGTAGACTAGAAAAAATACTTCAGTGCAAAAAGGACCGACTGAAATCAGTTTGGCTGAAAAACCCTTTGGAGAAGGATGACAGAAGGAGAAAAAAAAATCTGTTGTTAGCCCTGGGGTTAGACTCAAACAGGGATAGGGATCTCTGTAGTGGTGTTAGATAAACACTACTTGTTATGAGATGGTTTACTTTCCCAGGTAGAGATTAGAGAAGAAATGATAGGGCCAAGGTATTCCTGGATGTGATTGCTGGCAAGTTTCTTCCTTAACCTAGTCACTGAACCAACAGGAAATCAGTGTTGCTTCAGACTTCATTTTGAAAAACAATGAGGATATTCTAGAAAATAATTTTGGATTGAGGATTCAGTTGCACTTTATGCTTAATCAGCTGCTGAAAGAGCTGGCTTCACTCTTTCTACCCCTGTCTAGCTGATCCCAGCAGTCACACAGCCAAGGCTGAGTTACATCAGCAAGGTGACTCTAGAGCAAATGAGTCAGCCGGGGTGGGGGGGAGCTTGGTGGATCAGGCTGCCGGAGGAGGTAGGGTGAGTGCTTGGGCCTGGTGGGGCCTTCAGGACCTTCCTATTCAGTTTACAGTTAATCAGATTAAGTGGAACTTAAAATTGCACCTTTAGTAATCATGCCTTGATTCGATTTCAAATACGAGGAAAAATATGGGAAAGTTGGTTTGGAATTTGGGTTTTGAATCTTAGTGGAAATTTAAGTAAGCAAAGCTGATCACAGGTATAAGGAGCCTGAGGACTCAATTTCTTGAAGTCACAAATATGTAAAATTTGTCCAGAAGCTGAATCTGAATTAAGGATGAGTCCTCCTGGTCTGCAGACCAAAATGGATGAATAACCAGCCTGAAAATACATAGCAAGACTAATGCAGGAATCCTGTGAGCAGTGGGGGGAAAAAAGCAGACTTAATTCTGAGTTCTTTGTTTCTAAAAGTTGAACTTGATCTTGCAAATGATGTGAAAACAAAGAAGCAGTATGGTATGTATGGTGAGAAAGGTAGAGAAGAACAGTAATACACAACTACAACATTAAATGTTTTTGGCTTAATTTTCAGTAAGGATGATGATAGCTACAGAGGAAAAGGCAAGATGTATAATAAGAGAATGGAAATTACTACAACCAGAAGGAACTTAAGGATCGTAAAATACTCAGACCAAGAGAAATTTCCATTTCAGAATTAGGAAAGAATTAGTGCTGATTGTAACTATTTTAGCTAATCTTTCCTTCAGGGTGGTACCAATGATTGGAGAAAGCAGTGCCAACATAAAGAGGGGGAAAGGAAGAATTATTCACGCAATTAAAGGACTGTCAGTCTCTCCTCACAACATGTAAAGCTTTGGAAGGCATGGCGGGGGGGCGAGGAAATCAAGGACTTGGGAGATTAAAGAAAGTGAAGTAAAATATACCTACTTCAAAGAGTGAATTTTAGGGACCCAATACCTGTCTTTCAGAAGCATTAATTTTCTAGACAAGGAAGGCCAGCCTGTGGCCTTCAGGTCAGGCGTAATCTGTCAGAACCTTTCCCAAGGTCTGCAGGTAAATCTTCCTGTCCAGCTCCATTGATGGGAATCCACAGGCTGGGATTAGTGCGGGCGAGGGAAGCTGGTACCTCACAGCTCTTGAGTGTCAGAATATTGCTGCCACGGAGCAAGGCCTTGAGATTCTTCCTTTGGCATTGTGGCCCCTAAAGGACCAACAGTTTGAAGTAGGTGATGTTGGTCAGAGAAGCTGGGTAGAGGCAGATTGCATAATAAAAGCAGACTTAGTATAGCATTAGTTTGGGCATGTTTTCTTAAGTTTCTGAGTTGTATTTGGGAGAGTTAAGTGACCCTGCATCGTAAAACTGAAGAAGACCTTGAGATCATCTAATCTAAATTAAGGCTGCTAAAACTTGTTTTATCTGCTGTAGAAATTAAGAAATTATTCCTTGCAGCATCCTGTTTTCATAGCTGGAGACACACCCTGGTGTTTTCCCCTCCCAGTCTCTTCAGTCTGTATTCATCCATGCTACCTTCCAAAACTGTGCTCATTTTATTGCTCTCTCTTGAGCACATACCTGTCTTGAAGAACAATATCCAAAACTCTGCTTGCTGTGTAGTACTCCAACTGAGGCTTTATGAATGCGGAGTATAGGTTGTACTAACATTCATATATCCCAGTATTGTGTTTGCAATTTTATGGCATCATAGCAGTTCATAAATTGAAGCTAACTTCTCTCTTTTCCTGTAGAATTTCTCCTTAAGCCAGTTCACCCTTTGGTATTTCTGTTGTTGACTTCTCCTGCCTACGTGCAGTGTTTTGCACATCATCTTCTTTTCTGAGACCACTTATCCATTTTGTCTTTTTTGTCCTCCAAGATAATTTGCAGTCCCACCAAGCTGGTTGTTTGTCAATTTAATAAATGTAGTCTCTGTTCTATCATCTGGGCCACTAATGAAAATAGTGAGTAAGAGCAGACCCAGTGTAGGTGACTTTGGGAACTGCATTCTAGATACATATTTTGACAATGATGATTTCTGCATGTTTGGGGTGGGGGTGGGGTGTTAATTTTGTTTATTTCTTCTTTTTGCTGGATATGCATCCATGTTAGTTTTGTTTGGGTCTAACCTGTTTAGCTTGTGTATGTGAATATCCTAGGAGGCAGTGTCAAAAACCTTATTTAAGTCAGGATATAGATCTGCTATTCTATTTGTAAAGGAAATTTGCTTTGACATACTGTATTATTTTCAAATTCATGCTGGCTTTTACTCATCACCTTGTTTTCTTTTAAGTGCTTACAAATAGACTGGTTATATCTGATGTGTGTTTCCTCCCCTTCCCCTTAATCATGGGCTATTCTTGTCATCAGCACCCTGAAAAGCTACATCATGGACCCACTTGAACAAAAAAGGCTGGTTGGCTTTGTTCTGAGGCAAGAAAATGCAATTAATATCATTCATCTAGACTTTTGTAATGCATCCCACAGTATGTCAAGTGACGAATAGTCAGAGCAACACAGGGATTAGTAGTGTGAACAGTAAATTAGATAGGAACTGGCTTATAAGATAGTAGCTATGTGGTGTTGAAATAGGTGGAGCAGTGTAGTGGTGAAATAGGTCTGGCTACCAATAGTTCACATGTCTGGGGAATGACTTGCTTAGTGTTCTCACTGAAATGTTTGGACTAATTGAATAAATTTGATTAAATCTGTAGATGGTGTAGATTAGGAGGAGACCTTAACACAGGGGATAAGTTTTTTTTCATGCAACTGAAATTGAATGATCTTGGGAGATGAAGTAATAGAAATGGAACAAAATAACTGCATAAAATACAAAGTGGTGGATTTAGGAGCAGATGGCACATGTAGATGAGAGCTTATCCAGCGGAAGCACTGGCGTGGAGAAGGTTCAGGCCTTCTGGGCAGTCAGAGGAGGACTGTGAACCTGCTGTGTGACGTCGAGATGATCGCAGTTGTGACTCCGAGATGTGCGAGACGTGTCTTCCTGAAATACAGGCATGCTAGTGTCCCTACACGCCTGCCCCTGAGAGTGCTTTTAAACTTACATACATAATTTTGGTCAGCCATGCTGGAGAAAGATAAATTCAGATTGAACAGGCTACAGGGGAAGGACGATGAGGATAACCAGAGTGTAGAAGTACAATCTAACATGAGAGACTTAAGTGGGAGTAGTTAATGTAGGCTGGTAATGTTGTCATGTACTATGCTAGTATGGGAGGAATGAGGGAATGTAATTAGTGCTATAAATAGATCTTGGAGGTAAATACAGTCTGGTATACTATACAAACGGATCCAGAAGATCCTGAATTCGTAATACAGGTCTGAGCCACAAATCTGAAAAAAAGCAGAGGAGTACATTGTTTTTTTTCTAATATACCAGTACATTTGAACTTGGAAAAGAAGAGCATTTCACATTTAGTGGGAAACTTCTAAGTGAGACACATTTGTGTGACCTTTCAGAGACCCTAGAGAAAGGAGATGAACAAGATCTGGATCATTTCGATTTTATCTTTAAACTCACAGCTGTCACAGTTTGAAGATGAGTGAATTTATAAAAAGCGGAAAACTTGTTATCTCCGAGAGAGATACTTTCAACACCATCTGTCCTGTGTTTTCCTGAAAGGAAAAAAAAAACCAACAAGTTTTTGTCCGTCAAGGTTGCTACTGGACAAGCGTGTAGGAGGGCACATGCAAGAATCTAAAAATAACACTGGGGGAGGGAATCCATTATGATATCTAGGTTATTTTCTAATTTGTTTACTAGATAGACTGATGGTGCTTCAACATTATTTCAGCATTATCCTGATGCTGGGATATATTGACTAAAACCCCGTCTGTTCCATCAGACTTTTTATTATCAAGTGTAAACTTTTAACCTCAACGTCTTAGTGGTTTATGCCTCTAAGGTTTTTCTCTTTGAGAAGTTCTCCCAAAGCTTTTATACTATAGAGTCAGAAATCAAACCAGTGTATTAGCAACTGTATCTCAGTGTAGGAAGTCTGACAGAGTCGCAGTATGATTATAAAGCAATCATAGCAGGAAAAAATGCTGTTTAAGAAGGTTAAAAATATTTCTGTATGTAGTTTGAAACTAGATTGTATCTCTGCTTACATGACACATAAAGGTGAACTGAACAGTTTGATATTTTTATTTGAGGAGTCTATAGTAGCATGCTGTCTCAGTAAGATGGAGCTTTTTACAAAGATAAAACACAACACATTGATGTTGCTTAATACTTAAGTCTTAGTGTTTGGAATTACAAAAATACTACTGTTAAGATAAGATACTCCTATGCTTAAAGTGTACATGTTTAAGATATAAAAAGGAAGTATTGCAGACGTCCAAGTACAACCTTACTCCCAGCAAGCTGGGTCTAAGAGAGCACAGAGACACTGAATCCAAAACTAAAAATCCTCTCCCACCACAAATGTCATTGCCCTGTTAAGGCAGTCCAGAGATAGCCAGATAGAAAGCCTGTGGAACCAGCATATGGAGTTCCTGATTTTTTTTTTTGAAGACTGTGAAAGTAGAGAAGGAGGAAGGAATAGAAGTTGTATCCTTTTAACTATTAACCAAAAAAACCCCAACCCATTCTGAATATACTGCAAATTGAATGTGCTTACACCACACCTCTTATGCTGCCTGACAAACGGTGAAATAGAGTGCTGTCGATAGAAGGGAGTAAATGTAAAGACTGGGGGAATGGCCTTGAGGAAATGGAAATGGTCTTCTCAGAAATGGAATCCAAATTTATGTATGAAAACTTCATTCATATGATAATCTGAACCAGGTATTTCCTCCTTTCAGCTTCTACAGGATGTGTGCTCTCTGTTCTTGATACTTTTTGCAAGATTTTTGTACTTCACCTTTTGTATGTTTTTGAAGCTTTTGTTATTTCAGATAGCTCCAAACAGGGGCTCCTATTTAACATCTTTTTCTCCTGATCCCAGCTCTGTTTCAAGAGCCAATTCCACTCCCCATAGAGACTTTCTACTTAACTGAGTTGTTACAGCCTACTCAAGTGACCGTTTTATAGCATGATGTCAAGAATATGTTGCATGTCCTGGGTGTGGTGTCAGGCATATGGGGAGCATTTGATATTACAAGAGTTGCTTGGATACTGTCATAGGGCTGTGGGAATGGAAAATACCGGCATGGGTGCATTCTCACCACTGCCGTAACGGAGGAAGTGATGCCTGGAGTGAGGCTCCCTCAGAACCGCACCCCGTTTTGCCTCTGATGGAGCCAGTGGCTTGTTTCCAGGAGGCAGCCCTGGCCCGAAGGGCCTGCTGGCAGCCTTGAGCAATCAGGGAGCCCAAACTGCAGTGAGAAGCTGAGCTTTTTGTGGTGAGGATGCACCCGAGTTGTTTTGGAGAAGGTCAGATAGAAAAATGCAAAACAAAATACAGTCCATTTAAGAGACAGTAAAACTGCCTAAGCTGATGAATAAAATGCCTTAGACAAAGGAAAGAGAGAGGGAATGGCAGGGCAGAAAAACTGAAAAAGCAGCAGAATTGGGAAAAAAAATAGTGATCAAAGTTATCAAGGATGTAGGAGGTGAGATGGAAAAAGGTGAGGCTGGTACTTAAGCTCTGAGGAATAAAACCAGAAAGGGACCTTATGAAAACTACATCTGGGTGACTCTCAGGAAGTGAGATGTGCTTCAGAGAGGCAGTTGGGAATGGACTATGAGAGGGGCAGGAAATAGTAGGAGGGTGAAAGGTGGAGTCCTGTTCTGTAATGGACTTCAGTTAGTGGGAAGCATGAGAGGGAGGCAGTGCCGGATGCTGAATCAGAAGAGCAGCAATTCAGTGGATGTAAGAAGCTCAAAGCTGATGTTCTCAATCAGGTTGTTTTTCTGGAGGTGAGGCTGGAAGGAGGCTGGGTAAATGAATGCTAGATCCAGTAAGCTTGGATGGAAAAGGATGCAAGAACGTTGTGAGTGTTGGTGATAGGGTTGGAAGAAGAGAATAAAGCCAAGAAATGAGTTGGAGGGAGTTTGGCATTATTGTGAGGGAAGCAAGAAGGCTGAAGAAGCGTGAATACTGAAAAATATGGATGGCACCCAAGTTAAAAAGGGTTGGATGAGTATTGCAGAAGGAGTGTGGGTAAGAACATTATGATCTTGAAGCTGTTGTGCTTGCTTTGTGGAAGACAGAATCCTGTCCCAAGGTTAATGACTGTTGTGGCACGTTACCATGACACTTGGAAACACCTGTGAAAGTCCAGGATTTCATTGTGCAATGAGTTGTAGAACCGACATGGAATGAAAATGGTTTCTTTCTCCACAGTTAAAATTTGAGAGTAAGTCAAGGGCAGATGACACACAGAGACAGACAGATGGGAAATAGGAGGCATTGCTTATGAGGAAAGATGAGGCTTCCATAATGAGGTGGCCAAGCCATTGTCAAGGTTTCAGAGGTCAGTACAGTAGAGCAGAGTTTTAAGGAGAAAATGGAAAGATGTCAGTGAATCAGCTTTGCAAGTGTTGCCAGTAACCTGTTCCTGAAATTGATAAATTAAGCAGTAGTAAGATGGGGAGATACTGCTTCTGAAAATGCAGTTTGATGTGCTGGGACAGCTGGGGGAAGGAGTGCAGAGAGTGGATGTTGTGGGCTGGAGATGTTTGTGACAGCATTTTGCGTGGATCTGAGCACATACGAACTTATTAAGGCTGGAGGAAAGGAGGCTTCAGTAATTCAAATGCAGGGTGAATGTAGGCTGGTGCTCTGAACTATGGGGATGGGTAGAAAAGCATGTGTTTTATAAGCTTTGTAAGAAAGATCTGCAGGAGTTTCATGTAACCTGGACCCAGAAGTGAGAGAGAGAAGGGCACGCTTAAAGATGACATTGATGTTACTGGATTCGAGCGAGTGGCAGGGTCACAGCGTTTTTGCTCAGCTAACGAAGCGAGAGGGCATAGGAGAACACAAGTCTGTTATACTGATGCTGGGCTTGAAATGACAGACATCCACAAAGCAATACCTGAGAGAAGACTGCTCAATATTTTGTCTTTGGACATAAATCTGGAGTTAAACCACTCTTCTGTAGGTTCCAAGTATATGGATTTGTATCTGTAAATGGCATACTGCAGAGGCTACATAGAGAGAAAAATGTCAGCAACAGGCTGCTAGTAGAAACTGAATTAGAGGAAGGTGTAGAATGGGCTAAGAAGAAAAGAAACTAGGGGCAGCAAGTGTAAAAGATACTACTTAGGTAGCTTAGACCTGAAAATGAGTTGAATTTGTACAAAGGGTTGGGGGTTTGTAACAGGAAAAATGAAAGCAATTTAGTCTGAAATTATTTGTCAACAGTCAAAAATTGTAGTTTCTGAAGTTTGCAGATCATTTAAACACTGGCAGCAAACAAGAAAATTTGTGCAATGTTATTGCCTAAAATTATTTTCTTTTTTTTTTAATGTCATGCTTCTGGGTTTTTTTCAGGATTACTGGTCTCCTGTTGCAGCAGGGACACTGATTCAGCCACAGAAGTAGTGCAAGTTTACTAACAGAGCTTATTTCTAGAGCTGTGATTACCGTACTGGTATGATGAAGTAGATGGGGATGAAGTAACAAGGAAAATTGCAGAGTCATGTTGATGCATGCAGCCTTAAACCACATGGTGCTTGCCCAGGGAAGGACAGAAGGGATTTTAAAAGTTGACGGAGAATATTGCTAAGATAGAAACCATATTTTAAATTGGATTATATACTGTAAAATCAGCGCTGATACATGAATGTATTAATTGTATTGTTGCTTGTATTCCTCCACATACACTGTTGGCCTCAGCTTCTCAATTTTGAAACATTACTAAAGATAGCTTGAAGTTTTTGCATGTCTGGATGTCTCCAAGTGAGACTTTTCCCACCTCCATAACCAAAAAGGAGTTTAAATGAAGAATTTGTCAAATGAACTGGCACCTAGATGCCAGTTATTCTATTTCACATGTGGCAGCCTTAGTAGTAATGATTGTTTCACACACAAGTCCTCCTTTGGACTTTGGCTTTTGCACTTGAGTACACTGTTTGAACCCAGTCGGTTTGCACAAATACATAATCAGAAAGTTAATTTCTCCACTAACGTGAGACTGACTGTAGCTCTGCTCTGACCCTGTATTGTTTCTGCAGGAGTATTGCTGTGAAACAGTTCTGCTTGCTAAGCAAATGTAGGGCAGCACACACAGGAAGAAGATAAGTAGAAGAACGCTAATTTAAATGGTGAAGACAGATTTAAATAGCCTTCATTTGTTTTAAAGTTTAAATATTTACTCATTTGCAATATTCACATGTGCTCTTTCCTTGCCGGCAGCATTGCACCCATGGATTTCTCGGGTGAGGTGCGGGGAAGGAGCGTGGTTTGCAGTTAACGGGGCTATTCTCGTCGAGAAATGGAGAGGAGGGTCACAGCAGAACTCCCACTCCGGCTGTGCCTTAGCTTCCCCCTATCCTGGCGGCCCTTCTGGCAGCGCCGTGCCAGGAGCCTCCCGGCATGGCAGTGACTCATGGCCCGGGCGCTGGCCACCAGCCAGCCCGCAAGTGCGAGGCCTGCAGCCGGCCTCGGCCCCGGCCGCCTGGCAAACGCCCCCAGCTCGGGGCGTTCAAGTGAAAAACCCACCGCTGTTTTCAAGGGGAAAAGGGAAAGAAAAAAAGAGCAGCACTCGCAGAACCATGCTAGCACAATTCGGCAGGCCTTCCGCCTCAAAGCAAACAAAAACCCAACTGAAAACCTCCAGCGGAGGAAGGCAAAGCTATATGCCACCTGGAATTTCTTGTGCAGTCTCTAAAAATACAAAACCGGCAGTATTGCCATCCTCGTGTGTGGGGCCTGGGCCTGGGCCGGGGCCGTGCTGCTGCGGCACACTGGTGGAACACCTTGCCCTAGTTGAAGTTACGACTCTGATTTTTAGGAAGGGAATATTTTCGTTTTTCCATCGATTTTCATGATTATCTGTAGTTCTAGCGATTATCTGCAAAATAGGGCACACTGTGTTACCAGTAATACATGTATCCTGTGGCAGCGAGCCAAGACAGTAATTGAAGGTCAGGGATTGTTTGCCGAGTGCAGTTCAGTGTGCTGCCTGATTCCATAGGGGACTGGCAGTGCCAAAGAACAAAGGCAGCTCTGTTCTGCGAGCTCATAGTATGGCTTGTTTGACAGAGTTCAGGCCTGATTGTGAGACGAAGCAAACAGTAGTTGGAAACAGCGCTAAAATAATGTGACTATTAAATAAGCCACTCTAAAGTGTAGCATTTTGCAAATGTCGTAACCACGCTTCCATAGGAATATTTTCTATAGGCTTTGGAACTCTTAGGACGCTCATTTTTAAATTTCTTGTTTAAAAATCAGTGTTAGTGCCTTTACATGGCAAACCTGTGCTGTTAAGAATATATATATATATGGGGGTACATTTAGTAAGCTGTAATGATGTAAATATTTTAGGTTGCTGTAGCATACTTAATATTAGGAATTGCACCAGTAGCCACTTAATTTTATTTTTCTTTAATACTCTCAAAAGTTATTTTCCCACTAAGTGGATTTTTACTGAGATCACCTTTAAGTGAAACCCTTGGAAATAGAGTTGCTGGGTTAGTATTGCACATGTAGCTGGGGCCACTTGAGAATTTTTAGCAAAATCCTGCTGTGGTAATGAATAGGTGGCGCTGAGCTGGGTATTAATACTCTTTGTTACTAAGTTGCATTCTATTAATAAAGCTTTGCCCAAACAGGCAAACTTGCCTGTCCTTCAGACAGTCTTGTGATTTGTATTTTAACAGTGTCTGTCTTGGATGTTATTGAGGATTGCCTGCTTTGACAATTGCACTGCATACCACACAGCTATTGCAGCACCATTAGTTTAATAGTCACATGAAGTATGTTGTGCTCTGTAGTAAGCATCATTCATTTGTTTGTCCTTCCGGAAAGAACTCTTAGTTTTTGGACTCTACTTGAGAGAAATGGTAAAGCAACCCTCTGAAACCATATGAGAGAGGTATGAATTTGGTGGTAGTAGTAGTATGTCTCTGGGATGTTCAGAACTTCTTGGAGGTAATGTAAAATGCTCTTTAGAAGTTAAATAGAAGATCATACAAGTACACAAATTTAAAAAAAAAACCCCAAACCTGTTTCTTGACTACTTGGCAGAGTCTGAGCTCAGGATATTTCCTTGTGTCAGCTATTATTGATAGGTCAAGTTTTATTTTTCAGAGGTGGTGGAGGCCTCCAAAGAACCCAGTCTGAAAGGCACCCCTGCTCACTGGACAAGCTGCCCTGTTACTGTTTGGTGGCAGAGAATGGTCACACTTCTGCACCACAGGGGTAAAGGTGTGCAAACTGTGGCCCCAAACATGGAATAAAGATGCATTTTAGGCTCTGCTATTGCATGACCTGTCTCCATACCGGTGAAAGTGGCTGAGCCATTATTCCCCCTACCCCAGGGAAGGTGGAGTGGAGAAGAGGGAACGGGTAAGAAATCAGGTCAAAATGGTGTCATTAAAATTCTGGGGGTTTAAAACATTTTTCTCCCTGGAGATGAGGAAGCGCAGCCCACCGCAGCCTGGCTGGGGCATGTTTTGGGGGAGCAGAGGGGGTCAGTGAGCCCCACACTATGCTGGCGGTAGAAGGCGGCCTTTCTCTGGCTACCCCTGCGGGCGAGCGGATCTGGTGACGGCTGTGTGCAGTGTGCGGGAGGCGAGGGGAGCAACTGTCCGGCCTGGGTGGTCAGGAATAGATGGAGACTGCTCCGGCCCTGCAGCCTTGCAGCCATATAAGGCTGCTCAGCCGCCTCGGGCTGGCGAGGCTGGAAGACCACTTAGAAGGGGAAATCAATACAACAAACTGCCTCTGCTGGTGTCCCTTCAAAGCAAGACCCAGTTTTGCAGCTAGGTGGTTTGAGTGGAGGCTGGGTAGTGTCCAAAACCCCTGTACAGGGACTGTGGTTCCTGCCCTGCCTGTGTGCATGCAGTGTCACCGGCTGTTGTGGAAGAAATCCAGTGCCTGGAGAAGAGTCCATGGTGGGTAGAGAGCCCTCCAGTTCAACTTCAGTTTTTAAATGTACTTAAGTAGATATTATTTCAGAGCTCAGTATTTTATAGCATTCCAGTACACCTTTAAGCTTACATCATTTGGAATAATTCAAGATGAGAACAGAGAGGTAGTCATGCAGTGATTTCCCATTATTCTCATACTTTCTTGGCAAACCACCCGCTTTATATTTCTTCCATGAAGTAAAAAATGTACAGCTGTTTATGTTTAAAGGGTTTGGAGGAAATAAATGCCTGTATCGTAACCTCCCTTGTGATTTTAGCTTTTTTTTTTTCTTCTATCCATGCTTGTGCATGTGAGCTAAACTCAAGGAATGCATTACAGGCTTTATTGCTAAATTTGTTTGGAAACCATTTTCTCATTAGATAGTGCACCGTGCACTTTTTCCCCCCCAGGATTACTCAGGTGGATTGCTGTTTTTATGTAAACTGCAGCCAACTAGTTGGTTAGTGGAATTTACTTCTGTTCAGCACTAGGCAGACACATTTTATGGGGTGTTTTTGCTATCAAGGAGCAGATCGGTTATACGCTGAAAATTAGATGTTTGTCAACGTTTTGCGTGTGTTTGCGGGCTGTCCCTGGGTGCTGATGAGGCTGTTGGGGGGGTCCTGCGGCCTCACCACCCCTCCCGGGCCTCGCGCTGCCTCTGCCGGCCCCGGCTCCTGCCCTCGCCGCCCGCTGCTCCGGCGGCTTCTGGGCCGGAGTCAGGCTCTGAGCTCATGCCTGACCCGCCCTTCCTTCTCCTTGCCGTTTTTCTTTTTTCGGGGGTGGTGGTGGTGCAGATGGTCAGCACTGCAGCCCACCCGCGGGAGGGGCAGACCCGCCGCCGGGGCGGCTCTCGGGGGCCGAAGGCCTCCGGCCCGGAACCGCCTGTCGGGTTTAGCGGGGTCCCGGCCGGCGGGAGGCTCTCGGCCGCCGGGAGCCCCGTCCCCGCCGCGGGGCCGCCGCCACACGTGGCCCGCGGCTCCGCCCCCGCGGGACGTGGCCGCCGCCCCGGCCCGGCCCGGCCCGCCGCCCCGCGCGCCCTTATGTAAGCGGCGGCGGCGCCGTGACCCAGCCGCGGGGGCGCGCCGGGCCCCGCTCCGCGCTAGCCCGCGCCGGGCCCACAAAGGGCGGGCGGCGAGCCCGCCTCCGCCCCCTCCCCCCGCCGCCCCGTCCCCGCCCCGGCGCGGCCGCCCGGCCCGACCCGGAAGCGGCGAGAACCATTTTCCTTGTGAGTTCAAAGGCGAGGCGGGTGCGGAGGTCCCGCGGGCCGGGCCGCGGGGCGCCGAGCGAGGTGCGTACCGGCGGGCGAGGGGGTCGGCTGGGGCCCGAGGGGGGAGAATCCGCCGCCATGAGTTGGGGGGGGGCGGATCAGCGGGACGCCCCCTTCCCCCCCGCGGACATTTTAACTTTGTGCGGGGCGCCCGCGCCCCTTTGTTTGCCCTCCCAGGCCGCGGGGCGGAGCGGGGCGCGCCCCCAGCCCCCCCATCGCCCCCCGCCCGCCCCCGCGGTGTGCGGGGCGGCGCATGTGACGGGCGGGCTTCCGCGGGCGCGGAGGCGGGCGAGGCGCGACACGCGGCCGGTGGCGGCTTTGTGCGCGGTCCGGCGGCGGCTGAAGGCGGGCCGGAGGCACCGTGAGTACCGGACACCCCCCTGCCCCGGGGCAGCCGCGCAGGGGCCGGCCTGCGCCCTTCGGCAAAACGGAGTTGAAGAAATCAGGTTTTTTTTCTTTTTTTTTTTTCTTTTTTTTTTTTTTTTCCCTGCGTGCGTGTTTTGTTAGCGAGGCGCAATTTCTGCCCGTAACGGCGGCTGCTGAACTCGAGGGGCTCGTTAGCGGCGTTACGAGCCAGCCGCGGTAATCGCGGTGAGCCCTGCGGCCCCCCCGCCGCGGCGGGGCCCGGCTGGCGGCGCCCGGTGAGTGCGGGGCGCTGGGCCCCGGCGGCTGCCGCCCCCCTGCCGGGCTCTGCCCGCCGGTCCGGCCGCCCCGCCGGGGAAGGGCCGCGGAGCTCCGCCCGCGGCGGCGCTGGCCGGGAACGGGCTCTGCCCTGGGGAGTGCGGGCGAAGTAGCCTGCAAAGGAGGAAACTCCGTGCTCGGTTTTTATGTCAGATCTGCTGTATTTATCTTCCGCTCTTTTCCACTCGGTAATTCTGCCTTTGAGTACAAACCATGGCAACAAACAGGCGCTGGAAGAGAGCTACGGCTATTTTGAATGATTAAGTGTCATAATGAAAAGGTGCCAGTGTTCGCGCTATTGCAGACAGAGCAGCGAGGCTGAAGAACAATATGTGGAAAAGTTTGCTGAATAGCCTGTGTAAATTAAGTTTACGCGTTCTTTTCAGTTTTTGTGCTTTAAAGAGGAAGACTAAAAAGCCTTACAGGCTTCAGTTGAAGAATAGCTTTCTTGCAGTGAATTTTTAGCTTTTTATAAGTCTTTTTATGGTACAAATTCCTCTGGGGAGTGGTTGGTTTGGGGTTTGTTTTAATACAAGGGGCAAAGAGGCAAGTGTGCTTTGGCGGAGTGGGGCAGGCCGGCGGCGCGGGGCTGAGCCCCGGCCCGGCAGCGAGGCCGCGGTCCGTGCGGGCTGGGCCGGGCGGCAGCTGCCGGCTGCGCTGTAACCCGAGCGGCTGCTGCAGTGAGCTGCGGGGTGGCGGGCCTGGCAGCGCCCGGCCTGCCGCAGCCACCGGCGGCCCTGGCCAGAGCCCCGTGGTGGGGGCGGCTTAACCACGGCTCCAGCTGCTTAATTGCATTAGGCGGAGAGAAAAAACGCGCTGTGTGCTCGCTCGGTGCCGCTTCCTCCTCGGGAAAGCGAGGCCTGTTGGTTGCCATGGGGGTTTAGAAATGAGAAATAAATAGATGAGTTGTGTTACTGGGCGTTAGAGAAAGCAGTCCGTGAGTAATCCGCTGCGTTCGCGAGTATTTAGTGAATGCCGTCGAATAGTTTTGAGATTGTTTGCTGTAAAGTGATGGTACTGAATATTTTCTAAAACCGTAGATTGCCAGGAGGTCCGTACCCAGCTTTTCTTCTCGGTCTCAGAGCTGGGCCAGACGTCTCCCGTGGGCAGGTTATTTCTTGCATGAGCTGTGGTAAAATCATGGAGAGGTTATGGGGCAGGGAGAGAGTAAGAAATATGGTTTATTCGGTATCGGGGACCTTGGTAGCGAAGTAGCCAAAGTGTGTGCTCATAGAGCTCCCGTTGGCCAAGCAGGGAAATTTGGTGGAAAGGAAAGTGGGATTTTTTTCAAGCAGCAGCTTAAAAGAGTGCTGACGTCAGATGTCACTTAAAATTGAGTGCTGGAGTCCTTTGCTTAATTGTGGTCTTTGGGGAGTTGGGTTAATGTAGATAGTAAATGGAAGCTTTATGCGAGTTTGAAAAGGAGATTTTTGTTTAAAGAGGTTCAATTTTTCCTGGTTTCAGGCAGCATGCTTGATTTTCCCTAGAGTTGTCCTCCACTTTGAGAATGGAAAGAGGGAGCGTCTTCCTCTGAAAGCCTGCAAGGAGCTTGTTGGACCTTCTTGTATCTATTTTCATGTCATTACATGCCTCACATGCTTGCCTCTAGTAGCTGACTCTTGCCTGTTCTGCTCTTAGTCTGTTTTTCTTTGTGCATATGCAATGTGTGGTGTGAAGTTCAGTCATGTCTTCCATCTTAAGATATTTCAAATCCCTAACCTATCCCAGTTTGGATATCTCCTTGGTGGCCTGCCTATCTCCTGAAGCTGATGGAGTCTGGACTTTGCTTCCCCAAGAAGGCCTCCTTTTATTAAAGGGTGGGGTTTTGTTGTTGTTTGATAGTGGGAATGTTTTCTAATAGTGTCTGAAAAATCTCAAATCGTGTGCAGCTGAGCAGCCATCCGCATATGAGGAGGTGTGTGGCATGGTGTAGTTTTGCTTTATTTACATATTTTTCCTCAGTGCTTGTGGGATAGCCTGCATCCTCCACATGCATATTTTGGGGGCGTTGGCCTGTCTAGAGGCTTAGATCTATGAAAGCAAGTGAGAAGGCATTACGTTTCTCTTCTCAGAATAATCACGCTCACAGATCTATATTTGGAACTAGTTCTTTTAATACCAGCAGTAAGATAAACTGGTGGCTCACACGTACCTTGATCTGTAGTGTTGTCTGAATCCCAGATGATAACTGCAAGCCACATTCCGCAGTCTGTCATTTCGGCTAATGATGTGGTATGTCCTGTTGTTTGTAGTCGGAAACGTGTTTCTTGACCTGAATAATAGCACAGAAAGTTAGAAGGGAGCCAGCGTGGAAAAAGTGGAATAGTGTATGGGAAGATGTAGGGGTGAATTAAGAACTGAAAGACTGCAGCGTTGACTTTTCTAAAGAAAAGTTCATCCACTTGTGAGTTTATACACTCAACGCTTTGCAATTCCATGATGTGAACTCCACCCTCTCTTAACTCGAACCATTAGCAGTGCCAGATCCATTATAGAAGAGTGATGCAAGAGCAAAGGCCCTTTCTTAACTATTAGAGGTTAAATAATTATTTACTATTCAGACTCAGTAATTAGCATATTATCGTATTCTCCTGCCCCCCCCCAGCCCTTTCATCTAGTTACCCTGTTGTTGAGATGGCTGACTGGCTGATAGGAGGTTTTTTCACTTGCTCGTGTGAGAAAGGGTAACAGCTGTAGTGAAACCTTAAATAAAAATGGAAACAAGAATGCAGTGTGTTAAATCTGAGCATTTGTAGAGTTGGATATATTTATTAGCAAGGATTATGTATCTCCAATGAAGTATTCTCTCATTCCTCTAGTAAGTGCCAAAGCTGCAGCTCCAGAGAGGCTTGGGTTATATTTAGCCTAATCGCAAGGCAACACCTTTGTAAAGTAGGTAATGAAGTCTGATAAAACCTTGAGTGCGTCTCTGAGGAGCTGCCTGCAGACTGGCTGAGGGCGGGTCACTGACTCTGCTGCTGCCCTGCTTAGGTGGCTTTTGTCAAGTTACAGGACTGCTCTGTGCCTCCTTGTGCCTCCGTTTCCCCCTCTCAACAGGCGGCACTGATCCTGCCCTCCCCTTGTCAGGACATGGTGTCTGTTGCTGTGGGGTGTTGCGTGTGAGCTAGTGATGTCCTGTTGCAGTAGCAGCATCTCAGAGAGATGCTGGTGTAGCGTTCACACAACGCTTCATGGGCTTTGACCTACCCTTGTTTCTCCTCTTTGTCTTTCTCCTGCGTTTTAAATTTAGACTTACTCTCAGAGGGCTTTTTTCTTTTCCTGTTTTCCCTAATTTTTTTTTTCTGTCCTGTACTTTCCTCTATATTTTTTTTTCTGTCCCTCTATGTTTTTTTTCCCCTTGTATCCTGCATGTTCTTGCTGCAGGTCGTTTCTTTTGTTCACCCATGCCTTCCTCCTGCTGTTCCAGTCTGTCTTCAGAGCGGCATTTTCCCTCCCCTCCATCCGCTGGGATTTCCTTTTCACCTGACTCATCCCCTCCTGTACATCCCTGCTCAGTCACGCTCTCCTCGCGCTTCTGTTCCAGGAAACCCAGCCAGGAGGGAAGGGGACTGCCTGCTCGTCCCCTCCTGGGGAGACCCACCGAAGTCACGGCTCCCTCCCCGCTGGCCCGCTGCCTCCCGCCGTGCCAGGACGGGGCAGGGCGCTTTGGGCAGAGCCTCTATGGAGGAGCCCGTTATTCTCCGTGCCTGGCTCTTGCAGCGGGGCCGGGAGGTTTCCTGCTTCCTCCCACGTGCTGGGGAAGCGGAGAGGGGCCATCGGCTTCGTGGGAGGAGGCAGGAAACCTCCCGGCCCCGCTGCCAGAGCCCCGGGACCGGGCGCTGTCGCCTCCGAGGCCGCTGCGCCGGAGCAGCCGGTTGCTGCAGGGAGGAGCGGCTGCGGGGGTGGCGGCAGCAGAGTCGGAACGGTTGCAGAGCCGGGCAGGGAAATGAGATGCTTGACTCGAGGCAAGGTGAACGATTTCAGAACAGGAAGGGGGGGAGCGTTTTCACGTCTGCAGTCTGTTTCCACTTCAGCGTCCTTAGTGCAATTACCACTGCGCTAGCTGGTCCTGCAGGCAGGAGGGGAGGATCTGCGTGCTGAGCTGTATGTTGGAGGCATAATCGTGCTCCTGTACTTTGAGCTTCTGTGGTAAACCCTCTTGCTCAAGCACAATGAGGGAAAGGAAAAACGTATGGTGTAGTTCCCTTCTCGAGCTGGTTTTCCACCAGCGGCACAAAGGAAAAACGACAAAACACAAAATCCTCGTTTCTTATATAATTAGTAATTGTTATTCTGTTTTAACTTGTTTAGATGGAAGAATTGCATCACTGTTTATACAGTCCTGGGGGTTTGATGTGCTGAGCTTTTTTAATTGGTTCATTTTCTTTTTCTTTTTTTCCAATAGACATTCAAGCCCTTGGTTGGAAAAAGTGTATACAATTCAATTACTGCAGTAGAATTCCTTGTGGACAAACAGCTGGATTTTATAACTGAAGATAGTGCCTTTCAGCCCTATCAGGTAAGAAATTTGCTTAATGTGTAAGTACTGTCTGTTCAGCTTGGTTAAAATCTATGTGTTGATTATTTTTGAGTGCATTTGACAGTCAAGTTCTGTGTCACAGGAAAAATTTCCTATTGATTACTGGCAGATATTGTTTCTCATTTTGTGAAAGATTGTATTGAATACTGTACCTGAATCTAGTGAATCTGATCGTGTCAAGGAGCACTATGCAACTAATACTATTGAACCATCTTTAAGTAAATTAACCTGACCCTTTTAAAGGTTAATCAGTACCATTAATTGTAGAGCAGATGAAAGCTAGTATCCATCCTTCTGAAGCTGGGCTTTCATTTCTAGGTCTTTGCACTATGACAGTGATATCCAGCTTAATGTTTTTTTTGAGAATGAATAGCAGAAAATGTTAATGTTTTTAAAAGAAGAAACACTTTCTATTGCTGTTATTTGTAAGCCTGCTAAAATTTTCAGTATCCTTGATTTTAATGCTGCCTTCATTAATTAGAAACACATTAATAGATTAAATCTGTGTGTATTTAAAGAACAAGAGAAGCAATGATGCCCCCCTCCCCCTTCAGAAGGTCTAAAAAATTTCTTCTGTGTCAGATAGAAAAACATTTGATACTTCAGTTTGAGCTGAACTGATTGCAATTAGAATAGCCATAAATTCTTTCTTATGGCTGGGATGGTACACTGCGGTGATACAGAAATAGTACTTTGAGACTTGGAATAACAGATGGCCCTGAATAAATGCTATGTAATTTTGTCCTGACACCCCTTCTTCCCTCCTGCTTCACCAAGATGTTTTTTTTCCCAATACCAAATATAGAGCTAGAAAAAGAGAAGCGACTGAGAGAATCCTGGGGAAGGGAGAGGGAGGTTCAGTTTGTGGAAGGGCTGGTGCTTGTGTGTGGCTGTGGTGGGGAAGCTAAACGAGTTCAACGCTTCCCGTCAGGGTGAGGTTGCATGTTATGACTCGAGCTGCTCCAACAGCTTGGCTCTGCTGCAAAGGACAGTTCCCACTACCAGCCCCTGCGCTAGTGCCTTCAGCCTTCTAAACCAGCATAACCTCGATTTTCAAAAAATGGGAAGGGGGGTGGGAGGGGGAAGCCTGTGATGTTAGTGAGCTGAGCTGGATTAGCGCAGGGTGCAGCCAGTGCTGTGGCTTCCTCTAGGGAGGGGGTCAGGATGACGCAACGCAGAGTGGGATATCCTCCTTTGGCAGCAGTGACCTCTTAAATCAGCTGAGCTGTGAAGTGTAAATTCACCCTCAGAGTCCAGCCGCAATCTTCGAGATTCATTTTACAAAGCAAATACTTGTGCTAGCATCTGTCCTTTGCCTGAAATCTATCAAGATCATGTCTCTGATAGCGTTCATTCCGGTAACAGTAATCAATCTCCTTTTGGCAGTGGATCATTTCTTACAAGATGAGCTGAGCAAAACAGATTGAATATACGAGAAGGACTGCCTTTTCTAAAACAATCCTATTCCCAGGCCTGGCTGGCAGTAACATAGCAATGCATTTTTAGGTCCTTCATTTCAAGGAGTATTTACTGATAACAGTGTATCACCTTAATTTGGGAAGGTGCGTACAAATTTAAGGTCATCACTTTTGAAAATGTCATTTTGAATGATACTTTGGTAGATAATACTGTAATTAACAGCATTATCAACTTCAGTTTTAAAAGAGGTGCTGACCAAAAACCAGTACAAAGCAGTAGCTTCTGAAGAATAGTTCCAGATACAAGCTTGGTCTCCCTAACTCTTGTCCTCCATTTTGACACATAGAGGGCAACTCTGTGTGAGAGGTCAGGCTGTTTCCACTTCTCATGGAGCCAACAGCTACCTATTGAAGTCTGAGATGGAGGCTACTGATCTGTATCAATCATGAGTAGTTTGGTGACAAGAGATAGCTAAATGGTCTGTTTATGTTAACATTGCAAGAAGGTTGCCGATGGAGGTTCCTTTTAAGTACTAAGGCATCCAGAATTTGCTTTTTAACTGGATATTGCTCGGATATGGAATGTAGAAACATAAAATAATGTTGAGCTCACTGATGAATAGTGCAAAGATTTATTTTCTTGAACGATTATAAGAAGTTTTAGAAATTAATTTCATAGGCATGTCTCTTTGCAGGGCTAGCAATGTCTCATTGCCAAGTTTTACAAGTTAATTGTACAGATAAGAGCTTTACTGAATGATAACGTCTTTTAAGAGAACTGAAACTATTTTTTAAAATACCCTAACTGAATTATGTACCAGCAGTGTGTTAGAAGTAATAACTTGATCATTATGGGAGTATTTTCTCCTGAAAGATACCTGAAGTGGGAGGATTGTCTTTACTCAGTTGTTTTGCTTGGAAATCACATTCCTAGCTTGCAGTTGCTCAAGATAGTTACACCTTTTTTTCTAGACTTGTACTTTTTTGGAAAGTACTTGTATCTTTTTTCTGGAAGGCCTTCCTTTTCTTTGCCATGAAAAGAGGTCCTAGATAAATCTTTGTTAAACTTCCTGTGAAAGTCTGCTTTTCTGTAAAGAAGAAAAAATGGCTTTTTTGCTCCCTTGTTTTGTCTGGAATACTGTTAACCTGCTCTGAGCAGAAGACAGAACTGAGGAACTGTTCTTTGCAAAGATGAGTTAACTTCGAGTCTTTCTAAATGTGTTTAGTTTTTAGTTTAAGCTCTCATGGCTGCACATTTTCAATATCAGGTCCTTAGAGACCATGGTGATCTAAACACTTTTTTATTGCATTTTGCTGTTAGTGCCTAAAATTCCAGTACCTTTCTGCCAAAACAAACAAAGTTTGAATCTGTGTGGGAAGAGTCCATTTCACTTCAGATACAATACTTAACTACTGAGTAATTTTTCCCATCGTTGGGTATACTCAGTAATACTAGTAATGGGCAGCAGACGAGCATTTGGTATGAATTCTGCTCAGATCAGTTCTGATCAAAAACCACAGTGCTGTTTAACATAACTATTGGGCTAAAGGGCTTAATGAATAAGGTGGTCTGTCCAGTTTAAAGGTGACAACTGCTCAAGGCAAAGAAAACAGCACACTTGGCATCCTTTTAGTCTTGGCAGGAAAAACAAAGTTTGAGTAGGCAAAGAACTAAATTACTGTCGTTACCAGAAGTGGTTCTTCCAGAACAAGAGTAAAGAGACTTTGGCAGGACTCAGTGGGGAATTGTGAACCATGGATTCCTATGCCATGTCTGCTTTTTTGCATAAATAAACATGTTTCAATTGTTAAAGAGATTCAACAACCTTTGTAAGAGCTAGATGAATATCCTTATTGAAAGAAGGGTATGCAGCTGCACTATACTACCGTTTTTCCATTTTTTCACATCTTCACAAGGTTTTCTATAGCAAGTATTACATTTGTCAGTGAATTTGTTCTTTACAGCTAAATGTGTGATGTGATTTCTTTTTATCTTCCCTTACGTACTGCTTTGAATCCTGCCTTTCTCCATAAAAATTCCTTGGATTCTGTATGTGAGGTACCTTAAACACCAACCTACCACTTGTTTCCGGTGGCTTTTCTCTCCGTTGCTTCACAGGGGATACAAACGGTATTATTCTGTACGTGGAACTTGTGTGTGACTGAGAGTGACTCATTAATCTGGGATGGTCAGACCATTTAGTCATGTAGTTCTTTTTATGGTGGTGACAAGGGGATCTTGAGGAGAAAGCAGATATGAATGTTTGCCATGGTACTTTGCTTAGCAATGAAATTTAAATTTTGTTCCTTTGCAGGAAGTGATAAGCATAAAATTTACAACATGACTTTTCTTTCAGACTAGTATCTGTAGGAAATGTAATCTTGAAATGGGATGTGCAAGTCAAGTCCTTAAAATTTTTCTACTTTGTATTCACAATATGTCCTGTATATTTTGTGATTAAAATGGACAAATGTAGTGGGTTTTATAGTGGTTCTTGCTGTAGATTGAAAGTGAATAGACTTTCAGATACATTTATTATTAAAGTATTTTAAGCAAAACTACAGTAAGCCTACACGAATACAAATGTGACCTAAATCAAATAATTAGAACTGAGATGGTTTTCTGTAATAATAAGTTGCTTGTACTATTCTGTGACAACTGTGTGTCTGTTCATTATGATACACATAGTAAGTTAGGCAGCAGCAAAACTGATAATGCCTTAATTTGTTTAAGCATTGTAGTTTACTTGAAAGACTATAGATGGGGATGTGAAGCATTAAAGCTCAGCATATGGTACGTGTGACCTCATCAGTGTGGTGTTTTTGTCTGGGTGGTGTTTGGCACTACCCGTCACGGCCACTGATGGGCTGAAGTGTGTGGTGCTGCTGTTACTGGCCAAAGCAGCTGGAGTCAACTGCATTATACTTTGGATAAGCAAAAAAAGAAGAATCATAAAGTGGTTTGTCATGTTTTTTCCATGATAAAATAAACATATGGAAAGATGCAGAAAGGCTCTGCTTTGCCCAAGCAGTCAGTGGGTTTCATCTGTGTGTCTGGGTCAGGCAGAGCAGGGTACATGATAGATTATATACACACATATTTTGTGTGTGTGTGTGATAATATATTTCCAAAGGATTTGTGAGCACAGGATATGTGATATTTCCAAAGGATTTGTGAGCACACAGTACTGGAGCAAAATTTAAGTTCCTTCATAATCATTAAACTTCTGTAAAAAGGGTATTTCACCACTCAAGGAAGGAAGTAGAATGGTGTGCACAGTCTTCAAAAAGTCCTGCATATTGGGGGTAAAAAACCCCCCAACCAATCCTGCTAAGAATGAATCGAGAACACACCTCAGTTCTTCTCTACGGTGCAATCTATCTTCACATTCTCTGTCAGAATGACCTTTTTTTTTTTTTTTTTTGAAGAGGAGGCTGGTTGCCTTAGTGTTTCAAAATGGTAAGGTCTGCCTGTCTACCTCTGTGCTGAAGGTTGCAGATGTAAAGATAGGGCACTGAGAAATCCCCTGTGGGAGGTGTTACGTGCACAGTGATAGACGTCTGTACTTTGCTCGTTTTCTAAATGTGCATTGCATGTCTGAGAGCTGACAGGTCAAATGTCTAACACACCTTAAAGATTGTTGAAGCAATAACAAACTTCCTCACTAATGAAATAGGTACCTCAGGTTCAGGATCTAATATTTCTCTGATCTTACTTGATCTATTAGAAATTCAAGTTCTGTATGCCATGAAATAAGGCTTGAGAAAAGGGCATTGTGCATCTCTGATACTTTCTGTTTATTATGGGCAGACATTGGGTATTTCAGGCCTGAATGCTTTTGGGTTTTGTGACTTGTATGCTCATAAGAGCGAGCCCGTCATGTAGTAGTAACATGCGCACATAAAAATTCTTGAAACAGGGATAAAATAATATTTTTCTGTCTGTATTTTAAGCACACCATAATCATACATGCATTCATCTTTCAGACCTCTCTTACTTTAAACTTCAGGGATAGAAATAGCTGCTGTAGCTGAAAATTGCTTTTCCCATAAACTTGTACCTCCACTGAGCAGGCGGGCAGGAGCTTTGGGTTGGTCCCACCCTTTGAGGTTGACAGAAGCAGCCCGGGAACTCCTGCTGCCGGCCAGCTGGCAGCCGTGGCAGTCATGTGCTCCCCTCCCACTTTCGTTTCCTCTGCTGGTGGCAGGGACGCACACAATTTGCTGCATCCTTAACTCTTCTCAGCATTGTGTTTGAGAGACCTCTCTCTTCTTTCCCATGTCTCTGGTGTCTGGACCACCCATAAGCAGTCCAGCTGGCTTCTCTGGCAGCATTGTAAAGAGTGATGCTCTAAACAGCTTGTTACTGGTACAGCTATGTTTAAGGGTACGTTTCCAACGTGAGGAGAGGCAGAAGGCTGCGTCCAGCTAGAAGTGGGTCAGATGACTCATACCAGTCCTCACTCCCAGTTACACGTGTGGGACAGAGGAATTTCGTTGGAGCACTTGCAAAGAGAGGGAGGAGGGATTGGTACCCTCCATTTGTAGGGACAGAGGGAGATGCACATCTTCTCTCCTAAACCTGTATTTGTGCCTCCCTTAGGACTTCATCTGTCTTTATTCTCAAAATAGGTGGAATAAAATTGTACCTTTCTGTTTTACCTTGATTTCTTAAGAAATAAGAACTTTAGTCGCTTTGTCTCTCAGCAAGATTTGGTGCAGGAGTGGAGTTCTTCCAGATCTGACAAGCCCTCGGGAATTCAGCAGCGTGGAGGGGAGGCCATCAGTCAGCAGGCGGTGGTGTAGCTGCCAGGCAGTAGGAGGGAGTTCAGGTGGAACTGCTGAAGGCTGTGGGAAGGTACACAAGGAGGAAGGGAAGAGAGTTGTCAGGTCCCTGGGATAAGCTGAGGTTGCTACAGTGGAGGTAGTTCTCAGATCCATAGGAAAAGAGGTTTATTTTCACTGTTGTAGAGAAACTTGTTTTACTCTTCCTACAATTTTTCAAAAATCACGGTTGGTTAAATAGTTTGACTTGATTAATCCTACTCCAGGAGATAGCATTGAAATAAATAATTTAAAAGTTAGGAATTCAAAACAGAACAGATGGAACAAAACTTGTTTCTTTGAAGGTGAAGATCAAATCCTTTCATTGAAGTATCTTAATACTTCTCAAAAGCAGCCTTGGGATTACTGAATTTACAAATCCCTCCAGTGTTTCTGGGTAAGGAACTTCCTGTGTTTGATCATACATGGTTACTTTTTTCACCAGTAAAAGCCCATGGAAAATACCACTCAGTAAGAGAAGGGGGCCTTATCCTTGATTCTGTGTCCCTACAGTCTTCAATCTTCACATTTTATTTATTAAAAATGAAAGTTTAAAGTAGTTTTCTTACGTGATATTCTTGACCAACACTATTTTCGCAATCCAGACGCAAAGTCAGCTCCTTGAGAGGTCTGTTTCACTTTATAACCAGATGGTGCTTTGCCACTACGTTCTTGTTTCCCCAAATAGCTGCTCGATATTGGGATTGGGAACCTTTAGTGCTTTGGGGAACTCTGCAGCATGAATGAGGGTAAAATCCCGCAGTCATTTAATGGGAGTGCTTACCCAGGGAGGGAAGAGAGTAGGCCTTCTTGCATTTCAGATAGGGGGGAAACTCAGTTTTGTTGAAATCTGTTCTTAGCAGCATTAAGCTTTAGCTTGATGTAATAATACACAGTAGCTCGTTTGATGAAGTGCTCATGGTTTTGTTTGCTTTCGTTCCTTCCTCTGATGCAGCATTTCTTTGTTCAGGGGTGCTACTCTTGAACGTTTTCTTACAAAATATATTTTTGAAATTACACCTGATGGGTGTACTGATTTGTAGCCTAGGGTTAGTGCTTCACTAGAGCTGCTCCACAGCGTTCAGCAAGCTGCAGTTAGTAAAGGTTGAGCGCTGTAGTAGTTCCAGGTGTGTCTGTGGAATTCCTTTTTCAGGCCAGACATCTGGGGGGAAACTCGAGTATTTTATACAAACTTGAAAGTTTTTTTAATTAAACCCAAGTATGAATCTTGCTATTTTGGAATAACTTTACCATAATAAAATAAAAAGTGCAGTATTTGTTTTGATGTAGAGGACTCGCTATACAGTGCATTTCCTGATGAAACTTACTTTTTTAAACAATATATTACATAATTAAATATAGTTCTGAAGTTTTTTTTTTTTACTACCATTGTTTGTAAATATGGATCCCCCCTTTCAATCTAGCAAACATTTCCTGTCTTTTGAATGGGATTAAAAGTAACTATTCCTGTTTTTTCCCTGCATCCCCTTCTTGTGTGTGTCTGCCAGCATTACTGGGAGAATATTTTAGTATGCTTTTGCTGAGCAAGTGACTTTGAAGCAGCAATTTCTGTGCATCTCACAAATTATTCTGTATTTTATGATTTTAGTAGTGAGTTTTAAGCACAGGGTTTAGAAATTGTATTTCAACCACAGAGACTGGGTTTTTTACCCAATGTTTTCTTCCCTTTTGTGATACTTTCACCACTCCAAGCTACTTTGGTGTACAATAGATAAAATCAGGTTAAAGCACATTTCAGGATGCATAAGACTAGGTGGCTAAATGATGGTTCTTGATAGGTTTTGGTTTGTGATTTGTTCTCCCCGCCCGTAGTGTAGTTCAGTCTTGAATTATGTTTTTAACAGGCATTTTTTGGTTCTGTGTGCTAGCAGATTTATCAACGGAAAAATATTGTGAAATAGATGAGCACTGTATCAATTTTAAACACTGAATGACTTTCCTAAATTTACCCCAAGGAGCTTATTGCAGCAACAAATTAAATGTCCCTGTTTTCTGATTAGCAGTTTAATCTTTCCTCTTTGCAAGACCATTATTCATCTGTTCTATAAAAGGCACAGCCACTGCTTTCTCCAGAGTTGCAGAGAGTGTAGCATTAATCCAAATATGATATACATCCCAGCTGGTCAGACCTCTGTTATTTATAGGGAAAATTCCTAAAATGGCTCCAGCAGGTCAGAACAGAGCTCTTAGCAGAGGGGGGAAAAAAAAAAAAAAAAAGGCAGCACATGATGATGGCTGCATTGCTTCTGTGATACTGTCTTGGAGCAGAGGCAGCACTTCCACGTTTGCACAGTGATGGGCTTGCTGTTGTATGCCCAGCCAGACACTGCACTGTATCCCTGAGACCAGAGAAGTTCATTCTTCTGAATGAAATTCTGCAAGGATATGTGTTGATTGTTTTCCCAACCCAGAGGCATGGCTTCTGTGCAGTGCTGCCTTAAATCCTATTAGAAATTACCTTTGAAAAATTCTGTGCAGATACAGTGGTACTCCTTTAAAACATGAGAGAAATGTGTTTTGTTCTGAACTACTTTCATAATATCAGCATGTTGGCCAACACTGTTATGTAGTGCTATTCTAAGAAACACGTTTTCAAACAAACCCTGGAAAACCACTTGAAAATAAAACACTAATGTAATAGTAATTAAGTGGATCAAACTCCACTGAAGCTGGCTTTCAAGAACGTTTTGAAGATATCTGATGTATTCTCTCCTCTTGACAAAAAAAATTGGTAAGATATTTCTGTCTTTGGGAAGGATTTGTATTTTGCCATTAATCCTCATGATTTATGGGGGGGAAAGGAGCTGGAAAGTTGTATGTTCCCAGAGCTTCTATTTGGTAAGTAGGATTGAGGATATTTGCAGAAGAGACTAGGTAGCTCTGTGACTGTTGGGAATCAGTAATAAGTTGGTGGTAGTTCAAATTACAGTGCAGAGAGTCATTCACAAGAGTGAGACACTGATGCATGTTTCTAGGAGGTGGTGTTGATTCTAGGAGCTGCTGTCAGTCTTGCATGTATTGGGTAGGGTAGTGTTTTACAATTTTCTCTGCAGATTCAAATTGAGAGACCTTTGCTCTTTAATACAGTAAGCTCTTAGTTATCGGGAGCCTTGTCAAAGAACACCACATTGCTGAGTAATGCAACTGATAAAAGATTTGATGGAGGTAACTACCATGAGATAAGAGGTGAACTATCCAGTCTGTCATTAGTTGTGGTGGCAACGTACGGCTTTCCAACTCTGCCAGTTCAAGCTGCCACAAGTAACTTTTGCTGTCCCTGATGCAAGGAAGATGTGTCTTCTGTAAAATGGTTGTTCTCTGAGGAAGAACTGATTTCTTGGCTTGATTTCTGGGGGCATTAGACTGCCTTTCTAGCAGCCCACTAGTCCAGACAACTGATCATCAACAGAATGTACTTTCTTTTTTGCTTAAGGACACTACCATCCATACATCTTGTTCTTCAGCTGATATGATTTGGGGAGTTCTAGATACCTTCTGAAAGCTGTTCACAATTCACAGGGTGTCTGGGTCTCAGTTAAATTTTAATATCAGTGCACAAAAGATTTTTCTCCGATCTGCTCACTTCGCTGCTCTACTTGTTAGCATCAACTTCACCCTGTTAATTGCTTGCTTCAGGGAAGTGTCTGCACTTTGAGGTTTCTTTTCCCATAGTGGCATTGGAATTGCTTGGTAAGTGACTCAAAGCCTTGTTCCAGTATCACCACATGACTCGGGAGTTACTGGCTGAGTGGGTTAGGACCAGTACTCCCTCTCTGTTTCTCTTAGGAGTAGATAAAACAAAATGCAAAATTAGGATAAAGTTGCATATTTCTGAGATGGTGATGGTGGTAAATGTATGGAGCCTGCAGTGAGGAAGGGGAAGGAAATGGGATTCAGTGGAAAACTAAAGAAAAGCAGAAGTATGGCTGTGTCACCAAAATAAGGGAGAAGATGGATGTGGAGCAGTGCTGTTCACTTGACCTTTTGTTTGTACGTGGGGAATGTAAGTAGTATAGACAGTCACTGCAGCGCTCTAAGTGGAAGCTGACAGCCCGCTAGGTTTGTGGGTGGGAGCCACTTGTTTGGGGAACTCTTTAGATGAGATACGAAAACATGTATCTGGCAGTCCAGGAGATTTTGCTTTTCTGACCCAGATTGTCCCAGCTGCTCAGTGTGACATAACCCATGAGCTTAAGGGTCATCTATTTTTTTTAAATCTCTATTTGCAAATGCAAAACTACTGTAGAAGTTAAGTAGAGAAGTTTCTATGTTGTTTTGTGACAATATCTGCCTGGCCCGGGTTTGGATTTGCTTATCCATTGGTGTCTACTTTGTTTCCCTGTTGCATGCTCATTCCGTATACTGCTCTCGTTTCCCTTCTGCCTTTCCATACTAGATTCTCATCTATGGATACAGGAATAACGAGCTGACTTGTAAAAAGCAAGTTTTCTAGCGTGCCCATTTCACTTGAGACGTTGGTAGTCTTATAGGAAGGCAAATACTTCTGTTTTTGTTTGTTAAAATCAGGCAGAATATTAGACCGTGAGTCAGATTTTTTCCTATATGTTTATGTTCCTAACTTTAATATATTTTCCATAGGATAGTATTTTGTGTTTTTAATAGAAATTTTCTTAGGGCCGTTGAGTTATTCTTCCAGAACTGAACTAATTGGTGCAGTGATGCTTCTTCAAGCCTGAAATCATGACTTGGAGAAGCATATGCAGTCCTGCTCCCCTGATTCTCAAACCTGATAATTAAAATTGGTGTCAACTCTTTAATTATGGAACAGGTGAAGTGAGGAAGGAAGTAGGACTGTGTGGGAGAAGTATTAGGCATAGGGAAGAGTGGGGAACAAAAGAAAAATTGTTGATAGCTTTTCCTGAGAGATGTTAAGTTTACTGACAGATGGAAAATTATAAAATTTTTAGCCCTCATCTTTTTTCCCTGTAGTTTTAGTTTTCTATTTATAGAAACAAAACTGTTGCTGTACAGGCTGAAAATAACCCCTAATCTCAAATGTTTGTGGTCCAGAATGTCTAGAAACACTTGTCCTTGTTGGAACAATGCATTTAGAGCCCCTTGCTGGGAAAGGATTAGTTACCCCTGTTCTCTTGCCTGGCCTCTGCACGCAGCGAGCATCACTGCCTGTCCCTGCCTTTCCCCACGCGGCGTGCCTCCGCGCACGTGTGAGCAGGGCTGACCTCAGCTCCACTGTGTGTCTGGTCTAGGGGTCAGGGTTATGCCTTCAAGCTTGACTTAACTGGTTCAGATGTAGCCCAGCAGCTGCTGGATTTGAACGAGGTAAATTGTGACTGTGCGCTCAGAACAGCAGAAAATAGGTCAAGTGTGGGTTGGGTTTACATAGAAAGCACTAGCGTCGTCTGGTAAGCCTAAGCCTCTTCTCCCAGCTCAGACAAAGCTGTTTAAGGTAAACTGGAAGTTAGGATCTCCCCCAAAAAACTTTCTTGCCTCCTGTAGCCTTGGTGTTGCTGGCTGGCGTTGCCCTTCATGAGAAGCCTGGAGCGGGAGGGAGGTTGCCCTAGTTGCAGGGGCACGTGGTGGCTCGGGTGGATGCTCCCTGGAGCCGTCCCCTCTGGACAGGCGTTTCTGGGCTGGCTTGTGCGGAGCAGCACAGCCCCGCAGCCCTCAGCGCCTCTCTGACCTCCTGCCTGCAGCGGCCTGGCAGCTGGGGTGGCCTTTCACTTGGCAGAAGGGAAGGAGGAATATACTGTTGACCAGTGATACCTTCAGGGGTGCCAGTTGCTGCCAGTTTTCCTGTGTTTTAGTTAGATTCTCATCTTTTGCCCCTGGGAAAAAAAGTCTTGGAGCATGGCAGAGCAGTGCTGCCTATTAATAGGTGGTGTTCTTGCTAAGATCTTTTATATACTGCCTATACAGATTTTAGGTCACTGTTTTGTGGGGTTTTTCCCCTGCTCACTCAGATGTTAGGCAGGACAATATTAAGATTGAAGGTTTGTTAAAAAGTTATAATCGGTGGAAGAGATTACAGGTCAGTGATACAATCAGATATGTCAGGTGACACAGTGAAAGATAAGAGAAGAAGAAAAAAGGATGGCTAGTTATCAAGGAATGAGAACAAGGGGAGAATTGTACAGACCTTTCAAACGAGGGGTAAAAACATGCATGGATGTGTTTGAGGATGGGTGCACATAAGGTATTTAATCTTTTCTTTAATGCAAGAAAAATTATTTCTAAAAGATGGTATTAGAGGACTAGTATAAATTCTTAGCAGTCTAGATTTTAAAAACAATACTTTTTGCTGCCCATTGCTTTCTGAAGTCTGTTGTGACAATTGGTTGGCAGGTGTTGACTTACCTTGTTCCTTGTTTTTCAGACTGTAATTTCAAAATTTAATTTCTATGCAGGTGAAGTTCCATGCAGTTGTACAAATGATTTGGTGCAAAAAGGAAAACAATAGGTGGGGGGCTCATTTATAGAAACTGATTTCAAGATACTCAGGAAACAAGAAGAAAACTGAAGGATCAAGCTTTTGACACTTTGATCTCAGAATTTTTCATTTGCACTGTTTGAATTTAAATGTGGTTCCTCTACCGTTAAAGTACTAACAAAATGCTCATTGCCATGTGCACTGCATACTGTGTAAGCATTGTAAACAGGACTCTCAGGTTGGTTGTGTACTAGTTTTCATTTAATTCGTGTCCTAAATTATCAGAAAACCTCTAAGCAGCCAGAGGAAGCTATAGTTAATTAAGCCACAGATGGTGAGGACTAATGTGGTGTTGACCTTTGTGAGGACTGCAAAATCTACTTAGTCTTTCTCTGTAAAACACTAGCTGAAATGAGTTCCTGCTGATATTAAAAAGGTGTCCTTGATGTGTTGAAGCCAAATGCAGAGACACCGTGGCTGAGGAAGGCGCTTTCCCAGATAAACGTTTGCAGGTTCCTAACACACAGCATGTGTTGAGGCTTGGTCTTCAGGTCTCTGCTTTAAGCCTTTTTAGTGCCAGAAGCCACCGTTTTTCCAGGACTGGTTTTCCTGGAATGCGTATTGTCAGTTCTCCACTGAAAATGGAGCTGACTGGAATATCTCTAGCCTATCATAAGCAGCATACAGGCTGTGTGATCGCAGGTAGGAGCAGCTACTCGAATCCACTTCTTAGTTGTTTGTGCTCCAGGGTTTCATCTCTCAATGTAATGAACTCATTTCAGCTTCTCAAGTTGGTGAAGAATGACTTAGAGAATTATTTTAAAATGCTGAGGAAATATCTTGTGTCAGTAGTTCAGGTCTTGTTGGGAAGGCAGAGAGCTGTGGAAATCTGCAGGTGTTCCCACCTGGCTGGCTGACATGCCTGGCTGCCCAAAACAACAAAGGAGCTTGCGGTCACTGGAGCCTTTCAGAAGGCATTTTGTATGGTCTTTGGGCAGCGCGCAGGTTTGCCTCATCCAAGGATACCTCTCAGTATCTTGGGCAGTATTTTGTTTGTGGGTGGTGCTCAAGTAGGAGAGTTCTGTATGTGTTTGGATTTTGACTTGTTTTTCTGTGGGTACTGTCTTTGAAATTCCTGTTTGATCATGACTTAAAGGAATTTCAAAGCATTGTAAGTGATCTGCACTTGCTCAGCCATGGCTTTGAATGATAAATTATGTTTGTCCAAATAAACTCTCTGAAAATGCTTCTCTGAACAAAGATTTCTACTTTCTAGTTAGAGCAGTGTGATACTTTAACCTGATGGGTATGGTCTGTAGTTTCCAACCTGCTCTATCATTTTACACCAGAAGAAAGAACAGACACACTCAGAAAAACACTGGATCACTTTGTTTTTTGGGAAAATTTCATTCTTTGCCCTTCTCAGAACTTCTTAAGAGTTGAGCATGTCCCCAGCAGGTGGGATTTATCACCTAGAAAGAAATGCAGCTGCCTCAAGTTATTCTTTGGATATTTAAGCAAAAAGTCCACTCCACGAGATGTGAATTCCTCTTTTGGTCTGGAAAGAAGGCAGAATTGCAGCAAAGATCTAAAAGAATTTATATGGATTGGCAAGCTTCTGTTAGTCACGTTGTTTCATGTGACTGTCCTGCAGGAGGGCAGGAAGGATTATCTTGACCATATCTTTCTAGCCCGTATGCCCTTTGTCTTCTTCCCAGTACTGCATGTAGTCATTTGTGGAGCAAGGAGCGCTGCTGTATGAAGCACATAAAGAGCTTCCTACAGTAGATTTGAAGAAGAAAATTGCAGTCCCATTTATTTGATTTGCATTTCATAAGGATTTCAAACCAGCGTTAGCATCCTCCTGGAGGAGGTATTCCAGGACGCGTGGAAAAACTAGTCTAGGAGAGGGTGCCATACTTAATTTTGTGGGTAAAGCTACTTTGAGATGAGGAAAAGTCTGGAGACAAATCCTACAGGGCATTTAATTCTTCTGTGGGTTAGTCTGTCAATCTTGCTACCTCAACCAAGAAGGAGGGGAAAACTTAAAGGTCATAATTGCCAAGGTTCAAATCTCTAGACAGAGTTGTTGTTTCTTGAGCAATATAAATACAGGGTGAGGAAAAGGACTGGGCATTGCGGAATCATCTGCTTGTCTTCAGTGCGAAGACGGGAGAGACTGCAAGTCATCAGCCTTGCTTCTTGCCCTGTTTTCCCTGGTTTTGCCAAAGTTTGTGCTGTGTGCTAAAACAAGGTGCTTAAGGCCATTACCTTAGAGTTTAACACGTTATGCAATTAATTTCCTGGCTTTTAGATGTTCAGTTTTAAGATTAATTGTGGAAAGAGGTCAGTCATGACACACACATTTTTTCATAGATAAATGTAATATGTACACAAAAGAACAGAATTTTTGCGATTTCAGGAACCGTTTTTTTAGTATCTCGGTACTGAGCTTCAGTTGTGAGTTACAGTTTTGCTTTGGTGCACTGATTTCTATTGATCAATGTATAGACATTTATGTCTAGAGGCAAAACACTTTTTTTCAGCGATTGATGATATGTTAAATGTGTATTTTGTGTGTGTATTTAGAAACCCTGGATTCTCTTTGCTATTTCTCTACATAATCCCAGGCATACCTGCATGCAGTTTGTGAAGTGGATCTGCAAACTTAGTTGGGCCTCTTATAGCTCATCTTTGAGATGAGCTCATCTTTCTCCAGGAGTGGGGCAAGTACAAAATGGACTTTGCAGTCTCCTTTTTCAAGTTTTCATGTGAAGCACTCTCAATCAAAGGTACTGATAAATCAGGCACCTGAATAGGACAACCAAAAAGATTCAGATGTCCTGTCTGCAGGATCGTATGTTCAGTGTCAAGTTCAAAGAATGCAAAGATGCTTAGAAAGGATGTGAATTTTTTTTTTTTTTTTTTTTTTTAAAGTGGCAGTGTGTGGTGCCTTTAGAAACAACTCAAAAGTGGCTGAAGGTGTTGTAGAGACTCAAATACTTTGCCTGAAGAACTCATTGAAGTAGAACAACGTTAAGAGTTACTAGTTAAGGTCTGACTTCAAGGTACCTAATCAGGGTGTATAGTCTTCAAATGAAGACATACCTTTTCTTAGATAGGACTGAATGAATTACTCAAAATGTACGAGATCTGTATACTAACTTGCATTTTTAAGTCAGACTTCCAGAATTGCAGGGCCTCAGCCTGTTGCTTTGGTCTAATGCTTGTGGATCTGAGGGGGGAAATTATTGGTACAGGAATCTCTTGAGGCTGCTGTGAAAGAGAGTGCATAGCAAGGAGGACAGATGAATGATCATCACACAAGCTCCAGTTCAAGGGTCTCTTGGATTCCCCTGGCAAATCATTCCCTCTTTCCAGTGGTCGTGTTGCTTCTCTATGTAGGATCAGTGCAAAAATGGATTTGCCCAGGAAAGTAGAACAGCTGATACACTTTTTAGATTGCCTTGGGAGAGGAAGTGTTTTGCTAGTCTGCCATCCTTGAATAAATTTTAGCATTCACCCTCTTGTGCCTCTGATATTGCCAGCAACATAACCGTTTATAACGTAGTGGTAGAGGTCCTGTTGATCTTCCCCTTCGCTTTTACTTTGTTCCACTCTACGTGTATTAAAATGATCATCTTGACCATTCCTTTTGGATCTGAGGCCATATACTTTTCAAAAGCATGAGAGAAAATAATTTTCTCTATTAACTGAAGCATTGATGCATTCTCTGTAATGGAGCACAGCAAATCTTCCAGTGTCAGGAAGTGAATTTTGAATTTGAAATAGACATCCTGTGATCGGTGGGTTAGCAGGAATAATCTCATCCAGATGAATAGAGAGAAATTGCTCATGTCACTTGAGGGCCTGGCAGCAATGCACAATTCCCTGAGTGTTGCTTGTATCTTTATGTTCTATGGCTGGAACTCTTCGTAATAAATTGTGAAACATCAAGGAACTTGTTGGAGATCAAGGAAAGAAATTACTTGATCTCAGCTGCAGTACTGATAAAACATTTTACATTTTGTATGTGGAGAATCGCTCTGATTATTTTCATTGTCTGAAGTTCTCTTGGCACAAATGAATGTTCCTACAGCTCACGGATTTCCAAGGCCATCTTCTGTACGAGGAGTCACCAGGCTGCTATGCAGCTTTATTTCTCTGCCACAGCTTCAAAGGCAGAAATAGCAAGTTTGTTCTGAAATAGAGAAATAGGTATTCTAAGAGTCTAGAGATGAATGATGATTTAAGCCATGCTTTCAAGGATATGAACCAGTGTTTTGTGCCTAGTTTTTCCTTGTTAGGAGGACAGTGCCACCAAATATGTCTGAATTTCCCAGATGATGTCCTACTCAGAGTGAAAAAGAACCTTTTCCAGGAGAACTGAATATAATAAAAATTAAAGCATGTCTTCTTTGAAATTACTTAATTAACAAAGGCCTACATATTTGAAAATTAGTAATGGTATTTTTTGCAGAATGTTTGTTTCTCTTAAAATACAGCTATCTCTTATGCATTATCTTTGTGGGTTTTATATCTATGTTTATGCTCAATATGTCCATATTAAATTTTACAGATATGGAAAACAGATTTTTGTTACTATTTTTTTAACCACTTAATCATTATTTAAACAATTCTTTCTGCATACCTGTAAACATTGAAGTCTTTTAGAGGGAATTTTAGCTTGTAGTAAGACAGTATTTATGAAAGTGTGATCCTATTAATAGCTTACAAGTCTGGCCACATGTGGGATCTGACATACCATGTTCCCATGAAATAACTTCTAGCACTATGTTATGCTTTAAGTTTTTTCTAAAAATAACACAGGGATTTGTAGGCAATCAGCAAAATTAGCATCAAACTACTTAATACTGTACTCTAAAATACATCTAGGAAAATAAACAGAAATGTTACAAGTAAACATAACATATGGTTCTTTTTTTAATCTCTACTTTAGGACGACGTAGACAGTCTAAACCCAGTTCTCAGGGATAACCCGCAGTTACATGAGGAGGTAAAAGCCTGGGTAAAGGAACAAAAGGTTCAGGAGATTTTTATGCAAGGTAATTATGTGGGAAATTGTGTTATTTTTATTCTGTGTTAGCTAGTTTAAGGCCGTTAGTTGTGTGGGACTCATCCCATAGTGTTTGTGATAATGGAGTTATTTTTTGGAAGTATCTGTTAATACAAGAAAACAAGACTATGTAAGAAGACTGTTATTAACTTGTTTGATGTTTTAGTGATTACAGCAAAAGCTGAATATCATTAGTCTGAAGGTCGATATTTTATGAAGTTTGTTGTGAAAATAAGTGTGTATGAATGGCAACCACACACCTTTTAGCATGTTTAAAACTGTTTTGTGCTCTGTTAGTGTTGCTGTTATGTGATAACTTCTAAGATACCTGTCTGTGCTTGTAGTTCTTCACAGTTCTGTCACAGATGAAGAATACTTTCACATCCCCATACCCTCACCCACTGACTGAAAAGTGCCTTTCAAATCAGTTACGATTTTGTAACTCGATTCTAATGCTGGAAGATTGCAGCAAATGCATACATCATTGTCACGCTGTAGATCCAAGTTATGTGAGAACTAATACGAATTAGAATAAATTATTTTGGCTCGATCTTGCTGATCATAAAAATATTACATGCATTTGCAGTATATTCATTAACTTCCTACAGAATTGACAAGGCAGCTCTACAGAGGCATTTCCAGCAGTGGGAGGCAGAAACTAACCTCTGTGGGTCTGGGTTAAAATCCCCAGGCAAGCAGTAAAGCAATTTCAGGACAAAAATGCATAAGCATTTATTCTGTAAATTAAGACTGGGAGGGGAGTAGTGAATAATCTCGTATTTTAAGGATGGCACTGAGGTTTGCTTGCTGTCTGGTTTCTTTGATAAAATTAAGATTAGAAGACCAAAGGAACATGGTAAGTATAATATTGAAGTTGCAGTAAAAGCTTTTGTCTTTCCTTGTGCAGAATTTGACTAGGTGTGATTATTCTTATGGGCCACAGAGAAAGGATGCTGAAAAAAGCAATGTGTGGAGTTGTGTAGAGATAGTAAGTTGGTATGCTGGTGTTAGTCATTTTGGATTTTGTCTTAGTATTCTCAAATACAACATGACTTAATAGTCTGCTGATGAAATTGGCAGCCAAAACAGGACTGAGAGGTGATGTGAACTCAAATTAGAGCTATATGAAAAAGAAACTAAAAATGAGCTTGTTTATTTTATTAGCGTAATAATAATAAGAAAATTATTAAAGCCTCCATATACACTGGTACAGAATCAATACTTGAGCAAAACCTGAGCAATATTGAAATAGTTATCTAAAAGAAACTGCCAGCCCATTGTCCACACAACTCAGTTACATCCCATCACTCCAGGAGCTGTAGTTTTGTCTTTTATATATATATATATATATATATATATAAATAATTTTATGTAATTTCTCAGATAGATGCTTGGATACTTAGAAATGCACAAATTAGGAGTATTTTAGATGATGGGATGAACCTAATCCACGAGTCCTTGCAGACAAGCTCTCCTCATCTAAGGAGAAGCTGCAGTTCAAATCCACTTGCTCACCTCACTTGATGCAGCGTGGCCTGAGGAGAGCCAGACGCTTCCTTGGGCCTTGGCATGCCATCCACCACCAGGGCCCGCGGGATGGGGGTCAGCTCGCAGAGACTGCTCTCACGCTCTCCTGGGGCGTAATCTGCTCCTGGTCACGGAGACTTTACATTTGGCACACACCTTTCAGTGCCTTCCAGACAGCCCTCTGGCAGTGCTAGCTGCTGTAATCTAGTCACGTTATCCTCCTTTTCTCCTCCCCTCCCTTCTCTGGTTTTCTTTACCGTTATTACCATTTTCCCGTTCCCTGCAATCTAAGCAACACTTTCAGTTCTGCCTTGTCTAGACGCGTCTATTAAGGTGGTTTCCATATTCTTGTCCTTCATCCTCTACAGCATTTTTAGGATCCAGCCTCTTTCTTGTTGTCTATGAAGCTGAAGCCTTCATCTCATATCGTAGTATTTTCTACTTGGACTATCACCGTTCAAATGCAGTTTATCTGAAGGAAGAGGAGAGTCGGAGAAAAAACATTAAAATCGGTTTCCAAATGTTTGAAAAGAAACGTGCCTATTTGAGGAGAGGGAATTTTAGTCAAAACTGGCCCAATTATTTACAAGAATGAGACTAAAGAAAAAAATTGGCCCTTGTGACCTTTTCTTTGGGCGGCAGTCACAGCAGCCTGCTTTGCAGTAGAGATTGTAGGTTTGGCAGGAAAGTAGTTTATTTCTTGTTTTAAAAAACCAAACTCCTCCCAAACTTGGCCAAGTTGCAAGCTTTTGGGACAAATAAAACCAATTCAAGGAACATAGTAAAGTGTATTTGATTTTTAACAATTAAAAACTTTGAATTTTTTTTTCCTATTAGATTTATTATCACAACAATCTCAGGCTGTATGTGTAATAATCCTCTTGAACCACTGAGTGTGCTTCAGCCCTGAAGATATTTCCTGATAGTACTGCACAGGCTGTTTCAACAATGTGTAGCTGAGTGTGATTCAGCCAGGGACTGGAGACAAAGCCAGGCTTTTCCTGTAATGGCTGCTTGTGGCTGGGCTGGGCTGGGCTGGAGCTGAGCTGTCCTGTGTTGCATGACCACAGTTTAAATCTTCCTCCTTTTTCCTGACAGTCTAGCAGCATGTAAGAAAAAAAAAAAGCCAGTTTTTAAAGGTAGATAAAGTCCCTTTTAAAAATAGATAGGATAACAGCTGGGATGAAGGCAAGACAGAGGCAGATTAGAACAAGGAGTAAGGAGAAAGAAATTGGCACTGGGTCAGTGCAGAAGAGTATAAGAGAAGCTGGAAGCTGATGGAAAAGGACGGATGGAGCTTGTAAATTGAGAAGACTGGGAAAAGACTTGGAAGCCAGTGGCCTGGAATCGTAAATGCTAAAACGAGACAAGAAGCTGGGGAGAGGGGGAGGCTGGTTCTGGTTATGCAAGAGATTGCAAATCATTGAGCAGTTAGCAGTAGAATGCAAGAGAGGAGGGAGGAGCTGGGATAGGGAAGTAGGAATGGGAAATTTGCACAAAGAGGGAGACACAGGCAAAACTTTACTGAGACTGTCTGAACAAGGCAGAGCTTTGGGACAGCCGTTAAAAGTTCGAGACATGGAGAATGCGGTTGGGTCAGACAGCCACAAGTGTGGGAGTTGAGCTGGAGGCGTTTGCAGGGGCATATGGAGTAAGGGTTGGAGAGGAGCCATCAGGAAATGTGTCCCCACGGGAACCCCGTTTGGTCCAAGACCAGGAATGTAAGACGTAAGCCTGTAGATTCTTCCTCTCTTTCTGCCCATATGGATTGGTGATTGGCAGTGCCTGTGCTGGCGTACTTCTGACCCTTGTCTGTGCAGCTGGAAAAATGCTCTGGGGATGAGTTAATGCTCAGAAGGTTCAGTGGATGTCGAGGTTTCTGTTGTGCAGTAAGTGATGTGGATGTGGGTGAAAAAAGGGTGCCATCAACACAGTGTTCCTGTTCCCAGCTGTTTTAAAACTTAGATAATCACATGCAAGAGGTGTTTCAAAAGGCCTTGCTAATGTTCCAAAATTAAACCCTAAGACCACTTGAAAATGTCTAAATTTTTACTGCACTTAGTTTGATCTCTCAGATGTTGACATGAGAAACGGTCCTTATGATCACACACTCTTGTTGTGCGGAGGGTGTAATGGATCCAGTTCTGTGAATGTGGATATTTTACTGGAGAAAGCTGCCACCTGCATGTTCCCTGGCCTCTTTGCTGCAGATGTTTGAGCTTGCTCAATTACTGGGCAGGGGTTGGAAAAAATTATCCTTAGGAAAATCAGGGGAATTCTGGCCTTGCCTGTGCAGTTGAGCAACTAAGCACTCTTAAATCATTCAAGTTAGGCTTTTTGTCAGTTGTCATGGGCTGGTTCTGCTTCCGTTCCTGGATGCCTGACCTGGGATCTGGGGTTTGGTTGCAGAAGTAGCAAAACCCACACAGTTGGAACTGAACTCGGTGGCCGTGTTGCTTGGTCATACAAAATGCTATATAAACACGTAAGTGTGATGGAACTTAGGGTCCCGATGATCAGGTGAGACACTGAACTTGAACAAAATTGTTGAATCTCAATTTCTGTGTCTTGAAACCACCTGTAAGTACTGTATCATATTTACCTCCCCACCCCCATGGGCTTTTGGAGGTGAACTAAAGTGATCTTTGCAAAGGGACCGCGTGCCAGGGTTTCTTTGCAGTTGATGTATCTGAAAACAAGAGCTGAAGTCTTCATAGTGTGTGTGGTTTGTCGTGTTCTGTGTGGCCATAGCAGGGATGGGATCACTCGGCTGCCTTTCCTGCTGCTGTAATGGAGAGAAGCTCTGTGGTCACTTATGGGAAAGGCTTGGCAGATGCAGAGCCTAACCACCAAGATGTAAATCTTTTCGCCAGCAAAGCATCTGGGCATGTGACTAGCCTGTTAAATAGCTTCTGTATAACCTGCTGCTGCCACTTTCTAGCCTTTCAGATTACTTTTCTATGGTTGCTGTTTGTAGGCAAGAATTTTCCCATCATTTGTCATCGTGGTTGCAGAAAGATTTAGTTAGATAAGAAAATTGTATGTTGAAAATGTTAGCAGAATTGACCTTAAAGCATACTTAAATGTACCATTTGCATTTTAAAATGTCTTCCTGAATAAAAGTAAAATCCACAGGCAGTACTGTGCCAGAATTGCCTGCAGTTTGCTGTCTATGCCAGGCGTACTATATGTTTGCTATGAAACTGAAAAAAACAGGAAAACCCATTTATACTTTTTTTTTTTCTGAATTCCTCAATGGCTTTTTTATTTCTTCCCCTTCTAAAGGTCCGTACTCCTTAAATGGTTATAGGGTGAGAGTGTACAGACAGGATTCTGCCACCCAGTGGTTTACTGGTATCATTACTCATCATGATCTCTTCACCCGCACTATGGTTGTTATGAATGACCAGGTGAGTTCGATATGTGATACTCGGAAAACAAAGCTTCAAGTAAACTACGCGTTGGGAGGTTTTAAAATTCTTTTGTGGTACTCTGAAACACACTGAGTGTTGAGTTCCAGCAGGGCGAGTCTGTTACAGCACTGAAACTTTGCACTGGCCTGGCAGTTCAAACCATCCTGGAGCTGAACGCTTGTGCAATGGTATGATTAATACCAGTCCTACAGTTTTGCTTGCCTTCTGCTGTCACTATTTGACTAGTGAAGTCTTTGAAGTGAAGAGATCTAGTTTTTAGAACTGGTCTTCCCTGTCAGCTCTGTGGGGAATTTCTGTTCTCAGCACTGAAATGATTTAGCACTGCAGTAGCAATTAATTCTTCCAAGCAATAGAAATACCCCCCTTCTGCAATTTATTGAATTAAGCATTTACTGCAGCCCCAATTTATATTTACTGTGGTGGGTTTTAGTTGTATTTCTGAAGTTGATGTTAGAAAAGGAATTAATACTGGTATTTTCAGTGGCAGTAATGAATTACGTATTTCAGGAGACCAAACCAATGACTCAACATTAATACAGCAAATGACCGGTCTGCCTTGACATGACGGACAAATTCATGTGTGATAATAAAAAATTAAGACTAGTCTAATGTTCAAATACATTCTTTCCCTTAATTTGCTCTAATTAGTTTTCTCCGAATAGTATTTTTTTCACTTTGTGACACATTGATTAGAGATATGGTTAGCATTTCCTTCTTTCTGAAATATCTCTCACTAGTAACACTCTACAGATCTTGTAGTTCTCTCCAGTCGTTTTGGTTCCTTTCTTTCAGTAGTTTTGCTTCTGTTGGAAGCAATATTGTAATGTGCTTCTGCAGTACATTTTATAGTATATTAAATAAATTTTATAAAATACTTATATATAGTAATTGCTACTTAAGGGTTAATCTATGAAGAGCTCAGTGTCTTAATTTCAAATTTGCAGGTTAGTAAAGGGGGAGAGGAAGTGGTGGTGGGGTACTCCTTATTTAAAAAAATAATTTTACAGTGATATCTAAAGACACATTTGCTTTGATTTTACTCTGCTAGCCTTTGTTGAGAGTCATATGTCAATTCTGCTTGTCAGGATTAAGTAGGCTTTTCTCTCATTAGTCTTTAGAACACAAAATAGAGTGGTGAACACTAATACAGAAAATACAGATTGGGCAGCGTCTGAACATCTGCTGATTTTTTTTTTTTTTTTTTTTTCCTTTTATAAACCAGGTGTTAGAACCTCAGAATGTTGATCCTTCTATGGTTCAGATGACCTTTCTAGATGATGTTGTTCACTCTTTGTTGAAAGGTGAAAATATTGGCATCACTTCGCGCCGACGATCTCGTTCCAACCAGAACAGCAACACAGTCCACGTAGATATATTTATCTTTTTACCTAAGTATTTTTTAATATTGTGAATATTAAAAATACATGTTTTAAGTTGATAATTAAAATTGCATTTGTGTCCGTTAACCACAAAATTATTTTTAGGGTCATTATACTCGTGCACAAGCAAATAGTCCCAGACCAGCAATGAATTCCCAAACTGCAGCACCAAAACAGAATTCTCACCAGCACCAGCAACAGAGGAATACTCGGCCAAATAAGAGGAAAGGCTCTGACAGCAGCATGCCTGATGAAGAGAAGATGAAAGAAGAAAGATACGATTATATAAGTCGAGGAGGTAAAAGGAGTTATTAGAAAGGGAGGGAGAACTGCTTAAAACTGTGTTAGACTACAAATGTGATAGACATGTTTTTATCTTTTGCAGAAAACCCCAAAACCAAAAATAAACACTTTCTTAGTAAAAGAAGAAAACCTGAAGAGGATGAAAAAAAATTAAATATGAAGAGGCTGCGGACAGACAATATCTCAGATTATTCTGAGAGCAGCGACTCGGAAATTTCAAATAAAAGATTAACGGATTCATCCTCAGAGCAAAATTCAGAAAATGAGTTAAAAAGCAAGAACACTTCAAAGATAAATGGAGAAGAAGGAAAATCCCAAACGGTTGAGGGAGTAGAACAGACACTAACAGATAGGCGTTCTCCATGGGATGAAATACAGGAGGATAAAAAACACGAAGAGACAGAAAGACTGAAGTCATCCGTCTTAGATCAGCAGGAAAAATCTTCACTCCATGCAGCAGAGCAGCCAACACCTTATGAGCAGAATGCCAAGGATCCACATGCTCAAGAGTGCAATGCAGAAAAACATCATACTGCGGAATTAAAAAATGAGCAATTTGTACCCAGACCTCCTACTCCGAAATGTGTTGTTGACATTACTAATGAAAACAACTCTGAAAAGGAGAGCCAGGATAATGCTGCAAGTACCTTTGGTTTGCAAACGGTTCAGAAAATAGAATCTCACAGCAGTGATTTAAAACAGCAGTTTGCAAATGCAAATTTCCTTGAAGCAAGAAAACAGGAAGCTGATCAAAGTTGGGTTAGCAGTGTTGTTAACAAAACGGATTTGATACAACCTGGGGTTGTCAAAACGTTATCGGTAAATGAACACTTAAATCCTGAAAAAGAAAAAGTGCAGTATGGCTCGTTTATGTCTCCGTTAAATGTAGCTTCTCTAGCAGAAGAGAGTAAACTGCATAAACAAAGTCCAGTCCCCGATTCTGTGAAGTCAAAACCTAGTGCTTCAGTTGATCATCCTAAAACAAAGTCACCTGATGTTAAGCCTAAATTCACCCAATCTTCTGATACTGTGAAGTCTAAGGTTAGTTCCCAAAACAGCCATGCTACTGGATTAACAAGGTCAGCCAATAAAACTGATCATGATTTGCCTAGGTCTAGTTTTCATCCAGTTCCAGCTAGAGTTAGTGCTCTAGAAGCTACTAAAAGTCCTCTTATCATTGACAAGAATGAACATTTCACGGTGTACAGGGACCCCACTCTGATTGGACAAGAAACAGGAACTAATCACATTTCACCCTATTTGCATCAGCATAATTATCCTCTGCATTCCTCATCCCACCGAACCTGTTTAAATCCAAACGCTCATCATCCTGCATTAACTGGTTCATCCCATCTGCTAGCTGGGTCTTCAGCTCAGGCTCCCTTGTCCGCTATTAACACCCACCCCCTTAGTACCGCATCTCACCATTCTGTTCATCACCCTCATCTACTTCCTGCAGTGTTACCCGGAGTGCCTGCTGCCTCCTTGCTGGGTGGCCATCCGCGACTAGAGACTGCTCATGCTAGCAGCTTAAGCCATTTGGCATTAGCACACCAGCAGCAGCAACAGATGTTACAACACCAGTCTCCACATCTTCTTGGACAAGCTCATCCTTCTGCTTCCTATAATCAGCTAGGGCTTTATCCAATTATTTGGCAGTATCCAAACGGAACACATGCTTACTCAGGACTCGGTCTGCCATCCTCCAAATGGGTCCACCCAGAAACTCCTGTTAACGCGGAGGCTTCCTTGAGAAGGGTAAGTTGAGCTCGTTTCCTAATGATGTGTTTATCTGGGGCTGGTGTCTCCTAACAGCCGTTTCTAGGTACAGATTCAGTAGCTTGTGTCTCTCCAAGTGTGTGGTGATGGTGGGTTTTCTGAGTAGGCAAAGAACTAGGAATGGAAGTCCAGCAGTAACAGCTGTCTCACAGTGGATGTGAGTAGGAAGCTCTTCCAGACCTTGATCTCCTAAGTAAAGAAAGACAAAATGTTTGGGTTTAGTTTATGACTGAGTCAGGTCATCCATCTGGTTTGGGACCTCAAGTCCACAAGGTGAACATTTGCTGCCTTGAACTGTGAAAACCATTGTGGAAGTTAAGTATTAGGAGAGGTAGGACAATCATCTTCAGAGTGAAATTTCATGTATGCTCGCTAAATAATGGAGAAAGGCTAGGATGGAAGGAGTATTAAATCCAGTGGGAAGTTCTGAAGAGAAATACTCGCGCATTTACAAATCTTTCTTGCACTGTACACCCATTTCTCTTGTCTTTACACCTGTCTGTGTACCCTCTCTTGGCATATTTTTTTCTCCCCTTCTGTTCCTGTTGACACACATCCCTGCCTTCCCATCTGCTTTCTACTCCTCTGTATTCAAGTCAGGGTGATTCCTCTTGTCTGCGTGCTGAGTATAACCACTGAAGTCTCAGAAGAAATGGTTTGTGTTTTTCAGCCTAGCGCCCAGTGCGGCGGCGGTGTTTGGCAGGCAGACGTGGCAATTACAGGAAAAGTTTTCTCAGCTCCTGCAGGCTTGGGATATGGCAAGGCTCATTGCAGGCACCTTAGAAGAACAGTGTAAGATGAAGCATGTGTAGCACAGACAGAAAGTTTGGAGAGCTTTACTGCCAGCTTCAATCAAAGCTCCACTGAGCATGTGCATACTGATCTTTAGAGGCTTACAACTTGGCCTAATTTGGGCAGATTTTCACAGGGACCACAAAAGGCATGTCACTGACAGTGGTCCTTCTGCCAAATTGTAAGCCTTTGCGTCAAAGCTTGGAGTTCCTGAATGGTTATAAAGATTTTTTTTTCTTTTTCATCATGGGGAAAGCTATTCTTCCCCAGCCTCATTCTTGAGAAAAGCCAAACCATTGTGGCTAAGTCTTTCCCAAACAGTCAGTTTGAGTTGGCCTTGTAATACGAAGTCAATTTGATCTAAAATGTGATAAAGTCAAATGCAGCAGAGAAGAGAGAGAAAACTATAGGTGGATTTATCTTTTCATGTTGCTGCCTGCTCCACCCCATACTGAAGTCCATTTTAAAGAATTTACAGTAGACTCTGTTTTCACTTTGGCTGCCTGTAGCATGCAGCCCTGCATACCAAGGCACGTAGCTTTTTAATTATGTTGATATGTGGCAATTGTCTTGTGGTGACTTGTCTTCTGGCTCTGACACTGGAGGCCTTTTTAAAATACGTCTTAGAAACCCAGAACAGGCGTTTCCAGAGTCGGTTTGCATGGGTGCCACAATCACAGACAGGGATCTGTGTCTCAGCTGTAACAGCCGCAGCTGCCCCGCTGGGCTCAGGGCTGAGCCATGTCTGTGAGCTGAAGGAAACGTGCTCCCGAGCCACCTTTTCCTACCACCCACAGGTGGCCGTGGCACCTCCCGTCCTTGGGCTGGGCCGTAGATGGTTGCAGGTGGAGTCACGAAGCTGTTTGGGCAATGCTTGGTGCTCGAGCAGATGTTCCCCACCTCCTCTAGGGAGAAGGTGATGCGCCTTTTGCATAATACTTTAATACAGCTTACAGTCTATTCGTGGGAACTCACCACAGCGTGGGAACTCCTGGCCTAGGAAACGTGTGCGCTAAAACTGTCAGCACAAACCCAAGCGGCTGCTTTAAATATTCAGAAGTATAGAAATCAGAACTTCAAAGTTGTAGCACCTGCAAATCTATTCTGTGCTGCCTGCGTGTGTCATGAGAGCTCTTGGCTCGCCTTCTGCTGCAGCAGTTCTCAACTGGGAGTTGCCAAGTCTGGGGTGAAGAAGAGGGGTGGACTGGTGAGAAGCAGAGGAGGGGAACAAGTTCTGGGCATTGCCAGGAGTTAGGAGTGAAGCAGCACTGAGGGGCTTTGGGGGTGCACGGGAGCTCTGGTCACCCTTGTGCCAGTCCCTTCTTGGCTGGTCCCGAGCACTCGGGCAGCACTTCAGGAGGGTGCCCTGCCTTCCCACTCCTCTGTGGGTGTTTCTCCTAAGCAGATCTTGGGAGAGAGACAGAGAGCTGCTCTTGGTCTTTTCTGCAGAGTTGCTGCACAAGTTTCAGAGAAGATAAGAAAATAGAAACTTACCTGAGTAGTCAATTAAAAACCATTTTCATAAATTAAGACTATCCCTGTGTGTGTAAAGGAGGAGGTTGGTATGGCCCACCTTTGAGTATTTAGGTATACGGCACAAAATTGCACGTACTGTGCGTTTGCCATGCTGCAAAGTATGGCAGGCGTGTACGTTCATGGTTTTAATAGTGTGTTGCTGCTGAAATTATGCCAACTAAAAATGCCTGGCAAAATAAAGCAGATTAATTAGGATTATCATACTTAGTCATTTGGTTGGGGGGTGGAGAGAAACCATACAGGAAAGAGATGCTTCTGTCCCTTATACTGAGATTCGTTACAAAGCTGGAGATGAAATTGTTTTCCACAAATACTAAACCATATTTGTCTTCTGAAATAAATACTTATTTCAATTCATTGAAGAGTTAATGGTCTGTTTACTGGTAGCTGAAGTTAAATGCTGTCAGACTATCATCGGTTTGCTAATTTGGTGAGCTTGAGATGCCGTTCTGGAATTAACTATTCATCCTGAATACTTGAAAATGAAATGTTCTAAGAACGCTTCTGAAACATGTGAACTATTTTGTATGTTGCAAGTCCAGGGGTTGTACAGTCAGATGTTGCGGCTGATCAAAAAGTAACTTAAAATGTTATACTTACTGTGTATGATTTGATGCTGAAGTACATTACTTCACTCTGATCATTGGTAGGACTTGATACAGTAACTCTTGGGGTCCCATGATTATTTTGGAATCTGATTTGATTATCTTGTTTTGGTTGGTGCTAACAGAACACTCCCAGCCCGTGGTTACACCAGCCCACCCCGGTAACCTCTGCTGACAGCCTTGGTTTACTGAGTCACATTCCCGTGCGACCATCCAGTGCAGATCCCCTTCGGCCTCTCAAACTGACAACGCATTCCAGCCCGCCACTGTCCAAAAGTATCGTAGAGCATCACAAAGAGTAAGTTTGCTGTTTAACTCTGTGTGAGAGGGTATGTTTCAGCACCTGATGTTGTCTCCCAGCTTCCTTTTAGTTTATTTGTAAACGTGGGTGCCTGATAGAGAAAAGCTTGTCAGTGTGCTGCAAAACAGACTCTGCCCTGTTGACTTGGAATGGTATTTGAGTTCCTGAGTCATCTGAAGGCTTCTGAAAATTGTACCTAATATAAAGAAAAGTTTATTTTGTGTTAATAGATAACTTCATTCGGAGCATGGGAAGAAAGGTCTTCCATTTAGCATGTGGCGCTATGTTCAGACTAACCTGTGTCTGCTTAACCTTTTTCAGAGAGCTGGAGAGGAAAGCGTTTATTGAACCTTTACGTTCTGTTACAACTGCACCAGTAAAGTCAGAGCTAGAGCAAAGCAGAACGCAGACGGCAAAGGAGAGCCATATGCACAGACATTTTGCAGATCCAATGTTGAACCAGCTGCCAAGGCCACCACAGGAGACTGGGGAGCGACTGAGCAAATACAAAGAGGAACACAGACGGATACTCCAAGAAAGTATTGAAGTTGCTCCCTTTACAGCTAAAATAAAGGCGTTGGAGGGGGAGAGAGAGAACTATTCCAGAGTAACGTCCTTATCTTCGAGTCCCAAAAGCCATTCAGTAAAATACGACAAAGACGCAGAACGCTCTGTGTCAGAACTGTATAAAATGAAACATTCAGTTCCACAGAGTTTGCCACAGAGTAACTATTTCACTACCTTGTCTAACAGTGTGGTAAATGAACCGCCAAGATCATACCCATCAAAGGAAGCTCCAGGTTCGTATGTTGATAAGCAAACTAATTGTCCTTCAACAGCAGCTAGTCCCCAGTCTCTCCCCTCTTACATTTCTTCTCTTTCAAAACCTCCACCTTTAATTAAGCACCAACCAGAGAGCGAAGGCTCTGCGAGCAAGATGCCCGAGCAGCTTTCACAGTCGGTGCAGTCTCACTCTGTAAACTCTTTCAGAAGTGACAGCAGGAGCCCGACTCAGTTGTCAATCTCGTCTTCAAATACACTCCGGAGTATGCCTGCCTTGCACAGAGCCCCTGTGTTTCACCCCCCTGTGCACCAGAACCTGGAGAAGAAGGAAAGCAGCTATAGCAGCCTTTCACCTCCGACTCTAACCCCCGTTCAACCCGTTAATGCTGGTGGTGGCAAAATACAGGAGTTGCAGAAACCACCAACTTTAGTACCGGAGCCGAAGGAAGCTCAGACTGTTTACAAGGGCACTTCTGAACAGAATTTATCAGAAATATGGAAGTCCGGTAATGCCCCAAATAACGAAAAAGTGGATTGGCACATTGAAAGAATGAGTGGAAAGTCACAGTCCGCTACAGCGTCTGTTATTGTGCGTCCTCCTTCTAGCACGAAATACGATAGTGTACCAGTAATGCAGTCTGCTTCCAAAGATCGAGTTAGTGAGAGATCTTCAGCTGTGACAAATCAAGCAGATTGCCTGAAAACAGCGGAAGCCAGGGAGACTGGAAGAATCATTCTGCCAAATATGAACTCAGACAGCGCTCGCACACAGTATGAAAAGAAATTTCCAGCTGTCTCGCAAGGCAGCATTCCTCGTGCTGTCACCCCTACCACAACTCTGATCTGCAGCACCAAAACGGATGTCACCGCATCAGCAGCAACAACTACCAGCGTGTCAAGCTGGGGTAGTTCAGAAGTGACTTACTCCTTATCGAACACGGTCTTGGCCTGCGCGCCGCTGGAGTGCTCTGCCTCGAGAGCAGCGAGTCAGGCGGTGGCGCAGGCCCAGGAATGCAAGGTCAGCACTCCAGCTCCGGTTACACCCGCCGCTGGCAAGACAGGCAGCGCTGCTCAGCCCAGCTCGGGATTCTCCACCTCCACCGACTTTGTCCATTTGAAAAAGCACAAGGCAGCGTTGGCTGCAGCTCAGTTTAAAAGTAGTAACACCAGTGAGACTGAGTCCAACTCTGTGAAAAATCAGACATTTTCAACCTCTCTCTCCCTAGACAGTGCTATCGTCTGTAATACAATAAACAAAGCGAACTCTGTAGGCAGTGGGCAAACTTCCCAGACCAGTCAGCCAAACTACCACACTAAACTGAAAAAGGCTTGGCTAACAAGGCATTCGGAGGAAGATAAAAACACTAATAAAAAAGAGAATTCAGGGAACAGTGTTTCAGAAATTATTAAGCCATGTACTGTCAATTTAATAGCTTCTACATCAAATGATTTGCAAAATAACATAGATAGTAAAATCTTGGCAGATAAGTTTGCGAAGGAAGATAAGCACCCTAGGAGAAAAGCAAAACGAACTTATGAGTCTGGCTCCGAAAGCGGAGACTCTGATGAAAGCGAGAGCAAGTCAGAGCAAAGGACTAAACGGCAGCCCAAGCCAACTTACAAAAAGAAACAAAATGATTTGCAGAAAAAAAAGGGTGATACAGAAGAAGAAGTAAAACCGAATGGTGTTCTTAGCAGGAGTGCCAAAGAAAAAAGCAAGCTGAAGTTACAGAGCGGCAGTAACAGCAGTGAGTATATATTAATCTGATTTGGAAGAGACAGACTAATGTGAAGTCTAACAGTGTTAATCCTGAAGGGTTTGTCATGCGTGATGACTGGGAAGAGTGAAAAAGCATGCTTGTGTGAATGAGTTGGTCCAGATTTACCTGTCTTGAGGCCGTTTTAAATATCCTGGTTTAAGAAATTCAGCGTTTTGTATATATGTTAAACTGGATCTTGATCTAAAAATAAGGAGTAAACAAACTGGTTTATGCTGTCCATCAGAGCTCAACAGACTGGTGCATATAGTGCCATTTGTATTGAGGTTCTTTTTTTAAATCTTTTAAAAAGATCTAATGCATTTATTTTTAGAGCACTACTGGAGGAAGAGATTCTTTATTGTTGAACTTTAATTCATCCTTTGATCAGAAAGCCAGAGGCAGTTCCTTGAGAGCCTGATGCCACTTTGTTATGATTTGGTTAATTTAATGGAAGGTTAGAGGGAGAGTCATTTCACACTCCAAACTAGCATGTGTGTTACATGGTGTTAACATTCCTCTTGTTTAAGGAATAAAGAAATTTAGGGAAATAAAAATATCAATTGAAGTGTAGTACTGCAGCATGTAGCCAATTGTAACTAGATTTATCTGAAAAGAGAAACTGGTCTGCCAACATGAGGGATTTTATTTGAGAACTTATCTTATTTTTTATCCCAATGTATTCTTCTCCAAGGACTGTTCCTTTGTTCTGGTTGAGTATGAGAAAGTCTACCATAAAATTACTTTTTGCAAGAATTTTAAAGTACAGGTAGTAAGAAAATGAGTACTGCTCCCTGTAATTACATTCTCTGGCTTTTCACTGCCTAGTGTATAAAGTTACTGGTCTGGTATCCGAGAGTACTTGATCCCTAAGTTGTCCTGAGTCCTGGAAGTGTTGCAGTCTGTCTGAGGTATTCTGGCTTGAGTCCAGTGATAGTAGTGTTTCTTTCCTGCCCCCCCAACTAAAGGGAAGATCAAGGAGGGCATGTCTATAGTCTTTCTTAGTTTCACTTCTTAAACTGAAGTGTAAATATACATGTGTAACATGTTAGGTCTTTCTGACCTTTGTATTGTTGCAAAAGACTTTTTTGTAGGTTTATTGTTAAAGGGTGGTTTACCTAAGGGAAGGCAGTGACTTCTCATTTTGGCTAGCAGAACCTGAGTATAGAAGTGATACATCGTAATATATGATGGAACTTCGGTCAGGAAATGGGTAGGAGTTGGTGTTACATTCCGTTATGAATTGCACAGCCTGTGTCCTGCACATTCACAGGTTGGGCCTGTCCCGTCATAGCAGCTTCTTGTGCTTGCCATCCTCTCTCGAAATCTTCACAGACCTGGGGTTTTTCTGTCCATTTCTCCTACTTGACCCATTAAATAAATTAATGTTTCTGATACTCCTGTCAGTTTGCTTTAGGGGAGCTTTGTTACAGTTTCTGAGAGAGAGCTGGTCGGAGGTTTTCTTCTGAAAAGAAAATCTTACGAAAAGGACTTTCCACAAAGAGTTGTACAAAAATGTAGTCAACCTTGAGGAGCGTTCAGGAAAGAACAGGTCCCCATGGGACGGCTGCCTGGGCTCCCTGTAGGTGGCTGAAGATAACTGTGCTTCAGGATCTAGGGCTTGGTGGTAGTTATGCAACGTGGGTGGTATCTGGTTACTTCCAGGGTTGAAAACCGCTTTGTCCCGGTGCCGTTTCGGAAAGCCCCAGGAGCCTGTGTGCTAGCCAGAGCGCTCAGAGCTCCAGGCTGCAAGGCTCCCTCCTGCAAAGCAAGGCATTTCACAGTCCTGCAAGCCTTGGGGGTCTTCCAAGTTCCTGCCCACAGAGCTTGAGAGTCTAGCAGCTCCCAGATGATACCCAGAATCTCTTGTTCTAAGGCAGAAAACGTGTTGGACTAGAAAACCTGTACTTCAGCCTTTTCTACTCTCAAGTTTTAATCCAGTTACCATCTTGGGGGAGTTGGGAATGCATTTTGTAGGCTCTGAACTGAGACGTAAGCAGTCTGTCACTTGCAAAGTTTGCACAAGTAATTTCTGACAAAATGCAGATCTGAACCCAGGTGTACCAAGTCCAAAGTTAGCACCCTGACCTCTCTGTCATCTACATCAGATCCCTGTTTACAGGACACGAACTTTCCAGAGTAGTGGTAAATGAAATGACAAATGCTTCTATCTATTTGCAGATAAAACTGGTGCCACTTTTAAAAGTCATTAAAATGAAAGCCTGGTTAAATAACAACAGGGTTCAGTTTCAAACTGTGTATGTGAAAATTGCACATATTACTCAATAGATTTGCTCCTCCTGTTACTCAGTGTCAGATCTGCTGACTTTCATATTGAAAATAGAATTGTACTGCTTAGCCTTGCAAAGCCAACAAACTTGACAGAGAGTAAATGGAGTCTGTTCTTCCTTATGCCGGATATTTTACATTAAGTTCAGATGAGTTACATGTGAATAGAATTGCTCTTCTGTAATCGTTCTGTAACCTCAGCAAAAATAAATTTTGAAGCAGTAGGATTTTTTTTTTAAGCTCTGCTTTCGTTCATTAAGTTGTTGCCTTTTTTGCATACATCTTCACTTGAAACAGAATTCAAACCTTTCTTTCTTGTGGTATTGTATTTCTTTGCTTGTTTTGCAAGAATGAGGTTCTAAAGATGATTTTAGTGAACAACACACCTAGTATAAGAAAGTAGTGTCCTAGGTATTTCTGGTAGCTCAGCAGGTAGTTAACCGTGTCTCCTGCTTGTGCAAGTCTAATGGGTAGCCCTGGTTTTTAAACTTCAGTGCTGACAGGCAGATAAATGGAAGCAATAATGAAATATATTATACAGGTAACAAATGTACTTTCAGAGATGTTGAACGCTGACTGATCTGTCTGGGTTCTGCAAATAGGGGCTGCCACTACCTTATCTGAAACTCTCCTTGCTTTCGCAGCTGGTATACCTCGCTCAGTGTTAAAAGATTGGCGCAAAGTAAAGAAGCTGAAGCAAACAGGAGAGTCCTTTTTGCAGGATGATTCCTGCTCTGAAATAGGACCAAATTTACAAAAATGCAGAGAATGTAGGTTAATAAGAAGTAAGAAAGGAGAAGAACCAACTCACTCACCGGTATTTTGTAGATTTTACTACTTTCGGCGGTAAGTACAGCTATTTTCCTAATAATGTGGTGTTTTAACTTCTAAAAATAATACTCAGAAAGGACTTGCATGCTTGAGAGCTTGTCTGATTTTTCTGGCTCAGTCAGTCTGCCTGATAAAAGACACCATCTAATTTAACAGTATTTACATTTGTATTTCTTATTTCTTTTGTGGATTGACTTCATTGCTGTTTAAAGCTTTATAGCAAAGACATCAGAACAGCTGCCCAGTGTACCTTAGGCAAGCAGAAAACATAGCCCATCACTATTACACAGGTGTCTGACATTTGAAGTGGGATTTTCAAAAGGCAAACTTCAGTTATTCTGGACAAGTTGCACAACCGCAGAGTTGCTCTTATTTAATAATTGTTCTTATGCCAGTATATGGTGGGAATGCTGCTCAAGGGTTTCTGGGTGTTTTCTGAGGACGGGAGGAGCTGCGACTTTCTTTTTCACAATTAATGGCCAATCAAGGAAAACTCGAATGTGGGGAAGAAAATTTTCCAGGACGCAGCATGGTGCAGGCGTCGCAGCTATTGGGACAGAACAAAACGGCTTTAATTTGTGCGTGGGCTGTGTTGTCAGTATGTATCCACCTCGTTTTGGACAGGAAATTGTTCCCTAGATTGGGTTTAACTTTTTATCATAAAACTTTAGTTACAAGACTTGGTAATCCTACAGGAATCATTTCAGTGTTGGACTTGAAATACCTTCTGCGTAAGAATGTTTCCTTCCTAATCTGGCAGGGTCAGAGTTTCGTTTGTTGTTTTGTTTGGGGTTTTTTTCTCCTGTATAAAGGAGAGAACATCAGTGATAGAGTTTTGCCAACATTTTAAAACACAGTTACGGAATTTTAAAATTTGATATTTTGAATACATTGTGGTAAATTTTACAGCAGTTTAATTATTGTCATTGTGTTTAGATAGCAAGGCTTGAATTGTAAACAAAGTCTGCACTACTGTTCAAAGTCATCACTGAAAATGCATCATTTCTTCTTGTTCATTAAATACATATCTAAATATCTTTTTTGGTACTTAGTTCTGAATTCAGGACTATTTTACTGGCTTTGCTGTAAAAATCCTTAACTACTATAATAATCAGATATGTATAATGAATTATCCTGTGTTATGCAAGATGGAATAATTAATTGCTACAGCTTTAAAATAAGCTAAATATAGCCAGGGTTAGTGGAATGGTATTGGGTAGGATGACAGGAAAGCCTTTAGTTACTTTAAAGGTTAGAAATTAGTGGATACAAAAACCTTACTTTGTATTAGTGATTTGTTCTACCTAGAAAGATTTAAATATAGTGTTTGAACTCAGTCTTTCTCCAGAATAGAAAGATTTAGAAAATATGAGTCAGACTAAAGGTGAGGAATAGATGGAACCAAACTTTGGCAAAAAGGAAAGTAAGAGAATTTTCCTGTCTGCAATTTTAAAGCAGAAATAAATGTTGTATAGCGAGAATGATGAGTAAACTAAATTCAAAAAGCGCCTAAAAAGTTAGTTTTAGTTTTCATGCTTCCTTACTGTTCACTTTGAAACTATTTTTGGCAGTAGGACTTATTTTTAAATTAAAAAATATGGCAGGATGCTAAAGGAGGTAAAAAATCCTTAGTTGTTGTAAGACATAAGCAGTAAGGTAAATTAGCAAGTAAACTGTAAGTCACAGAATATAATGACACATGCAGTTAAACTGTCTTGTTTTCATTTTTAGGTTATCTTTTAGTAAGAACGGAGTGGTTAGGATAGATGGTTTCTCTTCTCCTGATCAATATGATGATGAAGCACTGAGTTTATGGACACATGAAAACTATGAAGACGATGAACTGGACCTAGAAACTTCTAAATACATTCTAGATATCATAGGTGATAAATTTTGTCAGTTAGTAACATCTGAGAAAACAGCCATGTCCTGGGTGAAAAAAGACGGTAAGGAAATCTCAGATACTCTTCAAGCGTTCTGCAGTTTTACCTGAGTGTTTGTGTTTGTCGTGACCCATTGCTTTTCAAGTCCTTCACTGGACTGTCGCATTGGATTTTCCTAGGCTGTTTTCCTAGAGGGTATGTTGGGAAGGGGCAGGGACCTTCCTCAGTGGGCCGGCCCGTTCCCCCTCTCTGCGCTGGTGGCTGTGCTGGGCCAGGGCTGGGGCCAGGCTGCTGTTGGGGTTGGAGCAGCCTCAGTTCCCAGCTTGGCCTCCCGCTCTCCAGCCAGAGCAGGCAGCTCCAAGCCAAGGCCCACAGCGAGCCAGGCACCGACTCCTGCCAACAGACACTGTGTTTCTGACGTATCTCCTTCCCAAAACAAAGGAGAATAATTTGACAGCGTGGGTCCTGCAAAACATGTGCTAACACTGTCGCCTCCTCCCCACCAAAGCCACAGTTAGTCCGTCCTTCTGGCCCACAGCAGATGGGCACAGGCTGGAAACGGGCTGCTGGCTCCCCTGATTGCAGGCGGTGCAGGGAGGAGGTGGGGCAGGAAGCAGAGTTACCAGCCAGGTCTCCAGGACAGGCACCTCCCTGCCCTCCTGCTGACTTGGAACTGCCCAGCTCACCAGTCTGGCTGCCCTTGAGATGAAATGTGTCCCATAGGCAGTCAGGTGAAAACCCCAGCTCTCTTCTTCGCATGGGTTTAAAAGTATATGTTAAAGAAGTTCTTCTTTGTAATTGCAACCCAGTCGTGTTGAGGAGGAATATTCTTTCTCTAGTATTTTAGCCTGTGTTTTTTGGATGCTTTAATTTCTTCATAGTGTATTGATTGTAGCATTGATGGGGATGCTGTTTAATGCAACTAGGGGAGTAGATATTGATGGTCTGTCTGTGAAGGATCACTTCCTTCCCCCACACCCAGTTGCATCTGAGGGGAAAATGATGAATGCTTCATCTATAAAGACTATTCATTCTGTGCTTTGCATTTAAATTTCAGTCCTTTTATTCTGCTTATTTTGTATTTCAGCCAAAATTGCATGGAAGAGAGCAGTGAGAGGAGTCCGTGAGATGTGTGATGCATGTGAAGCCACATTATTTAACATTCATTGGGTCTGCCAAAAATGTGGATTTGTGGTCTGCCTAGATTGTTACAAGGCAAAGGAAAGAAAAAGTTCTAGAGGTCAGTTCTTTATGAACTAGAGTATTGTATAGGCTGTTTATTCTCATTTGTTGTAGAGATGCTGATCCACTAGTGTAACTGCCTTTCTGTAAAGTTAAATTACTGCTAGTGTGTTTTGGTTTCTCTTGGATCTTTTTCGCTTCACTTTTTTGTTGGTAGATGCAGAATCAGTCATTCAGAAAGCAACTGCTGTGGGGGCTATTTTGGGTCTTTGTCCACTTTTCAGTCTTACAGTGTAGATTGTCTTAGATTGCTTGTGACTTGCCCTTCGAGGTTAAATCTTGTTCTTCAGCTGTGGGACTGGCAGTCCATTACACCTCCCTGCTTTATGGTAACTCACTGCTGTTAAGACTTGCCTTGATTTGAGTGCTTTCTGGAGTCCTCCCTTCAGGAGTACATAGTTTGTCATATTGACTTAACAGCCTACTTTTTTATTATAAAAGAGAAAGAGATGGAGAAAAACACTTCACATAGTATTTAAAATGAATGTTAATGGAGGTTTCACAATCCAGCAGCCTACACACGTACTCAGTTTAATCTAATTCCTGTGCTTTAATGGAAATGTCTAGTTTAGTCTGGAGTGAAGTATAACAGGACTGACTTGCAACCCTGTGATTTCTGAGTGACCCAGCCTGGTTGCAATTGAAGGGAGGAATGGCTTGGAAGAATGCTCCGGCCATCCAGCCCTGGGCTGTGACACTGGTGCTCTGGCTGCCTCTTGGAGGGCGCAGCCCTCCCCGGGGTGGCAGGCGTTGTGCCCTGGCACAGTCCTGCCGTCAGACACTGCGCCAGGAGCCGATTCCAGTGTAATGCTGTTTTGAAAAGCATTTCCATGATTGTCATAGCAGCATAATGTCACAGATGTGAAATGTTAGTAAAATAAAGTTTAACTGTTAGATGGCACATCTTTAATAAATGGACAGACTCATCCACTTTGTCCTTGGCTTGCAGTGAGAGGCCTCCTACGCTGCGGTTGTAGGATGTTCCCAGAGACTTCCATCAAAGCCTGAAGTTTCTAGGGAATTAATGTTGGTGTTTTCCAACACCAAGAACAGTTGTTAATGTTTAATGCTGGAGGCTGCTTCAGCAGCTCTTAACCGACTTCAGTCTGTGTGTGCGCATGTGTGTGTTCATCCATCTGACGTGGCTTGGGATATACGCTGAACATTATTTACCCTAGTGGGAACATGCAGTCAGAGGCTTTTTATAGTGTGCGTGTTAACCAGCCAGGAAAATTTTAGTAAAATATCTTCACAGCTTAAAAAAGCAGTATACAGAAGAAGGCTTCTTTTCAGTCTTCTAACAGGGAAGACCTTCTCCTTACTGTTCATCACAACATTACACGCAAAAGCAGCAGTACGATAGCTTCCCTCGCTGCAGCTTTAGTTCTGATGATGCTGTAGGGTACGTGTGAAGTGTATCTCTCCTTTGGTACTCTCACAAAATTCAGAACCACCCACCCATTTCTATATAATAGCACTTTATGTTACACCATTTTTCCTGGAACCAGTAGTTGTTTTTACAGTTGTTAAATGTAACGGAGAATACACTGGTTTCCCCCTGCTTCAGCAGGACTGTTAGAAGTTTAAATATTCCATATTCAGATATATATCAATGACTTCTCTCATTACTACATGAATGAATGAATGTGCATCCATTGTTGGATTCAGACAGTTCATGGCACCATCAAGTGGAATGCCACGTTATGGCATTTCAGTGATGAAATACACTAAGTAGATATATGCTATTTTGATTTTTTGGTTTGATTTATTTCAATGTTTTTGGAGTTATAAAAACTACAAGACAGCTAACAAATCTAATACTTACCCAAAAGGAACATTTAGTACATCGTGTATCTATTAAATTAGTGTAAGAAAACAATGCTTTAAATATGCTAAATGTTTCCTTTAGTGTACTTGGTTTACAGTGTTAGAGCTGAGGAAATGACTAAAAATTTGAAGAGTCTCAAAACTAGTTCAGTGGACATGATACAAGACTGGGGGTTGAGAGAGAAACTGCATTCCTCTTTCTGCCCCAGAATCACATAGCAGATCGGTGACCAGTTGCTTGGCCAGACATTTTTTGCTCTCGTTCTTCCTCTGTCTTGTCTTTACACTGCATGTTTTTCTGGCAGGGACAGTCTTCCTGAAACTTTATAGAAGGCCTCTCTCCCCTACTAGTTAGGCCCTGTCTGCTGCCACAAATGATTTTCAACCAGTACGTACAGACTTGTGGTTTCATGGCTGCTTTAGTCTGACATAAATCCACGATGCGACTTCCCTCTCCTTTGTGCCAGCAGTAACTTGGGTGCAGCTGCATGATAGGCCAAATCAGAGAATTAATTCGGTTACAGGTTCATCTTTTTGGCTTGTTTGGCCCTCTCTGGTTGAAGACAGCCACTTTTAGTTGGAGCGCAGATCGTGTCACATAAAATTAACCATACAATTGCAGCCTGACTGTGTGTCTCTTCTGTGCTAGAATTCATCAAGGGAGTCTCACTGCCTCAGTAGGAACTCCTAAAGGATTTTGGCTTGTGCTAAATTGGTGACTTGTTAGATGTGATAAAGGGAATATACTTCAAAACTTTGAGGTTATTGGCAAGGGTCTATGTTACAGATGCAGCTGTTTCCAATTTCAGTATTGTTAAAACTCTTACTGTGAAAAGAAGCTGTCATACACAGATTTTTGCCACACAGGATACCGGGACAGAAGACTTTTACAGTATGTGTAGAAAACCGTTTCTGACTAGAACTCTGTCTGTGTACCACTGCGAGTAAAGTAAAACAATTGGCAATGTTATTTTGCAGATAAGGAGCTGTATGCCTGGATGAAGTGTGTGAAGGGACAGCCTCATGATCACAAACACCTGATGCCAACACAGATTATTCCAGGCTCTGGTAAGACCACCTGCGAACAAGCAGGATGTGTTTTTATCCAGGCCTTTCTTTGAAGAGAGAGGCCAGTTGCTTCTTGAAACTTCTCATTTTCCATTTAAAAACCTGCAAATGGTGTCAAATCATTGCAGGAAGGCAAGTGATTCTGGACAGTTAACAGCAAGGGGCACAGATGATGAAGAGAGAGAGAGGAGTATGGTGACAGATGTCTGAAGGGGTTTTGGGGCAGGCAGTGAAGAAATGCATGGTGTTTGTTGTGACTGTTCTGTACCTTTTCAGAGCAGAATAAACCAGCCAGAATACACTTAATAAATCTGACCTTAACTGTTAGAAGAAAATCTTAGAATAGTACTGCTGAGAGCATTATATGGCAACAGATTTTGAGGGATTTGTTTTTCACCGTTGTCCCACCCACCCCCCAAAAAAAAAGGTTCATGTCGTGTGGTTTTGGTTGAACATCTGATTGGGCATCTTAAAACAAAATGTGGTGAAGGAGCTTGTGATACATGAAAAACTAAGCAGTAATCCTAAACCCAGCTGAATTCAGAATTTTTCTTTAAACCAGGTAAGTTTTAGGAAGCAGTGCTGTTAGGTGTGGTGGTTGCTGTTAGTGCAACTTTACTTGTGATCTCTGGCACCCCTGATGCAGAGCAGAGAACAGAAAACTCAAATGTGCCCTTAAACTTGTTAAGTAAATTGCCAAGTTATTTTAAGCTGGAAATACAGACCCAGTCATTATTTTATGGGTTGTTGCATGTTAGTTCAGGTAGAAATGAAGATTGGTTAGATACCATAATAAATTCATATTGTGACATTCCCCAGAACAGGTTCCAGACTGAAACTGGTTTTAATTTTAAATTGTGAAGTGAACCATTCATCTGGAAACACCACAGTGAAGACTGCCTGCGTAACCTCAGTTTTGTTCTTCTATTCATACCCATTACCAAACAACCTTAAATTACATGATCACATACTAATTTTTTTGTCAAGACGTGGCTCACTTCAGTCTGTACTTTGACAGTTTTATTACATGAAGCAACGATGGACCCGTTGAACAATGAGGAGTAAATAATGAATGACTGGCTTGCTTGGTGTGTGCCATGCAGTGGGAATGTAGAGTCAAGGTTAGATTATTCAGAAGAGTAGGGTGCAATTATTTAATTAAAGACCTTGTTTCTTTCTGCACGAGCTTTAAGGTAAACTGGACGGTCTTGTTACAGTATTTTTGAGTGTTAAATTTAGTGTTCTTAATAGTTTAAATTTTGAAAAGATTTACAGATAGTATTTTAACATCACTACATGTGTATTGTAAAGAGGGTCACAAAATCATTGAGAGCTGCTGATGGTTTTCTTTTTAATTGTCTCCTAGTTTTGACAGATCTCTTAGATGCTATGCACAGTATTAGAGAAAAATTTGAAATTAAATCCCATTGTCAGTGTACCAGCAAGCAGAGCACCCAAGCTGGCAAGCTCCCTGCGATGAATGGTGTGTCTCAGGTGAGTCTAAAATGTGTGTATACACCACAGTTTGCTCAGGCGTACTGATACTTGTGGATTTTTATGTGTGACTATTACCAGTTGCATTTTAATTTGCGTATACAATGGTTAAGTGCTAGCCTTGTCTTTGAAGTACAATAAAACCGTTACATACTTAAAAATAAATTTGATCTTTGCAGGTTTTGCAGAACGTCCTTAACCACAGTAATAAAATTTCTCTGTGCATGCCTGAGTCTCAACAGCAAAATACTCCTCAAAAGTCCGAGACAAATGGGAATACAAGTCCAAGGAGTGATGTAAGCTCAGACAGCAAGTTAACACCTCCTGAATCCCAGTCACCGCTGCACTGGTTAGCTGATCTGGCAGAGCAGAAAGCCAGGGAAGAAAAGAAAGGTATATGTTTGAAATTGCCATATCACGTCCGTGACTCTGGGGGCACCAGTGATACGTAATTGAATTAAATAGGAAAAATTGACACACTTTCCTGTTCAACAAAAAGAAAAGACGATGTTCTTTTCTCCTTTAATTTTAATCTTTAAACTGCAATGCCTTCTCCTGGTGGCATCAGAATCTGTTCCCAGAGGAGCCACTAGTGGAATGCATGTGTAGTGTGGCAGTATTTCCAGCTACAGCATCTCTCATTTGTGACAGGTCCTCACTCAGGTGCATGTCTGAGGTGCTGAGGAAGGCCTTTTCGTGGTCACACTGTTTGACTGCATTTTGAAGGATCTAGTTCATCCTCTGGTGTGTTTTCAGGTGAATAAAGTGTTAGTGCTACAGTCTGTTATCACCACTATAAAATGCAGGGTGCCGATGCTGTTCCTATGTCCGCACAGCGATACAACAGTGTCAACTTCCAATGATGATTTTTGTTTTAGAGAACAAAGAATGTCCTTCTGGAAAGCATTCAAAGGAAGAGAAAGACCAGGATAATTTGGAGTCCCAAAACTGCAAAAGCTCCCCTCCTGCATCCCAGAACAACGAGCAGGGCTCAACTTTACGAGATTTATTAACTACAACAGCAGGCAAACTGCGTCTAGGTTCTACAGATGCTGGTATTGCTTTTGCTCCCGTTTACTCTACAGGAACAGCGGTAAGTGTTTACAAGACATGTTTTTTATATCAGGATTCGAAAAGCTCTGTAACTTGTTTCAGTACATTTTAGTTAGAGCAGTCTGATAGCTGTATTGCTTTAAATACTCATTTTTAATTAAAACTTTATATACGCACACGTATTTGCATTAACATTTTTATATATGTGTATATAGTGATAATTGACACGCACTATAAAGATAATGTTCATGAAGTTAGTTAAGGCCTTAACCTGACAGAGCAAAGGAGGAGTCTGATATATTGAGTTTTGTAATAACTGTATACTTCTTTTTCCATGTAAGAATGCATGATTTCTCCACGAAGGAAGTGGATAACTGCAGCCTTTAATTGGTAATGAAATGTTGCAATTCCTTTTGCAGCAGGACGACAGTAACTTTATTTGCTTTTAGATTGTTTAAGCATACATTTGTTTGTTTTCTAATAGAGTGGCAAGAGTGGAAGGACTATGCCAAATATTCTTGATGACATAATTGCTTCAGTAGTAGAAAACAAGATTCCACCAAATAGAGCACCAAAGATAAATGTAAAATCTGAAATAAAAGATGAGCCAAAGGATGATAGAAAATGTGTTCAGGATGACTGCAGTAAGCGGTACAGTGATATTCAGTATTCATGGATCTGTGATAAGCACGTTTTGTGGCTCAGAGACCATAAAAACAACAACAACTGGAAGCTCTTCAAAGAGTGCTGGAAACAAGGAAGGGTAGGTACTGAGCTGTTCTGTCTATAAAGCGACCTCAGCGTGAACTCTGTGTTAAAGGACGGATTTGCCTAATGCCATGTTTGAAAATGTATTGTTAGCAGTGGGCAAAAGCTTGTTAAGTGCAGCCCACATATGAACCTTGTGTAGTTTCAACTTCAGCTAACTGCTAATAATAAATAAGAAATTACTGTTACAGAAATTCAGATTCCAAAGAGATGTGTGTAGGACATCTTGGGTGTGGTTGCTGTTGGAGGAAGTGTTAACAGCTTTGTAGGGCCAAGGTCTTCAGTATGTTTTTGAGATGCATTTGTACTCCAGTTTAATGGAAGGAGGTGCTTGCTTACAGAAGGATAAATACTGATTTTTTTTTTTTAAATTATTATTTAATTTTATTGTTTACAGCCTGTTTTAGTGTCTGGTATGCATAAGAAAATGAACTTCAGCCTGTGGAAAGCGGAGTCAATTAGTCTAGATTTTGGAAACCAGCAAGCTGATATCTTGAATTGCAAAGACAGTATTATTTCAAACACCAACGTCAAGGAGTTCTGGGATGGTTTTGAAGATGTTTCAAGTACGTTACTTTAAATATATTCTTCCATTGATTCTGAACATGGTCAGTGTTAGAAACTGCAGTTAAAAATATTCTTTATGGATCTTGAGGCTTTGAAGAAACTTTAATTTAAAAGCAAAGCACTAGGTAATCTGTTTCCAGAGAATGTGATGGAAACTTGCATTTTCTACCTTAGCAGAATTAAAGATGTACTTGATATACTAGTTAGATCTGACTAAAAAGCCAAATAAATGTCACTGTTCCTCAACTAGTTGAGTTTATTTTGTATCATTTTTGAGTCTCGAAATTAATTCTCTCCTCTTTTATGGATGAAATTTTTATAGACAAGTTAGGAGCTCAGTTATGTGTCTTAGTTGAATAAAATAAAAGACTTAGAGTGTATTAGTTTTTAGTAATTTCTGTGTTACTTGCAGAACGGCAGAAGATAAAAAATGGGGAAACAGCTCTACTGAAACTGAAAGATTGGCCTTCTGGCGAAGATTTCAAGGCTATGATGCCAGCAAGGTATGAGAGTTTATCTCAAGTCAGCCTCCATGCTGGTTTTTTGCTCTCTGTGTAATCACACAAAGTCAATTACATTCTTCTTTTTCCTTCTTCATTCTTCTTTTCTCCTCCAGATATGAGGACTTATTAAAAAGTTTGCCCTTGCCGGAATATTGTAGTCCAGAAGGAAAACTAAACTTGGCTTCTCATCTGCCGGGATTTTTTGTCCGTCCAGATCTGGGACCCAGGCTATGCAGTGCATATGGTGAGTATGCCCTGGAAGTGTAGCAGTTAAATCTTCCCTTAAAAGTGTAGAATATCACAGGTTATAATGCTTGATAAAAAGCTGAGCTTGCTTGGAGGGTAATTGTTCACTGAACGTAGGAAAAATACTTGACTGACGCGTATTAATGGCAGAGGCACCTCAGGCATGAGCCTGTTTGCCTCTGTGTTTGTTTCTGTCTCTTCATGGTGTTACAGTCTTCTGAAGAATACAAATGGTTAGCTGCTTTTAAACACAATGACAGATCTTGTCTTTAATAATGCTGTATGACAAAATACTTAATGAAATAATACCGTGTTTATAATTCTGGTCATAAGTAAATCTCAGCATATTTCTCATAATTTGTATTGTATGCTGTACACTCAAACCTGTTTAGAAAAGGTTGTTTCTCTCAGACCTTTTCCAGCTGCTCCTTCTTGTGCAATCATATTTGTTCTTTTATGAAGAACTCGGCCTACAGCCAGGCATAAAAGTGATACATTGGATTTCATAACCTTGTGTATTCACTGTACTTACATTCTGCCCTGAACAACCTGAAAGGTTGAGGAGGAACACAGTGGTCAGGAAATGTCTTTGATTATTCTGCTGAAATGTGTTCTGTTCTGACACAACTGATGTTTAGGGACTCAGAGAATACCTCAAGGTCTCTGTTTAAAAGTAACATTTTCTTGTTTAGCAAGCAAAACAAAAGCATCTTTGTAGCTGGTTTATCTCAGTATTTCTGTGTTAAAGCCCATCTGTACATAAAATGCTTTTCTGTGACAGTGTTTCAGAAATTTCTTCTCAGATGTTGCACGTTTCTATTTGAAGGTGAATATGCTATACAACAAATCTTAATTTTATCTTGTAATATAGGTGTGGCTGCTACTAAAGATCATGATATAGGAACCACAAATCTCCATATTGAAGTTTCTGATGTCGTGAACATCCTTGTTTATGTTGGCATAGCGAAAGGAAATGGAGTACTTTCCAAATCAGGTAAAGGGAAGTTCACGGTAAGAGGTGTAGATGGGCTGAATGATCTGCAGCTTTGAAAACTGACACTGTTCTTCGGAAGCAGATGAAGGATCTCCCTAAGTATCTTGCTTAAACCTGGGAGATTCTTTTGTTTCAAGAATTTGCACACGCATTAACTGCAGAAAGTACAGTGCAGTTCATGAATTATGAAATGGTATTTCAAACTCTTTCCACTTTTTTTGCCATTACCTATAATTGATGTGCCATTCCTGTGCTGGGGCTGGCAGAGCTAATGAAAGTGCAGGATGAAGGATTTTCTCTGGAAGCTGTGGTAGTTCTAACAATTATGTCAGGATGATGTATTTGCCAAACCTTCTGTTTATTCTGCTCCCTCTGGATGCGCTGTGTTTGCTCTATTGAATTTGGACTGTAATGTAATTTTTCAGCACCAGAGAGCTTAAATTGGTGTATGTTAGTTGTCTGTATTAGGTTTCTTGCTTATGTGAAACAGTCTTTAAGAAATAGTTCTGTTTCTTTCCCCTTACTTACTCTTTTGTTCTCTTATTCCATAATCAGCAAATGTAGATTTTGGGTGTGAACAGAGCTGCAGTAAGGTTTGCTGTCTTCTGTTTGCGTTGTTTTCACTTGCATATGCACTGAGTTAATAGCAGCAAAACTTGAGCATATTGGGAGAGCTCTAGCTTTTGGACTAGCTGCTGCAGAACAGCATGCAAAACACTGCTTTTGCTGACTGCAGGAAAACATCTTTTCGTCTTTTAATGTTTTGGTGCAAGCCCTACTTGTTTATTTCAGGTAGAAGAACGTGTTCCATCAAATTCAAAAATGTAAGAAAGTTTAAATATTAAACATGTTTTTTAAGGTATTTATGGGATTCATATTCTAGTAACTAATCACAAACACCAAACAAAAAGATCACCTGGGGACTTCTGTTGTATTCAGTCTCACAAGAAATTCGAAAAGAAGGTGTTTAGTTTCAGTTTTTCCTTTGTCTCACTTTAAAAAAAATCTATTTGTTGTATCTTAGGAGTTTTGAAGAAGTTTGAAGAGGAAGATTTGGATGACCTTTTAAGGAAGCGGTTGAAAGATTCAAGCGAATTACCTGGTGCTTTATGGCACATTTATGCTGGCAAAGATGCTGACAAGATAAGGGAGTTTCTGCAGAAGGTTAGATTTTATAAAACATATTTTATAAATATGATCTAAGTAACTGGTAAATCAAAGGGGGCTGGCAGAAACCACAAACCCCACCCCTATGCTTAGGGAAGGAAGGGAAGCAAAATTCTTCCCTTTATAGCACATAAATTATAATTGATCTGCTACATAATCTAAAACAAAGTATGTAACGTGGTATCTATTTACTTAAGAGTTACAGGTAGCCTGCAAACTCTGAATGCTCATGAGGTCATGGAGATCTATTCTTGATCTTTTCTAATACAAAGGGTAATTCGTAGGATAATAATCAGATGCTGAAATTTTTGTGACTTGTCCCATGCAAAAACCCTGACCTTGCAACCCCGCAGCCACCAGTCTACATAAGATCTCTGTGACATGTCAGCTCAAAGAATATTTCTTGGTTCTTAGTGAGGATGAGAGTGGTGGGGAATAATGTACCAAAGAGCAACAGACTTCTGCGTTAGCTACGGTGCAGATCTTCCTTCAGCAGCGTGTGATGAACAAGCCAGAGCCACATCAGAACCTTTCAGGTTGTTACTTACCATGTAGGATGAATGTCCACCGCTGGGCCACTCATAGTTGTTGTTAAATTCAGAGATACCATCTTGGAAGCAGTTTTCTGTGCCCTGTCTTTAGCATGTTTTCATGTTCTAGAAGGCAGTCTTGATGGATGACATAGAAAATATCACTGAAGTGGTTACAGGAGGAAAAAGCCTTCTCTGTCTTCTACTGTGGGGAAAACAATCAGATGAGTCTTAACTGACTAAACCAAAGGGGTCCGTAAACAGGGTGGAGGCCAAGGTGTCTACTGCGAGCAGGAAGAGCCTCAAAAATTTACCAGTAAAGATTCTCTTGGACAGTCAGGCGTTGTTTCAGTCCCAAGGCAGCTGTCCTCTGGTGACTCAAACATTTGCTCTTTGGTAAGCTGGACTGTGGGGAAAAATAAGCACCAGTAAATAAAGTACAGCTAATTCCAGGAGATTGAGTTACACAGCGAGGCTTTTCTGTTCGCTCAAAAAGCAGATGCCTATAAAGTGGCTCCTGAGGTGGCTCCTCAGTTTGGAAAGTAGAGTTGTGAACAAAATCACGAACGCAAGGGAACAGGTGGACAATGAGGAGTATTCAGTGTTTTTTCTTTCAGAGCAATTAAGGGATATTCTGAAACTTTTCGAGCAGCAGGTTTAAAAGCGCTTAAAATGCCATGTAACAAAGTTTGTCATTTGCTGTCACAGCCTGCCACGGTATCCACAATGAATTGTGTACTGCCTTGTAGTGGTGGTGTGGTGGTATTTTTAAAATTACTGAACTGGAGATTAATTGATGACTAGACCTTGGGATCGCTTTGCCTCCTGATAAGAAATAAAATCTCAGTATCTTGTTAGTACAGAAGAAAGGTGATAATACACAAGAATATTTTCAAGCTCTGCATCGCATTATTAGATATATTTAATATCAATATGAATAAAAATCTGGTTTTAATGAGATAGTTGTCTCCTGAGTCATGACAGATGGATTAGATATGTGTTTTTCATCTTTAGTCACTATGATTGATTAATTAGCAATTGATTAAGGGTCATGTATGTTCCCCGGTGGTTAACTTGATGAAAAATAGTTGTTGCAGTTAAGCCTACCACTGTTGGGAAGTATTTTTTTTATGTCCCATCATTTTTTCTGAGTTCTTCAATGGGATGGTAGGAAAACAACAACTTGCACAGAGTGGTTGAGATTGGAAGGGCACCTCTTGAGGTCGTTTTGTCCAGCCTCATGCTGAAGCAGAGTCACCTAGAGCAGGTTGCCCAGGACCATATGACCCTTCATTTTATCTGCTTCTTTCTTCCTGAGCTGAGGTTGTGATGTGGCATGTCTGCGTCAACACAGAAGGTTGTAAGCTTGAGGAATTGGCAGCATAGGAACTCCTGAGGTCAGATTTTATGTTCTTGATGAAAGAAGTCACAGAGGGCGTGTTACTTACTGTGCAGAGTTCTTTAAAGCTCTGCCTTTTGGAGTGGGAGTTCTGCAGGTGTCTCCAGTTCAGTGGGACTTCCCACTGCCTTTGAGATTCTTTTGAATCCCTAACTAAAATTCTCATCTGGGTATTGGGAACACAGTAGTGTTGCTTTGTAAGTTAGGTGTACTTACAACTTACCAGCAGAAGGTTCAGCTTCTTTTAAAAGTGACTTGGGATCTTTTCTGTACTTACAGATAGCAAAAGAGCAAGGCTTAGAAGTTTTACCAGAACATGATCCAATACGCGATCAGAGTTGGTACGTGAACAAAAAACTTCGCCAAAGACTTCTCGAAGAATACGGAGTAAAAACCTGTACGGTTATTCAGTTTCTTGGTGATGCTATTATTCTACCAGCAGGAGCACTTCATCAGGTAATGTACATCAGTTTAAAGACACACAGGATTAAATAACATAAATACAATAAATAACTTTTTTTCAAAGAGATAACTACATCTGTACTCAGATTTTATTTCCTTACTGGTGGCTGTGAGTGTATAGGTTATGTATAATAAGGGAGGGACATCTGCTTGGAGAGATGACTAGCCAGTACTAACACAGAGCGACTTGAACACTTGAGATGATACTGCTCCTTTCTTCCTTTAAAATGAAAAATAAGCAGACTACTATTAACCACTTTTTTTCTGCTTTTCATTTCATTAGCACATTTGTAAATAAACTGTTGCTAGTTATGGCAAAGCCAGGTTAATATTTTTTTCTTCTAAACCAAAAGTTTAACCTAACCCAGGAGAGGCAGAGAGAGCAACCCAAGCATTTAAAAATACCTGGGTGCCAGGTGTCGTTGGTTTTATCTTCAGTTGTAGGAGAATTGCAGAAACAGTTTGGGTGTGACAAGATGTTTCTGTAACAGGATTTAGAGGTTGTTTCTCTGCTCCACATTAAGTTCCTTTTTACACAGAAGGTACCTCAATCACTGGGAGTCATCACTGTCCTTTCAGCAGCTTTCCTTACCAGCAGAAAGCGTGCTATCACCTTTGCAGCAGCTGCTTGTTTTCATTATTAGTTAATAAAAAGTACTGCCAGCAGGGCAGTTCTGGAGAACCAGTATGAATGTGTGTGACAAGCTTCAGCCCTCTCCTAGTACGTAGGGTTTGTTACTTTGTTTGTTTGTTTTTTTTTTTTTTCTCACAGTCTGAAAACTGCTTCTCGGTGAAAAGAGGAAGAAAGCACAATTGTTCAGACATGGGTTTGGGGCAGTTGTGTTATTTCTTCACTCCATGAATGTTTTCCTGTTCCAACAGGAAAAGGAGTCTGCTTTCTTGCTGTCTTGCCAGCTGTCAGGCACCACTAATTAGGTAGCTGACTATCAAGGAATGAGGAGCATCCCCACCCTGCAGTGGGGGTTGTAAACCATCTTGCTGTTAAAGATTTATCATTGATCTCCGCCCGGGTTCAGGCGAGGCCAGGCCTTTCTGAAGAAGATGCTATTCGGTTTCTGATCTGTAGATCAGCTTCCAACTGCCTTCTGGGCAGAGAGAGAGGAAGCAATGACTTTCCATGTCACCGTGAGCAGGGCAGTAGGGTTTTCTCTGTGAAGGATGACAGGGTTGAGGTGATGACAGGTTTTATGTCTAATCTGTCTGCTGGCTCTCTCAGTTGCTAGGGCACTGAAAGCTACCAGGTACCTTACCCAGACCAGACTTTGGCATTCCAGTGAGTCTTGAATGGGTTTCGTATGGTGGTATGTTAGCCCTGGATGATCTGTGTGGTTTTGTTTCCTGGTAAAAGAAAGGGAAAAAAAAAAAACCAAACCCACCCCAAAACAACAATCCCAGGTGACCAAATCTTGGGTGGTTGTAGGTTGCTTTCCCTGTAATGTGTCTCCAGGGCCTGATGTTGCTTCACAAAGGTGAGGGAACGTCTGGCATTGATGTTATTCTTAGCTCCTGTTAGGCGAAAGCCACTTAGGACTCCCAGAGTAGATAAGATTTGTACTGCATCCTCCAGTAACCTTACTCTGATCTCTCGAAACAAGGGAGATATCCCAGATACAAGAGTGAAAAGGGAACCCACAGAAAATAACAAACATACTGGGAAACTTGTTTTATATAGCATGTGGCATTATAGAAAGGCATACAGAATATCAAACATGAAGTAGTGGGATTGTTCCAGGCTTCCCTGCAGTTCACAGGTTTAAGGACCAAAAATAAGATCACTCTTCTCTTTATCTCCTTGGCTTTAAACTCCAGATTGCTTTTGAAGTGGTAATGTTCTAGCTTCTGGCACCAAGGAGTTAATAACATGGTGTTTTTAAAACTTAGTGGGTGAAGCTGTGAGAACCTTTTCATCTTCAGTGAGAAGTTCCTGTGAATCTGCCACGTAGGAGGAAATGAAAGCATCGTGTTCTTTCATGTACATGTATAGTATTCTCTATATAGAGATGTATAAATACTGACCTTAGGGATCAGCACCAGCACTTCATATATACAAAGCACATTTAAACACTTAAAAATGAGTCTGAACAAGAACACATACCAGGTTAAGTTTACATGTTGTTTTAGATTTACATGCACGTCATGAATCTTTAATGATTAAAACTGAATGCGAGTTGATACTAAATTTGGTGGGAGATTAACATTTTTATTTTTATTTGCTCATGTTGTGGAGCAGAGGAAATGGGGCTGAGGGATGGAGTTAGGGAGCCCGGCTGCCTGCGGTTGCTGTGGAGTGTAGCTCAGGCACTTCCCTCCTGGAGCCAGTTAGGGTGGTTGTCACACTGCTGCTGCTGGCGTGCTGGTCTAGAATTTTACTGCTCTAACGTGGAGGAGGTTTTGTGTATTTCTTCTATATATTTTTTTCTTCCAGCTTCTATGGATTCATGTCTGCCTTTTAAAGCAACTTGTTCTTAATATTTTATGGTAGCATAAGGCATTCCTCTTGCTTCCCAGGTTTCCCCCCCTCTCTCCTCCCTGTGTGCTTGCAGACAGCGCTCACATCCCCCTGTGATCATTCCAGTGGGCAAAGTCACACTGTTCAGTGGTGGGGTGGGAGGGAGAGCTGCTCCTGTGAGCTGTGACGGTCAGAGTAGCCTTGTCAGTACCTCTTGGAGAGGAAATTGCTCTCCCAGGGATGGGGGGAAGCCAGAAATAGATACAGCATTGGTTCCTCTGCAGTTGCTTCCCTGACTGTACCACGAGTGATGCACTGGAGAACTGTATCTTTCTTGGCTGTATGAGTAGGGGAGCTCAGAAGTGTCTCCTGCTTTGCTAACGTCTGGGCCATATTCTCCCTCTGGCACTTGTAACAGCAAGCCCTCAGTTCTCCTTGGAAACTAACCCAGCTAAGAAAGGAGATTTTTTACTGGTTTTGAATGATTAACTCTTTCTGCTGCTCTGCTCTGGGTCATCCTGTATCACAGTCGTCCTCTAGGGATGTCATCCCTGGTTTTAATTTGGTGACTGTGAATTTGTAAAACACTTTAGTGATAAATTAAAAGTTAGAAATACTTGAGACAACGATTGAAATGTGTTATTCAGGCTTCATGCAAAACTTGTTCATAGTCGAACAGGTTATTATAATGTTGTTTTTTATAGTGGTATTATCTTGATTTAGCAGCAGGATTATATATTGTAAAATAACACGCTGGCAGTAATGCGACATCCTGGTGATGTTCCGATAAGGATGTAGGATAAAGGTCTGGGAGTTGTATCTGCAGAGCTGCTGGGCTGAGCGCTGGCCCCAGAGCTGAAGCCGTGAGGGAGATGGCTGAGACGGCGGTGGGGTGAGGACACACGGCCCCTTTCCCCCTGCCCACTCACCTTCCCCTGTCCCAGACCAGATGTGAGGCTTTTCCACTCCACCCCTCTCCCGGGCCCTGCTGGAAAACCTGCTCTGTGTGGGCTGGGGGCGAAGCTCTTCTCTCGGTTCAGCTGGAGCTGGCACAGTCGTGGGAGTGCTGTAGCCCTCGCCCCACAAACCTCAGGGGAATCGTTGCTAAACCTATTTATTTGTGTGTGTCATTTTATCAGCTTGTATTATAAACATTATAAATAGAACTGCCTATGGGCTGTCAGCAGGGCATTCCCATGTGAAGTACCAGACTGGCTGGGCAAAGTCTGTCCTCCCCACAAAGACTGGCACTGATAAGGCAGGCCCTGGAAGGGAAGGAGGTTTAAGGCAGAATGAAAGAGCTGAGGGCAACAACTACTGCTCCTTCTGCAAAGGGGAGGGAGAGGGAGTCACTAAAACCTTTTCTCAGTGAGGAGAAAGTGGAAGAGTGGTGTGGGATTTGCATGGGGTGGAAAGGAAAACAAGGGCAGGCAGAGACTTGAAGCAGGTGAGAAGCCTGCAAGGGAAGAGAGGGGGCTGGGGCTGCAGCCCTGCTCACAGCACCTCTGGGGAATTCCCCGAGTGCTGGTGGGACCCTGACGGTGGCACTTGGGCAGCTGTTTCCTTGCTCCTGGCTTTCTGCTCCTTGCAGGTTGTCTGGCATCAATCGACCCTCTTCGTCTCTGAAATGACTCTTTTTTTGATTAATTTGCAGGAGGGAATGGCACTGCTTTGTCCTTGATTGTGAGTCTGCAGAAACCCTGTGTCCAGTGCTAGTGTAGAGCTGGGGGTTACCCTCTGGGGTTTCACCTGTCCAGGGCCGAGCTGTCTTACAAAATCAGTGGGTTTGGGCAGCGTTTCTGAAGCAAATATTTTAAAAATGAAGTGCTGTGACCTCAACTGTGTAGGCCCCAAAGGGTTTTTTGAATGTCGTGTATCCTAAAGGAAATTTTACAGTGTGCATTAAAAAACCCTCTAGATTTTGCTAGGTTCCAGCTTAAAATACACAAATCTTCATCAGTACTGAGCGGGGTGGGACCATTTATTTGCTAGCAGAGGTGCTCCCTCCCCACCCCCCAGGCTTTCTGAGCGCAGAATTGACGTTGCTCAACATTATGAGCAGTTGTGGGAATATGGGGAAATGAGGCTTTTGACATGCTGAAGAAACGGTTTAATTTGTAAGGGTTTAGGGGTGAAAAACCTGGTGCTGTATCTGAAGAGAACAAACAGGAGTCGGGTAGTCAGGTCACAACCAGGAAGCGTTTTTCCCTTTCCCCTGCCCTCCAGGTACGACCTGGGTGGCACAAGACGGTGTCCGCTTCTCTCGGTAGTTACCTCTAACCAGTAAGAAGTAGTGTTTAGGGAAAAAAGAAAGTGCTTCTCCCCCCTCTTTGAACCTGCCCCTTTGTTCGTGTGGGGTTTTGGGGTTTTTTTTGCTTTTAAATATTTCCACCGGCAGTTACTTTGCAGGGAACGGGGCAGGCTGTGCCTGGCAGAGTGCAAGCTTCCAGCACGTGTGTGGGGCACGGCGCGGATTAACGCCTCAGAACGTGCTGAATTCATGTCAGAGCCCACTGCGGGGTCAGCGCGGAGCGCAGGCAGATGTGCGCTGTTCAGAGGGCACCTTCGGCAGAAGCAACTTATCGAAGTGGAATACGCTTAATTGTTCTCTACATAAAACGCATAAAGGTGCCCTTTAGTCTGATAAGCCAGGCCGTGGTTGAAGAGATCTCAAGGCACACTCTTTTCTCAGGTATCTCTGCCAAAGAAAAAACCCCAAATACTAATTATCAATCCCTCCTTCTTGTTATTTTGGATAGGTGCAAAATTTTCACAGCTGCGTTCAAGTAACTGAAGACTTTGTGTCTCCAGAACATCTTGTACAGTCTTTTCACTTGACGCAGGAGCTGAGGCTGTCAAAGGAAGAAATCAATTATGATGATAAACTGCAGGTAGGAAATGAATTCTGCTCTGGAAGCTGTGGGGAAGGCAGGGCGTGCTCGGGCTCATTGAAATGCGGAGCGGTGCGTGGAGCTACTTCCTCGCTGCTGTTCACACAGAATAACAATGAGCAGCAGCCTGAATGCCAGGGGTGTAAATGAATCTCCCTCGAGTTGCTGGTTTTATTTATTTCACGTTACGTTTTAAAATGTGCAAAAAGGTGTTTCCTTTTGCACTGGCTTGATGTAGCCTTCCCTTTTTTTTTTTTTTCCATCCACTCGTCTTCATCTCAGTCCTAAACACAGTCATATTGCAGAGTCCCTTAGTCGTAGGCCTTACTAAAATCTGTCTGATGTTCTTGCAGGTTAAAAATATCTTGTATCATGCAGTTAAAGAAATGGTGAGAGCTTTGAAGATTCACGAAGGTGAAATGGAAGATATGGATGAAAACTAAGCGCTCTCTGCTTTTTTGTGTTAACATCAAATGGAGGTTATTTTTTCTAATACACGAACAGTATGCACACTAATTTAAAGCTTCACAAACCATCAGTGCCAAGAAAACATAGTCATCGTATTTCCTTGTTAACGACACTGCAACGGTAGAGCTTCATATCACAGCCACTGTGATTACATGTTAGACTTGCAAACAATTGAGCAGCATCCTGCTGTCCTGTATTATAATGTACATGAAGTTTGTGAAATGTCAAAGATTTAAGATGATGTATTTATTTTTGGAAAAAAACACAAAATTCTATGCTATATTGTTGATCAAATGTAAATGTGACTTGTACAGTTTGCTAAAATAATTCAGATATTTTTCACTACATTGAGACAGTTACTGTGAGAGTAGGACACAAACACCAGCTATTGCCTGCATTTGGGATCTTGCTGAGTCCGCACAGCAGTCATGTCATAATCTGAAAATTACTGCCAAATAATTGTAAACTTTGTAAAATATAAAGTATATAAAGTAGATATTAAATACAGACACTTCAGTATTTTATTGAAGCTATTCAGTGTACAATTAAACGTTTTCAAAAGGTGTAATTTATTTAAAAATTGTCTCATTTTGGTAAAATTTATGTGAACTTTTAAAGCTAAATATTAAACTTAATATGCTATGTAAATATATACATATATACATTCAATGATGTATTTTTTTAAAACATTGGCTTGCTTTAATTTGTTAAAAGTGCAAGTGTTACACATGCTTTGTACATTGAAGTTGAAAGGGGTTTTACATTTTCCATTAAAATGACTTTATCAAACGTTTGTCTGGTGGTGGTGGTTTTTCTGTCGGTGCCCACGCGTGCCGGTGGCTGGCGGGAGGGGCGGGCGCAGCTCCCGCGGTGGCTCCGCGGCGCTCGGCGCTGCCCCCTCCGGGCTGGAGGCCAAACTGCCGGGGCAGGGGCTGGAGCGCGGCCCGAGGGCTGAGCCCGCAGCAGCTCCTCCGCAGGGTAAACCCGCTTGAACATCGCTTACGGGCTGGCTTTAATAATCCAGCACTCGCTTTGGGTGAAGGCGGAAAGGAGTTTCTACAGAACAATTTTTTTTATAGCATCGTGGCTTTTTACAGGCCAAGTAACGCCACGAAGTAATAGATGTTTTAAAAAAAAAAAGGATTTGCATCTGTTTTTATTCAATAATGATAAATGTTGACAGTTGAGCAGAATTTCATTTCTTAGAATTAGTTGGAAAAGTTAAAAGTGTATATGGATTTAAATTATTAAAACTATTCAAATGTTTTAGATTTGATACCAAAGGTGCAGGTGTTGCCTGGCTTGTCACGTGTCTAAAAGCGGGGAGCAACCAGCCTGGTTCCTGCTCCCACTCGGACAAAGTCTGGCTGGGTTTTGGGTCACCAAAAAAAAAAAAAAAAAGCGTATAAATTACCTTAAGAAATGGTAAAACATGGAAGCAGTTTCTGATTCCAAAAGTAGAGTTCTTTATTTAGTTGGCTAGAAAACTTGGGATTTACTTGAATTTGCAGAGAAGTACTTTGGGGTTAACGCTGCTGTGCTTGGCAGTTGGTTCTCAGCCGTGTCCTCGGTTCCCTGAGGCTGGACTGGAGCCTTGGCTGGAGCTGTAAATCCTGCCAGTGTGCGTTTCTTAACGACAAGTGGGCTTCACTCACTTTTTTGAATTTAAGTTCAGGATATGTACATGAGTGAATTTTAAACAAGTCTTTTTTTCTCCTCAGATTGAGTTTTGGTGAAATTTCACATTTGTGAATTTTCTTGAGGCTGCTGAAATCTGCATTCCTGCTGCGGATGGTCATATCCCCCCTCCCATTTTTTTCTACACAAAGAGCAGTTGTTGGGGCCTGGGCCGTGGCTGCTGCCATCCCAGCTCCCTCCCTGTGCTGGGGGGTCTGCGGTTGAAGGGCAGGGCTTGGTTTCCCCGGGTCACCGTCGGAAGTGTCGCGTTGCTCTGTCTGTCCTGGCCGCAGCCTCGGGCTCTCCCTCGGTGTTCGGGTGCCTCTGGGCCAGCAGCTGTGCAGCAGACAGCGCCCAGCACTTCCAGCTCTGAGCTTTGGTGCCTTTGGGGCCCAGGGGACACCAGTGGCTGCGCCGTCACCCCGCAGCACTTACAGACCCGGGCGGGGGGATCCCTGAGACAGAAGAAGTTCTTCCTGCCTCAGGTGGTAACCGAAGGAGCTGCTGAGCAGAGGCTGATTATTAAAGTTCTCCTGTTGTGAACTTTTTCCTGACACCTTTGCTGATGGATCCTTAAGTGTACGACAAAGTTGTTAATCTGCAAAAAAGGGTGCGTGAAACAGAGGGTGAAGCAGCAAGAATCCTCCCAGAGAAGAGCCTGAGAGACTGACAGGATTTTGAGACAAAACGTTGTTTTGGAGAGGCAAAGCATGGGCTCGAGCTGCGGGGTTGCACATCGTGTTGCACCGCTGCTGGGGGAAGGAGGTCTTTGCTGCTCTAGTAGCAAAGATAAACTAATTCATTAATTTGAGCTGCACAAATAGTCACTGCAGTCACTTGCAGAGTTTAACTCTCCACTGAATCTGTTCAGTAGAGTTTTGTCTAGAGTGAATTGATTCAGTAGTTGCACTGCATGTGTAGTTCAAAAATTTTTTGCTTGGTGGATGTGTTGGATGGATTTGCCAGGCACCAAAACGTAACCTGGTGCATTTTGTGAATCCCTTTGGGAACGGCTGCACTGGCGGATGGGACGGCCTCATAAGCTGCCCCCAACAATGACAGTGTCTCCCAGGAACCGATGGGAGGGGAAGAAGCCAAAAGCAACGAACAGGGGAAACGTGGCCCAAGCTGAGCGTGCCGCGGAGTGCTGTAAAGCATTTATTGCCCTCAGCTCGGAAAGCCGCTGCAAGGCGCATGCTGCGTGCATTAGCAGACCACAAGAAGTTGTTAAAGGTAACAGCTACTCCAAACACCACTAGAAGAGGCCAAAAATTCTGGGTTTTAAGTACTTGGTGTACCAAATTCAGCTTATTCAGTATCTTAAGATTTCTTGGCTCCGTCACAATGAAGTGGAGCTCCCGGCTCCCCGTCGGGAAATGGGAGCAGGAAGCCGGGCTGGCGTTGAGACCTAGCTGATGTCTGACACTAAAGAGGGGTTTGTGGAGAGGCGGTTTGTTTTCAGGTTCGTTTTTCCCTCTTGACCATTTCTGTGTTCTGTGAGGCGTTACTAGGCGTGTTTTTCCCATCTTCCTTTTCTAAAGGCTCTCGAGGTTTTCTGGTCCACACTCTCAACTATTTTAATACGGCCAAAAGTATTCAATGAGATCAGCTGAAGCTGTTCGAGTGCAGGAACACTGTCAACTCCTAGAGCAAGAAAATGAAACACCGCGTCATCTCCAGCCACCTTCCAAGTGAGACCAAGCTCTGTCTCGGCCTGCTATGCTCTCCATCAAACTCTTCCTCCCTTTTCTTCTGTGCTTTGAAAACTCCCATCTCAAAGTCATCAAAACTGCAAGCCCTGCTCTCACCCCCCACTCCTTCCCTCACGCCTTTCCAGCTCCTTATCATCACCCCCGTCCACCGCACTGCCACACGGCAAATGATCACAGCAGTTTTCTTCCTATTGTAACTGCAGAGGTAACGAAGTAAGTAATTAACAAAGAATAAAGTGGGGCTGCTATGACCTGAAGTATGTCAGCACAGATGGACGGTTTGTATATGGTTTAGCTGAAACAGAAGTTACTGGATTGCGGGAATTGCTGGCAGTGGAACTGTGGTCCCTGTTAGCAGGTCAGACGGGGGTTGTAACAATCTGATTTTAAAATCTGTTTATTCTACTCTTCCAGCTTCACGGAAATTGCTCAGATCTGTGTGTGTAAACTGAACCCCCATCTGATCAGCACTACGTTCTCATGCTCTCTGACCTTTTCGGTAGGTGGTAATTTTGTTCGTACCCTCTCCCGTGACATCCTGCCAAGCCCTCCCCTGCTCTCACGGCTGACAGCCTTCCCCTCCCCGTGCCCGTAACTGGGAATTTCCCTTCCTTCCTCCTTCCACAGCCAGCATCACCCCGTCCTGCTGCCTTCCTGCGCAGGATGTTTGTGCTCTCCCCCACATCCGCGCTGGACGAGCTGCCTCTCCCTGTTGAGACTCCCGGCGTAAGGCTTTGCTGTGCTTTCCCCTCCTAACCCCCAGCTCTGCCTCCGAACAATGTCAGCTCTCCGCTGGGCTCCCGCTTTCCACCTTTTGACTCGCTCTTTGTTAGCGGGAGCGCCGCTTCTCCTTCTCCGCCTTTGTGTTCCCATGATACGCGTGGCCCGGGAGGGCAGGGGAGCGCTTGGTGGCGTGGGGGCTCCTCTGAGGCCGTGTCCACCGCCACGTCCCTTTCTTTCCATCTCAGCAGGGCGGCCTAGGAAACTCTGGCCGAGGAGCAAGCGATCTGTAGCGTTCGCAGCGCACACAAACTAACCTCTGTACTTTTTTCGTTTGTTCTCGTAGGTTTTGAAAAGGAAGTTAAAATCTATATATAGCTGGTAGGAAAATCTTGCCTCACAGAGAATTGAAGACGTGTTTTACCTGATGTGTTGCATGCAAACAGTTGCATTTTAAACGTGGGCCTTTCTAAGGCTAAGTGGTAGACTGAAGGATTTTTACTGTTATGTTTCAGAGTGAACATTTCTGATACCTTCCAACCATACCAATAGAGTATATTCTCGACACAGGTGGCTGCTCCTTTTTCCAGTCCCTGAGCATGTGGTTTTATCGTAGCTCTGTGCTTCCTTAGTGGAATTAAAGAGTACGGTTTAGTAGCTCTGAGGCAGGAAATCCTGTATTTTCACAGCTCTAAGGATTTCATATTGTTTGATCTCAATAATACCATAACTCCTGCAGCAAATGGACCTGAGGGAACACTTCAGATGATTACAAGACAAAAAGCCTGGGTAAGTTTAGGTTACTTCTGGTAAACAAACATGGGAGAGAAAGGAGGTGGAGGAAAAGGTGGCCCCAGCTTTGAGTCTTTAGGGAGCAGTGAACTTCTTTTTATACAGTTCAACTCCATGGGCCACATACTCAGGCAGAAATGTCTGGCAAGTACCATCCAGCCTGTACCTGGTTTGCAGCAGCTACACTACTGCTCTGATTACTCTCGAACAGTTCAACTGATTGATTTTGTTTTCTACTATATTTTTAGTCCCGTTCAGTAAGGGATTTTCTTAGCTGCTGTTGTGGCTGTACTTGCTTTTCTGCATCTGTTTTGCTAGTGAGCCTGCTTTCATGGAACCACAGAAGAGCCCGGCTTGGAAGGGACCTCGAGAGACCATCCGGCCCAAGCTTGTGTGGGAAAGGCAGCCTAGAAGGGGTGCGGGCCCCACCACCGAAAGCAGCTCGGCAGGAATTGCAGAGCTGCCACTGAAGAGCTGCTGCTGACGGGAGAGTAGGAAGGAGTTCAAGGCCAGAGTTCCTGAAAATGCTCTCAGAGGAAGAGGCCACAGGATCCTCTTTTCCCTTTATATAAAACCAAAATGTGAAACCCAACACTTGGATATTTTGGTTTCAGCTGTCATTGTAAGTAGCAGCTGGTGGTGCAGTCTGCAGATTTTATTCTCGAGAGACTGCGCATTGCTTCCCAGTTGCCTTTCTTTGGTTTCTCTTTTTGTGGCGATAAAGCCAGAGATGGGGTAATTACCATTTCTGTTTGCAGAGCATACTCTGGCTATATTCAGCGGGGATCATCTCTCTGTGTTCCGAGACAAGAGTGGTTTCTGTGGGAGAGAGAAGTCTAGGAATAGAAGTCGGTGTCTGGACACGTGTATAAAATCGGTTCTTGGTGAGACACTTTGACATAAGGGCCCGCGGAAGGTTTTATTCTGTCCGGTACAAAACTCAGACCAGAGTTGCCACCGCGGGACTCTTTCCGCGGGCTGCGCCGGGCGCTGGCTCCGTGCTGGCCGTCCGCTCGCTCCTCCTCCGCGCCCCCCCTCTGCGCATCCCCCTCCGCGCCCCCCCTCTGCGCATCCCCCTCCGCGCATCCCCCTCCGCGCTCCCCCTCCGCGCATCCCCCTCCGCGCTCCCCCTCCGCGCTCCCCCTCCGCGCTCCCCCTCCACGCATCCCCCTCCGCGCTCCTCCTCCGCGCATCCCCTCCGCGCAGCCCCCTCCGCGCTCCCCACCCTCCGCGCTCCCCCTCCGCGCATCTCCCTCCGCGCTCCCTCTCCGCGCCCCTCCTCCGCGCTCCCCCTCCGCGCTCCCCCTCCGCGCATCCCCCTCCGCGCTCCCCCTCCGCGCATCCCCCTCCGCGCTCCCCCTCCGCGCTCCCCCTCCGCGCTCCCCCTCCGCGCTCCCCCTCCGCGCTCCCCCTCCGCGCTCCCCCTCCGCGCTCCCCCTCCCCTCCCCGCTGACGCTGCGCCACTTCCCGCCAAAACCCCGCGCCCCGCCCCAACCCCCGGGCGGGGCGTGTCCGGGGGCGTGTCGGGGGGCGTGTCGGGGGCGGGGCCTCCCCGGGGCAGGGCGCCGGGCAGCCGCCAGGGGGCGGGCGCTGGCAGCCAAACCGCCCGCGAGCGGCCCCCGCGGCCCCGCCCCCTGCCCCGCCCCCGGCTCCGCGGGCGCTGCGCGGCGCGTAGGGCCGGCGGCTCCATCCTGGGGGGCGGTGGAGGGAGGGGAGAAAGAAAACCGCTCCGGGGTGTGAACTGAAACGCGGCGCAGCCGGAGGCGCCGGGAGGCACAACCGGGTGTTTCTTGTCCTTTCAGGGGCCCGAACCCAAACACGCGGAAGGGCAGGGATCCTGCAGAGCGGTTTCAAATTGTTGGGGCCTGAACCGATTGCTGGGAGCCCCTGGAGAGCTGCCCGAGATTTATCACTGCACAGCTATCAAACTTGTCCTCTAGCGGCCAGCGTTCCCTATGCACCTTCCATCCTTCAAATGGACTCTGCCAAGCTCTGGATTCAGAGCGGAGGATTCCGTACTTGGAAATATTAAAGTATTTAATCTGATTTTATACGCTTAGCTTTTTCCCTGGGAGATAAAGAATTTTGTAAGGACGGGTCCTTACTCGGTGGGTTCTCAGCCGCAGGGTGCTCTGGAACCGGCCGCGGGGCGAGCTGTGCCGGGGCAGGCGAGGGAGCTCAGCGGGGGCCGCGGGACGGTGTCTGTGTCACTCAGGCACCCGCGTCCCACCCGTGTGACGCCGGCGGTAACACCAGCACAGCTCGCCGGCGGCTCCTGCCCCACCGAAGAGAACGCGGCGCCCCTTCTCCTTCCGCATCGCTCAGGGGAGCGGGAGGCTCGTGCTAGGCCGCTAGGCCCGGAGCGTGAGCTCAGCAGCAGTCCCGCGCTGAGCAGGCAGACTGCAAGAACAAACGAACATTTGCACTGCAGGAGAGAGAAGAGTTTTAACAGCCCTGTCAAAGGTAGCAGCGTGGAGTTTTGCCCTCCTTGGCTACATTCCTACAGAGGAGCAGCCGCATTTGGATCTGGTGGTTTGTTCACGCAGCTTTATATGAAGGGACGGTATTAAGAACAGCAGGTAGAGCCTGCAATTCCCCTACCCCCGCTCTGAAGACTCCTGACTCTTCAGCAGAGGTTAAAAAGGATTTCCTTCTCCTACAGCTGCTGTTTGCAGAAAGAGCTGAAGTGTCTGTCTGTGGCTAAAACAGCCCTGGGCTGTCATCCCTGGCAGTGACATGAGATAGTTGCTTCAACAATTTTATTTCCTTCTTGTGCGCACATACTGTTTTCTTTGCTTTACTTTTACGTGAATAGAAGCACTGTGCTCCGCTGCCTGGTCCCTGTAACAGCCAGCCAGGTGACAGTGGAGAATGTGCTTTGCCTTTCTGTGGGAGCCACAACCTGGGGCTGACCTGGAGCAGGTACCTCATCGCAGCTGTTCCGTGGGGCCACGTCCTAAACTGCTCCAACTTTTATAACCTTTTTTTTTTTCCCCCGACAAGAGTAGTTTCCTGTTACAATTCAGCACGAGAGACCTCCTCTGATGAACTTGTCTTACCTTTGTTTCCACAGGCTTTTTCTAGCCTCCAGTGCCTACTCTCCTTCGAGACACCAGGTATACAGAGGAAAGGGGAGAAGCTGCACACCAGTAAGGTGTTCTTGCTGCACTTCTGGCACGTGAGCGCGCTGTAGGTGCCAGTAGCCAGCTGTTAGCCAAGTCCCCCACCTACAAGCAAGGCCCTCGGAATTCATCACCGCTTTCCTGTACGTGCTGGATGATGAACACAGAAGTTCAGCTGTATGTGGTACTAGCACTGTTAGTATAAATCTTAATTTGTTTTTTATACTCTGCAACATTTGTAAAGATTTAACACACGTTTAGTGTCAAAACACCTTCGTTTTTATTTCCATATCCTTTTTGAATCAGGTTAAGCTGTAAACAATTTTGCAATCAAATACTGCCAGCTAGAATTACTTCCATTCATGCATCACTGAAAACAAAAAGGGTATTTTTCCTTAAGTATAGATTTTTTTCTTTTTTAAACAATGTCACTTTATACAGAAACCAATAGCTAGATTCGATGCACCCTGATTAGTTATGTAAACAGATAACCCAAAAAAACTCATCAACAGAACTAATAAGTTGGTTCCTTCATAGAATGGAAATTAAAATCTCTCCTGACTTGAGGTTAACATGGTCAGGAGTAGAGAGTGTGTGGCACATAAATCCATCTAGGAGGTGTATAAATTGCACTGTATCTGAATTAACAGTTATGCATAATGAAATGCACAGTTTAAATTCATGCTAGAAAGCATTTTTCAATATGAAGTGGCAGCCAAGTGGCAGCCATAACAGTTAGGTTCTGCACCATCATTTATGGCATTATAGATAACTATTACATATAGCATACTTTAAAACCCTGAAGGATTGTGTTACTTGAAACATTCTCCAGGCAGTCATTTGGTTTGAAACATTGGGAGAAAGACTAAAGAGCTTGCCATCTTATACCGATTATGGTACCTTTAACTTTTATGAAGTAGATCAGATATGATGTGTATTTCACAGTAACAAAGTTGCTTTAATGCCTTTTCTCCAACAGTAGGATTGTGTTAGATGTTTCTGCCCTCAGACCACCATTGTCCTGGTGGTTTTCCCTTTTCTTAAGTTTGGGTAACTACACTGAGCGCTTTTCCTGGTTTTTAACTATTCATCAGTCCTTTCAGTATATCTTCGGAGAGTTCCATGAGAGGGAGTTCGGGGGACGGGATGTCCAGGGGGGGAAGGTTGGGTATTGGAATGTCCTTTGCCTTCCCACCAGTTGTTGCAAACTTCTGCCAAGTTGCAGCTGAAGAAGCAGTTTCTGAGTGTTGCTGCAGACCCCACAGCTCTGACTTCTCCACAAAGTCAGCATCTACATCCAACTCCTTGTCTACTGGAGATTTTTGGAGTCTGGCTCTTTCTGCTTTTAGCTGCTTATTCTCTCTCCTTAATCTCTCATTTTCAGCTACGAGAAACTCTATGTGCCGTTTCAAATCGGCAATTTTGGTTGCCTGCTCTTCTATTATAGTTTTGTCATCTTTTGGAGCTTTACTCCCAATACATGCTTCCACTGGCTCCTTTTTTTTCTGAAGCAGAAACAATAGTGTATCCGGGTCCCTGTCAAAGACACCGTGAACATCCTGTGGATGTTTCTCTGAGGAAGGGCTGTATTTCTGAGTGACAGGAACCAATACGTTTTGATCATCAGAGTCTTCAGCAGATGGCTTATAAGAAGTCTGAAGATGTGCAGCTATTTCCTTGTCAGCATTCTGCTGGGCTTTCAGCTTTTCCTCCCTCTTTGCCCTTTTCCACCTCTCCTGGATGAGCAGTAACTGTTTCATGTGACTATCCCTTTGTAATTCCAGTGATAGCTGAGCCTGAGTAAGAACAAGATTAAACAATTTAATTGGTGATCCCTAATCCCACCTGAATATTCACGCATGTAAAGTTACATGCATGTAAATATTTAAATATTTACATAAACAGCACCACAGCATGCCTGAGGGAGGGGGAGGAGCTTTTGTTATTCAGATACTAAATCCAACAAGAGGTGCTGTCTGCTTGTAAAATCCAACAGATTCAGATACATCACCCAAATTTAGCGTAACTACTGGTATTGTGAAGGAGTGAGTTAACATTTGGTCTGGTTGTTTTTCAGTCACTGAGCAGGCTACAGTACCTATGAGCGGAGGCACGAGGAGTTTAACTGACCTATGACCAACACCAAGAAGGAAGATATTCATTTGGCATGCACAGCCACACTTTAGTTAAATAATACAGACTATTTGTATGCTTCTGCGATGGTATCTGTGTAGACATATTAATAACACCCGACACTAAGCAGAAAAGTGCTCCAAGGACAGATATGGTCCCAAATGATTCAGCCTCATTTACTGAAAGCGGTGGCATGGTGGTTAATAACTCACTGGAACCACCTGAGGAAGAGGGTACTGTTTTTCTGCAAGAATGACCCTCTGGAAGAAAAGACAGATGTCTGATCTCCAAGGGTTGATTGTTTTGATAATGTTGGCTAAACTCAAAGCCTGCTGCTGTAAAAGTGCTCAGCAGACTACACTCTGCATTCACAGATTTGTGCAATGAATAAGGCAATGTTGTTGTTCTGGAGATCTCCCAGTCAAGGATGAATAAAACCAAAATTACAGACTGTAGATGAGATGCTCAGCTTTGTGTCTCAGCAAAACAGCTTAAGTGCCTCAGAGCGAAAACTTAAATATGAAACTAGTTTTATCACCTACTTGAAGATGCCTCGCAGACTAGAAACCATTGCTGGAGAGCCTTTGGATGGGTTAGTAGTTCTCTTGTCCCTGTTCCATGTAAACTTCAAAGAACTCTTAAGGAAGACTTAGCATCACTGCACTTCTAAAACTCCTGGTGCAGTTGCTACGAGTTCAGAAAACTATGCTGAGGCTAACGCCACGAGGGGGATGATCAGCCAGGGCACGGTATGACACACAGGCACACAACAGAGCTGTGGCTGATTCTGGCATCTGCTGCACTTTGGTCTCACCTGCTCTGACTGGGTCAGCTTCATAGCGTCGGTAAGGTATGCTGCAGAAGAGAAAATTGATAAACACTTAGGACAAGGTTGCAAAACCTGAACGTTTCCATAAAGGCTAAGAAAAGGCTTCAGCCCTTCTGTATTTTGAATACCCACAATAAAAGCAGCAGTCCAGAAGCAAAGTATTTACCAAGTTACAGTGGCTGGAAACACCTGCTGGTTTTCAAAAGTCTGAAAAAGTTACTGTAAGGTCATGTAATGCACACTACGCCCTTCCCATGGCATCTTGTTGGCTCGGGTTGTTCCAACTTGTTTTTCAGAGGAGGACAGTGGCCATTTCCACAAAGTCCCAGAAGAACAACTTTCCCATGAAGGGATGAAACACAGCTAAGGACCAGACTTTTAAAACATACAAGCATTTTAAGACAAAATGTCGTAAGTAAAATCCTCACACCCACGGCACACCAGTATTATGAAGTCACACTTTTAAATTATATTCTTGATGAAGGGATATAGTCCACAGTTCCCCACTTTTTTCATCAACTTCCCCTCCAAACCAGAAAATGTGCTGGCTTAGAGTCAGAGCAGTACTGTGGACTTTGATCAAATCTTGCTGAAAATAAGAAGGTGTAAGAAATTCTTAGCCAAATTCAGAAGGATGTAAGATAATGGCATAGAATCATCAGATGAAGAAAAGCAAGAAACTTTCGATGCATTTCTGGGTTTTGTCTTGGTATAGGAATTGAAGGAAATCAAAAAGAAAAGTCACCGTATTAGAATGTAGGTGCTATCCCCTGTTGCTCTGAGCATTCATAAATACCAAAGAAACGATCAGTTTCTCATTTTAGGGGGTTTTCTAGTATTTATGAATGGAAAGTGAGAACACCTGGTATCTAGGTTACGATGTTTGGAGCAGCCACTTATTTTGCCTCCACACAAACCCTGTCAATGGAAACGTCCTACTCGCTGCACCAATTAAGATCTCCTCTTTCTTCTTCTGCCAAGCAGTTGCCGCACTGGCAGACAGCTGACGGACTCCAACACGCATAACTAAGCATGACTAGTTAAATGGGCAGGTAAATGCACAAAGTCTCACTTAGGAGGGGCTGGCCATCGCAGCGTCAAGGCCTGCGATACAATCTGCTGCTTTGCTGGTGTTCTGGGAAAGCTGAGCTCACCACCTGTTCTTAGCTGTCTTGGTTCAGACATTAGGAAGTAAACTTTTGTAAGCAAACATTTGTCTAAGTCTTTCCTTTATCAACAGAGAAAGCAGGTGACTTCAGCTATGAAAGCAGTGAAGAAAACACAAAGTCTTGGCTTTGTCTTGAGTCAAGAACTGCCTTCACAGTGATAACCATCTCTAATCAAAACAACTCTGGAAACATGTGACTTTAGCTGCTCATATTTAGAAAGTAAGTTTCCAAAAGGATGCCTGATCTGGACTGAAAAACAAATTCACATTTTAAGAATAAAAATTTTGCAAGTAACTAGATATTCTACTTGCATGAAGCATGCACATCTAGAAAGTGATTTTAAGAGCTGGAATGTGAGAAATACCTACTCACCAGCAGCTTTTTTGTGACAAGAAATTGCTTCTTCATATTTCCCTGCTGCCAACAAACGGTCTGCTTTTCTGCTCTGCTGGTGAGCCTTAAAACAAAAAGAGGATTACATCAATGAGGGTTAGCTGAAGAATAGTTAAACCTGTTTTAAAAGGTAATCTGTACATCCAAGAAACCTGTACTGATTCCAGATCTCAGGGTTTTAGGCTCAGATCTCCCACTCCCTTCCAAGCTTTATAATTCAATTTCTTCTTTAGTACTACTTTACAAGAATCTGTACTGTACAGGTAAGAACGGAAGTTTGTTAATGCAGCAAAGACGGTGTGTACGTAACAAAACCCTTTTGAAGCTGTTCCTCAGAAAGCACGTGTTCTCCTTCATGGGCAGGCATTTAGTCGTGTAAAAAGACCAGTAGGCCGTAAGAAGTTATGAGAAGCTGTGAGTATTTAGGACCAATTTACCTGGCAGAATTCAAGACATCTGAATTATGTTGCAGCTTACAGCTGAGCTGACACTTTCTGCTGTCCCATGCCCAAGAGGCGTTGCCTCTCGGGTGAAGAAATTGCAAACGATCTTTGGGGTTTTTTGTTTGCAGTTCACACCAGTTAATGGAAGCAGTACAGCCACAGTTAAAGATATCAAAGTTGCTGCTGTACAACTGTTAACTCTATATTAGTATTTGTCAGCCACTAATGTAAACCACTAAGGTAGACTAAGGATGTTGCTGAAAGCAAGCACTTGATGCAAGTATTTGCATATGCTCAGTGAGAAAGAGTATTGCACAACCAGCACTGCAACGTTCGTGAAAGCAAGTCTTTTTGTTGTTACTACAAGACATGAATTTTACGGTCCTTCCTCCAAGACAAGCTGTGTAATATGAAAGGCTACAATCACTAACTGGCAAGACTGTCGGTAACACAGACTATTCATGACTGATTCACCATATGGTGCATGTGAAGTAAACAGACACCAGGTACCAGACACTGACTCTGGGAAACAACACAAGACACTCATGAATCTGAAGAAAGTGTTTGCCTGTTTCTTTGTTTAAGATTATTGTTTGTCAGGAAAGCCTTTCCCAAATCCATACCGACTGAACCTGTAGGGGAAACAGAGCTGAAAGCCTGAAATCTGCCTCGAATTCTGCTCTGACCCACAAAAATTCTCAATTCCCTCCCTTCACCCAAATAAAGGCATAAAACGTATCAGACTTCAGATGTTTGGTGAATCTAAGTCACTGACTCACTTTAGGCACGTTCCAGGATCAACATAAAAATGAGTGCATTTGTCCATACCCGCCAGATGTTAGAACAGCTGGTTTCCTACAGCCCTTACAGAATTACACTTCTCTCTGTCTCCTACAGTCTTGATAGAAGCATCGAAGGTCAGATAACCCAAACAGGATGGTAACGTGATTCTATCACGACTAACATGCTAGTTACACTAACGTATCTATTTAAATGAAAAGTTCCAACATGCGGGTCAATGTCTTTGTCATCTTTGTCTTCCAAATTGACATCACCTGTTAAAGTAAGTTCAATTTTCTACCGGAGTTCTAGCAGCTCTGACACCACAGAAGAGAATGACTTCTACAGAAAACACTCTTCTGGGCAACGGCTGTTCTTAAGGAATCCCTAGCAGTTATATCATTGCATTTAGCCATTTGGCTTTTCTATTATTTCATATGTTAATATGGAGTGTTCTTAAAAACCCTCACAATTCCTTGATTCTTCACAATAAATATTTCAGTTATATTCTTCTACACCTTCATTTAATCCTCAGAGCACTGTCAGCATTCCCTGTTTTTCCTGAGGTTAAATAATCTCAAAAGAGGCAGTGTTTTTCTACTGGAAAATCATCTATTTTATGGCCTTTTTCTATGGACTCCTACAAATGACATATGACAGAAAGATAAATTCATTTCCCACAGGAATGAACAAACGGTATTGGCTCATATAGAACCATCTCGGTTATTCATGGCAGCTCATCCAGTTACAAATTAGCCATGTCATAGACATAAAAACACCTAAGCAAGCTCCTTGCAAAACAATTTTTCAGTAAATTACTATTGATACAGCTGCTTCTGCAAACTGCATGGGCAGGTCTAAAAAAGAAACAGGGAAAGAGGAAACAGGGTAGCTAGAGACCGAAGAGCTAAGAAAGCAATTCAACAAGCCAGGAGCCTGGTTCCATTTATTAGTTTCTACATGTAAGAATTTGAGTCTGATCGTTTTCAAAGGTTATTTTCTTATGTTTTAAACTACTGGAGCATGATCTTCCTCAAATCACTTAAGTACATGCAGAACATTTGAGGACAGTCAGCTGTTATTTGATTGAGCAATTGAATTATTTCCATTCTCAATTAACTCCCAGTAAAGCTGAAGGGAGTCTGAAGAAGTTGGGTTAGACTGTGAATAAAATTAGGAAAACAACAGTCCAGAGACGCTAGCAAAAAGAAAAGCTAGGATCCTCTCATCACAAGGTCAAAATGCCTTCCCTGCTGTTGTTATATCAGAATATATTGATGTCAGGCCATCTTACTCTGCAAGACTTCCCCCGTGGAAAGAACAGGAACTACAGCAGAGAAAAACCAGTTTCAGCAGAGCCTTGTGTGAGAAAGCTAGGTGTTCTGCAGTCAGTCGTGGGGGAGGAACTCCTCATTGTGTATGTTTTCACGTCAGCTTGGCAAGGCACTATTTCCTCATTTATTCCACCCTGCGAGCGTTTGCTCCAATTAGTTGATTATGGAAGGACCAAGGAATTTCTCCCATTTTCATGGCAGATTACTCATCACCAGCAGTTTGAAGAAATTAGTGGTGCTGTTCCCTAGCAGCAAGTGGTGGAGCTGTAACACAAGTACTTCGATGCTTAGTAGCCACGTATCATGGACAAGCTGCTACATCTTGTCTAGTCTGCTGGTTTATTCTTGGTGCTTTTACGCTTGGCCACACAGCATCCAACCATTGTTAGCAATTCTATTTTGAACTCAGAGGGGCCTGCATCCCATTATAAAACTGGCAATAGAAGAGTCGGTCTTCTATCATAAAGTGAAAAAAAGGGCTCTCAAGTTGATCCCTGGCCTGATGTCATGCTAGAAGAAGGTGTTTACACCAAGAGTTCTAGAGCTGCTATGCTGGTTCCCAAGAGATTCAAGCAGAACTACTTCGAGCCTGCTGCTGCATAACCCCAGTTATATATCTGATTTGTCTGTCCTCTTCTAGTTGCAGTGCTGGAAATAAATGTAGCATGTGGTGTAAGAATAATTATCATTAATCAACAAGATATGGAATTGAAGGGGGGAAGCAGGTCAACAACTACTTCCAGATGTCCCTCCCAATCCAGACAAGCCAGAATTCCCAGTAGGTAAATGGACAGGTGTAACAACTTGCCTCTTGTAAGAGGAAGCAGGCGTGAGTGAAGGATGGCCAAGCTAAAAAGCTTCCTCACCTTGCTCTGACATATTTGGTTCTTAAGGGATCTGTGTGTGTTACTTGAGCCACTCTGGATCAACTACAGAAGCAGGTAAGCTAGACAGCTTTCCTCAAACTTTCCAACTGTAGCTGAGATGTTAAGGGATGAGACCTGCATTTGTAAGTTTTTTATTGCTATTCCACAGAAATGCTCCTATTTGGTTTTTCAACCCAACTAGCCCAAATCACTGCCTATGTAATCTCTGAGCCACAGAATAAAAAAAGCAACCAACCCTCTAAAAAACCAAAGCAGGTCTCTTTGCCTAGAGCTTTCTTTTTTCAGCCCAAAAATTAACACTCAACTTTTTTTTTTTTTTTCCCAAATATGAACTAGACAATGCTGTGACTGCAGGCCATGAGAAACAAAGCCATAAGGCCCACTTGCCAGATCTCTTACTACTCGCTCAAACTGAAAAATAAAAAAGCTAGTTTTCTCTCTAGTGATAGTGCACTATCACCACTTAAAGGATTACCACCACATGATCCTAGTTTAGGTTGGGGGACAGGGAGAAGCTCTTGTTTATCCCATATGATTCCAGTTGATGGCTAGCTATTATAGAAAGCAGAGTAATGGGAAAAACTCTACTTGATTCTACAATATTTTTAAATGGTAGATGTAGTACTACTCACTTTCAAAGAGGGTAAGTCTATCACCCTCTCCTAAGAGCAGTAATTTGCAGCAGTCCTCCTACAGCTGAGACAATCTTGTGTATGGTTTGTTTTATTTTGTTCCCCTAATAGGAACAACTCTTCACTGGACAAAGCCTTACACAAGATGGTAAGCTTACAGCCGCCTTTGTTCGTTGTAAGGGACTTTTCTAGGAAGTGATATATTTTAATATGACTATGAAGCACAGATTACAGTGCTTTACTTAGTAATAAAGTTACAAATGAAGGAAGGAAAACACAGCTGCTAAAATGATGGGGCCTGAGGAAAGCCAACTGCAAAGAAGTTCTGTCTAATATAACAGTTTGTAAATGTTTTAAGTGAAACCACTGCTTGCTGCTAACATCATCTATTTTATGCTATGGACTGTGGATACCAGTTATCTTTGCCAGGAAGGATCTATACCTGTGCTCTCTTATGCTGAAAGCAAAGTTGAAGGTATTGTTTTGAGACGTGAGCGATCTGTTTAGGGATTTGTTTCCTTAAGGATACAGAGCTGTCTTTCTAAGAATGTAATTTGGAGAAAGGGAGAGTCAGAAAGTGCACGCTGCATTGCTTCCATGTTGTACAAAAGAGTGCCAGGTCTCTTCCAGGTGTGTGTTTACAGCAGCAGGCCACAAAGGGTGGGGTGAGGTGCTGTACCACCGTTTCCCCCACCCCACAAACACTGTCAGTGCTGTAGCTACAGAAGTCTCTTTCAAACCCATTCCTACCACGAAATAGCAAACTTAGAAAGGTTTGAATGCATATGTCTGCACACACATTGAAAAATGGAATGAAGAGAGAATACAAACTTGACCTGGGAGGTCCAAGAATAAACTATGGTCATCAGAATAAACTATGGTCATCCTTTTTTTTTTAATTAAAAAAAAAGTGCAATCATGATGAATAAAACTGAGGGTGACTATCAAAAATGCTTGTATTTACAGACAGTTACACTAAAAGCAAAAACAACAGAGTTGTACCATAACTTATGCTGAATAATGGGAATATATTTGCCACTAAGCCTGAATAAATGGTAAGGTGTAGCTTTATCAACAGAAGCAAGCCCCCTTAAAAATACTCCTTGTATTCTATAGAGAAACGTAGAGTTGACTGAAGGAGCAACAAAAAATGGCAGAAGCCATTGTGGCTGCTCAACCAAGACCACTAGTCATGTGTTAGCTCAGTTTTCTGTCTTTGAAAGCCTGTACTTAGCAAGGTTGACAGAACAATGACTCAGCTGTAAATTACAGGTTAGTGTGACTATAGAGCAAAACAAGTATGGGAAACTCTCATGAGAATGAAATCTCAGTATTAACAGACTCCTCACTTGGTACTGAGCTGTAAAGATGCTGAAGTTCAGCTGGCTTGTAAGCAATAATAGGATTAGAATTTAAATATATGGGCGGACGAGCAAGCAGTTGTTTAGTCAACCAACATTAATTCACTGAATAGCTCTAACTGACTACACGTGTGTTCCCAACCTATTCCAAATTTAAGATAAAATGGTTAGTCTGCGTTCCTCACCATGCAAATGCGATTAAGAGATCTGGAATGAAACCAACTCACATTCACACTGCTCAGGTTAGGTGGAGTCTTCAAAACCCCATCCAGGCATAGCTGCAGCTCTTTCCCTGATCATCTGCAACTTCATTAAGGTGTGGTATCCTTTTACCTACTGCATAATCAAATCAACCTCATTCTCTTCATCCATTTAGTATGATAACAGCACTAAATGCTCCAACTTGCTTGTCAGAGCCATTTTGTGTACCTACGGTTCCCCGCTGCTTTGGTAAAATGCTTTTTTTTTTGTCCTATATAGTGCTGTGGCTGGTATTACATTTAACTGGAGGTTATAAGCTAAATGAGAACAGTTCCAGTGCTCTGATAATAAACAAAACCAACCTGGGCTCCTATAGGCAGCCCTAAACCACATGGCTCAAGCTGTTACAGCAACTGAGCTCCCTCAGCAGGGACGACTGAATCACCGCAACAAATGGTCTAGTAAACAAACCACTCCAGCACCAACAATTTCAACCAAGTGGGGCAGAAAGGCTTCAGCCATGATTTCAGCCTGCTGCTTCCCCCAGGCCTCTATGAGTCAGGTTCGTTTGGGTCTTAAAACTGTTCGGCATGCTTAGTTGGAGCTGAAGCGCGCGGCTTGATGTCATGCCAGCGTGACAGAGCAGAGAGGCACTGCTGGTCGGGACCCAAACAGCGCAGAGACGTGAGGAATTAATGCTGCTCCCAACCACCACAGCTTAGCCAATTCTGTTCATGACTGGGAGCTACTGCAAGTTGTTACACGTGCAACATGGAATAGTTTTGTGTTGTGCTTTAATAGTAGTTAGATGACTGAATACAGCATTGTTGAGCTTTTCCAAGGAGGCTTATTACCGATCTGGCTGTTCACCTGATGCATCACCTCAGCACCTCCAGTGACTTTACTCAGACAGATACGCTGCTGCCTCTGTGGGTTCACACCTTACAATGGCCTTAGCTGAAACGAATGGCCCCATATAGATTATGGTGTTATTGCAAAGCCAAGACAAGGCTTCCACCACTGTGGTAAAAACAGACTTTGCAGTAGGCATGTCTATATAATGATACTTCCACTGTTATTACCTACAAGCCTATTTTCTCTAGTTTGAGTTCAGAATTGAGTGCACCTGCCTCTCTTTTCTTCATTTTAGATTGGAAGAGCAAATATAGCTCTTTTTTTTTAAATAAAGATTAACCTGAAAGCTAAGGAAACAAACTGGATTCAGTGGGTGTTTCTGCAGATTAACATAATATTCCTGTTTTTCCAATCAAGATAAGAGGTGCAGGCTGGTATTAAGTCTTGAGCACACTGGCCCATGTGGTTTAAATCCTTTGGTCTCTGGTAAACTTTCATAGATGCTTTCTGTTTTCTCCTCCTACTCTTCCATCTTGCATAGTTATTCTGCTTGTTATTTTGCCCTCGTGTGGATGTAGTATTCACCGCACTTCTAAACCATTTCTTAAAGTAGACCACTGGGTAGCTTGCAGTGGAACGGTTGCTACCAATGGTTTACAGCATTAATATTAAAAATTTCCATTATATGAGGTTCTTGCAGTATACATTCTGGTGTGTTATTCTCACTCCAGCCACTGGTCTGTGCTTTCTGTTTTTCATTAAAACAACAGCTCTTCAAGATGGGTCTCTTACACTTCAAGAAACTTATAGACAATAGGTAGTCACCAGATTTTGGATTGTATTTTATGATAAACCATATAAAGTGCTATTACCTTGTAGGAAGAATACAAGGTAAAGGTGGTACAGCTCCTCGGCAAATATTCTATAGGAAGATACTGAGATATTAAAGTAGAATCTGCAGGGTTATGAAGGCCTGAGTGTCAGACTCTGTTCCATGAGCGAGTTTCCTTTTTAGTCTCTTCTTGAGGTTGATACTATTTTTACTGTGTTACTTCCAAGCTTCTGACGGTCAGCAGTGTGCTGTTGTGCTTCTTTTTGCTCCTATACCTCAGGTTAAAATTATTGCTGGATGTGAGATCAGAATTCTTTGCCTAAACCAGATGGCAGCAGCAACTGACCCTGTAGTAGGCAGCATTTTTAAATGCTTTTTTTTTTTTTACAGAGCATCTTTTCTTATGAGATTTATCTTCATGCTTTTGCAGTAAAAGTTAAAGAATGTTGAGATATCTTAGTTTATGGCACTGGATTACATGTGAGAGAAGTGTTCAGACGGGCAAGATATCTGCTATATGGTTGCCTGCAGGGGCAGGGATTGCACTTGGTCCATACCAGTTTTATGTTCCACAGCACAACCTAAATACTTTATTTGTAGGGTGGAAGAACTGGCTTTCTTATTAATAAAAGCATAAGGATCAGGTCTTTAACCCATTCTTTCAAGATTAGATGATGCTTCTCATCTTTATAGTACCCTAAGGGGGGAGAGGGAAGGAGGGAAATGGGCAAAAGGAAGAGCAAAATGAATCCTCAACTATCAGAGCTGCCCCAAAATACTTTCCCGTGGCTCTAACAACCCAGAAGATGGCAAGAGATTTTGGAAAAGTTGTTTCAATTTATTCCTAAATGAAGTATTACTGGATACAATGAATACCTTGAGGATAGCTCAGTGGAAAAATCAAATCAGCAGTTAGTATTGTAGCATAAGGCCTAGAAAGGTTAAAAGAAAGAAAGATGGGGTTAGACTTGGCATGACTATTTGTTAAGCATGCAACAGAAGGTATACAAAAACATAAGAATAACTTTAAAAGGAAAAAAAAGGGGGGTCTGAAGAGCTAAAGCCAAATTCTAAAAAAGGTAGGTCCATTTCTCATGAAAGTCACCTGAAGGTTAACGATTAAAACTTCCACTAAACAAAAAACACTTGTAGTTTATTTTTTAAAAACATCTGGAAAGCAAAACAATATTTGTCTAGTGCCATCTACAGAAGTAAATCAGTGAATCACGGAAACCAAAATATAATTGAACTTAAAAGAAATATCACTGATAGTTTAAGGCATGAATTAAGACCCAGATATATAAAGATAAAACGTTATTTCGGGAAAATGTGTCTTTCAGAAGGCAGAAAAGAAACGGAAATCAGCAGAATACAGTATTTATGGCATGCCACCTGTAATTTGGAAGGCAAAGCAGTCAAATATATAAAAAATAACTGAAACTGAAAAATGCAAGTGATAAAGTGTAGTTGGTATGCTACTTGTTGACAGAGAAATGGAGACATTAAGATACTGCAAAACTACTAAGGATTTTTTTTCTTTGTAAAAGCAGCTCCCCAGGAAAATCAGGACAGGATCCATGCTTTCCAGCAACTAGATGTTCAAATACACAATTAATGAATGAGTTTTACAGGACAAAGCAACATCCAAGAACTCTAACAAATGAAGAGCCTTAACTAAAGAAAAATCCACTTCACAAAAATTGGCAAGCCATGAAATACTGAAAGAAGGAAAATATCTTGTACTTCAGTCATTGGTAGCAGATAAATAAGCCTAACGATTAGTGTGTCCAAAACCACTTAGTAGTTTAGGGTTTTTTTTTGCTTGGTTGTTTCCCCCCTCCCCTCCTCTCTGATGGTTTGGCATCTTTGGAAAAAGTTGTGTTTTTCCAATCCACAGGAACTAGACTTAGGCAAGAGATTTACAGGAGAAGCAAGTGAAATATATGACACCGGATAGTATAAAAAACTTAAATGAACATTCTTATCTTGGAGTTTGGCACCTTCCCTGAATATTGTTGCAAATCTGAAACTCAGCTGCAGAAAGGGACCGTGAATAGAAGAGCTTTGCAAAACCCTAGTTACTCCTGTTCATGTCCCTGTAAAAACGCAGGCATGTTCTAACCATGGTACTGCACCCATTCAAGCTCTTGACATGAAGAGTTTTCATGGTGCCTGACACAACCTAGAAAGACAGGCATTTTTCTATATAAGATGATCCACAGTTATACTATGCAGCAGTTTCAACAAAAGGTTTTGTATGTCAGGATACTCCTTACAAGGGAGTAGGAACATATGCACAGGCAACTTCTTAATTTTCTGTACAAAACTATGTAAAGCAACTTCTTTTCCTCTATTACCCATTATGCAGAAGTGTCCTGATCTTATTGTTAGCCTGGTGCTAGACAGGTGTGGTAACTGCACGTTCCTATTGTGGTCAGAGGATCACCACGCAGGCTTTAGTCATATTCTTGTCACTCCTACAATCCTTAGTAAGTAGTCTTAGTAAAACACACTGCTAACTGGTGATATCTGCACTGCCACAAAGTTGCTACTTTCAGCCATTTACTAGTAAATAATTATCATTTTCGCTTTAGAAACTCATGCACAAGATCACCTTTTAAAAGGGTTTTTACCTTTCGTGCCTGTGAAATAGCTATAGTTATCCCTCTGTATTACCCCACTGCAAGTTTGTCTGACTTTAAACCCATCATACCAACAAGTTACAAGAGTTTTCTACTTCCTGTGGTTCCTCACCTCGATCAGGTTTCCAGTACACAGAGTAAAAAGTCTGAGACGGCATGATGCAGACGTACCCAGAGTGGTTCTGCACCATCAGTTCACATCTAAGTAGCCCATCTTCTTGCTACGCTGTCAGCCCCGATTCCACGGGTGGTCTGTAATGCCAATTTTACAAGCCTTTCTGAAACGCGAGACAGCAATCCCGAAATACCTGACTGACTCTGTACAGAGCGGGCAAGTGTTTGTCAGGGCTGACACTGTGCTGGAGCAAATAAGTTTTGATTAAACACTGAACTGACACAAATCTCCAAGGCTTGCATGGCAGTGTCTAAAGAATTTCTGGAGCAAACTCATTCCCGGAAGCATTACAGCTGTATTGCTGGTGTGCTGCTCCTGGCTAACTCGATTGCTGGACCAAAGCTAGTTTTCTAAGGAAATACTCTGTATGAGCACATCTGAGGTATAGTCAAGATAGAGCTTTGATAAAACCCACATGACAGCAGAGAATTAACTGTTCTTGATCCTAGATCTTGTCTATGTGATGGAAACCTACCAGTTTAAGCAGTTTAAATCTAACTTTTGCATTTTCAGACACCTGTGTTTCAGTTAAAGTTCCTTACAGATTTACTTTAAGCAGAGTAATTACCGATTTAAGATTTTAAAGCACTTCACCTTCTGAAATGAAAGGAAGCATCTGGTCAGTAGCGGGCCCTGATAAGTTTCTCAGACTCTTTAAACTGACATAGATACGGCCTGTGTCACCTAAGCGTTGCGCCAGGGAAGGTTTAGACTGGCTCTGAGGAAGGATTTCTGTGCAGAAGGGGCTGTTGGGCGTTGGAATGGGCTGCCCAGGGCAGGGGGGAGTCCCCGGGATCCCTGGGGGGGTTGAAGAGTCGGGCTGAGCCAGCGCTGAGGGATCTGGGGGAGTTGGGAACGGTCAGGGTGGGGTTGATGGTTGGGCTGGAGGAGCTGCAAGGGCTTTTCTGTGATTCCCTTGTCCCCTTGTGTCTGCAACTTGGGCCGGACTTAACGCACCCCACCGTGCCGCTGCACGCACCGCTGCCCTGTGTCCCCCCCCGGGGCGGCGCCGGGCACGGAGCGGCCCCGCTCCCGCCGCGGGCCCCGCAGGCGCTCCCGTACAGCGGCCACCGGACCGCACCGGGGCCGGCGCAGCCCCGCCCCCCGCAGGAGCCGCCCCCCGTCCGGCACAGCCGCTCGCCCCGCGCCCCCCCGGGCAGGCCAGGGCACGGCGCGGCCGCGGCAGGGCCTGGCACAAGCCCCGAACAGGTGCTGGGGGGAGGAGGGGGGGGCGGGCCGACGCGGAGAGAGCCCTGTTTACAGCTCAGGCCGCGCTTCTCCGTCCGGTTACCCGCCGGGGAGCGGCGTCACCCTCCGGCCGCCGCCTGAGGGCCGAGCGCGGCGGGGCGAGCGGCTGACAGGACGCGCCCCCCGCCCGTCCCCCGCGCTGCTCACCAGGTTGAGGGGCCCCTCCATCACTTCCATGGACGGCGGGGGCTGCGGGCACATGGGCGCGGAGGCGGCCTAAGCTCGCCGCTCCCGGTGCCGCCGGCCCCCACCGCCCGGCCCGGCCGCCGCCGCTCCTCCCGCGTCCCCGCCCCGGCGGGCTGTAAACACGGCGGCCGCTTCCGCCCGGCCCGCACCGGGCGGCGACTCGCGAGAGCCTGCGGTCGCGCGAGACTCGCCCCGCGTCGCCGCGGCAACGGGCGCCGCTGCCGGCCCCGCCCCGCCCCGCCCCGCCCCGCTGAGGGCAGAGCCGGGGGGCACCCAACGGCATGGCCTCCCCTCGTTCGGGTTGGTTTGTTTGGTTGGTTTGTTTGGTTGGTTTGGTTGGTTTGGTTTGGTTGGTTTGGTTTGGTTTGGTTGGTTTGGTTTGGTTGGTTTGGTTTGATTTGGTTGGTTTGGATGGTTTTGTTTGGTTGGTTTGGTTGGTTGGTTTGGTTTGTTTGTTTGGTTTGGTTTGATTGGTTTAGTTTGGTTTGGTTTCTTTGATTTGGGTTGGTTTGGTTTCTTTGATTTGGGTTGGTTTGGTTGGTTGGTTTGGTTGGTGGGTTTGTTTTGTTTTGTTTGTTTGGTTTGGTTTGGTTTGGGTTTTGGTTTGGTTGTTTGGTTTGGTTTGATTGGTTTAGTTTGGTTTGTTTGGTTTGGTTTGGTTTGGTTGGTTGGTTTGGTTGGTTTAGTTTGGTTGGTTGGTTTGATTGGTTGGTTGGTTTGGCTTGATTGGTTTGGTTGGTTGGTTGGTTTGGTTGGGTTGGTTTGGTTGGTGGGTTTGGTTGGTTTGGTTTTGTTGTTTTGGTTGGTTTTGTTTGTTTGGTTTGGTTGGTTGATTTGTTTGGTTTGGTTTGGTTTGGTTTGATTGGTTTAGTTTGGTTTGGTTGGGTTGGTTTGGTTTGGTTTGGTTTTCCCCCTGTGGCTCAGATGGTCGGTCTGTAGATGCGTGGGGTTTCTGTGAGGGAAAAAAAAAAAAAAAATCACCCAGCACGGCCATGAGTTGCGGCGATAAAAGCGCCCATCGCCGCAGGCAGCGCGGCCGGTGCCGGTGCCGTTACCGGTGCGGTGCCGCGAGCAGGAGTGACAGCGGGGAGCGCCCTCCCTTCGCAGAGGTGCGAAGCCCACTCCCGCCTGGCAGCTCTCCCCTGAGGTGCGTTCCCTGAGCCCAGCAAAGGCGGGGGGGCTGTGGTTTGGGCCCCGCACACGACGCCAGTCAGGAGAGCGGCCGGTTCAGCTCTCGGTGAGGGGCAGAAGGAACAGCTACTGCTCTTGGCGGTTCTTCATGGCAGGAATTGCGGCATGTGAAAACAGGTGGCAATGGCAGTGATACCAAAACTGCCCTGGCACCATGTATGTGCTACAAGATAGTAGTATTAATTATTAATATTTAGAATAATCTTTCTGGAGAAAGATCAGGTAAGCAGGTCACTGAACAGCAAATAAACTGACCAGATAACTTAGTGAGCATCCCTCTCCATACAACGTTGTGTTTTAAGACTATAGAGAAGAAAACCGCCATGGAGGGATTGTGTATAAATTCTTAGGTGGAACTAAGGATGGCGTGAGTTCACAGGAGCATGGCAGTAACAGACTGAAAGGGGAACAAGGGCGAGAAAAAAAAAGGGGGAGAGAGAAGAGGATAGAAGGTAGGAGGGAGGATGAAACACCTAGAGAACAAGAAGTAAAAGAGTGAATTAGCACTAAGTAAAGAAAGTCCAGGATTTCTTTGTACCCTTTATAGGTGTGATCCTCAGACACGAGTGGCGTCTGTGGGTCTCCGAGGGAGCCTACAGGGCCTGATGTGCCGTAGCTCTCAGCTACCCCTGCGCCATGGGGACTAGCTTTGCAGCACAGGAGCGTTGGGGGGAAGTTTCCCTTCCAACACAGGTGGTTAGACAAGATAGTCTCTTCAGGCATGGAGCTTCCAAAAGATCCTTCACTAGTTCCTGTTTTCATCTGCAAGAATTTATCTATCTCTTGGTTTAATTACATACCACAAAGTTAGATCCTATGTAGTCCAGAGTGGTTTTGATCTAGAGCCCACTGTTTGACCAATATCTGGGGGAAGTTGTCCTGTATCAGCCCTTGAAGGATAGGTCGGCCGGGGTGAAGAAGAAAGGCTTCTTGACACCTCACTGCCAGTACTTACCTTCGGACACATGAGATGATAAAATGGAATTGTTTTGTTGTACCAAACCATTGTGTGTTCCTTCCTCTTAGCTCACGGACACACAGCCGTGAAGAGGGAACATTTGTCTGTCATCTGTAGGAGTACATCTCCCACCTTGAGCGTCCCACTTGGTCGCTGTTCCTCTTTGTAACGGCAAGCCCTTCTCTAACCCTTAGCCCTGTTCTGCCTGGCCTTTTTCTCTCACTTGCTGGTATGCTACAACAGGAAAAAGTCTGCCAAAAGTATTTACATATGAGCACAAAACTTGGTTGTTCAATTGTTAATGAAGTTATACTGAGTTAATGTGTCACAATTTACTGATTCTCTTGCATCTGTATGTGAGATCTTACAGTCTTGGCTGGTTGATTATCCTTTTCCATACTGCATTAATCCAGAGGCAAATTTTGATGGTCTTACTAAATATTATATAGGATGAGATTTTTGTACACTGGCAGTTAAATTGCATATTGTCAAGCTGTTATTTCTAAGCCCCTTTACTAGCTCTTTTTAAAATCTTTGGTGACTAAACTGCAGATTTTTATTCATTTATACTATATTGCTGATCCATTTGTGTGTAATTTTTAAGTCTGCATAAAATGTTTGACGTCACAGGTAGCTACGTAGCTGGTTTTTACTATGCTTATCAGTTCTCCATAAATCATACCAATTTGCTAAAATAGATCATTAGGTCAAACACTTTCTTAGAAATAAAACAAACTAGTTCTGAGAAATGTTTTCCATTATTCCTGCTGGTGGCTCAGGAAAGATAATTTAATTTATTGGGTTTTAAGAGACAGTCAACATTCATTTCAAGACACGTTATTGTTAGTGGAAAGAGGAGTAAGATGCTAGGCCAATTTACCACTTGTGGAATGGGAGCTAAAGGAGTGAGGGGTATTGTATGAACAAAATAAAGGTTTGGGGAGCCGTGTTGCTGAGTCAAGCCAACGAGTTACAGCCTGCCTGTTCATGTAACCAGCAGTGGTCACTGCTAGGCTGGCAGTGGCTGTAAGCCCCTCTGGGGACCCGGCCATGCCTCTTCTCATCCAGGGACTGGTAGCAGATGCTTAAATGGGGCATTTTCCTTGGCTCATGTGTCAATGCTTCATTTCCTATATCTAAATCTGATCAAAACCCGTAGGTAAATAAAAAGAAACGTGACAAGATTACTTTTAAAATCTCACGTTTTAAAAACTGCTAGTGACACACAGGATTTGCTTCAGAACCATCAGTGTTGCTGTTTGCTATGCTGTATTCAACTTATTTAGTTTCTAGTGTGATTATATTTTTATTTTTATTTTTTTCCCCTGATGGATAGGCAGTACTTTTTGGCTTTGGCAAAATGAAAGTATCACTGTGTCCTAGTCCTTCCATCATGCTGCCAGTTCCCGAGCGGCTGTGGAGAGCAAGTAAAACCTGTAACATTATCTGTGTAACGTTAGTTGCAATGTGATATAGTGATGTTATTGCTAGATCAAAATCTAAATTTGTATGGAAGTTCTCCTTTACTCAGGGAATAATCTTGGGACACTTTGTAGATTTACATCTAAATTCAAAGATCCTGGAGTGCTGGATGTCACATATTTGTTCCAGATGATGTGCTAACTTCTGTTACCTTGGACTGAAAATGGCTACAGTTTTCTACCAGTGTCTACAGAGTTGTTCTAAGAGATTTAAAGTTGCTCTCTGGAGAAAACAAAACCATAGTAAATAGTCTACTACATTATCTGTAAACACATCAATGAAAACAGGGTGATTATTTCTTTTCATTACCACACTTTCTGTGTTTTGCATGTTTTGCTCCTACCTAGGGACAGCATGGGAAGAGCATGTTGACTGTATAAGTATAAATTAAATGTTTGTCTAAAAGAAGAACTATTAAAATGTAATTCTGGGCAGGATGTGCCTGTCAGCAGGAAGCTTCCTAAAATACCCTGTGTTTTAAGAGTGGAATTTTAGAGTAGGAGGGAAGTGTAGAATTGCTATTTACCTGTCTGATGCTGCTTTTGACACACATGATGAGCCAGCTTCATTTGACTGTCACCTCCTTAGGAGGCAGAATTCCTCAGCCCACACTTTGCTTAGCATTGACTACTTCTTTATTTATTCTTTGTGCCTTTGCATTTTATCTGGACTGTGCATTTTCAGTTAAGCTCCAGTTAAAGACAAGCTTCTCAGTCATGGCATTGTAGGAGGGCCCACAGAGCCTCCCACACAGTGCCTTCCTCAAAGAGAGATGGGGATGTCTGTTTCTTTGAAGAAGCACTTTTGAAACAAAAGGGATTCCCCTATGCCTCTGACAATTTATTTCCCACCACGCATGTACAGAGCCATCGGACTGATGGGCCTCCTTCCATTTGTCAGATTTTTCAGAATAACTGGATTTGAGGATCTCCCCCTAGATCTGCCGTGTCTCTTTGGTTTGCCCCTGGGGAATGCCTGAGAGGAGCTCTGGGCAAGAGCAGTGGATGAAGGAGGGCTTTGACAACTGGGCCTGAAGGGGCCTCATTCGGAGAGCTGGGAGTTTCAGGACAGTGAAATCTCGGAGAAGGTGTAAATTAAATGAAAACCTTTTCCTGTTGTTTTTCCCCCTTCTTTTGTTTCTATTTGGATTTTGGCTGCTCAGGGTCTTCTGTGACCTTCTTTTTCCTTATAATTACCTGTGGTCAACAATCAGAATGCAAAACCAAAAGAGCGAGTCATTAAAACGGGCAGAAAACTTGCGATTGGAATGCCTTGGCATGAGAATTTTGTTTCTGAAAGAAATTCAGCATGGCTTAGAAATCAGCAGCCACGGTTTGGCACTTTCCTTAGCTACCAGAGCAACTGATAGAATTAGAAACCAGTCAGATTTGCAGGGAAGAAAGAACTGGTGAGTTAAAAAACAAGAACACAACCAAGACCATGTCTGAATAAATTTCCAGTCATCTGTACGTAGACCATTTATTGAGAAAGATAAGAAAAACTAAATTTTCATAATCCTGATTACATGCAGAGGATTGACCCAGATGCATGATTTTAGCTGTATTTATTATATTTAAACACAATGTATGCCTTCATATGTGTTTACTGAAAAGAGGAACCACAACCATTTAAATTAAATGTGTTTTTAAATATTACTGTTTAAAAAAGAAACTATTGGATTCCTGCATGCTAAGAAGTAATGTATATGACTGTGGTGCTCTAGAATTAATTAGGTCTCTTATTTTAGTTTTAGAATCAAGAAGATATTTTCTCATTGCTTGCAGAATAAAATAGCTAAATCCTCTGCTTAGATCTGAAAGTAGTTTTGCCCACAGCAATCAAACTAATATTTTCTTTATAGCTCATTCTCTCTGTAAGCTTTCTGCTGATTTCATTAGGCTTTAGATCAGGTTCCAAGTAACTAATTATATTTATAGTGTGATTTCTTTGCTCAGTACAACTAATTTAGGTAAAGGAGTTGGTGGGAATGGTGAAAGGCTAAGTAGTGTTCCTTTGCATTACTTTGTCCAGGTGCAAGATAGCAGGAAAATTCTGTTTGTTTTGGTATTCATAATTTGTCAGTATTAAGCTGTGTAGAAACTTTGCTATTTTGAGTATTTTGTGAGAGAATAATGATGAACAGCTGATATACTGACTTTTTGCTTTATATTGACTAGGGCTGACATTTTTGGCAGCAAAAATGGGGGTCAGAAAGAGCCGGCAGTTTGAAAGTGGTGATGAGGAATCAAACGGGTATTCAAGGATGTCCATGTTTTTCACTCGTGCTCCATTGCCCCAAGTTTCTTCCTAACATTTCATAATACATGTTCTCTCCTACAGCTCTACTGTAAAGCCACCACCCCCTTTCATCACGTTCCCGCCCTTGCCACAATCCCCCTCTCACCTATAACCCACAGACCTGCCCCTATTTCCCCAGCTCAGACCTGCTCCACTCATGCTCATCTTTGAAAGGGCCAGTGCCGCATCATCGCTGCTCTTACTGCCTTTCTAAATGGCAGCCACAGGCAGCTGAATAACGCTTCTCTCAGCTGGCCCTATCCACAAAAAGGAAAGATCCTTCGGCTTTGGTTTACGGGGATTTAAAAAGCTTGGACAAAAGTAGGTTTGTTTGCAGCTTAGCTAAAGGATATGAAGGTTCTGTTCTTGCATCACTAGCACTGATTCCTTTCTTTTTTTCTAAACTGGCTCTTTTATCCTAACTATGCAGTTGTGTTTCTCTATCTGGACAGATAATTACTCCCTTCTTTGCCCATACGAATTGCCTCTGTTTTGAAATCCAATGAACGTCACCTATCTTGAGTGCTCACCCAGAATTTTTCTGGGTTGTTTCATTTTTCCTCTCTCAGACTGAAAGGTAAAGAAATAGGCCCATTTTAAGTTGACTTTCTGACAGGTCTGGTATTTGACACAACCCTGTAGACTATAAGGCTATGTCAGGTCTTTAAAAGCAGGACCTTGATTTTAACAGAGGATTCTAGTGGAAGCCAGTAGGGTTTTTTTAGGCCTAAGCCATAACATCACGCTCTGTGATCTCAAGTTTACTGAGGACCTTGAGTTACCTCTTTTTTTCTGGTATGTTTCCATTCCTGAGAAAAGCAAGAGCTGTAAGACTGACTTAGAATACACTCATTCAATTAATCAAGTGAGAGTGAATCAAACCTTTCCAGGCAATTTTGTTTGAAGTGTCTGCACTCTTCTCTGCATCGCATGAGGTGCCAACACCAGTGGGAGTTTGCCTGAGGTAAGAGCTGTGGGTTTGGATGTATTCTTCCATTTTTATTAGGTCTTACACTCACAGGAATTTTGTGCTTTTTAATCTTGTAACTGTACAAAACTTATCTGGGTATGGAGGAAGATAACTTAGCGATTTGCTTTAATTATTCTGATAACTGTTCATATTATGTTGTATGAGCTAGTCACACTAAAAATTCGAAACCCACTTTTACAGCAAGAAGGTGTTTAACTGCAATCCTTGTGCCATAGAACTAACCAGTATGAAACCAGTATCTCAACTGAGCTACCAAGATACATCAATACTCAGAGCTCCCTCCCAGTTGATCCCAGTTGGTCATCAGTTTCATTGTATCCATTTTAGCGTTTTAATTTCCTTTTCTTGCTCCCTTTATTATCTGTATGCTTTCTCTTAAAATCCTTTATATGGAATGACTTCTAGCAAAAAGCAAGTTATCAAAAAAAAGAATTCCATCAAAACACGTTAAATATTTATTGCTCTTAATATTCAGAGTATAGATGCAGAATTGAGTAGTATTTATTTGGAGTGCACTAGTACTGAGATTTCCCTTGCTGGCAAGCACATCCACTTAATACGAGGAAGTCTTACACCCCTTATAACCTTCCAAGGCAAGGAAAGGCATTGAAAGTGAAACCAGGGCATGAAGAGGCAAACAGGCTCTGGAAAGGTCTCGTGGCAAGTACTGGGTGATGCACTACATTTTTGAATACGATTCATTAAGCAGGACTTGTACACTACTTCACGTACTCCAAATGAGATCCAGTGACGGCTGATATCTTGGCATCAGAGTCTACCAAAAAGATGGTCATATGACAAGACTGTTTTCACTTCTGTTTTTAAGTTACAAACAAATGAAAGAAGAGAGCTGTTTAGTCTGTATCATGGGACTCAAATTCTATGCAAGCGTAGTCATGGATTATAACACTGAAAGTTTAGAATTAACCCCTGAGAATATCTATTTCTAGGAGCTCTAAATTTTTTGCAATAGGTTTTTTTCAGTACAGGTTATTGCTTGAATTGTTTTGTTGCAGTCTTTTAGCTAGTACTCCCTCCAGTATTGGTATTTAGGCTTCATCATTTAGCTTCGAAGGGGTCATCTAACTCATAAAATGGAGTTTATTCTCTGGATAAATAACTTGTGTATATATATAAAAATGCCTCAAAATTGTAAGTTGAATCTTTCAGTTACGGGAGCAGGGAGAGAGGGAGATGGATATCCAATCAAGCATAGGATAACATAAGCGAATCCCATCTGACTTTTCACTAGAACAGGAAGCGTAAGCAGACAAATACAATTAGCTGTCTTCCAATTTCAAACACAACAGTAAAAAGCCAGTTCAGTGCTTTATTTTCTTGCTGCCAGTTAAAAATGCAATACAGAATTATTGCCAAATATGGATTCCAAATTTTCAGATGAACAGGTTCATTACTGACTTAAAGCTAAAAAGAGAGCTGCTGTCTGCAGCAGAGGCACATTCTCTGGTTTTCCAGCATGAAACCATCTTAGGTTTGCAGTTCAAGGCTCTGAAGACTGACCCCCATCTATCTCCCTGTCCACCTTCTGCAAAGTGACAATAGTGTAATTCAGGTAAAAATAAGCAGACCAAGTGTATTCCATGTGCCTGACACTCCGCTTCTCAGATCATAGCAAGGCTTTAAATAAATTGGGCTCATTTTTCCCAACTGTAGTATGGAATAATGTTGGTTTTTTTTTCACTACACAGGCCCTCATCTTTTGGGAAAGGCCCTTGTGCAGAGTATATGTTAATCTGTGCTTTTGAAAGAATGAGACAACTTGCAGTAGAAGAAAACAAAACATTCATATCAGTTACAGATGCTGGAATACTTTTGATGGATCTAATATTCAGCCTTTGGCTGGAAGGCAATTTTAAAAGAACCAACTAGTTAAACTTGAGATACTTCTATTTCCTCATAAGATTTACTTCTCTTCCTTAATATGTAAGTCTCCATAGTGAGTTTCTCTAACCATCAATATGACAGTACAGCAATATTGCCTCATCAGTCATGATTTACTTAATGTTTTCTGAATTTAGTAATATTTGATTAAAATTTAATGTGAACATATCATATCATGCCACATATATTATTGCATCCATTAATCAGGTAACCATAATAATGAAATGTCGGAAGATTGGATGAAAAAGGAGCTGAAGTCTTTGATATATGTTTGGCATGGTTTTGTGAGTGATTAACGAAAAGATATCCAGTCAATTGTGTAAAGCTTCATTAATATACATTTACAATCATCTATGTACTGTATCATCAGATTATTTTTAACCTTAGTTAAACTTGATTTTTTAATTTACTGAACGACACTAAATATTAATAATCCTGAAAAATATATAGTATTCTATTAACTCTCATAATGCCAGAATGATTCATAACGTGTCTTAATGCTTTTGTAACAAAATACGTACTAAAAATATTGTCAGAGTTAATGGATCAGTTTTGTTATAGGTGGGATAACAAATGCTTTATGCATGGCTCTATAAACCTCAAATTACACAATTGTATTAAAATAAATGTAAGTCAGTATTTCCATCTACTTTTTTAATATGCAAAGGTAACATATGACCTAATCTAGCAAAGCATCTACTCCAGTTTGATAGAGGAGGTATTGAAGAAGTAAGACTTGAGTTCATACTTGTAAGTATTTTGTTAAACACATAAAGACCTTTCAGATTTAAAAAACCTCTAAATCCTTAGGCTTCAGCTCATGAAGCAAGATAAGGACATGTTCTGCTGGTCAGCTTTGAGAAATGTGACATTGTTTTCCTGATACTTGTGGCAAGAAGCAACTGATCTGTGTAGGAAATTCTTTATTGTGCGATGGATCTGAGGGGAGCTGCTGGCAGTGTCAGAAGTGCACATGTGGAGCTTCAGCCGTGCATGTTCTTGCACTCAGGACTGGATGCAAAACAGACCAGAACACACGGGCTTCATTTGTAACATGCGAATGTTCCCGGTGACTTGTGCTATGTGTCACTTGGTGCATGTGACATGAAGGGCACTTAGTGTGTTCTGGAGTCCCATGGTGAAAAGCTGCAGCTGTGCTATGGCTGTTATTTGCCTCATATCTTCTCTCACTTTTTGTGAGAATTTAATTTATTTAGTTTTCATTTATTGGTTACTGTGAATCATGGAGAACACGTCATTTTTTCGCTGGAGGTGGATAGGTACCTTCTGATAGGTATATAGTTACACTACAATGACTTCAAAAACCAGATCGCTGCAAAATATTTTCAGAACAGAGGTGCCATGTGGGTTTTTAACATGGCTTGTGATTTTGAAGTGTATTTGGTTGGAAGCTGTACACTGATCTCTACACTGAAACATTGCCACTTTGGAAGGCTGCTTGGAGATCATCATTGTGTGGTGTTCGTCTATATAAGCACCGAGGAGTGTATCAGCATCCAGTCTATTTTTATCCCACAATGTCTTGTCTTCAGCTGATTCAAGGACGATTTCTTCAGCAGTGTCTAGTGGGCAGAAGCTGATAGCAGTCACAGGCTACTTGGATAACAGCTTAGTTCTGAGCAAGGTGGATGAGCGTGCCCATCAATCTATTGATAGAGGGCATTAAAAAGTCAGGCCAGGATCTATGAATCTTTTAAACTAAATTCAGCCAAAATAAGACCATGCAACTCCTTCTGGCACCTATTCTGTTAAGAAAGGTGAAACTGTGGATTGAAGAAAAAATGATGAGGCTGGTTACTACTGATTTGATACAGGTGTGTTTGCAAACAATCTCACTGAAGACTAGCTTCTTTTTCCCTCTAGCCTGCTTACTTGGAGACTGATAGAGACAGAAGTAAAATAATTATTATTCCACCTGTAAATAAAATGATCCACCTATGCTGACAATGTTTTTAATACATTCTTTATGTAAAAAAAAAATAGGTGTGACTACACAAGCTCTGTATAGTTTTGCACTACTTATTTCACATCACTTAGTTCACATGCTACCTTTAACATCAATAGCTCTTGGGTGTGCGGACTGGTGATGAAAAAAGCCACATTGTGTGCTTTACATAGCTGTGAGGAAGACACAGAGTGCAGAATTCTGTCCTGTGCTTAGGTGGACTTCTGAAAATGAATTTGCTTCTGAGCTCCTGTCAGTTAGACTAGCCATAACTCATTTTGCTATGGCTGTTAATCCTGCTGTGAGGGGGTAGGGATAGTCATTTTCTTTGTAGCTGAAGGCAGGAACAGCATCATAACAAATAATGACTTTAGGATAAGCCTAAATGGATGAACTGCAATTGCAGTTGTCCTTCAAAATTAAGAACGAGAGGACCAAAAATGCAGAAAATATGATCTAAACTAATATTACTTTCAGCCTTTGTGGGTGCCTAGGACCTGTAAAGGCTTGCAAGTGGTAAGGCAATGGATGTAGAAAGAGGTGGGGAAATTGGAAGCACTGGATACAAATGTCCCTCGTACAGCTAGCAGGAACGGTAGCCCGGAGACCTGTGCTTTGAGTTTTAGACAATGTTATTCATCGCTGTAATAGCACATTGCATCTAACATGCATTTCCAATCTTTTTGGTAAAGAAAATTCTTTTCCTTCACATCCACAGATCTGGGATAAGAGAAAACCCGTCAGAGATGTGGTGACTTTAAACAGGGTCTCATCTTTTCATCCTTAATTATAGCTGGAAAGCCATGGATAAGGATTCCTAAGAGTGTATAGAAATATTCTATTTTGGTCATTTTTTTTGATGGAAGGGATGGGAAGTTGTCTTTGGGAATGTGGCAATTGCTGCAGAGCACTTTAAGTTATTTCCTCCTAATAGCATCTGCTTCAGGAGAAAAAAATGCTGAGATTATGCTACAGCCTGGAGCTCTAGCACATCAATGAGGTAGAAGGAGTCCAAATAAATTAACCGTTGTCAGTCTCTGATTTCGGTGACTGGGATTTTAAATGGTTGGGAAAAAGTGGTCTCATGTATTTGGAAAATTGTAACCTTCTTGTTTTGGCAAGGAGGAAAGTGAGCAGCTCAGAGCCTGTTTCTCATGTCATTGAAGTGTTTGAGAACTTGCCTTCTGCTGAGATGGAAGGGAACTTTCTGCAAAATTAAAAGTGTTTGTTACATCTAAAATCTACGCACATCTAATATGTGTGGCCCTTTTCTCGGTGTAAGAAGCTTTGCATGGCTTCTATCTGCTCTTCTGGGCTAGTGAGGTCTGCCTTTTGGCAGTCAGAGGGGATTTCTTTCAGAGATGAACTCTGACAGTTCCTTGTTTGTATGTTGCTGGATTATATAAATATTGGTCCGGGATTTGGGGAAAAACAGCAATGTGAATTTGCCAGCGCGAATGTTCTTGTCCTTTCTCTCTTCAGCAGTCTCTGATACGATAAATGAAGCACTGCAAATACTTTTAGTTATTCCCTAATATTATGGATGCAAAAAAGGCAGGGGGGATTGTTTATGGCAGACTGCACCTTGCAAGTTGAGAATGATTTGCCCATGTTCATACGTTCTACATTTTTATATTCAAATCCAGTGTCTCTCTGGTGGGCCTATGAGAATGATGGGGAAACGCCTCTTACACTAAGCTTTGGATGTGAAGATGAATTTTATTCTGTTTGAATTTTACAGACGTGTGCATTACAGTTTTCAGCATGGTACCTGAGAACCTAATGGTACTTTAAGCACAGGTGGTCTGTTCTCCTCGCCCTTGTAACTAACTGGGAGAGGAACTGCATGCAGCATAGGTTCTTGTGTACAGCATAGGCAGGGCTTTAAATGGGTGCTGTAGGGCTTTAGTTTGTTTATTTGAAAATAAGGGTGCTGCTGTGTGTAAATCAGGGAGACCAAGGTGATGAAAGGTTACTTAGCAGAGGGCGATTTAGTTGGGATAACTTGAGGATAACAATTCGTGCCACACACTGAGAACCGGCCATTGAGAAATTTGTGTCTCTTCTGTACAACCACACAGCTACTCAGCGGAGGTCCCTTTGCGCAGCACTGAGCTGAGTTACAGTACCTGAAATTTCAAATGACAAAGGAATCTTGCTGTCAGACTCTGTGCTGAGCTGCTGATACAAAGAGCTGTGGGAGGCGAGTAGGAACACCAAAGCGTCTTCAATTGTTATCAGATAGCTGTTCACAGAAAGGTCTTCCCAGAGTTTGCTGCATAGAAAGCACAACCCACACATCATTGTTATTCATTCGTTCTGTTTAAGAGGCTTGTTTTCCACGGATGTGCTCTTCCTGTTTGGCATTTGTAACTGAGGATTGTTGTTAGTTGAAGAAAAGTGTCATCCAACTATGAATTGAGATTTTCAGCTGATTCATGAACACCTTTATTATCTGCAGCATGAAAAGGAATATGGCTGAGTGTGAAATGTAGGTTAAGCTGTATTTCTACCCCAGTATATTATACTAGTCTGGAAGGGTGAAAAAGAAATCTTAATTAACAGTTATGTAAAAATTTCCTGCCCATTTTTATCTCAAATAAAATTAGTAAAGCAATTAGAAGACAGAGGTAATTGCTATGTATTAACCCCTCTAATTCATATGGAGACTATATATAGAGAAATGTATATATATATAGATTTTAAAATAATTAACCAAAATTGCTGTACATGGCAGGTAAAGTAAGCAATCAGTATGTTTTAGTAAGGCTTTCATGTCAGAAAATTGGCCAGACATGTTAAGGAAGGGTGGTAAAACTTGGGAGAAGGGGAAGAAATGAATTATCTCAGAATAATGGACCAGAGCCGTTCGTGCGCATACAGCAGATAATTTGTGGAGTTTTACATTAATGTGAATCTTGAAAGTTTTGATATCTAAGTTAATGCTACAGCCAAATAGCATGATCACAGATAAAGGGCTGTTTGTTGTTGTTCCAGGGAATAATGATCAGATATGAACTGTTTCTGCCCAGGTTTTCTTGCGCATATACATGTCATCTCATTTCTAGCTTTACTAAAAGCATCTCGATTTTTTTAAAAAAAGTAATAAGAATGCTTTAAAAAAGTAATTTAAAAATAGTTCTTCATACCAAAGTGTAACTGTGAAAACAGTTCTGAATTGTCAGGTCTGATTTGACAAAGCAGCTTCCTTTTGACAGATGGATTAAATGTGCTCTCTGACAGTCCCAGTCACATCTGTATCTGGCTGAGTACTCCATCTCCAGGAATTCACACTCTTCCGAGACAACATTAGGCATGAATCTGGCTACTCTTCAGAAGGCTATTCTTGCTTAGGCTTCCTTAGATCACAGCGACTTTTTAAATGGTAAGGATATGGTTTTAATCCATACAAGTTCTCCTAAAAATTGATAAACACAGAGAAAGTGCTCAGAATTAAACCAAAAAGGCTAAATAACAGCATTTTCCCATAAGACAAACTCTGAGTGCAATTTTGCATCAGAGTGAGAACCCAGCATATACCCTTTGAACATCAGTTTACTAAATTAAGTGTAAAATAATAATTCTGAATTATTTATTTGACTTTTTGTTCTCAATATTTTATTTTTGCAAGATTCTTTTTAAACCTTGTATCAAACATCTAATTTCCTGTACCTGAGCACTGTCCACACAATGGGTATCATAGAACCATAGACTGGTTTGGGTTGGGAGGGACCTAAAGATCATCCAGTCCCAACCCCCCTCCCACGGGCAGGGCCACCTTCCACTAGCCCAGGTTGCCCAAAGCCCCGTCCAACCTGGCCTTGAGCCCTGCCAGGGAGGGGGCAGCCACAGCTTCTCTGGGCAACCTGTGCCAGGGCCTCACCTCCCTCACAGGGGAGAATTTCTTCCTCATATCTAATCTAAATCTGCCCTCTTTCAGTTTAAAATTGTTACCCCTCATCCTATCCCCACACCCCCTGATGATGAGTCCCTCCCCCCTTTCCCGCAGCCCCTTTCAGCCCTGGGAGGCCGCTCTAAGGTCTCCCCGCAGCCTTCTCTTCTCCAGCTGAACCCCCCAACTCTCCCAGCCTGTCCTCACAGGGGGGGCTCCAGCCCCTGAGCATCTTTGTGGCCTCCTCTGGCCCCACTCGAGCAGGTCCGTGTCCTTCTGCTGTTGGTGCCCCAGAGCTGGACCCAGCACTGCAGGGGGGTCTCACAAGAGCAGAGTAGAGGGGGAGAATCCCCCCCCTCGCCCTGCTGGATCATACTTCTTTTGATCCAGCCCAGGATACGGCTGACTTTCTGGGCTGTGAGCGCACATTGCTGGGTCATCTTGAACGTCTCATCAACCAACACCCCTACGTCTTTCTCCTCAGGACTGCTCTCAATCCATTCTCCACCCAGCCTGGATTTGTGCTGGGGATTGCCCCGACCCATGGGCAGGACCTTGCCCTTGGCCTTGTTGCACTCCATGAGGTTTGCAGGTCCCCCCTCTCCAGCCTGTCCAGGTCCCTCTGGATGGCCCATCCCTGCCCTCGGCGTGTGACCCCACCACACAGCTCGGTGTTGTTGGTGAACTCGCTGAGGGTGCCTCGATCCCACTGTCCTTCTCACCAATAAAATGCTAAACAGCGCCGGTCCCAACACCCACCTCTGAGGATTGGCACTTGTCACCGCTCTGCTCTTGGACATTGAGCCGTTGACCACAACTCTGAGTGCGACCACCATGCACTGAGTGGTCCATCCATCAAATCCACGTCTCTCCAATTTAGAGACAAGGATTTGATGCAGGACAGTGTCAAACGCTTTGCACAAGTCCAGGTAGGTGAAGTCAGTTGCTCTTCCCTTATTCACCAAAGCTGTAATCAGACTGAACCAAATCAGAATCAAATTTATTCACTCTATAAATTACTGCTGTATTTAACATTGAGTGTTCTGGTATTCTTGGAAATCTTCCTTCTCAATGAAGTTATCACTAAGAAGCCAGCAAGTCAGTTTTAGTGGTATTGGTATGATATATGTTCAGTTGGAAAGAATGAGTGGAAGAGACATCTGAATGGTGTTACTTCTGCAAAGAAAATATATACACTCTGTCAGATGGTAGAATGAAGCACCGGAGTGACTTTTCTGATGCTGTGCAAATTGTGGTTGCTCCTCAGCACATCCAATTTCTATTCTGAGACATGATTTTTAAGATCTCTTCACTACTAAATCTAGACACATCACACGAGTTGCTCTCCTTCAAGACTCTGAAGATGACTTGGCTTAGGCTGAGATTTACAGGGACAGAGGCTGTAATCTTCCTGGCAGCTGCCCTCTGCTAGTGACCTCCTGTCAGTCCTGGGGAAGAAGGACACTGGCAGTGTGCCCTTAGTTCCAGTCAGTCATCCCCTTACCAGTGTGGGGTATGGTTGCTATGCTTCCTTCCCAAATGTCCACAGTATGTGTCCAGGTCTCATCCCGGTGTAGTATAAGGAAACAGTTCAGGTGTGTTCTCATGCCTGCAGCTCACAAGCCAGCATGGCCATGGGACTCATCACCCTCAGAACAAAACACGAGACCTCTCACTGCATCAGCGTTTCTCACAAGGACTTTCCCAAATGTGCAGAGCAACGGGGAGCCCCAAAGCAGCTTGTCTCTTCATCCCTTTCCAAAGTCACCTCCTTAAAGGATCATCTTATAAGGGGGACTGATTGTCTGTTTGATCTTGGTGAGCCTCAGTTTTGCACTAAACCACGCAGATGCCTCAGGGCCACCACAGCAGCACTTGTGGCTGGGGGGATTAGTGCATACGCGGATTCCCGCACAGTATCTGTTCTGTAGTTAAACACCTTAAATAACCCTTGGAAATTATTCTAGCTGTATTCAAAAGTGGTAGCCTAGCAACTGATTTTTTTTTCTTTTTTTTTTTTAACCAAACAGTGAAGGAAGGGAGTTCTAATCCTCTTGAGGGTGCTGTTTATTAAAATTTCCACCATGGAAATTACAGAATATTTTCCTCTTTCCTGAAACAATTCTGAACTAGTTGCAACAGAAACATTTAATTTAGTTGAGATGTTAGAAATAGATGTTAGAGACAGAAAGCAAAGAAAGCTTTCTTTTTTCCAGAAAGCTAGGAAATATATAAGCATGAGGTCTGTTAGTGCATGCATTAAATACTGGCTTTATGAGGTTAGAGGAGAGGATATAGACTGAGTGCTCCATATAATGGCTCAAGAACCCATAATGAGAATTAGGGTGCCTTGTAAATGTGTTGCAGTCCTATTAACAAGATTAAATGGGATTGCTCAGTCAGCGGTGTGGTGGCAAGGGGCTGATGTTCTTTACCCCATTCTGGACTTTTCCTGTGGTTGGTGAGAGCTGCACTCCATGGGAAGTGATCTGCTTGTAGCCCATCTACTGGAGCAGGGGAACTAGATGAAGGTTAATTGGCATTTTAAATTTGACCATATTAGATGCCCATCTTAGAAAAGGGCAATTATACAGATTTTTTTTTTTTCCTGCTGAAGATGTATGTTCTCTCTTTTTGTTAATAAAAAATGTCTTGTTAATATAAAGGATCTCTGCACAGTGTAAGCATTGAAGTCTAAATCCATTACAGGACTTCATCCTGGTTATAGTCTCCTTGACTTCAAAAATGCTCTGGCTTCAGCGGGAGTACCCAAAAAACTACAATTAAATCTCAGTCTTTATGCTTTACTGTGCTTCACCCTGAGAGGCTTCCCGTGCAGACAAATATGTACTTGGCTATGTGTCTTGAAATTTGTCATTTCACACCTGAATTGATGATATTGAGTCATTTTCACTATATGTGCAAGGTGTTTAGAACTGTATTCTGTTAATGATTCCTTTAACGTCTGAGACATGGAAGCTGATTAGAAGTCCTTGTATATTTTTTGCATATGTTTCAGACCTCAGTGATCTTTGAATGTCACTGGTTTTAATATCCACCTTCTTTTCTACAGTGTTTTATTGGTGTTCTCTGTTGCAGACATTATCTAGCGATGTTCAGTTTACTCACCATATTGTAACTGTGCTTCCTCTCCCTTGCATTGTACCCATTGGCAATAGGTTATTCAGAGACTGCTTTAGGGAAGGAGATACCAGAAGATGTGGTGAGAGAAAGATGTAGTTACAACAGAAATTCAAATGCTCAGTGGTCCCTGTTGACCACTTTGGAGACAATTGCATGAATCATATCTACAGTAAATATGCTAAATATCAGAAGTAGGTTAATTCTATAAAATTATAATGATTATCTGCTGATAGCCTGAGCCACATCCAAATGTATAGAAATAACCTTTTTACTCTAAGAGCTTCTATTGTATGTAGGGTGCTCCTTTTTCCTCCATAACACTAACAACGTGCATCCAACGTGTCAATCCAGACAGGTTTCCGATAATCCTGCCAGAAAAGGTAAAATAGGAATAGCTATGGCCCTGAAATAAATGTGCAGATGCACACAGATATGTGGCTGTAACATGGAACATGGTCGCACACACAGCCTGGTAGCCATTGCTCCCTGGACAGTGGCAGACCCTCTCCAGTCCCAGATACTCACACCTGTGCCAAGCCAAGGCACAGATTTGGTGTTTCTTTGTGGGAGCTTGACGGTTTCTGGGCTGGGAGGTGAGGAGGGGCACCAGAGGGCTCCTGGAGAGCTGCTTTCAGCTCTTGCTGAAATGTTTAGTCATAACACCACACTTGCATGTGTGTGCCGTAAACACGGAGGGTGTAAAGTAAGGAAGGCTCTGGCCTCGCTTTGGCAAAATAGCTATGCCAGTCTCACTGTATCTTGTGCCCTGAGCCCAAGAGCTCACAATGAACTCGTATCTCAAACTTGCCACCTGAAGGTCTGCAGTTCATAGCACATAAATTGCTGGAGTGGTCCCGTCTGGCAGCTCAGGCTATAGCGCAGGAGAGACAGCATGGCAGGGTGCTGTGCCTGAGGCCAGAGAACTGCCCAGCTGGGCAAAGGAACCACGTGAGGGAACACCCTTCCAGCTCCGGCGGAGCAGAGCGGTCCCTTTTATTGCGCGACCTGACAAATGGCCTGCTGCAGGTCAGAGCAGAAGACACGTGAAGGGTCTGCGTTAGCTGGTGCATAATTTAAGTGCTTATATAATTAGTAATGTTGCTATGAATACTCCAAAATAGTGTTAAAGCTCCTCGGTGTTTCAAGCCCACACTGCTTCACCCCTTGCAAGCCCATGCCTAGGGAAAAATTATTCTAAATCCTCCCATGTCCAAATTCCAGATTTAAATGGAACAAATTGAAAAATTATATTCAAATGTTTTCCAGGATTAAAACATTTTTTACAATGAAACCTTAAATTTATTATAAAATAACAATTATAAACTGACAAATTATGTTAAACTAGTTTACAACATGAGAGATCCAGAAGTAACGCGTTGGCTCGTACTTCAGAATCAGAAAATGAATCGGGGGTTGTGGTTTCTGACAGGCTTTGCTGTTCAAGAGCTCAAGGGACCATGTTCCATTTGGAATGAGAAAAAGCTGGTATAAGGCACCATCACTTGAAAAGCTGGGTGAGAGACAGTCATTGAACCACCCAGCAGTCAGCAGGACAAGGGTGCTGGCTGCGTGTTGCCAAGAGGGAAGATGACAAATATCTCCTCTCTCCCTTGGCAAAGGTTCATGCTAGTTACCTGGAACAGGCCCTTCCATCTGCACATCTCCATAGCCACATGCTAGGTGAGAGCACAAGATTAAAGGAGAAATCTCGTTCTGCCATCTCAAGAGCAAATCTGTCATCTGCACTCCTTGTCTACAGAATACAAGCATAAGTGAAATCTTGTAAATGCTTTTTATTTTAATAATTAGAAGTTTATCAAAGTGAAGGAAGGCATTTTTAATAATGCTAATAATTTAACAAACTCAGTATAGGACAAGTCATATTTAAAAGGGAGGTGATGTAGTGTAAATGTGACAGAGAACCACATACTCCTCTAAAATGTTTGAACTTTAGAAGAATCCATTAATCCGTATTACAGTTACAGAGCAAAGTGAACCCCATTACTGAAAAGTATACTTTGCTGTCTGTCCCTGTAATGACACAAGTCAGCCTTGGATTTATCATATAAATACTGCTTAAGAAAGATTTGAAATCCATGTGCAATTTAATAAAAATGTTTCATGTGAAACCACACACTGAATTAAAAAAGGAAGGGATTGCATCCTTGAGGAGGCTGTGAAGAACAGAAAACTTCACAAATTCTTGTGTTTAACATTACTTTTTAATATCCTTTCATTAAAAATGAATGATTACTTTTTAATATTACTTGTAACCAACTATCCCCTACCGTATAGATACATTTCTTGTATGATTTTATTATATGCTCAATAATAGTACCTATAAGCTCAGATTTCTTTTGAATATAAATGATTAGAAACAATATCTACCCTAAAGCATCTTTAATGTCATTATAGATTGGTAGGAGTAAATTAAGCGGTAGTTAGCCACCAAAGTCTTTAATTTCATTGCATTTGAGTAGGAGTTAGACATTATGAGGTCCAATTAAAAAAGTCACTAATGTTTTTACATCTGAGTAGGAGTAAATTAAACAAAATCACTCCTGAGCTGCTAATATCATTTTAATTGAATGTCATTCAGTTTCTAACTGCTGTTACAACACAGTAGATAATGAGTCAAGCTCAACAAATCATCTGAGCTCCAGGTACCATGGCTACTAGGGGTGAAGGTAGAGTTTAGGGATGGAGAGGGAAACTGTTGGAAGTTAGGAAGCTGACAGGAATGATAGCAGACCTGACATCTCTTGGTTGATGAGACCTATGTTCATCTAAAAATATCACCCTAACAAGAGCTAATCTAGCAAGGCTGCAAGCCAGGTCATTATTTCTAGTGTTCAGACATAAAAAAAAAAGAAAAGAAAGAAAGAAAAAAAAGCATTTATCCAGAAGATGCGATTTACAGAGTGAACGCTAGAAAGGCTAATTCCATTTATTCACACCTCATGAATAATACATTGTTTGATTTAATGTTAATCTTGATGATGAGACAATGGTGAAACAATACTAGACAATATATAGACTTAAATATGTGAAAAATAAAAAATCATATCCTATCACAAGCATTATTATTTTTTGATCTATAACAGATAATATTGCATTTTCCTCATACCTGGAAATCTTTTTCACTTCAGTAAATAGCGGGTTTAAGACAAGCTGTGGCATTTTGTATAGAGACTGTTAAAGAGACTAGAGTGAAAAATACCCTTCATTGAAACTCAAATTACTATAAAACAGTAGATATTTTCCCCTAACAGCAGTTCAACCCATTATAGAATGCTAGGCTTCCATCAGGAAAAACTGCAGGGTTTTAAATCTCTTATTAATTTGGGAGCATCAGATCTGTTCTGATGTTGCTGTATGTGTACATGCCTGACTTCTAAGAGCAAATATTTTTTTAAAATATGCATTTAATATAAGACTCCAGAGACCAAGGTCTTCTGGCTGAAGCTCAACACCTTGTTCCAAACTCAAGCTAGGTGTTGGCTTCGTTTCTAGTCACACACTTTCATTTGGCCCATGTGACCAAACACTCCCATCTCTTTGCAGAAGATGGTGCGGGCAAAGACGTCATGGTCTATGTGTGCACAGGTATCTGGAGCTGCTTCTTGCTCATACCACATGTTCCGAAATTCCTATCAACTATTTCTTGGCTAGGTAATCAAAATCATATAGAGGGAAATTAGTGGTTCTGACTGTTTCTTTCTTATATATGGGACAACTGGAGGAAGTCCTCTTTAGCAGATACCATGGACCTGCCTTTCCTCTTACCTCTCTGCGAGACTGAGGCTCTTTCAAAGGATCCAAGACATACTGCTTGTTCTCCCTCCATGGGTGGGGAGAAAGTCAGTGCTGCTGGACAGGGGAAGCGACTGCAGCACTGTGAAATGTCTTTGCGGGGGCTTGAGGATACTTGTCGTAAAAGGATGGGTTGCATGTAGCCACAGCAGCCCTCTCTTCCCCCTGGGCTTCTGCTGCAGCCCCTGTCTCCGGGTAACAGGATGTACCAAGGCAGCACAGCAGCTGGAGCAGTCACGGAACGGACATCTTGTGGCTTTCCAGGATGGAGTCCCCCTATTCTCCAGGCTGAAAAGGCTAGTTACTTAGCCCCAGGACTGCTAGGTAGATTTGAGGTAAACTGCAGCAATGTGCTTTTGGCCGTGGATCGTACCCCAGTTTTTGCAGGGAGCTGCCTGTGTTGCTATTCTGGTAAAGAAAACATTGTGCTGGAACTGATCCTGTACCAATGGATGGTTCTGAAAATCGTCCTGGCTCTGAGAGCAACATGGGTCTGTGGAGATAACTGCAGAATTTCAGTTGTAGGATAGGAAAGTTACAGTTCCCTCTTGGCAGAAAGGACAGAATTTCCCAGTGCCAAGGACATTGTCTTTTCCACTGCTTCGAATATGATGCCTTGACAAAAATGACTATTGTCAAACTCTGTTTCTTCCTAAGTATGTCTCTTATTTAATTGTGAGATTCTCCATTGGCTCTTTCAATTATAACCCGCTACGTGTCAGTCTGTAATTCTGGTATCTTGCACCTGTCTTGCAATAAATGGATGTCTGAATAGACGTTCTGCACAATTTGAAATAAGTGGATGAAGAAAAATTAACTGTCAGTGGATGTAAAGAGGGACACAATCCACTAGACTCTGGTGAACCTCTCAGATGAAAGGCTGGAGTTTGGGTCAGTTAGGAAAAGAGGACGTGCAGTAGAATTGTTCGTTTAGGCAGGTTTTGCTTTTAGAACTGATTTTCAAATGAGCAAATATGAGCAGAAATTCCTGCTTGGGATTCAAGTCTGGCTACTTTTTTGCATTCACCTTTCATGATGTGGAACACTGTGGAGCCTCAATCCTGTATTTTGGTTCAGTATTCCCAGAAGGCAAGAGAGCAAGCTCTGTGAATTAAGACTTAAAGCTTTTATGCAGGGTGTGTGAAGAAAAGTCTGAGATTGAGCGTGGGCTAAGCTCTCTGTGTAGATGTATTGTTGCAAACATGCTCTGGGACATGCCGAATTATATTGTTACTTGGGGGAACAATGATGAAATGTTTTGACGTAGCCTTTTGTCTTTTCTGTGTAGATTGCACTTGAACATGTTACGGCTTGTTTTAACTAATGTGTTACATAGGTTGGTTGTGTCTTGTATCTGTGAAGTTCCAGTGATAGCACTGCAAGAATAATTACTAAAAAACCCCCTACAGCATCTGCTTGGGGAACACTAATGACTCCTGAGGAACTTAATAACTTCTGTCATGTTAAGATTTACTAAGTAGGTAGGATTTTAGTTATTGAAATGGACGGATACGGATCTTTGGAATACTGCTTAATGCCATGTCTGTGGCTAAGTGGCAATTTGTAAAACATTTTGCATCTGCACACGAAGTTGTTCCAGTTGCTCTCTGTGTCTGTCAACCATCGAACAACAAAATTTCTTCAAGAGGTCTAAGTACTATCTCAGTATTAAAATATGAGACCTGGATCTTACTTTCCTGAGGAAAAAAAAAAATAATCTCATTGCAGTCTTCTATGGCCATTCTTTTCATTCTACCATTGCACTTTCAGCATCCCAGAGGCTAAGGGGTTTGTGAGTTGTGCTCAGAACTATGGAACCCAGTAAAGGACAACAGTCTCTTACCCACACAAGTGTTGCTAGGGTAGAAGACCGTGTAGCTGATACTTCTGCTTGAGAGGAAAGCAGTTTGGTTCAGTGAAGAAAGTTGTTGCAGTGTAGTAGGAGATACAAGTAGTAAAAGTTTTCAATTTTTTTTTTTTTTTTTTCACATGTCAATCCTGTTTTGAGCACTTGCTTCCCTGAATTGCTTTTGGTTGGTCAGGGAAAGTTCCTTAGCTGTTTCCACTCTCCCTGGTTTAGGAGTCCTTTTGGAGGCTTTTAACTTAAGCTTAAAAAAGTTGATCAAAACTATCTTTCCTTTCAAATGGGCCACTTTAAATCAAAATGTATATATTTCTCAAAAATTTTTAGGTGTAGATATGGTTAGGCATATCTTATGTAAATTTACATTACTAATGAATCAGCTTTTTACTTCATGTTGCTCTTATAATCAAGCACTTAGTTTCCTATCTCAGAAATATTTATATCTTTCATAGCTGAAAAGTCAAGTTTTGCTCAGTGGCTGTTAGTTCAGAGCTGAGGAACTCTTTCCCCTATGGCTGGAACATGTAAGCTATTCTCAGCATGTAACACGCAGATACCTCTGAAGTGTGTGGGCACAAAATCAGGTAGAAGAGCTCTTGAAAATGCATCTGGTTTCAAACAAGGAACTTTAATTTTTTCCTGTAACCATAAGTTACGGAATTAGTTTGATGGTAAGAGTTATGTTTACAGTGTGTTCTTAGTTTTTGCTTTGAAGTGTAGCAGTAAATGTAAAAATCAAACTACTCGTTGAATTAATCACAGGTGAATCTAGTTTGACCTTTTGCAAATGGCAGTACATTCAGTGCTGGCTGAAGGCAGGAATGGTGATCTTGAGAGAGCTGTTTGTTCACAAAGTTAGAAGGAAATCATGGATCTGGCTCTTTACACCCTCTGCCTGGCCATGGCCTGCAGAAAGCTGGAACAATGAGATACTGGGGACTCTGCACCTGAACCACCTCCCCTGTGAACTGATGTGTTGGAGTTGGTGAAGTTTACTCCTCACAGGTTTTGCACTATTCTGACAGGTGAAAAAAATCCTTACAGGTTACGATATCCATGCCATCTGCTGCAGACATTCACTTTGTAAGTGCTTCAGAGCGCTTACAGCCGGAGCCACACATTAGGCCAGCCTGAGTTTCACCTGGGCAGTCTGGGTGTCTATGTTCTTGTAAAGTATTTGGGTTAGAGACAAATCTGGACCGTTAAAGGTCTTAATATGAAGGATAAAGAGCTGTAGTTTTAAGGAGGAGGAAGGACTGCTAATCCCTTTCCCTCACACTCTGTGTTCCTGTACCCTGCCTGCCTGGGCATGGCAGTGCTGCCTGCGACCCATTGTCCTGGCCAAGTCTCAAGGAAGAAGAGATGTTGGGACTTTTCCTACACAAGTGACTAACAGTTTTAAGTGATACCTTGTCTTCCTTTAAGGGGTACTCTGGGGAACACACATGCACCACTTACAACATAGATTTGAGCCCAGACAGGCAAATTCTCTGCATATTAGTTGAAGAAAGATGCCCTCAGAGTACAATTTATAGCATTTAAGTCAGATGCTTAAAATTAGACAGTCTGTATGCATCTTGGTAGCCTTCCTCTGTCTGTATTTTGTACACTAACCTGAAAACCTGGATGATAGGAATCTAATGCTTCCTGAGCCTGTGGGCAAGACTGGCTAGATGATCCACTGCAGGGATACTCACACACAAATGCACTATGTTGTCTTTCATCAGCTCTGCCAGGGAACAACAGGAATGAGACTTGTGAAGTCAGCTGCCCCTGAATCTCTCTCTTTCCCAGGCGTGCAGTCATCAGAAGTACTGCTCAGATAGTGCTGTTTTGCTTACCATCTCACAGGGTGCAGAGAAGCAAAGTTTTGCCTATAGTTGTTTTCCTTAGCAGTCAGGAGTTTGTGATCAGCTTAGAGAGTTTTATATGACTTAGTGGTGTCTCTGTTTGTGGATGTCTTTTCTAGAAAAGAAAGGGAAGCGTTTTGTGCTTTTGTCCTGGTGTGGTTTTAAAAGTTGCTTGTGTGTACCCATTTAGACAGAACTGCAAAATGACCTTTTAAACTTGAACAAAGCAGAGTACAGTGTGGAGTAGTGCATTCTGAGTACAAGTTAGATTAAAACACAAACTAATCAAAATCAATAGTATATCACCGATTAAATAGAGCTCTTCAGAGTAGGTAAGTGTCCTGGTTTCAGCTGGAATAAAGTTAATTTTCTTCCTGGTAGCTGGAATAATGTTTTGGATTTAGAGTGAGAATAATGTTGATAACACACCCATGTTTCAGTTGTTGCTCAGGAGTGTTTACACTAAGTCAAGGATTTTTTAGCTTCTCATACTGCTGGTATGGCACAATAAGCCGGGAGGGGACACAGCCAGGACAGCTGACCCAAACAGCCGAAGGGATGTTCCATACCATATGACATCATGCCCAGTATATGAACTGGGAGGAGCTGGCTAGGGACTGGTCAGCGGGAGGTGAGCAGCTCTATTGGCCATCACCTGTTTTGTATGTTCTGTGAATATTATTTTCTCTTCCTTTTCTGTCCTAGTAAACGGTCTTTATCTCAACTCATGAGTTTTACTGTTTTTTTTCTGATTATCTCCCCCACCCCACTCTGGGGGGTAGGGGGAGTGAGTAAGCAGCTGTGTGGTGCTAGGTTGCTGGCTGGAGTTAAACCACGACAGTAGGTCACAAGCTAGAGCTTCAAGTTAGTTTAATGATTTGCATAGGAAAGTACATCCCGATACTTGTAGTTATTTTCTCTCATAGATTCTCAGATTTCACAGTCTGTGTACCCATGTGATAAATATGAATAGATGCTGGCAAAGGGACATCACAGTGCAATACCCTTTTCCTTTTTATGAGGTTTAGATTGATTCGTTCTTGTTCAAACTGATAAAAGTTGAGTTCAGGCAGTCAACAACTCAAACGAAATGTAGCTGCCAGAATGGGTTTCCAAAAATAGTCTTCCCATGTACAACACACGAGACTTAACTGTTCTGGCATCCAGGTGGAACATGTCTGTGGTTCCCTGGTATAAACCGAGTACAATACATCACTTTTAACATCTTGTTCTAAGTATCCTGGATATGTTTAGAAAATGTTGGTGCCAGCTGGCAGATTGCTGGTGAGGCAGAATACATGAGGCTGCCATTCTTTCAGTGTCATTACAGCCCACCATTCCTTGATCCATTCTTCTCATCCCTGTAATTCAAGAGAGATGCTTTGCCCGCACCTTCTCTTGTCTTGAGTTTCCCAGGCCTGGCATTCTTTATCAAACCTCACCTTTGCTGCAAATTTTTGTTGTAGGATTTTTTAATTATTTTATAAAAAATCAAGTTCAGGCAATTAGTTTCTTTATTTTTTTTTTTCCTAGCTAATTGCTTTTACATTAGTCTCACTAATCCATAAGTGCCAGTAGTCTCTGAGATACTGGATCTCATTTAATTTCCAAAGAAGCAGAAGAGAGCTAAAACAAGAAAATGTCACAGCATAAACAGACAACAGAAGGGAAGAAAAAACTAGATAAAACAGTTTCTTATCCTCCTACTTTACATTCATTCACTCAGCCATATCACATGTAACAGAAGAGCATTATCATCTCTTGAAACTTATTTATCACAAGGAGAGTGATAAGTAGATCCCCCTTAATTTGCACAATTGCACAAAGCCACAGAGCCTGAGGAGAGAGGATTATCTTCCTGCCCAGTAACTATTACAGGTTTAAAGGTCCCATTGTTTGTTAGTAGAGGCAGTCAATATTATTTCAACATTTTTTTCCCCAGAAAATGAGAGTATGAAATCAAAGCTGGTTTGGGTTTTTGGTTTGGGTTGTTTTTTGGTTTGTTTTTTTTTTTTTTTTTAGAAAGGATGATTTTTAACACAGTATTTGTTTGAAAAATACAGAAGAAAAGCTTTGAAACTATGGAAATGTTTCTTTGGATATTTTTTAAACTAAAAGTTACATTTTTAGTCCAAGTGACTTTTCACTTAGGAATTTAAATTGATTTAAAAAAATCAAAGTGAAATGTTTAAAAATCTTGAAGGATTTTGATTGACTTAATCTGTGTTGTATCTGGGTCTCCATTTGTGGAAAGTTTCATCTTTTTATTCTGATTCCATTATTTTCTAAAAATAGAGGGCATATTGAAGAAACTTAAGTATTATAATTTGAGCCATTGAGAGGAAGAGCTAATACTCAGACTTGAAATTATATTACCCCATTTACTTGAACAGGTAGCAAAAAAATTAAGATTCTGCAGAAGTTCTAGTTCATAGGAGTACTTGGTAACAAGAGTAAAAAAATCTTGGGTTATCTATATAGGGAGTTTTACTGAGACAAGCAGAGATCAAAGAATCAGAAGATAATTTCCTTGTTCAGAGGCATAAGCCCCTTCCGGCCAGTGCTGCCTCAAAATTTTCGCTTTTTTTAAAAGGTACTTCCATTAGCTTCCCAGATTAGCTCCAAATTTCAGAACAGATTTGGATTTGCTTTTGCTTTGAAGAATTGGGATAAGCTTTATTGTTTCTTACTGGTTAAGTGAAAGACTGATCTATTTTATCCATCTCAATCATAGTTAGTCCAACCCTGAAGTTATTTGATAGCCAAAGAAAAAAAATACAACAAAGGAGAATCAAAATTTTGGAGCATAACATTTATTAAACTTTGACAAAAGCACAAGAACTTTAGCTTTCAACCCTTGCCTTTCGTAAATTAATACTAGCTAATTTTTTACAGTTAAAAAAGTTATTACCAAATTATTGTGTAACTGGAGAAATAACATGATACTTTTTTCTATGTCAGAGACTTGGGTAGGAAAATTTCCAGTTAAAATAAAAAACCCCGAACTCTAGGGTATCCTAATGCCTTGGGATACAACAGAAGAAATGAAACAAAATGGTTCACTCTCAAAGTCTATAGCTCCACACGGACTTCAGCACAACTCTGCAAGGGGGAATTCTGTTTTCAAATGATCAGCATGATATAATATAGACAGTTTTGAAATGTAGGTTTTGTAACGTGCATATACTTTTGCAATTTATTCAGAGATTTATACTCTATCATGCTATTTAGTTGCAAGTATCTGCATACTCATAGTTTAATATTTGAAATATCATTACTTCAGGTGTTATATATACTGTAATTGTCCCTCAGGACTGATAACCTACATGAGCAACATTTACAATCATTTAAAACTATCTCAATAAATAATTAGAAGAGACAGTTATGAAGTTTTAAATCAAATATTTCCCTTTCAAAACCAAACCAGGAAGTTATACGAAACGGAAGCTATATGATATGTTGATTTGAACAAATTTCTCATTCTTAATTCCAAAATTAAAATGCTCTATCTTACAGAATGAAAAATTCATCTGTGCTGTTCAAAACAAAAAATTTCAATTCCAAACCAAATGTGAAGTAACAATGTAACAATGAGATGTTGTCCTTTTTAGAAATTAATGAAATATTACAAATTATATGATGGAAATGTTGTATTTTTTTAATTCAGAAAATGTGTCAAGATTCTGGCATTTTTCTTGCATTTGAGACAGAAACTGTTTTGTTATATTCTCACAAGATGTAGAAAGCATTTCATTCTGGGTAGAAATTATAAATGTAGTGAGGGTAACTGTGTGATTTATCCTTCCCAGAATTGTTGACCTGGTGGATGAGTCTAAGAGTGAAAACTTAAAAGATAACAGTGACAGCAAATGTAAAGACAGTTCTTTATCCAGATATTCATCTCTGAACATTGGTGTAGTGGAGGAACTCTCTGGCTCATGCCTGCTTAAGGCTTACCACATCCACTGTTGCCCTTGATATTTTGGAAGCTATTTTTCCAAATAACATCTGCACACTGAAGTATTCTGTTGCCTGAGACTCACTATCACATGAGTCACAGAGAAATGGCAAAATCAACAGATACACAAAATTTCAGAGGGTGAAAAGGAGGGATAGTTTCTGATAAGTCAAAAAAGTAAATGCCAGAGAATGAGAAGAACTGTAACTCATACTATAATTTTGAAGGTAGCTATCTGACTGAGGATCTACAGTTTGAGGAGGTTCTACCTGCCGTTCATCATAACAGAAAACTACTTTGGAGTCAACCTGTTAATGCTATACAAACTGCTTGAAGAATCACAACTGCTTGAAGAATCACAACTGTAAGGACAATTTTTAAGCACATACATAAAGGAAGATACTTGTGTTCACAAGCCTTTGTTCTCATGGAAAGAAGCCCGCAGTAGTGCAGTACTAATTGTTAGTATGGAGCTGCTTACTTTTTCTCATATTGGTATAAATAATACTGGTGAGAATTTATTTGAATTTCTTTTGGTGATCGCCAACACAGTGGGTAATGACACCAACCCTCTTTCCACCAGCCCCCAAACGGATGGTCCCCACATGGTGATTTTATATAACAGCCTGTCACGACAGGATTAGGCCATCACGGCAAAGAAGACATTTTTGTTTATCTCTACCAGCAAGATGATGTTTAAAGGCCCCTCAGCCCACTGCTGTCATACAGACAGTCAGCCTCATCCTCATGTTGCTACTCTGACTGGAAGATTAGTCTTGTGATCATTCTGCTACGGCTGCAAAATCAGTGCAGCAGAGGATGCAGTATATGAACATGGGACAGAGCCTTTAGCACTATGGGGAAGAAGACTCTTCCTCCGTAAAGCTGAGGGCTTCTCTCCTACCTGGGAGCCATTCAGGGCACTTAGTATCTCAAAGGAGCGTTGCAAATCCAGCCAGCTAGTTACCAGAGCTCGTACTTTTGAAGGGGTCAGCTTTCAAAATGATGATTATTTGTACAGTGATATGAATAACTGATAAGCTTGCCTTTTTTAGTTTAGAGTATATTTTGTGGTTTAATGGTTTCTGACAAGCAATATGAACAAATGCTAAATTGAAAAAGGCAATAATGTATGGAAGCTCACAAATGTGAGTGTCAGTGGCAGCAATTTGTTCTTTCTTGTTTGCTACCCAGCCACCTCTCATTATGTTATTCTTCATGTCTTAAAGTCGACCAATTCCAGGAACAAATCAATACCAGGGAAATCCTTTTGTCTTCTTCTAAGGCATAACTTGTAAAGAAAGCTCAGTCAATATGTCTTTTAATAACATCTCATGGAAATGCCTGGATTTCCCTTCATGTTCTATAATTAATTGAGCTCCTTGCCACCCACAACGTATAGCTGTTCCCCTCTATAATTCTCTTTTGGCTTAATTGTAATTTGTTTTTCTGTTCTATTTGTCTTTAGCTATTTCTTTTTTTTTTTTTTCCTTTTTTTTTTTTTTATGGTGTTGGATGTGCTTTGTACTTAGTTTTATCTTTCTGTGCTTTTGCTTCTAAATGTCAGCATAATTTTTCTGCCTTATAATATCGGAGATGTTATAACCATCAATCAGTCCAATAGAAGAGCAGAAAAGATTAGATACCATTTATCTGTATTGGTTGCCCATTGTAATGACCCAGTGGACAACATGAACAGATAATCTGTTGCTTTGATGGAAACTAATTATTCTTAAGAGTGACAGCGTCAAAATAGCTTTTGTGACATTGTTTTTAAAAATGATGACTACCTAGTCATTGCTAGTGTAAGATTGCAATTCTGTGCTGTTCCTCAATGATTTCCCTATATAAGCAGCAGGAAACCTAGATTTTTTTTTTTTTTTTTAAGGAAAGAACCCTATTTGCAGAGACAAAAATATCTGACATCCCATGTAAAATGCCTATTAAATTTAATACAGAAAACACTGCACTAGCTGCTGAAAAGTAAAAGTGCGCTGCCATCTTATTTCTGTCGCGTGTAGTTGATCTTGTTGTTCTGTGAATATGAAGCCTGTTTTATTTTGACAGTTAATGGTTCTGCTAGTGTACTGTGCTGGCATTTCACCTCTTGAAAAGAAAGTTTCCTGAAGCTAAAATATATGTCTAATTGAATGATGGAATTAAAAGCAAGTGATACAGTTAAAAATAGCTGCTTCCATCCTTTCCAGGCACATGTAAATCACACAACTCCATGTCAATTAAAGGACTGGGGCGGAAAGAAAGCAAAAAATAACTGTGCCTTGCAAAAACTTTCAAGAACCTCCTTAAAAATTGCCCATGTGAGGACTTAGTAAATGACAGGATTCTTCAGCATGTCCTGAAATTCAGTACGCTTGAGCTATTGTTGACTAGGGAGGCTGAGGGAAGGGTTTGGGGAATGGGGTCTCCTCACGTGTACAGAAAGTCTATCTGTGACCTTAGATCTTTGTGTAGTCACAGGGCACTGTGTGCCACATAATGGGTGGGAAGTCCTTGCATGGAGGGTGCCATGCGCCTTAGGCAGAAGACAGTAGCTTCTTGAGTGTCCTCCAGCTGTTGCTAAGGCTGTGAAACCGATGGCCTTTGGGGCAAACGAAACAGGTGAAGTGCTCTTTGGTAGGTTTGCTTTCAGCGGACACGCTGGGTGTGAGCTGCGGCACCTGAAGGGCTGGTGCTGCTCCTACTCCCAGAGGGGTGTGATGGGCAGCTGGGGATGGCAGTGCCTTCATCCCTGCTGTCTGTATGTACATGTATTGACACATCTGGGAGGAGGCAGAGCAATATTTCTGTCTTCCTAAACAAATGAAGGGAGATACTAAGTTGAGAAAGTTGAGCTGACTCTCTTTAGGTAGATGAGTGCTTTTTCAGTGCTGTCATTTGATTTCTCTGGTCAATAGGAGTGGGACATCTGGAGACAGATGTTGTTTGGCCTGGTCAAAATGTCACGTTGGCCATTTTTGTGGTCAGCTCTGACATGACTTAATCTCACTTGGGCTGTTGTAAATCAAGATGTCAGTCCCACCATGCTGCAAACCCATGTAAATGGGATCATGAAACTTGGATCTCTGCCCAGCACTAAGTGCAGATCACCACCAGAGGTCTGTGCTCTTCTGTGGTCTCAGTGAGCCTAACCACAAATTGAAATGGCTGAAGAAATTTGAAGGCTTTGTGGCAATATCAAGGCTTGATTGCTGTGCCATTCTCTGCAATGATTTCTTGAAGGGATGGAAAAAGACAGCTCAGAGGTCAGGAGAACAGGTTTACTAATTTGAACGGTTAAAACTGGTGCATATGGTGAATACTGTAATAGCCAGCACTGCACTACAGCTGTTTTCATGGGCACTAATGACAATTTCCTACTTCTATAGTTATTTGGAGTCAGAAGCAAGGAGTAGGTATAAAATTCAAGACTGTTAACTAACTAATAACCTAAAAGCATAACCTAACCTTATAAACAAAATTAAATACTCCACAGCAGGGCTCCTGGAAATCCTTTTGAAGCATCTAAGGATTAAATTGTGGTGGTATTTCAGGATGGAAAGAGTCAATGGTACAAAAGGTTTCAGGTGGTTTTGCAGTGAGCGCAGCACACTGGAGATACGTATTTTAAGAAGGACACTTACTTCATTGTGGTCTCTGCAGCCAGTTCTCTGCTATCAGAGCAGTCCACCTCTACTTTTTCTTCCACAAGTGTCTCTACTTCCCTCTGTAAAAGCAACATAAACCTATGGACTGGTGAATTTTGCTGATTGCTAGAAACTGTTTTTGCAGGAGTTTTCAGCAAGGTATGCTTTAATTCTGTGTATGTATTTTATTAGAAATAGAGACATCTCTATCCACATTTCAAATGTGCTTGTGTGTGTGTGAATGTATTTTTTAAAAAGTCTCATAGAAATTCCACCATCTCTTCCTATGTTTTTCTCATTCTTAAATTGCTCTGGTGGTAGAGCCTGCTGTAATCAGCCCTTTTTAAAATACACAAAGCAATCTGTCATCTTCTACACAGCATTTCAGATCTTCCTAAAGTGTCTATCTTAGCATCACTGAAAGAAAAAAAATCCTGATGTTAAGAATTACAAAGTTAATGGTTAATCAACAGTGTCTGGTCCCCATCCATGGGACATCTTGTAGAACAATCAAGCCCTGCTCCGTCATAGTCCCAAGCAGTGATTGCTTCTGCGTACTATGAGGCATGAGGCACTAGGGATGAAGATGGAACACCTCGGTAGCTAATTAAACAAGGCAACTTACAACTAAAGTACATGCCTGGCTAAATAGGTTGGAGTGCAGAGTCTGTCAAGCTGATCTGTCTTTAAGTGCTTTGCACCCTTCACTGTACCTGGTTGAACATTAACATCCCAAATTTGCTGATTTTCACCAATATCCTGCCACATGCAGAGAACTAGCTGAAAGGAAGCTGGTATTTTTTGTAAAGTAGTTCCTTGAAGCATTATCCTAAAAAAGACATCAATCTTCACTGTTGCAAAGAAACAGCGCAAGATGTTTTAAACATTTTGAAGGGAAAATGCACTGTCTGTACTTTCCTATTTCTCTTCTACTATTTCTTCACTCACTGGGATGTATGTTTTTATAAGAATTCAGAGAAGTATCTAAAGAAAATGAAGGAACAGTAACAAAGCAAGTTATCCACTCTTCCCTGCCTGTTCACAAATTTTCTAATCTTGTCTGTGGCTGAACCTTTTAAAATTATCTTATCTGTACATTGCAGAGGTCACCAGAACTTCTTTCTGAAGAGCCTAGTAAAGAGAGCTATGCAAAATAAAATGCAGGAATAAATACGGAGGGAAAGCTTTTCCTCAAAGCATTTTATCTCCATCTCCTGATCCTGTCTGGATCAAAAGAAATACATATGCAATATCTAAAGGAAATAGGCAAAATATTTTTTGGAAATGGACATTGAAAAAGGACAGGGGGCGTCCTGTAAAAATACAGATGTAGAAGCACGAATGTAAGGAAAAATAGCATCAAGAAGCTGCAGCTAGTGCGCCTGTGAATAATGATCATCTCTGAGAGAGGACCGCAGAGATTACAGACTGGTATTCCAAAAATCTGTGGAAAAGTCTGTGCTGTAATAGAAAGATGTCAGTGTAGAGAAAAAAAATATTTAGCAAAATTTGGCAGTAGTTACTAGTGTCTGGGCCGAGCTGAAAATGAAATTTTCCTTTCTGCAGGAAAGGTTGCACCTTTAACATTAAATGATCTCCTTAAATTTATGCACTGTCCTTGGACAAAGGACTGAGCAAAGCAGTCGGAACATACACTATTGGGGCCCAAGACTCCTTAAGAAGCTCAATTCTTGTTAAGAGTTAAGACTCCTCAGAGTAACGGGAGAGTTTGGAAGGTTTGGGGCGAGCACCCAACTGACATGGGAGCACTTTGATGAGAGTTAGCACTGACTGTATCAGTGAAAGAGTAGTAATGGTTTTGCGTGGAGGATTTTGACTATATATTGTGAGTGATGTGAATTTTAAGGGGTAAAAACAGTTAACATGAGACATGAAGATACTTGTGTGGATAGCTGGCGATAATATGCAGGATAGAGGTCATGAGGAGCTGTTTGATATGGAGGAGGAATGGAACAACTGTGGCAGGATGGTAGTTTAATAAATGAGAATGTACACACATTCAGAAGGCTTCAAGGGTATGTAGCGGTGTTCCTAGGAAATACTGACAGTCCTGCAGCGTCGTAATTAAAGGCAGATAACATTTCTGAAAGTTCATGAGTGAGACTGGGAACCAAACCCTGTCTTCAGTAAGGATTTAGACCACAGAAGGATCTCTAGTGCCTGAGCTGAAATCAGGATGTCATATGCAGAATACACAACTAGTGCTTGAGCAATGACAGGGCTCCAAGCCTCACTTTAAGTGCTGTGCTACAGTTCATACTCTCAATTTTCTCTGGCCCCCTCTTGTAAAGCAGATTAAACAGGAAAGCTGGGAAGTGCCCCTACTGCTGAGGAGGTGAGGTGATGAAGCCTTCTCAGACGGAACCAAATCGAGGTGCATGCATTTGGCACCCGCGAGCTTACTGCGTAGACGTGCACGTTATTACATGTTACTAATCCACCTCCGGTGCTGAGAAGGGGTGTCGTACAGGAGTAGTCTCTGCATTGCTTGTTACAGAAAGACACTCTGAGTCCTTCTGTGGGCACTTTGACAAGATCCCAGTTTTGTAATGATAAAAGCTTCTTGATGATTGTTTCTGCCCCCAAGAAATTACTTTGGGTTTCTATAAGTGTCTCAGTCCTCAAATGTCTATTTCCATTTTTTTTTTTTCAAAGCTAACATATCTCTAAAGTGGCATTTGATGACAGAGACCTTTTATAGAAAATGGTAGAGAAAGCTAAATTTTACTAAACCATTGGCCAAGGAAGTACACTATAAAAATACTGACATAGGCTAAAGTCTGGAAGTGCAGATGCATCACTGCAGTAACTCTCATCTTAATTGTCTGTTTTCTGTTAAATCAGTGAGAAAATGCAAATTGCCATAATTGGAATGAGATCGGACTTAATTTATATTCTACGTAGTGGTAGTGGTTTGTGAATGTTTTCCCCTACAAAAAAAATGCCTTTTGAGATAAAAAAAAATCACAGCAGTTTTCAGATACATGGAGACATTCCTGCTTTCAGTGCAGTAATTCAAAATGTAAAATGTTCTAACTGAACCTGAAGCTAAAATAAAAGCATCTGATTTACCTCAGTACTTCCCTTTCTCTTCTTTTTTTCTGTATGAGAAGGAGGGGGGGGTGGGGTGTGTGTAAAATCCCAAAAGCAGAAAACCAAAGCATCAATTTTTTTTTTTAATTTAGTTTGTTTCAAATCCTCTCTTGTTCCTATGCTACGTTCCTAAGATCAGACAGAAACAATCACAAAATAAGTGGAAGAGGATTTACTCCTATTGGCATTATTTGAATTTTGTTGCTTGTTTCATCCAGTGCAAAACTGGCACAAGACTGAGCCAGACTATCTTTCTTTGTTCGGTAAAAAATACCTTTCAAATCAGGTGATCTGTCAATCAGCCATGTTTCCAAAGACAGTGAGGTGCTTAATGCCTGTGTCTCTCCTGCCGGGCATGAAGATTTACCTGATCATTCTGCATTAGTGTAAATAACTGCCCAAACCAAGATGTATAGTGAATTCATCCCCAAGGTTTAATCTTATACCACTTCCATTTCAACTTCAGGGAGAACATTATGGGCGTACGGAGAGAAGTGGTGCCCCAGTTGTACCCTGGAGCTCGGTTTTGGTCTGAGTACTGAATGTGCAGAGTTTGGCTAATAGCAGTCAAAGTTTTCTCGTTATGTTGATACTCACTGAAACACCTAAACTAACCCTGAACTGACAAAATGAGAAGTGGAATCAGCAGAACGCTGCAAGACAATATTTCATTTCCTGCAAATGTTTTTCCTGCTAATAAACATCTGCCAGAAAGGACTCCATGGGGGCAAGAACATCTGAAAATACGAAAAATTTAAAGAAGTATTCTTCCATGTTGCTAATGACTTGGTCAACTGAGAGTGTGAAACACCGCTCATTTTTGTTTGTTGTTAGGCAAAACATGCTTGATTCCTAAGTGCAGAAAATATGAGCTTTTGATATCACTACTTAGTCTAATTGACTCATCTGAGTCCTGTTTGAACCCTATGATTCATCATTTTTCAAATTAGTAGGGACATAGGTAGGATAATCTGTGGATATAATCAGTAAAACATTCAGTGCTTTCCACTGTAATGGATTATCCTGTCATTTACAGTATCTCTTATTTCTGTTATTATCAGGGCTTCACAACCCAATTAAAAGCCTCATTAGTTCATTCCTGAGGAAGCTGCCCCTCTGCATTGCTGCTGACAGCTGAAGGAAGTGTGTCAGCTTGCTGTGTAGAGCATTATTTGCTTGAAGTTGGCAGCTCGCTTTAGCATAGCCATCCTCCTGCTACACAGGAGATACTTAAGTGTCAAGCGTTTTCAGGCCATCCATCTTCTTTGGCCATTCCACCCACCCATGCTCGAGCCACATCCACCAGTGCTGGTGCCCCTCTCTGCCTTCCCTTTGTCATTATGTCATTGTCAGTTGTTCAGTTTATTCAGTGATTAATCATCATTTGGAAGGTTCTGCTGGGAGTAAACAGAAAAGGGGGTATTCCTGCAGGTGGTTTCTCTCTGATTAGTTAAAGCCACAATGGCTGGCTGCTGAGCTTTTGTTTCGGTTTCTTCTGAAGATTGCACGGGCTTTTTCCTTACCAGAATTTAACTGGGCTGGTAACTGTGGGCCTGCCTTGGGTATCTTACTGGTGTGTGCCAAAAATTAGACCTGTTAAACTCAGTGGATTTGTGCCAGTCTAAGAGAGAAATCTGCTCTTTTGCAAAGATTGGTGGAGGGTTTTTGTGAGGAGTCCCTTGTTACTGTCCACGCTAACCCTGTGAAAGGTTTAGCAGCAGAGCTTTACACTATTCATTCAGAAACACCTGCCTGGCTGCTTTGTGTGTAAAAGATAAAATGTCACCCAAAAGATGAGGGTGGTTCAACACCTCATTTCTCCTTGGTGTTTGCACCAACTGTTTGATGAAGTCAAGTAGTAATAATTTTCAATAACCTCTGAGCAAGAGGAACGACGATGTTTCAAACTGCAGAAAACAAAAGAGCTCTTCTAAGCTTTGCTTGCGTCTTCCGCGCAATGGCTTAAACGCAACTGTTTCACTATCTAGTAAAGCATGGTTGGTTTTGCACCTCTTTGGGCCATGTGAAAAGTCATATAAATATTCCATGTATTCTCTCTACTTCTGTATTCCTTGACAATCATAACTCATCAAAACTTATGTTCGGTTGGAAAGCTGGTTGATGACAGTAACAGCTATGCTGGGGTTCCAGATCTGTTAGCTTGCCTGAGTATTAAATTGCTCTTCATATTTCTCTTGCAGATTAATATTTCTTTTTATGCTGCAGCAGCTTTTAATGTCATCAAAAGGAGACAAGATGAATAAGATATGTGTGGGAGGATGAAGCAGTGGTCACTCAAAGTATCCTGCTGTTTACTCTGGCTGCAGAGTTTATAGTCCCTCCCACAGGGCAGCTGGCACTGGGCTATGATTTTAGTACTTGCATTATTTGCAATTCACAGCCTCCAGTCATGAAATGACAAACTCTGAGCATTCAGGTAAACTTGGAGCAGCTGTATTCTGACAGGCAGACTCGCGAATGTGACGGGGTAACTCTGAGTGACATGGTGAAAGAATACTTTTTTTTTGCATGCTTACTGTTTGTTTTATTCTACGCGTAAGAAAGGGCGGAGGGATGGGGAACTGTGGGTGGAAACGGCTTGAAGAGCAGCACAGCTAGGCTTACTGAAACCTGAAGAAGATGCAGTCGGGGGCCTAGGTGGCTGTATATTTAACTGAAAGCATTCTCAATTTTTGTCAAAAAGCCGTTCTTTTGGTGTTTTCTACTCTGATTCGCAAGGGCCCTGCTCCACACCTTCTCCATATGCAGGAAGTGAAAGGCAAGAAATCCAAGGCAAGCAAATAGCGGTGGTGAATGGGATAGCTTTAAGAAGAGTTTTGTCATGCAGACCTGCTATTCTAGCTCGACTGGGTACGGCCATAGTGAGCATTCCTCTGCCTGGGAATGATTCTCCGGGGGTGTTTCAAAGAGTAAAAAAGCAGCCTGCATGCCCTTTATTGTCCCAAGGCCTAAGCTAGGACATTTCGGGGGAGGGAGGAGAGATAAGACAGGCCAGCAGCCGCATGTATAAGTCTGCACAGAGGCCCGTGTCCACACCAAGTATGCAGGCATGGGTGGTAGGTAATGTGCCAACAACTGCTGTTCTAAGCTGCACCAGCATCTCTTCAATTCTGCTGAAATCGCGAGTCAAATGAAGGGAAAGAAAAGAAAAAACAAAGACAAGAAAGAAAAATCATAAAGATTTTGAAAACAAGTTACTCGAGGATTATTTGCCCATACCCCTCAGAGCTTCTAGAAAGTCTCTGTTTAACATTTCTCACCAAGGCGAAATTCGCTGCCTAGCAGCATTTAAAAAAAAATTGAGGGATTTTTCCAGAACTACGCGCTTCTAAGAGGGAGCAGCAACTTGAGGAAAAGCACCAAAACCCACATGGCTTTTAAGAACATTGTAAGACCTGGTAGTACCGCTAGCCATTGCTATGAGGGCTCACCCACTGGTTGCATATGCAGAGCCCTCTTACAGGTCGTGTCTGTGAAGCGCCTCTTGTCTCCCGCTGTACCTCCACAGATGGGGTATGTGTATGCAAACAGGAGCCCTTTGGCTTTTTACAAACCTGAGTAATTATAAGGTCCAAAATGAGAGGCTTGGACTAAAAGTCTGGCAGGAGGAAGCCTTTGGACCCAGGTCTTGCCAATCAGCAAGACTTCTTCCAGGAGTTACCTGGGACACACAAAGAAGGAGCCACCTCTGGCACTCCTAGTCTTGGCCCTTTGCACTTACTCTACATTATTAAAAAAACCTGTCTGTAAAACGCTTGTCACTCATAATATCGTGTTTTGCCAACTAATATCTGGCTCGTGCTATATCCCAGCTGTTTCAGAGTCTTTTGCACTACTCATTTATTGGTGTACATAAAATAAATTTAAAAATTGATGAAAAGGCCTAGGTAGTAACGGAGCTTTATAGAGGCTTATTCAGAACAAAGTGTTATAGGAAAGAATTGAACTGCAGTCTTAGGGCTCATGTGGGTGCTTCAGATAAAGTTCACAAGATTGGCTGCAGTTTGTTTTTCATGAAACATAAGAAAATGGCAAAGATGGTGGCACGGTGTAGCTACCAAAAGACCCCTTGCCCTCCTGGCCTTCCCCTCCCTTGTCATCCCACGACCAGCATGGAGGACTAACAGTCCGTAAAGGGCAGGAGCCAGGGACTCCTGGGGATACGAGGGACCTTCCCCCTTGGGAGCAGCAGGCATCTTCTCTTTTTTTCCCCGCAAAGGAAAATCCCGCAGGAGTTGCAGCCAAAAGTCACCCTGGCTGTTGGGGTCAGCATCAGCACGGCAGGATGGGGGACATTTGCTTTTGCTGCACCCAGCCCTGTGTTGGGTGGTGTGGCAGTGGCCGTGAGCGGTCCCTCTGCCCTCAGGAGCTGGGAGGAACACAATAGCTGATTAATGCTTTTGTGCTGGATACTTTTTAACATTAACATTTTCCCTTCATAATTATTTTTGTTCACCCAAGATCTATTTAGTGCATCGTAAAACTAGATTAATACATCTTCACCGTATTGTTGTGGTTATTGTTTTTTAACCAAGCTACAAAATCAGGCGGACTGCGTATGCAAGCATAGGCTTTATATTTTTCAGTGGAAGGTAGATTAATTTTTAAAGCATGGAGTTTGTGTGTTGTCCATAAAAGGCACCTAATTTGCCAAGAATTTGTTTGAAAAGCAACATTATTCTTCTAATTGAGGATGTTATTGTGAAAGTGTTTAAAGGTTTGATTTCAAAGAAAAATACATAAAAACAAAGAAACAAGGTGACGGAGAAAGAGAGATCAATGAAGCATGCTGACTACAGGCAGCAGATACTAATTTAAGAAACAGCAAATTATCATTGCATTAAATACACAAAATAAAGTACTTCTGGCTTATGCCAGAGAATCTGTACATACTGCAGGATTTCAGAAGGTGATCTTTTTTGTTAATTGATTAATGCTGATAATATACCTGGCAATGTACAGTGAGCTCTACCCTGTTGTTAAGAGCACAGCCCCATAATGTAAAGACGATACTAAATGAACATAGAGCTGCAGGTGACATGGCATCCTATTTTTACATAAATCAAATATGCACTCTGATCCGGCTCCTTCAAAACTCTTAGATGCTTTTCCTCAGACCTCCTGTCACTGGAGCCATTTTGGGAATGGGGCATGATGCTGTGATTAATTCTAGTTCAAGCAGCTATTTTTGGCATTTGCATATTTCCTATAGAGCAGAGCCCAAGACTTCAGTCAGAGAGATGAAATCTGAACTGATCTGGTCACATGTGATCTGGGTCTGAAGGATGCTGGAATAGTAAAGAAGTGTCATGCTGCAAAATGGCAGAAAAGCCACTGAGACTGGTCTCCTCTATTTTTAAACATGATTAAACCAAATGTATATATATTTATATATAATATAGAAGTATATCTTTTTGTGTTCTTGTCGGTTCTTTTAGATCTTGGCAGCCAAAGAGTAATATCCAAATTATATCCTACCTTTCCCATACTGGTGTGGTTTTTGGAAACAAGATATTTTAACAAACAAGATTTATTTGATTTTGTCCACTTAGACCTCATGAGGTGTTGACTTTATGTGGCAGGGGATCAGCAGTGCATCTACATTATTGAAGAATTGAGGGTCTTCCTCTTTGCAGCTAATGATCCAGTCCTCTCAGCACTTACTCTAAACCAAACTGCACGTTGTTAATGCCACTGAATTTTTTACAAATAAGAACATCTTGATCAATATACTGAAAAAATTAATCTATTAATATTTTACTTCAATGATATTTTTTTTCCAGTTATTTTCATTGTTTCCAGCAATGTCCTTTATGATCATATAATGGTACCGCAAAAATCCTCAACTGAACTCATTAATGTGTATCGGGTTCATCAGTACATAAATAGCTCCCACTGTGTGTAGTAGACAGGCCATGTTTGTGTGCTGGGGCAGGCAAGTCATGTCGGTTGTCTTTATTCATTCTCACATTCTCACTTCTTACCGCTCTAAAAGTTTCTACTCACGTGTTCTCCCCTGTTGATGAGATTTTGACTTGGATGATGAGTGAAAGGACAGCTTTTGGTTTCTCAAATAAAATAACGAAGAAAAACAATTGGTTCACTAAGCACTGTTACCTTTATGATACATGAATTATTAAGGAAAACATGATATGGATCAAAAGTACAAAAGCTCCCTAATTAAGGGCAGTAAAGGAGCACTTTTCTGGGAATAAGAGAACAATGAAACATAAATGTGTGTACAAAAGAATGACCAGAAAAGATTTGCAAATGTGCTCATTGTGAAAAAAAGGAAGTGTATTTAGCTGAGAACATGGAAGACTTTGAACTGCTTGAGGACTATGTCCGTATAAATACTTCTTCCTGTAACAATGAAAAGAGAAACAGACACTGACTGGCATCTTCTTTCTGGTCCAGTAAAATTATTGAAATCTTCTCAACCAAAACCCTATCCAACTGGAAAATAGAATTCTGTTCAAGATTTTTTTGGGGGGGGGGGTTAAATGTGTAGATTTTGATGGAAAATTTTCTTATCATTGAATGTAAGAATTTCAGTGTCTTGGATCTTTTATACAGAACTAAGTCTTAATTTCATTTACATGTCTAAGTCTTAATTTCACTTCCCCCCCTGCTCTGCTCCCTGTGGTGGCTTTTCAGGGCACCTATCTTCCCAGACTTAAGAAAAAATGACAGGGCAGCAGAAGGGAGAAAATGAAATTATTTATCATTCTACAAATCTTAGTAGTTGATGGTAGAAAAAAAGTATTTTTGCTTCTGTAGGCTCAAATGTCCAGCTGCTAGGCCAGATCCCCCCCCAAACTGGGCACAAACAGAGATTGACCTGTGATAGCTAAGAAGCTAGAATAAAAAGAAACCCAGCAAAATGGAGAGAATTAACTGGTTAACTAAGAATCATTCATATGAATATATATTGCAGCTTGGGGTACTATCCCTCAGCTGATAAAATGTTTTACAGCAGTGATCATAAAACCACATGTCATTTCCTTTGTTTATATTCTTTTTGAGCTTTGAGAACACACTCAAGTGATCTTGAATTGTGTCTCCTGAAATGACAAACCTACACAATTCAAGTGTTGTCATACGATAGGTATATGAAAGAGCGGAAATCTCGCAGATCCCGCTGGCAACATTGATGCCAATAGCGTTGGCTGGAGGTGCAAATGTTCCTGCCGGAGCCGTTGCAGTGGAAATGTGCACCAGATGAACAGCTGCCCTCCTCGCTCAGCAGGCAGATTCGGCGTGCTGAAATAGCTGCTACAAAAAGCATGGAGAGAAAAGAGCAGATAAGCACTATTTCAGCTGTAAAGCACAGGAAGATGTGTTTCCCATTGTAACTATAAAAAGTATTTTAATATTTATGTAGCATTTATTCTCATCTCTATGAGTGGGGGATTTATATAGATTACTTGCTGTACATAAAGATAGGAAAATACCCCAACTATTCCATTATGTTATTTATTCCTCCACAAGCATCCATTACGCAGTTTATTTTCCAATTAATCCTTACTATCACACAAATGTTATTCTCCTTCTCCATCCCCAGTGGTAACTTCCTTCTTGTGAAACAGTTTTTCAGTGGATGAATTAATGAAATGACACTTGGTGATTTTGTTGCTGTTACAAGAATAATCGTGTAACAGCAACTGGGAACCATGATATATAAGAAAAAACATTTACAAAAAGAGATAATGCAGTAGTCTTCCAAAATATTATTTTCATGGCAGATTGTAACCAAGATGAGTGTCTGAATGAGGGAAAGTGGGAGATAAAGAAATGGAAGTGATTTGTTCTTTCTCCTTTCTCCTATTCCCCAGTTTCAGACTTATGTGGCTCCTCCCCAAAGCTTCCTTAAGAAACTGAACTGTGAAAGACGGAAGTTCTTCACGTGGATAAATGAGTTATTTAAAGGTAAAAAACAAGGAGCAAGAATAAATGACTGTGTTGCTCAATGAAGAGATGTCACAGGAGAGTCCTTTGGGAACTACTGCTGGTCCTGGGCTGTTCTACATCTTTGTAGATAATTTCTTGTAAAGTGGGTGATGGTATAGTGAGTGTGTTCACTGGTGTGACATTATTTAGGATGGTTAAAGAAAAATATTGAAAAAATAAAGGCTTTAAAAGGTGTACAAAACAATTTCATGCTATAGAGCATGTAGGAAAGAAAAAAAAGACAGCTGAAATTCAGTCCAGGTTAAAGTAAATTAATGTACATGAGGAAAACACACCTGAACTGCAGGCACAGTAATGGGCTCTGAACAGATTACTGTCACAAAGGCATTATCACAGGTCTCGAAAACATTTAGTCACTGCTCAGTAGTGGGCAAAACCCAAACAAAATTGGAAAAAGAGCAGGAAATAGAAGACAGAAAAAACAGTTTGTTCATTGAAGTAAATCATGAATGCAGTTGAAAGGCCAGTACTTCTCTGCATGGAAGAGGGAGAATAGAGGGCGAGATTACAGAAAGCTGTAAAATCCTGACAGTCATGAAAAAAATGCATAGGTATTTACTATTCCTTGTCTCCTCCTATACAACTACATGGAGCCATCAAAAAAAGTTATCAGATTGCAGACTGAAAACAAACAAAAGATGTCACTTCTCCACACAGTGTGCAGTTAAACTCTGGAAGTCACCACCACAGGATGCTGCAGATTTTAACAGGCATACATGGTTCAGAAAGCAATTAGAAAAGTCGTAGAACCATAGACTGGTTTGGGTTGGAAGGGACCATAAAGATCATCCAGTCCCAACCCCCTGCCATGGGCAGGGCCACCTTCCACTAGCCCAGGTTGCCCAAAGCCCCGTCCAACCTGCCTTGAGCCCTGCCAGGGAGGGGGCAGCCACAGCTTCTCTGGGCAACCTGTGCCAGGGCCTCACCTCCCTCACAGGGGAGAATTTCTTCCTCACATCCCTAATCTAAATCTGCCCTCTTTCAGTTTAAACCCATTACCCCTCGTCCTATCCCTACACCCCCTGATGACGAGTCCCTCCCCCCTTTCCCGCAGCCCCTTTCAGCCCTGGGAGGCCGCTCTAAGGTCTCCCCGCAGCCTTCTCTTCTCCAGCTGAACCCCCCAACTCTCCCAGCCTGTCCTCACAGGGGGGCTCCAGCCCCTGAGCATCTTTGTGGCCTCCTCTGGCCCCGCTCGAGCAGGTCCGTGTCCTTCTGCTGTTGGTGCCCCAGAGCTGGACCCAGCACTGCAGGGGGGTCTCACAGAGCGGAGCAGAGGGGGAGAATCCCCCCCCTCGCCCTGCTGCCCACCCTGCTCTGGGTGCAGCCCAGCACACCGTTGGCTTTCTGGGCTGTGAGCACACGTTGCTGGCTCACAGTCAGTTTTACATCCACCAACACCCCCAAGTCCTCCTCCTTGGGGCTGCCCCCCATCCACTGCTCACCCAGCCTGGATTTGTGCTGGGGATTGCCCCGACCCATGGGCAGGACCTTGCCCTTGGCCTTATTGAACTTCATGAGGTTTGCACAGGCCCATCTCTCCAGCCTGTCAAATCAATGGAAGAATATCCATCTGCTAAATGCAAAGATGCCCTGCCTGGCTTAGGAAGCTCCTTAACAGCAAACTGCTGCAGAGTGAGGAAGTGTGCCACTATACATCTACCGTGGTTTATCTTCCTTTTGTTAATCTGCCATTGTCTGCATTGGGACACAGAATGGTTAACTACCCGACTCGTGGTGGTTGTTACTGTCAGGTGACGGGTACAGTCAGGAAGATGGAGGAAGTAGCTTGCCTTTCCTCAGAGCTGTGGAGGCCCAGTTACAGGGGATAGTAGAGTGCTAAATGGTAAGACAGCTGCTTGATGCGTTTTCGGAAAGGAAGTAATGATTTGGGGAGATGGACCAAAATACACTGAGATGGGAAAAGCCAAGGCTCTTGGGAATCTTGAGAATCATCTTGGCTGTTAGTGTTGGCTTTTGCAAGGAGAACATGGGTGTCACTGCGTTTTCACAAAGAGTTATCCATTTGAGGCATATGAAAAATTGCTGCCACAAAGAGCTAAGGTAGGTCATTGCCTGCCGTGGTGACCGTGGCATGGCTTAAAGTCAGGAGAGGCTCAGCTCCTCCTGTCCTGCACAGATGAACTCAGCAGGAACCTGACTTGTCAGGGCTTTCTGCATGGAGATAGGGCTGAGCTCTCAGGACCTTCTTCCACGTGTACAGTCGGAGTGTGCAGACACACTGGCTACGTGACTGTGAACAGAGGTTTGCAAAGTTGAATCCACAAACGGCCTGATGGGCTTTGGTTATACTCTTATCAGTTTAGGTAAAGGTGACTTCATTTTATTCAGTTTATTATTCAAGTTTATTATTTGCTTAGAAGGAATGAGGGTTTTGCTTTACTCTCCAGAGAAGAACGCAAATAGATGAGGAGTATGTTTTTTACATATTGAGTATCTGGTGGCTTAACGGTTGAGCTCAGTTGCATAACCCGAGGGCTACATGTCTTGGTGTACTGAACAATTACAAAGAAGTCATTGTTTCCTGCTATTCCCTTTTTTTTTTTTTTTTTAAGTAAAATTCACATTTGAAATCTTTTTTGAGCAACGCTTTGAAGTAGAGTGTAGCTCCCAGAGGTGGGTAATCTTAATGCTAATTTACTATACAACAATGTGCATTATTAAAGGACATGTGAATGATTCATCCAGTGAATGAAGAAAAATTATTCCAAATGATTATTGATGAGTTAATCAAGATAGCCATGTCAACTTTCTTTTGTCCATTAGTGTGAACAGTATTTCACAATCATCATAATAAAAGCCAAATGTTAATGGCTGAGGTAATCAGACCCTAATGAAGAGCAGTGAAAAGTGCTCTCCTTAAATAGTTTACAGTTTTCATAATCACTGGAGTGGTCAGTTGGTCCCATGATTCTTCATATTTCATAATGTATGTTTACTACCAGCTTTTGTTTTTAATTTCCTTTTATCTTCCTCCAGAAGGTGAGTGAGCAGAGAAATTAAGCATAAAGCTATGTAATAGCATACCAAATAAAACTCATTTTGTAACATGAATACTTTCTAAGAGAAAAAGATTTTACACCTGGAATTATAGGTATCTAGGAGCCTGCTTCTGCCTTTAATTTCTGTTCTTCATATAATTCTTTTGTTGAAAATAATCCCTGTAATTTTTTAAGAGCTCAGCACAGGTTTAAGCCTTATCCAGCAGACAAAGACCCTTGACTGGTTTGGTGTAGGAGCCTTCTGGGGAAGAATATTTTGACTGCTATCTATCTTTTCCAAGTAGTATCCTCGTGATCCACAAATAGGCAGTTCAGGAACTGGTTTGTGGGACTGATCCTGTGAGTAAATTTACTCAAATGACTTTTCAAGACCTTTCTCCTTGCTTGTATACCTGACTTACCTTTCTCTCCCTGTAGTATCTGAGACTGTCTTTTGAAAGCATGTGTTCTCCTCCAGGGTAACATTTGAAACATCAGTAAAAATGATATAATTTTGTGTCATTTTAGACCAACAGACTCACCCAGTACTTGTAGCTCTGACTGGTCCACAAAACATCCATCCGCCTTCCTCCATTTTTTCCCAAGTGATGAAACTTTCTAGCACCATCTAATAAAATTGAGACCATTAGTGTAAAAGATCAAAAGTCACAAAATAAGAAAGTGCCACAGGAATGTCCTAGGTCACTGCTGTGGCAGCAGATAGCAATAAAACACAAAAAAAGGAAGTTTGGCCTGGGGGGAAATGCCTTTCTGACTCCAGTGGTCCTTTCCAGTTCTCTTTCCCAGACAAAAAACCTTTCCATCTACAAGTTTGATGGATTGCTGTGAAGGCTGGAAAGGGGTAACTTGTATAGTTCAACTACTCACAGTTTGTAAGGTGGGAAGAACGCAATGTTATTTTGCCACACCACGTATCTGCACCAACTCTGATGTAATTTTGGATGAGGACATGGCACTGTCAAGTCGTTTGTCAGGCTGCTAGGGGCCATGCACCAGATTGGGAAAGACCTCTCATCACCAGGCCCAAGCCCAACTAGTCTACATCCTACAGATTACTCAAGCCTCATCCCCACAGTCCGATTGCCGTCTCACACCACTGTCATCTGCATACTTGTTGCAAGGGGAGGGGGGAGTGTGATAAACCTGCCTGCTGAGATGCTCCCTTGCATGCAGCTCCCCGGAAGAGTCTGTTCTGCTTCTTTGTGTGGCAGGTGATGTCAGTGGGAATTTAGGAGCTTTGTGGTCTTGGCCCACTTGATAAACTCTCAAACCATTCCAGCTTGTGCTCTGGGGAAGGGCAGCTGTGGACCATGATGCATCTTTAAATCCCTCTGAACAGCATAATAGATGTAGATAGGTATTGCAGCAGCTGCTGAATTTGTAATGATGCTCACTGGAGAAAGATTTGACAACGAAGTCCCGCTGAAGGTTGTGAGAAAGTTTAAAATTTGACTGATCTCCATGTGTGCAAGTCTACACTAAAGAACAACGCTGCGTGGCAAGGAGTTGAGTTGACTGTGAGATCTTGATCAACATCTGCGGTAGATCCAGCGAGGCAGCAGCATGGCCCTGGCTGCTCAGGCCGCATGGTGCAGTGAAGAGGCATCAGTGTCCTCCCCTAAAGGTCTCCAAGAAGGTATTTGCCACATGACTGCTGGATGACTCTGCCAGTGTCTGCACAATGTCAGGTGAAGTGCATGGCACCAGGGGAAGGAAGCTCCCAGGTGAGATTTACCCTGTTCTTGCAGGAGGCTGAGGTCTCCTCAGAGCTGGGGGGATAGAAACTTTCTGCTCCTACGGAAGATGCATGTCCAGGTCCTTTGCCCTTGAGGGGAACTGTTGGGCAGGAACACAAAATCTCCTACTGTTTAGAGCCTGTCCAAGCTGCAAGGGGAAACCGGCATTCTTCTTCATGTTTTAAAACATATGATTTGTTTTTCAGACTCAACTCTTCGGGAATATTCTCGGAAGTCCGGGAGATATCTGTATCTGGGGCCGCAAAAACATGCTGATAATTATTTTTAATAATTAAAAATTAGTTCTTAAATTCTTAAAAAAAAAAAAGCTATTTGCTGTGACTCTTACCCACTACAATAACTTGAGATGGTAAAAACAGTTATAGTGTCAAATGAGAAGGAAGATCTGGTGACTTTATTATGGTTATTGCTATTTGAGAAACCACTATGCAGCTAGTAAATATACACTGTATTTAGCACATCTTGGTATTTCTTCTCAAAAGAGAGAACATCTTGGATTGTTAGAATTAATGGTGCTGTGGTGTAGATCAGAAACACACTAACAAATAGAAAGTAGAGGCAAAATTTGCCCTAAAATTATTCTAAGCTCTCCAGGAAGTATGTGCATGTGTACACACCACGTGGAATTAGGAAGGCCAAGGGGGTGATATTTCTCCTGATAGGGGATTGCAAATAATAACTTTACTTTTCATGTTTTGTTAGTTTCTATTGCTAAGCTGAATTTGCCCTGGAGCATGTGTGTGCATTTGCTTGTGCTGTCTAGGGATGGAGGGAAACATTTTTTGGGAAGTGTGGCCCATCTAAGGCACTGTCACTGTCACATGTACATCAGAAGGACCAGCTTGTCCTGGCCTGGTAGCAGGTTTTGAAGTCAAGGTTATCTGGCCAGCTGTAGAACAGAGGTAGTCTTGTAAGTTCACTGTTCCTCTGACTTCTGAGTACTGAGGGGTCTGGAAACCAAATTTCATAACACGTTCTCATTTTATGTCCTGAAATGACCTGATCAAAACGTAGGCTATGGCCTTTTCCAGAGTCCGGTGGGAATGAAAATCGGATCTGGAGCCAAATCCTATGGTTTAGCACATCTGTACTGGAAAGATATTATTGTACTTTTATGTTCTAATCATTTGATATACTCTACCTCAGAGTAAACTCTCATATGTTGTTTTATGCAAGAGTAAACTTGGGATGAACTGGCTTAATGGGAATTTCCTGAGTCTTGATCTTGACCTTGCCACGCTACATATTCCTTCTCACTTATGTAACGCTGATTTTTTTTAAACACCATTATGTTATATAAGCTATTAGTAGGAGACTCAAATTATCACCTGAGTAAGCTTTTGTCTCCTTTTTATCTGTTTTTCTTTGCATTATCTGACCTTTAGAAAAATACCATTAAAATAAATTTTCTGCTGTACATAAATGATTTTAAATGAATTGTTTACTAGAGGTATGACATTTACATGCAGTGTGAGTTCCTTATGCATGTGAAAATAGAGATTAAGAGAGCTTTTTCATATCAGGTGTACAGTATCACATTTCTGCTAAGTGTCCACCTGCCATCACTGGCCTTGTAAGACATTTGATGTACTATTTACAGGTTGCAATCAAATTTCTTGCCCATTGCTGTGCTGCTGCTGATTTTTAACTGTTATTATCTTCTTGAGACACTTGTTTGTGAACTTAGCCAGAGATGTTGAATTTTACTGTATCTCTGTGAGTCATTAATTTCAACCTATTCATGTCCCCATCTGGTTCCCTCTGAGGCTGCTGCCTTTGATTGAACTGAAGTTTTGCGTTCACATAATTTGTTTAAATGTGTATATTGTTTGGCTTTCATGCCATTAGTAAGCAATCTGTCTGTAGCAAAGGTGTATCTTCCCCCAGGAAGGGAGGTGGGGCAGCAATGGTGTTCCTGAAAACAACAGTCTGGTACTGCTGATGTCTTAGAAGAAGATCTGGAAGATCAGCACGCTGAGCTGCAGGAGTTAAAAGCAGGACTCCGGCCTCTGAGAGAAAGTGTGGCCCATGAGGTGAGGCAAGCCAGCACAGAGTATTTCATACTCATTCCCTGCAACCTCCTCTCACATCTTCATGCCTGACTCCTCCTATGTTTGGAACAAAGTCCTGTTCTCTTACATTTCTAATCAAGCACGACACATAAGCAGCATGAGACTGAGGGTGTATGTGAGAAAGATGGAGGTAAAACAAGGTACGTGAAAGCCCTCCCCAAGGTTTTTGGACCACTCCAGTGTCTTCCAAAGATATCAAAATTCCTGTTTACACAGTGAGACAGCAATCAGCCTCTTGCCATCTTTGGGGCCTGCATCAGCAAGGTGCTTGTAGAGAACATACAAAATACAGTATTGGATTTTTACATTGTTCTGTTTCTTCTGTGCTCGGCTTGTCAGATGTGTCTGTGTACCTATTCAGTCAGCTTCCATGCCCCTTCTGCAGAAACAAACACGCAGCATGTAGTCCTTGCATTCATGCTGGCTACCTCTTACAGGCTACTCCCAGTTCTTCTGCTCCCCTGCCTCAAAGCCCTTCCCAAATGGGGGTACGACAATGACAGGTGTATTTCTGAACTCACAAAATGGGGAACTTCATACGTAGAGAGGTGTCTTTGTTACAGTCAAATCCTCTGCCATTTTACTTCAACTGTGATAAAATTTTAGCTTTCTTTCTTTCAGAAGCCCCATCTGTCAAATTATTCAGTGTAGTTTGTTTTTTTTTTTTTTTCCCAAAGGTTCCTCTTTTTTTTTTTTTTTTTTCTCTGAAACAAGAAGATAACTCACAGTTTGGCCAGTCTGCATTTTTCCTGGATCTGACCAGTAATTTTGTTAAAAGGAAGAGAACTACAGGAAATACCACTGATGATAAAAGGGAAGCTTTTCTGTTTCATGGACTTAACAAGTAGTTGATGTTCATATCTCTTTGCTGCTTCAATTCAAGCAAATACTGGGATTGAATCTGGCAAATTAACATGATAAAGTCAATGTCAAGACCCATTACAACAGAGAGTTCTTATTTGCAAGGTAGTATCTTAGCCTGGTTGCAGAGGAGCACTTTCCCTTCTTGAATTGTGTGGGTCATGCAGTCACAAGGAAAATAAATCAATGGTGATTAATTTGTTCATTTATTTTAGCAATTTTTTTTCAAAAGAGTTCCTAAGAAGGCAGTAGAAATATCATTTACCCTGCTCCCATCACAATCTTCTAGCTTAATTTTTCAGAAGCACCTGGGTAAGCTGTTTTTCATTCCTGCAGTTTTGTTCAATGACTTCAGCTGAGAAAGACTGGCACCTGCTTGAAGTTGCACCTGGCAACTTCAAAATTTTCTTTTTCTTTTCCTGAGAGGAGAGTGTGATTATGCCATCTGGCTCTCTGCAGCTTTCATCTGGCTCTGAGGGCCGTATCCTGCTCCAGTTGTATCTGCGCAAGGTTTGTTACTGTAATCTCATTGTGCTCACCTGCATGTCAGAGAGTTGTGTCTTAAAGACCTCATTTAACCATGACTTTGAAATGGGTTCTTTCTCCTGATTGTGAGGACTGGCATTTCTGTTGACTCCTGCAGTCTTAATCTGGCAAACAGCTTTGTAAAATCAAAGAAGCAGCTCCTGTGCTTGAACTAAGTGACCAAAACAGGGCCCTGGCATCAGTACGGGTGGCTTAGCAGGGCTACTACCTGCTGTGAGTCTTCTTCAGACTGTACCACATTTTGGACTGACTGTGCTTAGCTAAAGAAGTTTCTAGGTATAACTTGTTGGAGTAACATGCAGAAGAAGGGTATTCACGCAAAAGTCCCTAATCTGTGTCCTTGGATCCACCCTGACAGCCCCTTGAGTTTGTGGCAGATGAAAACGTTCAGTGTGTTGCAAGGATCTGATTAGTTTGTGTGCCGTTTTAACCTAAAGCTATCAGCCTCTCTTTGCTATGCAGAGGGATGTTTTCCATTTTTTCATGGCTGTTAAAGCCAAATGTAAATGCTGGTGGTTTACAACACTGAGACTCCGCTGCACGGGGACATTGATGGGGAAGTTTGTGAATGAATTCTCAGAAAGGCTAAGGATGAGCAGTGTTGGGAAACCTGAGCCATCAGCTGTCTCCTCATTTAAGAAAATTGTTCCCATTTTGTTGTAGTTCCCAGTGCAGACAATAAATTAATTGTAAAATTAAATGCTTGAAAGGGTTATTTAGGGGCTTATAAAATCTGAATAAAACCAAATAGGAATGATTCAATTGTTTATGTAAAGGACTACTTCCAGGAATACCTGATTGCTTAACTACAGTCCCCACTAATTCCTACCACTCTGCTTGCGGAAAGTAGACTCCTAAAATAGTAGTTTTAAATCCTCTTCACTATCCCTTCTTTTTAATTTCTTTTTGCCGTGACACTACCTTTGTTGTGTCGACCCATCAACACACTGCGGTAACTACATGACATTGTCTTCCAAATATAGCTTTGCTGAGGAATGTCTTTTTCTGACAGTTAATATTTGGTTTTGTTGCTCTTTCAGCCCCTCCTTTTGGGGCTGTGTGGCTGCTCTGACAGCTTTGGGTAAGGAGAGCGTGTGTTTGTATGTGTGCATGTGTGTGCGTGCAGGGAGGGGGGGTTGTCCTTTTTGGTACCACTGTGTCAGAATAATGGATGTTTTGTTGTGGGTTAAATTGATAAAATAAGTATCTCTTGTTTGACAACAAATACCGCAGTGTTTTTTAAACTTTATCTTGCAATTTAAGGCAGTATGTTTCAGTAATGAAAAAAATTATGTTTCTAATAATAGCATTTTATATTTACTTCAAAGTGCTGTGGATTCAAATTCTGTAGTGTTAGATTTTAATAAGATGACATGGCTTTTCTCTTCAGTGGCAACCGTTCTGTTTTATTGTTCGGTACTGATTTACATTGTAAACCAACAGTTTTGAACAAAAAAGAAATAGCAAGGTAGACTGAAATATTTTAAATTTTTTTTTTTTTTAATCAGGTGACTTTTTGGAGGGCTATATTCTGCAGTCTCCAAAATGTTTAAGTTGCTGTCGTGTGAATTCATGTGAGAGGAGAAAGACAGAGAACTCAAGTGCCTCATTCTATAGTGTGAAATGAAGTTTGTGGGTGGACTTTTCACAGGGCTGCATTATGCTTTGTCTCCATGTGACACGCTGGTTAAATGGACAGGACGAGCCTTTGTAGTTTTGCAATGTCTCATTGTTATTTAGCACATAAGAACAGCGCAGTATTGGTGCAGCTGTTCATAAACTGGTGATTGGAAAACCTTGTTCAGGGCCAGACAGAAAATGCTATATCATAATTCTTGAGTCTGAGTCTTGAAGATGCTTCTGGCAATGTGATACAGTCCCTTTTCCTTAAAAACATGATTAACTCCAGTGCTCATTGTGTGATGCTGCAGATGGAGACAGTGCTGAGCATCTATTAGCAATTCAGATACACAGGGCTGAGGTTGAAGTTTTGATCTTTTATGCTCTCCGAGGATCTCTGAAGAGTATTTTTGGCCTGGGGGTTTTACACAGCCCTGTTTTGTGAGAAATGCTGAGCTCCCGTTTCTTTTCTTTCTGCTTTGCTGAGGGTGGGGTTCTGAAAGCCACTGCTGAAAACTTCAGTTGTAGCCCGTCTTTTTGAAGTAGCTGCATTTTAAATACTTTTTGAGCTTAAAGTATTCTAATTTCCCCTGGAATAACAAGCACCTTCCTCTGACGTTAGCTGAGAGGAGACTAGCTAACACCACTTTTCACACACACTCCCTAACTCATGTGAAATCTCATACCCCGGGGTAGCAGACCTGGCCTGCACTGCTGACCTGGACATTAACCTTTTACTTTAACAAGGAAGGAAGGGTTTGAACTGCAGGTTTGGGACGTTTGGTAGAAGGCTGGAGTGTATAAACCAATAACTAGACGTTTTCATCTGTTGCAGCTGCCACCTTGCGTTGGGGGCTCCTGGGATCTTCTGCTGTTCGTAGAGTCCCAGAGAGCTGGTTGCCATGCGGGGAGAGCAAACTGAAGGGTCAAGAGGATGTCAGGTACGTGCTCACCTGAGTGTTTCAGATGGCCTGGAAAAGCCAGACAAAAATGCTAGGATGCATCTGACACCTTCTCACATTCCTTGCCTAGGCTATAGAGTGGGGGAGCACTCCTTCGTTGTATTTTAACATTGATCCTGAGAAGTCTAGATATTTGACAGGTCTGTGTTGGTGGTTTGGAAAGTTAATTTTCCTGTATACTTGGCTTGTTTTCTGGATACTCACAGGTTTTATCGTGGTCATTGGAATTCAATATAAGAGGATGGATCTGTCCTTGCTATTATTTACTCATAGGTTGCGAGAGCAGCTATCGTGGAACAAGGTGAAAATATCAATTGGCGTGTTGCTCGCAGTGAAGGCAATATGTCACACATACATTTCTTCTGCTGAATGCGTACAAATATGGGACTTACGAGATAACACTCTCTGTTGCACTCACCACTGTATAAAAGATTAAAACTTGGAGCAGTTTGTTTGATTAATTCCAGTGTAGCAGAGTCTGTTGCCAGTATGTGACCAGCGGCACCGAGACAAAGGGTGATCTTCAGAACGTGTTAACTGCGGAGGCGCGGGGGCGACTTTCACAAAGGTCACAGAAAAGGGTCCGTCCCAGCTCAGTGGGTAAGTGATCTCCCTGCAGGAGAGAGCAAATGCTGCTTTTACATACATGAGGCTCTTATTTGCTCATGATGTGACAGTACAAAAGACAAAATGAGTTAGTATTTTAATTCTTTTATTTTTTTCTCTTTCTTGATGAGTCATTGTAATTACTGAAAACTAATATCTTTTCCAACATTAAAATATTGCATTGGGCTATCAATATTCTTGTGTACTCTTTCATGTTCAGAATGTGGAAGGGGGTTGCTAGAAGATAACTTCTGTATTTAATTAAATAACTTATACGTACATGGTACTTTTCAGAAAAATGAAATTAATAATCTCAGAGAGGATATTGTCAGGGTGCAGAGTATGAAATGATATATTGCACTGTCTTACCTGACCATTATTTTCCATTAATGAAAATCTTAAAAACCAAAAAACCAAAATCATGAAATGCTTGTTCAGTAGTTTTACCAGCAGATGTTCTCACATCTGTTTGTTTTGGGTTTTTTTCTTACAATCAGAAAATACTGTCTACAGAAACTCTGCTGGTCCTTTTATCTCTGCACAGGGTCACCTGGAATGATCTCAGCACTTCCATACAAGCAGTAAAGAGCTGCTCTTTCCAATGTCAGACCCTTTCTGGTCCAACAGACAAGAGATTATGTGTCAAGGTTCTATGACTGTGAATTACATATTTATAATTTTTAAAGCACCTCTTTTCAGAAGCAAATTAAACTCTTTGGACAGGATTTTTAAAGTTACTGAAGTTCCTAAAATGCAGATAAACTCCAGTTGGGACTTTTATAATATGAATTAGGACTCCAAGACACTTCTGAGAATCCAGGTTAGTACATATTTGCATCTTTGATCTAAATGTGGCCCTGAGTCACTTCTTGAGGATGGGATTTAGGAACCACTGTCACTCAGAGATGTATCTGAAAGCATGCAAATATTTTGCTGAATAAGACCAGACTTTATAAAGTGTGTGTTTCAATGTTTTACTTCATTTGGCTGACAGACTTACATGATGCTTTGAATTTTGCAGTATGTGTATGGCTGGCTGAATTTCAGTGCCACGTTTCCTGCGTATGCAGGCTTTGTGCAGAAAATGCTGGACTTCACTGCTGCCACCAGTGTATGAAAGGAAAGTTTTCATAGATGCTGCCTGACAGGTCACCCAAAGTCCCTTAAGGCAACTACTCTGCTGGTGAGCCTGGGCTTGCCTGGACTCTCATAAGCAAGCAGCTTTACACTCTATGTTGTTATGACGTCCTAAACTGTGTGAGGTAGTATCTCAGGCTAGCATGTGAAACCCTATATAAGTACTAAATATTCTCAAAAGTCTGTTTGTCTTTGTGAGTGTCCTTGTTCCTTGTGGAAAAATAAAAGAATCCCATTTACATATTTTGTAGAAAAATTAGCTCCATGTTTGCTTTTTCTTCACCTGTTTCCTTCTCAGTCAGGAGAAGAAAATCAACCTTTTGATGGTCAAGGTACTGGGTACATTCACAGGCTGTACATGTCATGTTTTTGGAGTTCTCAGCATTGCCAGGACAAGAGGTTTAGGATTATGAACAGCTTTAAGGTTCAGCTCTTTAGCAACAAGATTGTCTGCAAAGCAGCTGTTGCAGTATCTTTCAGCAAACTGAACTCTTCTAACCTGATGGCTGAATTAGGAATAAGGACTACATTTCTCTAAATTTCTCCCATTTTGATATAATTTGGGAATATTTAGGGCTGAATATATTGTAGTCAGAGCTTTGCAGATACCGTGTTTCATTCCAAATGTACTCATTGTAAAAAGGCAACCTGGGTGATCTGGTTCAGAAGAACGTTATATCTGCTGAAGTAACAGTGTGTTTGTTAGAATTAATTTTAATGGTGAATCCTCAACGCAAGCAGATGTGCAGCTTGGTGACTGAGACTTGTTCAGTGCCACAACCTCCACGCAGGCAGCACCCGCTGCTCAGCGTCTGCCACGTGCAGGTGACAGCCTGCAGCTGCTTGGACTCCCGGTGAGGGTGTAGCCTTGGAGAGCATCCTCGCTGGCGTGTAGCAGCCAGGAGCTTCTGTCATCTGGCAGGTCCACCCTTTCCCTTGATCGAAAGAGCCCAGCCTGAGAGCACATGCTTTGGCAATACAAAGTTTATATAATACACAAAACAGAGAGCACATGTTCTCTTCATAATAGGAGTAATGGGATGATATAACTATTGAAATACTGAACTGGGAGTTCTGATCTACTTGCATGGAGATAATTTGTACTCCAGTCCAGATGTGTGTTTAACTGTAAGCCTGTGAACTTCATCAAAGGAGCATCAAATGGAGCACTTGCGTTTGTAAGGCCACAATTGTGCTGGTGAGAGATGAGGAAGCACCCTTGTGGGTGGATACACAGGAATGGTGCCTTCTTTTTGTGTTTTTACAAAACAAACAAAAATTGCCTAGAGTAGAATAAAAATCAAAATGGCAGAAAGATGCAATGAAAGGCCTGACATTCTTCTAGTGTTCAACAGCCTTCATAACAATGGATGTTGTTCTACGGCAGCGTGTCAGCCACCCAGAGTATTTAGATCAGCAGTGGGGAGATTCATGATCCTGCAAAGAAATTTATAATCGTGACAAAAATGGAATGAAATCCAATTTCCCTCCTTTTTACGTATTTTATCTTGAATTGTACCTTATGTGACAGGACTGCAATTAATATCTCTTGTAAAACAGAAGGCTCGTTAAATTGGTCTCATTATGGTTGCCGAGGTTGTGTGCTGCTGCTGAAAGGGATTCCCCCATTATCTGTGTTTGACACGTACTCCTAATCAACCAGGCCAATTCTGCTTTATCAAAGCTCTGTCACATGAGTGGAGATAATATTTATTCTGACTTGTACTATTAGCGTAAAAAATGTAGGTTGCGTTGGCAGACTCATAACCCTCTGTCACAAACGGCCAGGCAGAGCATTTGTTGAGGTGTTCCCTTTCTGCAAAGGTGATTCTAAATGTAGCCCACCTCACCTTTCAGTACAGGGGACCCAGGCCATTTGTGGTTTTTTAAAACCTCTACTTTCAAGGCTTTCAAGGGATATTTATTAAATTAAATTTAAATAAACTGTGAGGAAATCTCACAGCAAGAAGTGTTAAAGGCAAGATTAATATCAATTCTGCAATTTCCTCCACAATTTATTGATTAAAAAAAAAAAAACCCGCAAAACCCCACACCAAATAAACCCCGAACCGGCAGTCCTACATATCAGTTTGCTTTGGAAGCTTGTTAGCAATGAATGTTCTTTCTGAGAGGTCTTAATATGTATCACACGATATTACCTTATTAGTTGAAAATTTTCTGAACACTTGGTTTTGTTTCATATCAATACTCAGTTTAACAGGGATGCAGATATCTCCTGGGTTTATAGAACTGTTTATAGAAAATTGATGAGTTTTAACAGAGGTGATGTGACTTTAGTCTGTTGGGTTTAGCAACACTAATACACTAAGGCAAGGCTTAAGAACACCACCCATGAACGGTCTGCACAGATATTTTCATATTTGTGTTATGTGTTCAAAAGAAACATTTGTAGCTGTAATGCAGCTTCATATGTTTGTATGAGAAACCGCCTACCCCAAACTGCAAACCAAATGCTCTCTTAGTTACATGTAAGAAATTCTGGATAACAGGTAGATCCATACAAATTATATATAAACACCTATACAAATGCCAAGGACTTATTTTTCATCCTTTTCCTCATATACACAGCATCTCTTACCAGGGAAGGATGCTTCCTTGTCTCCAGTAATACAAAGCAGTCTCTGATTCGAGGGAGAAAAAGGGAACAGGGAGGAAGGGGAAGTGACGCTGCTCATGCCAGCTGCTGGAATGATGCTGCAACACGCTGACCAGAACCAATTGCTGGGAGAATGACAGGAAAATGAGGTGCAAGGGGTTTTATGGGCTATAGGAGTCCTTCTTTGGTTGTTTAAACTCTTTTTTTTTTTTTTTTTTTACATCAGCATAATTTCTTTCTTAAATTGCCATGAAACTGCAAGAACACTGACCTGCATTTTGTGACAGCCCCCTTGGTACAGCAGTGCTGAATGTTGGCTGATACTTCAGACAAGGTAAATGAAGCCAGGAGAAAACAAGCATCCTTCCTCCGCAGAGGAGGTGTGGGAATGCGATTGCTGCAGAAGTCGCTGTCACATCAAGGAGGAAGGTGAGGAGCTGTAAGGGCACTGAGCCTGAATGAAAGCAGATACTGTCCTGCAAGTGCCTGGAAGAGGTTTTGCAGGAGGGCCCTTACGAGCACAGCTTAGTGCCAGATCTCTTGGCCTCTCCCTTCCTTTTGTCTTGGGGCTGATGGCTGAAATGCTGGGTGACTAGGAATCAAATTATTTCCCAGTCACTTTTCTGTCCCTGGGAAAGATTTATCTCTTAATGAGGGCCTTATGTTTATGATTTGCTTGACTACTCTGAAAAGGTTCATCTGGGGCTGTAATTCAGAAGACAACATTTGTCTCCTTCTACAAGAAATGATCTGAGTCATTGTGTTGATGCCAAGAGATTGGGCCCTTTATTCCCTGTTGAGAGGGAACTTTCCCTTTTTTCTGAGGGAATGGCCTCAAGTTGCACCAGGGAAGGTTTAGACTGGGTATTAGGAAGGATTTCTTTCCAGAAGGGGCTGTTGGGCGTTGGAATGGGCTGCCCAGGGCAGGGGGGGAGTCCCCAGGATCCCTGGAGGGGTTGAAGAGTCGGGCTGATCCAGCGCTGAGGGATCTGGGGCAGTTGGGAACTGTCAATGTTGGGTTGATGCTTGGATTGGGTGATCTTCAAGGTCTTTTCCAACCTAGACGATTCTGTGATTCTGTGATTCTTTCTCTCTTTCTTCCCCTTCCAAGGTGAAAAGCTCTGTATTGTTTCTCTGGTCCCACACAGCATGGTGGGGGAATAGTTGTATTTTACGAATGAACAGAGACAGAACATCACACTAAAAAGAATTTAGTCTGATTGTTCTTAGGTACGGTACAGTGTGTAGAATGTTGAAATATCATATAGATATATTATATGCTAAATCAGTCAATCACAGCTTGGAAATTATTAATATATTTTTAGCCAAAACAGGTAAAGCTAAAAGTGAAATGAAGTTTCTGATCACATAGATAATAATCTTTCCCTTTTGCAGACTTATCTTCCATGAGCTCCCAGTACTGTGTGTACTTCTAACACTGTGTAGCTTGGTACATAATTAACGAGCTTAGTATAATACCATGTTTGTTTATTCATACCTACTTCAGATTTATTAGATGAAATATCCTGAAAGTCAGTCATCTTTTGATGAATAATTTGTTGAGAAGTCGATGCTTTTGCAGACATAAATCATCAGTTAAATAAACATGACTACAGACAACAGAATGCTCCTGGTGGGGTAGCCTTTGCCCCTAGAAGCTTAACCGGTCCCATTCGCACAAAGTTCCTGCAGGTCTTGTAAAGCCACCGCCTTGTACCTGCAGTGACCTGCTTGTGACTGCACGGCGGCCACCTGGGTTAGCAGGAACTCCCCAGGCACTGCTGCGCTGGGAACAGCCAACAGCCACAACTTACTTTGTGGGGAGCAGTTGCTCCCGACTTCAGTAGGGTTTGGAGCCAGACCTTGTTCTAGTTATTTGCAGTGCTTGGACAAGAGGACACCTACGTGATCTGCAGTTTGCATGGATTATCAGAGCACAACTCTGCTCGTGCTTTCAAATTTTCAGTCATTGTTATTGCGCAATGTATTGTCTTAAGCACTTTGCAAGCTGTGGCAGGAAGGATGCAGAAAGGCAGGGCTGTGTTTCCTGCAGTAAATCCATCTTTCACTCTTGGGTGGACTGAGGTCTCAAAGGGAAAGTCCAGGAGTTGGTAAGGGCAGGGAATAACTCAGTCAACAGGGCTGAGTGGGCAAATGCTGGGCAGGTTGTCAGCCCAGGTGTGGTTTTACGCCTATAGGCATAAAGTTTTCTATAGGAACTTCTTAACATAATTAACAAACAACAGAGGCCAAATTCTTTCCTCTGAGGCTTTCTAACCTGGAGAAAGAATGGAAAGAAAAATCTGGCATATGCAAAGCTCAGAGATGTGCATTAATCGAAAACAATGAGGCTGAAAATAGAATTTCATGTGTTTAGGGCAAAGATGAGCCTTTAAAAAGTCTTTCATTTAGAGATCTGGAAAACTGGAGAAACAGAGGTGAAGATCTCGAGAGCTGATTTCTCCAGGTCAGGGATACTGTGGTCAGTTTTGGCTGGTTGCGGAGGATTTCTGTTTTTTTAATAATTGCACAGAGACATCTCAATATTTTGTCAAGAGAATGTAATAAAATTAAAGGACGGTGATTTATCTTAAAACACTGACACGAAATATTTGTGTTGCGAATGTCAGACTGTAGGAGTCAGGCTGGTATTCTGCCAGAAAATGTGATTTTGGGGAATTCTGTGGAAATTTCAAGAGTTCATAAACAAAAACTGTCTGGCAAAAGGTATGAAATCCAGTGTTTTTATCTTCTGAAATATACTTATTTAAGAAATACTATAGATATGTGAAAAATTGAACAGTGCAGGGGGTGAGGGAGGAACTCCTGTTCTTCCTTTAAACCTCCTTTAACTTCCTTCTGACCAATCTCATTAAAGTATCAAGATGACTGATTTCTAACTGCATCCAGAAAAAAAAAAAAAAAAACAAACCAAAAAAACCCCAACCCACCAAAAACCTGTTTCTTTTTACTCTGTTTAAATTTTTAGCTGGAGTGGATTTTTAGAAAGGAATGTCTATGGAAGTTGGCAATGCCAATGGACTTACAGTTTTCAAGGGAAACTCAACCCAGGCTTCATCAGTTCAGTTACTAATATATAAAAATATATATGTGTATGTATGTATGCACCCTCTGCTGCACTTCTATTTTAGAAAGAACTCAAAGAAGTTAGACTTCAGTTCAGCACCTTGTCTAAACATTGCCCAGTTGATAGCCACCCTAGAAACACTGTCCTTACGCTTCAGTGTTACAAAGGCCTTCTGGTTTAGTTCCGTATACGTAAGGAAAAATAGAATGGGTTCCAGTGCGAGTAGGACAAGAAAATGGGATGCACATGTGTGTGAAGTTAAACATATGTGTAAGTGTTCAAAGTACTGTAGCCTGTACTAATAAAAATTACAGATTTGGTCATTTTCAATTACTTTCTCACCCAAAACGGTTGATGAATGGCTTTTTTATTCTTGTTTGGAAACATATTTATTTTAGAGTTTATACAGTAATTCAGACTGTACAAAACATAAAGTTCTTACTTGTAGAGCAAAGAGAACAAGCCATTATGCTGCAAAACTGCTCTGAGTCTTCTCCCAGTTTCTCTTAGTTATTACAGACAGCCTGAAATGCCTTCCTTCTTTGTGCTTATATATAATGCCTATCTTACATCCATATTTTCTATCCTCTAGATCATACTATATTAAAACAATGTGAAAGTTAAAAGTGATTTTGGCAATGTATCAAAGTTATTTCAGGAGTAACCTTGTTCTTAATTTTCTATTAATAGGTAGTATTTTTATAATACATTAATTTTTTTCGGGCAGTCATTATTCAACAAAAAGGATTTTTGTGTTTCAAATGGATAGCTCGGTGCCTTTTTATTGGCTCTAAGCCTAAACTTCAGCAAGTGTGTGATCAAGTATACCGGAAAAATCCTTTGTCCATTGCTAAACCTTATGAAATTGTAGATCAAAAGAATTTTCCTATCTTACAAGGACTGTGGTACTATTCATGGGCTAAAAATGACTGTCAAAGTAATAAAACAACTACTGTTGTCAGGGAAAGATTAAAAGCAGCAGCTGGATTGTACACAGTCAACTTTAAAATCTTTCTCTAGGAAGGTAGATGCTTTAGAAAATGATCTGGCTTTTCAGTTGATTTGCCATGATTGGCAGCCCCATAAAATGACTACTGACACAGGAACTTGCAAAAGAAAGAAGCCTTTTTTTCCCTATAAAGAGAATATTCTGCTTCTTGCCTTCTCCTAAATTGGACTCTGCACTTGGAAGTGAGATGTAATGCAAGTGTCATGGCGATGATGGGTGCCAGCCTTTTCCTCTGTTTTATCCAATTTACCTATCCTCTTTTTTTTTTTTTTTTTTCCCCCCTGAAATCATTCCCACTGTCAGTTTTCTGCAGCTTGTATTTTCACCTGTGTTCTTTTTATTATTTTAGTTTTGTTCCTTGAGTTCATCTGTACATTTTTGCAGTTCTCCTTAAATTCAGAATATTGCAACATTGGTTTCCATGTTATTTTTCCAAGAGCATCATCAGCTGGAACAGTACTAAATACATCTAATCTCCATTTGGATTCTACCTTTATCCCTGGTTATCAAGAAGTGAAATTTTTTAATTGCCTCCAAACTTCCAGCCATCCTGCTCCTCAGATTAGCATGTGTGCAATCTTTGAACCTTTATTTATGCAAGGTCAGCACAATGGTTTCTTTAATTCATTCCTTTCTTCCCATTTTAATTATATTTCTTATTTCTAGTCATCCAGACTTTCTTGTTCTAATGAAGGAGCTAGACTATCTTTCTGTCTGTATCACAGGATTTGGCCACCTGCTTGCACTTTTTAGTGATTTTTCCCAGATTGTTGTTGTCTTTGGGGTTTTCTTTCCCTGTATGTTTTTGATTTATATTTATTTCTTAACCTGTTCCCTCAAATATTTCTGACTACATAACTTGTTAACTTGGTGAGTAGTTTATCTTTCCTTCATCCTGACAGCACCATTGGAAATCAGCTAAATGGTTTGCTAATCCTTTTCTTTTCCCTGGCTTCTGATTCCAGCCCTTCTAGTATATCAGATAGTAATTCTGGGCTCCACATTCCCCAGCGAACATCACTGTACCTCTCCTCACCTCTGCTGGCTCGGTTAACAAAGATAAGACCTGTGTGCTTGTGCTGCTTTCCCTTAGGGTTATGGGCAAGGGAGTTACGAAACGGACAGCTTTGTTCCACTAATTCCTTTTTTCCACGCACTGGTCTTAGAACCGTGTATGTGTTTGGCTTTTGTGAGTATAAGAATGCGTGTGTGTTGTATAATTTGTCACAACTCCAATTCATTAGCAGTGGCCGTGCGGGCCAGTAATGTGCCCAGTTTGTGAGCATGTAGATTTTCTTCGTGCCCGTTCAGATACTGGGCTTGGAACATACTGCCCCGCAGTTATCAGGTAACATCAGCAGTGTTCTTCCTACCTGTGCTGAGGATGGGAACCAAAAGTTACTGTCCCTTCTAATCTTTTTTCAGTGCCCTGCCTGAAAAACACAAGCTCCCACAGTAGGCGACAGTTGAACTGGTCCAGAAGGAATGGTGTGCTGCTGAAGAATGGAGCTGCTGAGTAGGAGAGGCGCTGGATGCGGCCGCTGGCACACGGCAGGCAATGTTGTGGTGCACCCCCCTTGGCACTTTCCCTGCTTACAAACTCCCTTTACTCCGATCTATAAGCCCCACCATCTGAATGCTTCTTTCTGGGCTCAAGCTCTAACAGCAGCACCAAACCTCACCCTTGCTGACTGTGGACCTTGGAAAAGAAAAGAAAAGGACAATGTCTGATGTTTTTTTCAGATCTTTCTGAACGAGAAATACAGATAAAAGCAAAGCTCTTTGTGACTGACTTTTTTTCACTATCTACTTGAAAGGCAGTGGGTCAGAATTAAGGCATTTTTGCTGCGGAGGAAATGTGTGGGATGTTGGCTGCAAGCCAGTAGCCACTAACATCCCTGCTGCACTAGGAATACTTGAATGAAGTGGGCGTCAACCTCGGGAGAGTGGGCAGCACTACCTACATCAGAGGAAAACCTCTTCATTGAGATTCAAGGAGTAAAAATATTGAATGGAGATAAACCGGTCTGGTAGTTTTTTCCGTGAGGGACAATGAAAATGCAAGAATCGTCATCCAGTCTGGAAGCACATCCTCTAAGGTCCTGTGCCTGTCAGGTCCCATTCATTCTGCAGGAGAAGAGATCCCTGACTTCTCTGACAATTTTAAAGTTTCATTTTCTGTTTTCTCAACACAAAGAATGATGAAATAACATCCGGAAACTTTCGGCCAGTAGTCCTTGCTACAGCCAGTCTTTTAGTATTTTTTTCCAAAACCAGAATAAAGATCTGAGTGTGTCAAATGCTTCTACAGATTATAATTTATCCAGACACTCATCCTGCTTGTGTCCAGCTGGATATCCACTGGGAAAAAAAAAAAAAAAAAAGTGCTTTTTAGAGTCCCTTTGTACCACTAAACTATGAATCTGAAAGATCAAACAGAATACTCCATGTTGTCATTCTCATTGTTATCTGCCCTAGTTACAGAGTTAAGCCATCTCTCTGAGTCAGTCACCAGTTCTATCCAGTCTAAATATGACCACATTTTTCTTGAATCAAGTCCATCATCAAAACACCATGCCTATGTGAAATAGCTTTTCTTTCCAGCTCCAGTAATGTGATATGTAAGCAACAGATTTTTTTGTCCGAAACTACAGATCTGTTCTCAGTATGCATAAGGGAAAGGAGATTCCCATCTTATTTGTGACATCACTGAATTATTAGAAAGCAATACATTCATTTTTCCAAACAAGAAAAATGGCAATGATGGAGAAAGGGGAGTGTTTTGATTAAATGTTGGCACTGGACAAGTGACGATATAAAGACAGAGTGTCTAGAATAGGACAAGTGACAAAACTACTTCTGTGTAAATCCAGATGTTTGCATGGTAGGGATGATTTAGATTTTGGATATAGTTGCTCCTGTTGTCTACTAACACTGAGGTTACAGCAAGCTAGGGGCTAGGGGATCCAGAATGACAGCTATCTGACATGATGAAAAAAGTGAATCTGAGCAGGATTTGGGAAAACTAGACCCATGAACTGGAGCATGTCTACCAAAGCAGACAAGGTAATTCTTGGCTTTCCTTTTATTATGTATAATAGCCTTTGTGTTGATGAATTGCCTTTCAAATTCTGGTTTTGGAAATGATCTGTAACAATATGTTTGCGGACAATTGGCTTGCAGTGTCCTGTCTCCAGAGCCGAAAGCCTGGGACTGGGGGGAAACAGCTTTAGTGGCTCAGGACTGTGTAGTTCTGTGCCTGGTAAACTGAAAATCACCAACCAACCAACCAACCGAGCAGGTCTAGGTGGGTTGACGGTTAATGTCTGATATGAACCAAGCCTGTAAGATCAGGGAGAGAAAAATACTTGCTAGACCAAAACTAATTGTTGGATTTTTAGTGGGTTGGAAAAGTGAATTAGGGCTGCAGCTTGAAAAAAAAGGGGTGAGCCTGAGGAAGTGTGCAGCCAGGAGAGCCCATTAGCTGATGGATGTGGTGGAAGGTGCAATCACCAAGTGTGGCCATCTGTGAGAAGACACAGAGCAGAGCCAGGAGACAAAGTCTGAGCTGCAGAGAAGGGCCTGGAAGAAAGCTTAAAGGCAGCACCATAGGCAGGAGGGAAGGAACATTGCAGAGAAGGTTTGGATGTAATACTGGAAGATGCTCAGACACTTCAGCAAGAAAAATGGTCTGAGGGGTGAAATACTCAGGAAAGTGGAAGAAAAGAATGCAACTAATGTCTTCTACTGTGAAGAACCTTTCTGACATCCCTGGGTAGCAAGCAGCAAGTTAGCAAATCCTCAAAATGAATTTTGAAAGTAACCACACTTTCTTCTCTGAGAGGAAAGTTTAAAGTGTCTAACAAAGTTTTTGTAAGGAAAAGGAAAATGTGCTGGAGGGCTGAGAGTTCTTAAGCCCAAGTTACAAACCTTTGAAAACAGGATTTTATAATGGAAATGCAGAGATCGTTAACTATTGTAAGCACCTCTAAGAATGACACCTCTATAGTAAATTACATTCAAATTAATATAAAACTGTAAAGATTCCCTGACAGCTTTGATTATGTAAGTTGATTTTAGTAGTTAAATGTTGACTTTCTATAATGCATTCTCCAAATATTATACTGAATGCTGCATCATATATAACAATTACCATGTCACAGTGCTATTTTGTGTAAATTAAATTATTGACAGCAATATAATTTTGTATTCACTTTATTATTTTGATTCATTTTTCTGTCAAAATATACAATGACTCTTCACTAGATTTAGAAACCAGAAAAACTCTTTAGATGGTGAAGTATTATTCTCCATACATTATTTTTCCTTAGCCTGTAATGAGGTTGGGGGGGAGAGAGGGAAGCAACATTTCATTCCTTCTCTGACATTGTGTGTTTTTAGACATGTTGTCAACTTTAAATCGTGTTACAATAAGTAAGTGTGCTTATCAGAAAGCCTGCAAAGTCCATGGCAGCCCTGGTCGGCCTCCTCAGGCATGCTGCAGACCTGGTGTTTTTAGTGCACACCAGCACAGGCGCTGTCCTGAATCACGAGGACGGGGTTTATGATTATTCAGCCTAGCTTTAAGGAAGGTCAGTTGTACACCACAGGGTGAATACTTTCTGTACTTTGATATTTCTTGTGGATAAATGTGAAAAAACTTCATGTTTGGCACTTCTTTTTCTTCACACCTTTTCTTCCCATGTCCTTTGTGGGTTATGGCAACAGTGATTGTCCCTCCTTGGATGCCTGGAAAGTGCTTGCACTTTGCTGTTGTAGCTGCAAATTAGACTTGTAACGCAGCACTTCAAGTTTTCTCCTTAACCCTCCTCCAGATGCCTGTCAGCTCCTCGCGACCTGCTCTAAGAAGGAGTGTGGGAATGGGAACACCAGCTGTGCCTTCTACTGGATTTTGGCTCTTCTCCAGGCAGGTACCCTGACCTCTGCTGCACAGCCAGTCCGGCTGGCTCACTTCACCTAAAGCTCAAAGTCTGAGTCAGAAAAACAGAGGCAGGCCCCAGAATGACTCTGAAACGTGGGTTTGGGTGCCATCCTACAAGGCAGAAGAAATGGGCTCAGCTGCATTTTGGCAGAAAAGAGGGCTGAATCCAGCACATCACACACCCTGGGCAAGGACTCTAACTGGTTATGAAAATTCCCTCCATTCTGAGTGGAGGTAGAAAGGCTCAGAAAATGCTCATCTTCTCAGCTGGTCCAGACCAAGGAGATTGGGGAAAACCTACTCTGCAAATCTCAGTGGGGTTAGTTACGGCTTAGATGCAGCCAAACCTTAGACACATCTGCATCTGCTTAATAATAAAAAGCAGAGGCATATCGGCACTCCTGAGAGTCCCAGAAGCAGTTTCTGGTCCCTGGGCCAGTGAGTGCACACCTGTTTGTGGCCATACAGCTGTGGGCTAGCTCCCTCTTCAGCAAACCTGCCTAGGCCTGTGCCCCATGTAGTGCCCTGGGAGCCTTAAACCTAAAGACTATTTTTCAGATGCTCTTTGCAGCTGTGTTGTTCAGCTGTATTGAGCATGTGGAGTCAAGGAGGCTGAGAGGAAAGCTGCAAGTTGCCAGCATGGTGAGGATGGGACAGGGGATGAGAGGAAACAGGGGAGGGCTAAATCCTCTCCGAGTTCACCATGTATTTAGCAGTGCTCTCCAAATATGTCAAAGTTCATTTGTCTTTTGGCCTGAGGTTGGGAACACATAAATAAAATATATTCACTTTCTGTGGCAGCACAAAATTGCAAAAACTCGTCTGATACTGATGAAATATGCTTAGCCACTGCACTTGCATTTAATTCGGCATTAAATGTTTTTATATTGTTATGTCTGCAGCATACACCAAATTCTCTTGTGCTCAGTTTTAAGGGACAGAAGGCCAAAGAGACACTTGGCAGTCTCTGTTGGGGATTAGTGGTAGTGCTGGAAGTCGATGTCACTTCTTAGCCTGGATCGTTCCTTTTTCCCTTTGCACAGCTTCTGTTTGATATGACATATTCAAGATCTGCAGTGTGGTGGCAGTAGTCGTAATGTGGACATGGAGAAGAATCTGTTTGTGTGAAGACTGCTCTGTTTTTCTGCTGGATGGTCTCATGGAAAAGCATTAGAGCTCTGTCAGCCTTACCCCACTAAGATATCAGTATTGACGCGTATTCTGTTGGCAAACTGAATGCATTAACAATTATTGCAGAGACAAGGGTGGAAGCCCCGTGTCAGCGTGACCATTTGTGTTAGCTGGTTTATAAAATTTCAGGAAGTCATCAATGGATGGAAGAATCAATTCCTTCTAGCTTCTTGCGTAACATTTAGCAGCCACCCCTCCTTCAACCTGTAAGGAAAGATCATGTCCCTGCATCTTTCTGCCTGTAATTCCATGTATTTTTCCCTGCACGAAGCAGTTTCACACCCTGCATGTACAGCAGTACCGTTTCAATAGAACCAGCTTCACTTGGGAACAGACAAATAGACTTGGGTCTTCTTCTGGCACAGGCACAAGATGCTTAACCGTGAGGCTGAATTTCTCATTTGGCCTCATTTCTTGTTTGGTTTGCCAATGTGGGAGTTAATTGTATAAACACAGAAATATGGGGGATAGGGAGAAATACGTTCTGTGCTGCCCTGTTCACGGAGCTCTGTTTCTTGCTGGCTTTGTTGGGGTATTGCTTACAGCGGTTTAAATGGCAGGGGTGACGAGGAACAGGTGGTGATAAGAAAGAGTTCATGTGAGAGGACATGGAGAAATCATGCTGCTCGATAGGAAATTGTTCCTCCCAGCATATTTCTGTGCTAGCCCATACGAGTGGAACTCTATAACTGTATCCTGTGACTACACCAGAAGACACAACAGCATTGAGTTCAAGTGTTAAACAAGTACATATCCTGTTTCAGCTAATTCTGGCATCTGAGATGTTATGTGGCAGTCATTCCCCTTGATGTGTGAGTGCCCAGACATTGTGGTGATGAGCTAGGCCTTGCTAGGACCTCAGGTTACTAACCTGGAGGGAGGAATTTTGCACAAGAGGGGGATTTAAAGCTAAAACAGAGCAAACAAGCACCAATAGCTTAATAGCTAACTAAAGTTATCCTGAGAGTTGGGAAAGACAAACCTGCTGGGCAGGTATTCCCTAACAATGTCATTTTGACTTTACTAGCCTGCCTTCTCCTCGATGTATCTTCTATTTGTTCAAAGAAAATCATCTGCTCCTCTCAGTTATTTCAAAGTAAAGTCACAAGAATAGCTTGTTCCCACTCTATTCCAAATATAGCTGTTGGCAGCAATTGCAGAGATAAGGGGGAAGGAAAAGGAACTACCAAGGAAGAGGAAAGGCAGGAGGGGGAAGAGAGAAGAGAAAGCTGAAATTGTTGGACAATAGAGAGTAGAGAGAGAGAGACATGAATGAGAGGGGAGGTGTAAGAACAAGGACAATACATCACAGCAGAGAAATCAAAGATAGAAACAAACTCCTGCAAAACAGGTGGAAGCAGCCCAAACACAGACTGAAAAGGACCATGCCCACCCTCAGGAGAAGTTTGAGTTTTAGCTTTGAAAAGTAACCAAACCTTAAATGAAATCATGTCCAATTTTGACTTTCGCTCAGATTGTAGGGGTTATAGCATCATGAAATTTATGCTAATTTACACCGCTTGAAGATCTGGCCCTAGAAATTTTAAAGAAAAACATGTTGCTTATTTTAATCTCTTGTGGGATTTAAAGAAAAAGATAAATCTCTGCTTCAATAAACTTTGCTGGCAGTTCCTGACAGAAAACCATCCATTGGGTAACTTTGCTGAAAATGATCCTCAACACCCTTCTCCTCAGGAGTTCAGAGTCACGATGGTCTTCTGGTAAGACTGGAGCATGTAGACATGCCCTCGGGAGCAGAAAATAAATGACGGTAAAAACTAAGGAACAGCCAGAACCAAACTCAGACTTACCCAGAGCAAAGAGCTGAGGGTTTTCAAGGCTCAAGGCAGACTGGTTTAAGACTAAAGTATAGAGAAACGAGATATAAATGGAAACAGGTTCTGAGAAGTGGTGCATAGACAGGTCAAACTCAGACGAGTCCTTGACAATCTAGAAATCCTGTGAATGGCTCCAGCTTCCCTGGAGGGGTGGGAAGTTTCTGAGAAAAACCCCACAGAGTTCTTCTGCTTCTCTTTTCAGAGGACTGCTTGGAAAATGGTGCCAGAGTTTTGCTTTCCTTCCTGGTCTGATGAAAGGAGAAGCTATACGTGACCTTACTCCTCAGCTGAGGACAAAAAGCCATACTCAATTCTGAAGGCCGTGCTTCCTATAAACCAAGCACGTCTGGAAAGCCTTCTGACAAGCTCAGTACTCAGACACTAGGTAACGGGACCGACAGGGGAACTGAAAATGTGACACTTGCTATATTTCTTTTATTTCAGTCCTTCAAGGAAGAAGGCCGCTTGCATTGCTGAGGGATGTGCTCGGTTAGTCTCCCTCTGGACTAAAGGCCCAGCGCAGCCATGGGACAGGGCGGTATTTGCACAAAGCACAGGAGACACGTTAGAGCAGGAAATACAAGGGTAAGTGAAACTAGTTCCGGAAGAAAGGACTGGAAAGTAGAGCTTAGCAGTCTGACTATCGCTATTCAAAAACAAAGTCATCATTATTTTGAGAGTCTTGTCTCCTGAATGATATGTGTATCCGAGTTGTTTTCCCTGTTATAAGAAGCAACTTTTTTTTTTTTTTTTTTTTTTTTTTTTTTGGTTCCCCCAGCAAACATCGTGCAGAGCTGATATTTTAGCCTTTCAGCAGGGATGCCCCCGCTGCGGCTTGCACCTCTCTGGGTTTTGTGGTCTCCATCCTGACACCTCTGGGGGTCACAGCGTGTGGGGCAGCCACCCGGCAGCCCCCCTGCCCTGCGCGGGTCTCTGACTCTCCAGGGCTGTACCCTGGGCTCTCCACAGGCAGCATGGCTGCGACGTAAAGCTTTGGGAGTGCTGTGACATGCCCAAACACCAGCACCACTCAGCCCCGCGCACTGCTTTTTGCTCAGCTGCCGCGTCCTCGCAGGCTCCCGGCAGCAGCTTCCCCCAGGAGAGGGCAGTGGAGCCCGCTCCCCGCTGCTCCCCGTGCTCCCCGCTCCCCCCGTGCTCCCCCCGCTGCCCCCCGTGCTCCCCCCGCTGCCCCCCCGCCGGCTGCGGGGCGCAGCCGTTCCCGTCTTACCCGAGGAATGGAAGGGGTGAGCAGCGGCGAGACCGCGGATTTAATATGTGTGCTAGAAACCGTGTACGGGAATATCCAGGAAATGTTCTGCGCGTTTAATAACGAGAATAGGTTTGGGGCGAGCGTGTTTATTGTTGCTTTCATTTGACTGGAAGTTTCCTCTGTCACACATACTTGTTTACAGCCACACAAACTTAAACTAGTAACTCGCCGATTCCACACGGGTTTGTTTAATTCCTATAGCCCGAATTAGAAAACATTATTGACATTTAAATAACCCTTCAGGATGCTGCTAAGGCTCTCCTGAGCCAAATCCTCACAATAAAGTCATTTACTTATTTCAAATTTACAGGCATTCACTCGAAGACAACAAGCAGCCTTGGCTGAAAACCGCAGAGTGTGGTTTCAAGGTACTGTAATTAAGGGCAGACTGGGATGCCTTCTCCTCTGCCTTTAACCATCCCCTTCCCCGAGCACGCCAGCAGCCAGGCAGCTGTTTTCTTCAGGTTCATGTTTACAGCAGGTTTCCCTGGCCGGGTACCAGGTTTCAGCGACTGGCCAGGACAGCTGAGAGCCTGTACCGGGCCTGTGAGGGGCAGGCAGGGTGGGTTTAAGGGAAGTGGCTTTTGTCTGCAGCCTGGGAATTCAGCAGACACCCCTGGCAAAGCCAAAGGTATCTTCAAATCAGCATTTCTTCCCGTCAGGATGTGACAAATTTCTCTGCCTCAGTGAAAAGGGGCAAATTTAGGAAGCTCTGAAATCCAGCTGTGGAGAGAAGACCTCTTTTACATGAAACACTAAAAAACCCCACCACCCCCAACCTGAATCTAGCCCAGCCTTAGGACAGGTGTCCCTTGCTATTGTCAGAGGACAGGGACACTCACCTCCTACCCAGGAGCAAGTCCCTGCTCCCAGCTGAGCCCCCACTCCTGAGGGCACCCGCTGAGCTGGGGCCACCTTAACGCTCCTGAGAGCAGCGGGGTGCACGGGGCAAGTGGCGGGGTGCATTTCCCAAGCAGGCCCACTAGCATCGCTGCTGTTAGCACGTGAGGTTGGTGAGTTTTGCTACAAAAGCATAGTAACCCCCTGGAGAGATGACTCAAATGTGTGATGTTAAGCTGGTTAAATGGTGTTGCCAGCTCCGCAGATGATGAGCTGCCTTTTCTTCCTCAGCCACTCTCAAGCTCAGGTATGGAGGCAAGGACAATTTTATTTCTACAGCTCCTGTCTCAGGTACTTGTGGTACAGAATGACAGCAGGAAAATATACCCAGTGCAAACCTCAGCTAGCACCTTGCTAAAAGAACAAATAGAGTAAATCCAAAGGGGGCTGGTTTCAAAGAAACTTGGAATAAAAGAGAAGTTCTGCCCTTCAGCTCTGAACCCTCCTCAGTCGGTCAGTGCTACATCCAGTCAGACGTGTCATGCGCGTACGAGGCGCAGCTCCCCTCTTGGTGCGAGTGGGGCTTTGGCAATTTACACCAGCAATCTGTCTGTCATATGAAACCACGTGGTTTATAGGAACCACAGGAATCAGTAGGATTTTTTGCATGTAAGGCTTATTGACGTCAGCGCGAGTTGGACGGCCTAACCCTCAGAGTCTGGTATAATCAGCCAAACGGGGATCAAAGGCACAAAGCACACGCAAAGCACTACGGCAAGAATATCTGAAAAGGGACGAGAAACATTTGAGTTTCATCTGTCAACATCTTCCTGAAGACCAAGCATTAACTACATTTCCATCTTGCCCGGCACCAGATCCTGCTGCCATTCAGACAAAGCTCCCATTGAGAGAAGTCGAGTGACTTGATTGTCTCTGTAAAGCCTGCAAATCAGACACAATTTACCCCATTCCTGAGAAGACTTTTAAAATTAACCAACCAAGTCAACTAATAGCAGTACTGCTTAGGTGATGTTAGCCAGGAGGTACGTTAAATTTTACTTACGTCAGTCTTTCATTGAATCCTTCTCCATAGTGGAAGAACATTAAATTCACCAAGTTAGTTCAAAGGTGGAATTGAGACATGGGGAGGTTGAAGTGGGATGTGAAACCTTGAGTCTTCTTTCTCCTACGTGCGTTATGCTTTAGTGTCATCAGTGGGCATTAAATGCGGTATTTTCAAAGAATACAGGAAGATGTTGTAGAGTAACCCTAAAACCTGTATCCGATACATCTGTGACGTTCTGCAGTAAGGAGGATACTGTACTTAGAGCTACCTGTTTCTCAAATTCACGTAAAGTAGCTTGCCTCACCGCACAACAGATTCCAATATTTTGTTCTTTCATAGTAGAGATTAGACCAATTATAGCTCAGCTGTAATGGAAAGGTACAATACAATTGCTCCTACTTCTCAGTCAAATTTCCCAGAACCTGTCTCTCTTTCTGTCTCTCTGTCACAATTTAACTTTTAAATTGAGATGGGGTTTTTTAAATGAAAATATCTAGAATCCTACTGAAATTGAACGCAAGCTTTCTTTCAACTAAATCTCATATACAGAACTGTGTTGGCTGTACATGAAGAGCTAGAAGGGACCGGTGACAAAAAACACTAAGTAGTATGTATTCACTAATTACTGTGCACGCTTCCCCTGTCACCCATAAAGGGAAATATCTAGATTTATGCCTGTTATTTCTTAACAAGTATGACAAATGCCCCTAAAATCTGTACTTTTTCCAGCACGCTCCTGTCTAGCCTGGGCTGTGCGGTGACCAGACAAGTAGCGAGCCCCGGGACATCACCAAAGGCAGTGAAACAAAGCCGGAGGAACTGAGAGCACCTTTCTCAGCTGGGGTGTGAGGCGTTGCGTGGATCCAGAGGGGCCTGGGATGCAGACACCCCGTGACAGCGTTTGGGACCGGAGGCAGAGGTAAGTGCACACGCCGCAGGGACGTCCGAGCATGCCACAATTCTGTGGCATGTGCTGTAAGGTACTAAAACCCATAGATATTGGTACCTGCAGTTAAAAATGAAAGTGATTTTAGCCTCCCTACGGATTCTCTGGCTTGTTGCTTTGGAAAAGGAGCGGGCTTTTGTAGCATCTCTCATATGTTGCCGTGTCTTGCCACCGCTTGGGTCGTCAATAATTTTTTTTTTTTTTTTTTTGCAGACCACTGGGAAGGGGCCTTGCACGCTACAGCCCATATGTGAGAGTTGTTTTTCCTAAAGGCAGGAATAAACTGCCAGGGGATGAAATATTCCTGAGTAACGTAGATTAGTGACATGAAGCGGAGCATGGGATACAGCTTTCAAAAATTATTACATCCGACACCAGCAAGATGTAGGGGCTGCAAGCTTGGGAACAGCATAAGAAAGATTGGCTTCTCCTGGGAAGGGAGGCACAAGGGAGGTTATTTTTAGTGCTTTTGGGGGGAAAAAAAAAAAAAAAGCAAAAAAAAAGCGAGAATTTAAGCAGTCTTCGGTTTGATACCCTCGTGATGGGGGAGAAGGGGGACACGGCAGTGGAAGCAAGAGGCTGGGGGGAGCAGGGGGGGAGCGGCGGGGATGGGACGGGACGGGGGGGGGGCGGCGGGGGGGCACTCCGTGCCCCCCCGCCGCCCCCCCCCGTCCCGTCCCATCCCCGTCTGCGCCCGTCGGTACAATAACAACACACCGGCGGCGGAGCGGGCGGTTCCGTTTTCGCGACGGTATATATAGATCAGACACTTTCCAAAAAAAGCAGCGACGCGCTCGCTCTGCTCGGCGCCTCTTTCCACCCGTAATTCAGAAGAAAAAAAAAAAAAAAAAAAGAAAAATAACAAAACCCAAAAAGCAAGTTGTTGGTTGGTTGTTTTTTGTTTGGTTTTTTGTTTTTTTTTTTTTTTTAAAGAAAGGAGAAGACGGGTTCCGTGAATTGCGGCTGTTTTCTGACCCGCCGCCGGTTTTGCGGTTACGAGCTGCCGAGAGAGTGAGCGGGGTCCGGCGGGGCGGCCCCCGGGACCTCCTCTGTTTTTCCGAGCTTTTTTAAAATTTTCCGGAACGAGCCCTAAAAAGGACAGGAGGGGGCGTGGCCGGATCTTCGCCTTTTTAGGACAAGGGCCCCGCCACCGGAATCCCCCCCTGGGCGGCGCGGCGGGCGGCGGCGGGGGCTTGAGCGGGAGCGGGGCGGGTCGGGGCCGCCCCCACGGGGCGCGGATGGGGATGGGGGGGTGGGTTTGGGGTTTCGGGGGGGGGATGTCGGAGCGGTGGGTCCCGCACGCGGGTGCCCACGTGATCGCCGGGCCCCGTTCCTCAGTCCTTATATGGGCAGTGACGTCCCGGGCATTCAGGGGGCCCCCATAAATACTTACCGCCAGACTTGTCCTCCAGCGCGAGCTGCGGCGGGAGCGCGGCTCTCCCGGGGCACCGCGGGCACCGCACCGCCGCGACGGGGCGGCCGCCCGCCCATGCCCCCCCGCCCGCCGCGCCGGCTCCCCGCCGTCCCCCCGCGCCGGTAGTGGGAGGCAGGGGGAAGCGGCCCCCTCCTCGCCCGCCCTCCCCGCACCGCCGCCGGCCGGGAGCGCCGCTCCCCCGGCCGCCCCGCCGCCCCCATGATGACCGCCAAGGCGGTGGACAAGATCCCGGTGACCCTCGGAGGGTTCGTGCACCAGCTCCCCGAGGGCATTTACCCCGCGGATGACATCTCCGCCGCCGCGTTGCCAACTTCGGTCGCGATCTTCCCCAACGCCGACCTGGCGGCGGGGCCGTTCGACCAGATGAGCGGCGTGGCGGGAGGTAAGCGCAGCCCGCGCGGGGGGCGGCCCGGGACGCCCGCGGGGGGCGACGGGCGGAGGCGCGGGGGAGTCGGGGGTAGGGGGGCGGGCAGGCTGGAACGGGGGCCGCGGCCCCCCGGGGCTCGCCCGCCGCCCGGCCGGGGTCCCCGGCGCCCCTCGCGGCAGCCCTGCCTCCGCGCCCGGCTCGGGGCGGGAGGGGGGGGCGGAAAAGTTGGGGCCGGCGCGGAGCCCCCGCAGCCGGAGCGCAACATGTGCGCGCCGCAGCCCCGGGCCGGGCCGGGCCGGGGCGGGCGGCGGCCGGGTCCGGGGCGCCCGGCGGGGGTCGGCGCGGAGGGCTGACCGGCTCCTTGCCCCCCCCCCCCCCCCCCAGACGGCATGATCAACGTGGACATGGGCGACAAGCGGGCCCTGGACCTGCCCTACGGCGGCGGCTTCGCGCCCAGCGCCCCGGCCTCCCGCAACCAGACCTTCACCTACATGGGCAAATTCTCCATCGACCCGCAGTACCCCGGCGCCGGCTGCTACCCCGAGGGCATCATCAACATCGTGAGCGCGGGGATCCTGCAGGGGGTCAGCACGCCCTCCTCCGCCGCCTCCGCCGCCTCCTCCGCCGCCTCCTCCGCCTCCTCCTCGGCCACCGCCGCCTCCGCCGCCTCCGCCGCCTCCCCCAACCCGCTGGCCGGGGCCCTCGGCTGCACCATGGCGCAGGGCCAGCCGGCCGACCTGGAGCACCTCTACTCGCCGCCGCCGCCGCCCTACTCGGGCTGCGGCGACCTGTACCCGCAGGACCCCTCCTCGGCCTTCCTGCCCGCCGCCGGCGGCGGGGCGCTGCCTTTCCCCCCGCCGCCCTCCTACCCCTCCCCGAAGGCGGCGGGTGCCGACGGCGGGCTCTTCACCATGATCCCCGAGTACGGCGGCTTCTTCCCGCCGCCCCAGTGCCAGCGGGAGCTGCACGCCGGCCCCGACCGCAAGCCCTTCCCCTGCCCCCTCGACTCGCTCCGCGTCCCGCCGCCCCTCACGCCGCTCTCCACCATCCGCAACTTCACCATGGGGGCGGCCCCGGCGGGCACCGCCCCCGGCAGCGCTCCCGGCGGCGGCGGCGGCGGCGGGGGCGAGGGCGCGGGCGGGCGGGTGCCCGGCGGCGCCTACAGCCCGCACCACCTGCCGCTGCGGCCCATCCTGCGGCCCCGCAAGTACCCCAACCGGCCCAGCAAGACGCCGGTCCACGAGCGGCCCTACCCCTGCCCCGCCGAGGGCTGCGACCGCCGCTTCTCCCGCTCCGACGAGCTCACCCGGCACATCCGCATCCACACGGGCCACAAGCCCTTCCAGTGCCGCATCTGCATGCGGAACTTCAGCCGCAGCGACCACCTCACCACCCACATCCGCACGCACACCGGCGAGAAGCCCTTCGCCTGCGACTTCTGCGGCAGGAAGTTCGCCCGCTCCGACGAGAGGAAGCGGCACACCAAGATCCACCTGCGCCAGAAGGAGCGGAAAGGAGCCGCCGCCGCCGCCGCTGCCGGCGGGTGCCCGCAGCCCGGCGGCGGGAGCGGCGCCGCCGCCCTGGCCCCCTGCGCGGCGCGGACGCGGACGCCCTGACGGCGCGGGGCGCGCAGGACCCAGCGCGGAGCCGCGGAGCCGCCGCCGAGCGCGGCGGGGCGCGCAGCGGAGCGGAGCGGAGCCCGGCGGGGCGCGATCGGAGCCCGGCGGCGCCGCGGGGCTCCCCCGGGCCGGGCCGGGGCGGGCCGGGCCGGGCCGGGCCGGCGGGTGTACATAGGGGCTGCGGCGGGAGGATGGATGCATGCAGTGCCGTCGTGGTGAGGTGTCCTTGGTGCCTTGTGTGGTGTAGAGCCCGGTCCCCTGTCTGCATGTGGGGGGTGCCTTACCGATCCGCTCCGACGACAGCGGCGACACCGAGACCGGAAAGTTTTCCCTCCCTGGTTTTAGTATGGCTGTACATTTCTGCCTATTAATATTGGGATTTTTTTTTTTTTTTAGAGACTATATTTTTGTACGCACTGGTTTGGGGTTTTGGTTTTGTTTTCGGTGACTTAAAAGTGTTACGTTTGTAGTAGGACTTGGGACGGGATGTAAATACTCTGGCTGGAAGCGACGCCCGTTGTCCGCCGGGCCCCGGCGCGCAGCAGATGATAACACGAATAATGCACAACCACTAACGGGAGCTGGAAGGAGAGAGGGTTTCTTTCTGGCCACTCTGTAAATAAACTTTTCGACAATAGGGTAGGTGCTTACAACGTTTATAAAAGACGACAAATAAATCTCTTAATTATGCTAAATTGACACCTTTATTTCCGTAGGTTCCCTGGCCCGGCCCGGGGGGGTGGGGGGTGCCTCCCGCCTGTCCCCCGACGGCGGGGAGTTGCGGGGCGGCCCGGCCTGGGGCTGCCGCCGGGAGCCCCGCACTGCCCCGCACCGCCTGGGCGCGGAGAACCTGCGGCCCCGGCCCCGGCGTACAAACACTGGCTCTCCGGCGCGGGGATTTCCCTCGGAGACCAGAGACGGGCTCGTATTCACCGGGGAGCGGGGTGGGTGTTGTTTTTTGTTTTTTTTTTGGACTCACTTTCTGTTTTGTTCCGCGGTTACGAGACGCCCCGGGCAACCTCCCCGAGTGGGATCCGGAAAAGTGAGTACCGCCGCCCCGACGGCCGCCGCCCGGGTTGCGGTTCCCCGCTCCCGGCGGCACGGAGCTGCGCGGGGATGCGCGGGGCTGCGCGGGCGGTGCCGCGCCCGCTCTCGGGGGGCTCCGCGGGGTCCCGCGGGCGGCGGCGCTCACCCCCGCGTCACAGCCCGGCTTTTTCTGCCGAACCCATCTGGCCACAACATCGCGCTATCGCACCTTTTTTTTTTTTTTTCCCCCCCACCTATTTTGATGTTTGTTTTTTAAGATGTTGCCCCGCCAGGGCTCCCCCTCGGGCCCTGCCGTCGGTGCAGGGCCATACCGGCCCCGAGGGCTTGCCCTGCTGCGGCGGAGACCCCCGGTACAGCCCGCACCGCGCCGGTGAGCTGTGCAGGAGCTCACGGCCGAGGCCGCAGGGAGCGGGAGGCAAAGGCCTTGCCCAGCCGCTGCTGCTTGCCCCGGTGCGGCACCTGCCCCTCCTGTGGGAAACGACCCGCTCCCCGGAACCGGCGCCGGCTCTCGGGGCGGCTGCGCTTTGCTCGGGAAAGGCGGTCAGTGGCGGCTGAAGCGTCGTGCCTGGTTTTGGACTGGGTGTGAGCCAGGCACAGGCTGCTCCGTGCGGGACGAAGCCAGGGAACGCCGCCACCTCCAGGGCTACCACACGTAAGCCTTCGCCTCCCCTGCCACATTTCCTGGTGGGTTGCAGCTTCGCCACCCGATCCCGTGTGCCCACAAACGAGACTGTGTGGCCTGCTGCCGCACGGGGGTCACGCAGGAGCGCAGCCCCACGGGAGCGGCGGCCTACTCGGTCGGCACCGGTGGGCGGTGGTACGGGGAGGCAGACGGGGCTCCGGCGCGCTCAGCCTGCTGCTCCCGGAGGTGCTGCCACGGCCTCGGATAACTGCAGCTCGGCCGCAGCCAGGGCGTCGTGAGCAGCACTGGGATCTTGGCTACCCAGGCGTGCGGCCCGAGGCTCGGCTCGTGCTCCCCGAACCACTGCAGCCATGCTAGAAGATTAAAAACCCAGTCAAAACCAAAACGAGATGAACCGCACGAATTGTAAACGAGCTGAATGAAGGAAACTGCCGATGACGAGCACACGGCTACAGAACCTTGCGCTGTGCAGTAGTGTCGGCGCCCTTAGCCCCGTGCCTTTGCCTCACACGACAGCCAGCTCCCAGAGCCGAATGCCCCGGACGTGCCTGCGGGGCGCCCGCGGAAGATCTGGGCTGAGAAGCCAGCATTAAGCTTCGCCTTTCAGAGAGGCCAGCTGCACCCTTCGGACTGTTAGGAGAAAGAAACTTGTGCTGTGCACCATACTCGGTTCACACTCTGCACTCTACTTGGTTCACGACTGTCGTACTTGTGAAGGGAAGCAATGACTGGTCAGTGGTGAGATATCCTGTATTTATTCTATAAGTCAGCAATAACGGTAATTTTGCTGTTGTGAAAACACAATAACCAGACTGCAGAGAGAATGAACGGCATTACAGATTTAAACCTTCTGCTTACAGATATCCAGAACACATGAAGGAAGTTTCAATTACTGAGTAAGCAAGAAGTTACACAAAGAGGCTTTTCTTTAACGCATCTCGGGTTTTCTTTGCTATTTTTCCCGGCTTTAATACTTTGATGCTAACACCTTTATTAAAAGAAAAAAAAAAAAAAAAAAAGGTTTTGCGACAGTTGTTAACAGCACTCCCCAGTGTAAGGGACCATGCTGTCCTCTACAGAAAGACGCATTAAGGTCCTATCCCATTAAACATCTCGACTAGGTTTTAGACACGGAGAAAAAAATTAAAAACCAAGCAGAAAGACCTAAGGGCAGGACAGAGCAGACAAGATAAAAAAACGCTGTGGCAGTTTGTTTTTCCAGTACAGCTGTTTGCATGCACCACGGTATCTTCTTTGTGGGCTTCTGAAAAAGGATGATGGTCTTCATTAGCATCGGGGAGGGTTAGAAACAGGCTGTAACACAGGGAGGCATTGCGTTGTAGTTAATGACTGCATTCGATAGAGAATTGTTGCACATTAACTAATGCCAAGCTGCAGGGGAATTCCAGGAAAAACAGGTAAGCCAGCTGCAGAAGTATCAGACACTTTAAAGTGCTGCAAGAGTAAATGGAAATCAACTGAAATAATTTCCACCAATTTTTCCTTGCAAAAGAATTAAACTGTGAATGCATAATGCCGACTGTACATTTACACTCATTCTTTCACAGGAGGAAAAAAAACCCCAAAAAGCAATGCCGTATCAGAATCACTTAAAAAAAAAAAAAATCACACATACAAGCCACTGTACAGGAAAAACAAGTCTGCTTTTATAAATACACAAAGAAAAATTAAAGCCACTTGTGGAACGATTTCTGGAGCAGGTTGGTACATCACTTAGGAGGTTGGTTAAGCTGCGTTTTCTTATTCAAATTCCCACATCGTGACCAAGAGGGCCAAGGCTGCCCCAGCACGGGCTTGTGGAACAAAGTGTGCGTTAGGATGAACGGGCACAAGACCAGTCCCTGCAGTACAGAGTATTTCACCTACAGAAAAAGTTTCTCCCTTGTTAGAAAGATTGCACCCCTGCTGTGGACAAACTGCATCTCCAGACTGCTTCCATCACAGCAAGGCCAAATTCACGGTGTCTCTTCTACGCTACATTTATTTAAAAGCCTTATGAAAAAGTAGTCTTTATAAATAGTATAAAGAGGGAAACCCCGAGGCTTCAAAAGCCCAAAGCGTTCACTTGTCCGTATAAAAACACAGACCGCATTTTAAAGAGAAGACATCAGGTCAAATCTTATCTGTACCTAGGGTATGCACGCCGCTGTATTTATATACTGAGTTTGCAAATACGTCATATTTCTAGAACAGCTTCCACGATGCTACAGTGGATAGTTGTTTTTTCTTTTAAGATGCCCAGTTTCTGCTCCCCTCTGCCACTGCTGCACGAGACGTTCCAAGCAAGGTTCCTGAGCAGCCGACCAGCCTCCTTCTCCTAGCTGAAGGAAGGATGCACAGACGTACTCTGCAATTCTCAGTTGCAATAGCGAGATCTTATAGGCAACGCTTTAAAGAACTGTTAGAAAGTCATCCTGCACCTGCCGGTGTCCCTGCGGAGCGGGATTTCCCTTAACTCCAGCCCTGGGGATCGCTGGCGTGTACTGGAGGAGCGCGTCCCGGCTCGGGAGTTCTTCTGGCTCTGGTTTTTGGTGGCAGGGTCCAGCTCTCGCCGAGACTCGCTCCGGAGCCCCCAGGCCGCAGCCAGGCCCTGCCGCATCCCACCGGCCCTGGCGGGGGGGAGCCCCCCCCCTGCTCACCGCGGTCGCTCTCCCTGCCGGAGCCCGGTCCCTCCGCACCGACGCGCGGCCCTGACTATTTACAAGGAAACGGGATTATTTTCCCCCCCCGACCGTTCAGCCGAGCAGAAGTTTAACCGTGCCGCTCCTCCACATCGGCCCAAAGGAAACAAAACACGCTCTGGCGCTTTCTTTCCCCCGACTGGTGAAGGCAGGCTGGCCCGGGAAGGAGAAAGTCTCGGAGCCGCAGCGCTCCCGGGGAGCCCCCGCGGCACCCGCCGGCCCGGCTCCCCAGGCAGAGCGCGGCCGCGGCGGGGGCCGGTGGCGGTGGCCGGGCCGCGGCGGGGGCCGGGCGGGCTCCCCTGAGGCCGGCGCGGGGGAGGCGGGGCGAGCGGCAGCCGTCCCAACGGCCGCCACCGGGCCCGGGCCGCCGCCGCCTCAGAGGCAGACGCGGGGCCCGGGGTAGGGCTCGCCCCCGCACCAGAAGTCGGCGGCCTGCGGGGTCTCCATGAGCCACACCTCCCGCGGCAGCCCGGGCGGGTCGGCGCCCGCCGGCGGCCCCTCCAGCAGGCGGTAGTAGTGGCAGTCCCGGCCGTGCTGGGGGTCGTAGGGCGGCGCCAGGATGTCGAGGAAGGCGGCGGGGCCGTCCACGGCGTCGATCTGGTGGAGGTTGTCGGTGTGCGGCGAGAGCAGGCAGGGCGGCGAGGCCGGCGTGTAGTGCTGGCGGGAGCGGAACCGGGCGCGGTGGCAGGGCCCGGCGGCGGCGGCGGGCGGCGGGGCGGCGGCGGCGGCGGCGGGGGGCAGCGTGTCCATGCAGGCGATGCGCAGCGTGCCGTAGAGCACCTTCAGCATGCCGTTCATGCCCGGGTGGTCGTGCAGCGGGATGCAGGCGCCGCTCCGCAGCAGGAACACGCCCATGCTGAAGCTCTCCGTCTCGCAGATGTGCATGTAGCTGACGGGCGGCACCACGCCGGCCCACGGGAGCCCCCCGCCCGCCGCCGCCGCCGCCGACGGCCCCCGCGGCGCCAAGTGCAAGTCCTCGGCGCGCACCTCGTCCAGCAGCTGCTGCAGCCGGTGCAGGTTCTCCCCGAAGGCCGGCCCCCCCGGGCTGCGGAAGGTGATGCGCGCCTGCCGCGCCACCCGCTGGATCAGGGAGGCCATGTTGTCCCGGGGCATGGCGGCGCCCGGCCCGGCCCGGCCCCGCCGCGCCCGGCCGCGACAGGCGGTCCCGGCGCCGCTTCCGCCTCCGCCTCCTGCCCCTGCCCCCGCCGCGCAGGCGCGCCCGCGCCGCCGGGCACCACGGGGCTCGTAGTCCCGCTCCCCGCCGCTCCACGGGGGCCGCGGCGGCGCCGAGCCGGGGGCGGCTGCGGAGGCAGCGGGTGAGGATGACGGCTCCCAGCACGGCCGGCGGAGGTGAGTGGCCGGCGGGGGCTGCGAGGGGCGGCGGGGCCGGCCGCCTGCGCCGCCATTTTAGCGCCGCGGGGCTGAGGGCAGGCGCTGCGCCGGAGGGGGCGGCGGCCCCGGGACGCGCCCGCCGCAGCCCGGAGCCCGGTGGCGGGGCGCTGGGGAGCGGCGGCGCGGGGCTCGGCCCCCGCCACCGGCGGTCACGGTGGCGAAGGGAGCGCCCGTGCGGCGCGTTCCCCCGCGGCGGCTCCGAGGGGGCAGGAGAAGGGGCGGGAGGAGCTCCCTGCCCGGCTCGTAGCTCGGCCGCGTAACACCGGGCGCGGCAGCGCAAGTCACGGGCATATAACGGACCGTGCAGACGGTTTATTCTCGATCGCTCATTGCTTGTTACAACTTAGGCCATTTTGGCAAATTTACCATATTCCAACTTCCCGGCACAGCCTCTCCCATGCAGTACTGGATCCAGCTCTCGCTGCGCGGCACGTGCTGCCCTTGGGGTGTCTCCTTCCGTCCCTGGGAGCGTGACTCTATCTGAATTCCTTATCTTTAACCACAGATGAACATCGAACGAGCACGTGGAGTTCCAGACGCTGATCCTCGGAGGATCCACGTGTGACAGAAAGGATGGATAAGCTTTTGGCTCGGTTCCAGCCTGGTGGAGCCTGCGTGTGGTTGTTTCAGGCTGATGTACACAGAGGGTACACTGTTTATTCCGCCAGGGCGTTACATCCAACGGTTTATTTCATTTATGTATTTGTGGCTACGATCCTGTTACCTTCTTTCTGATACACGTGACTGCGCGGAGCAGATCATGCCTAGAAATATTGTGGTTTTGAAGTCCAAAATTAACCTGTTAGTGCTGGGATTTGTTAAAGTTAGGCTCTCATCATAACAACGTACAGGCTCATACCACCTCGAGTTCAGTGATTTAGGCGGGTGTTCAGCACCTGCGTACCAGGTCTAGGCCCAGCTGGCTAGGGTTCTGAAAAACAGTTGAATGATAATAAATAAGACTCCGGTGGCTGCAGCCCACCAAGTTAAAAAATTTAGTTTAAAACCAAGGTAGACCGATGCGTTTTCCTGATTAAAGGCAAACTGAAGTCTTAAGATACGCATTAAACTTAAGTAAGATACATGTGGCCGTCTAGTGTTGTTACGTATTATTATACACATGAATCAGACATACAGGTGGTGTGGGCATGTGATGGCCTGGTAGAGGATGAAATACTGATACTGTAAACAAAGATTGGTAAATTGAATCTCTCTTCCCAAACCTGTTTCCCTCCCTCTATAAATAAGTTTGATGCACAGAATGCAAGTTTAGGACATGGCATTATCGCTTCCTCTTCACAGAGGAGTTCGAGTTGCTGCTTTTGAGGAGTTGCTGCTTTTGAGTTCCACCTGAAGCTACAACGCATTGCAGTCTTCAGCTGGTTTATGTTCACACACTGATGTTCTAAGTAATTTCTCTCTCCAGTGCCAGTGTTAGGAGCACGGGGTGAAGACCAGGTGAGCATTTCTATACCTGGCAGGAACGGATCTGCTTGGCAGGATGCTTTAGGATGAGGGGGCAGACACCTCGAGTTGAGAGGTGGAGTCTTCAGTCACCTGCCAGCCTTTCTGTGTTCTAATAATGAACTGCTGAGGACGACGGTCGCACTGCTGCTGTGTTGGTTGGCAACTGGCGTTTTGTCAGAAGCCAAGGGATTTGGAAGGCTCCGTGTTCAGTGTGCTTTTCTATTCAGTCCTCTTAAGCAGGGGCAACTCAATTGAATCATGAAGGTATGGACTGGAATTTTTGGCAGTTGTCGTTATCACTGATAATGATAAATTATCTCTCTATCAGCTAAAGCTAGCTGTTTGTGTCCTGCCTTAGCAATTACATTTTATGCTTGCTAGAACGCTCACTTTTGAACACGCGGGTTCTTTTTTTATGCAGCAGAAAAACAAGCCGTTTTGTGGAAACAGAAATGCTTGGTATTGGTAGGACATTGTGCGCTTGGAGTAACATGCAGTTGTTAGAAAGATCAGCATGGAAAAACAGGATCCTGAGTTCTGATCTCAGCCTGATCTTGACTCGCTGGGTGATATTAGGTGAGTTACTTGACCCTTTTAGTGCTTATCATTCTGTAAACCATGAATCACACGTCCTGTCTACAAGGATGTTTTAAGATTTCAAGAACATCTTTACGTGAACATTCCCGGTGCCACGTTACATCAGTGATAAGGTTTATATTTTGCATAATTGATCAATTTACGGTCTTCAATGTTTTTAACTACTGTATTGATTTCCATTTCTAATGGATACATACAAAAATATGTCCTTGGCACTTAACGTTCCAGCTAAATGACATATCACGCCCACATTTTTCAGTGCAGTAATATTTAAAAAAAAAAAGCAAACCCAACCTCAAAAGAAAAGCAAGCTGTCCAGCCAACTGTCAATTAAATTGACATGTTTTTTCTTCTGAAGGGCCATATTCTCAGTTGGCCTCTACCATCTTGAGTGCACGTGAAGAAAAAAAAAAAAAAAATCACCATGTAGTTGCTTGGCTGGACTTTGAGACTGCTTTGTGTTGGTGATGCAATGACCAAAGTTCAGCCCAGTGGTTTTATGATACAGCCAGTGTGAGGGAGGTTAGGTTCAGGTTACAGTTTTGGTCTCCTGCAGTGTTTGGGTTTTTCCCCCACCACCACCTCACACAGAAAGAACCATTTGAAAAGTGTTACAGCTATTTTCTCCTGCCCAACCCCCCTCTACTTCTAGGCTTCCCTCCTTTCTATCTGAACTCTCCTGTGGGACTGACAGTTTTTCAGCTTTTCACTTCTTTGTTGCTATTATGTATTACAATTCCTCCCCCCAAACTTGTGAAATATCCCTTGATCATTTTTCACTTTCTTCTCAGGGTTGCTTCCTCCTGATTTGGTTGGAGAAGTTAGAATTACCTGTAAGCATCAAGTAAAACAGTGTTGGATGGACAAAAATGACAGCCGTCTGCTTAGAAGGTCAGTTGTTAGCTGTAATTAAATGTTGTGTCACAATGCTAGAATATTTTACAAGGTGTAGAACTTGGACAGGCAGTGTAAGAAACCGTCCTCCACTATAATGTTGCCAACGGCTGCAGATGTGTGTTTACATAGGATGGAAAATAAGAATCCGCGTCGAAGAACATCTTTTTTGCACTGTGCCTGCAGCCAGTTCTGTAAGGGTGTGTGTATATATATATATATATTTATTTTTTTTTATAGCTACCACCAATCAAGGAGATAGATATGAATGCTAGCCAAGCATGATTCAGATGAGAACAAGACTAAAAAAGAGAGAAGACAAACATGTCTGTAATATTTGCTGGCTCTCCAGTAATGGCTTACGTAAAAGCAAGTTGGTTATCAATTATTCATCAGAGAATTTATGTATTGGTAGAAACACAGAGGAGTGCTAGATATAACTGTACTGAAATCAAAAGGGGAATTAGGTTCATATATACACCAAACTTCAAGCAGATCTATGTAACATTAAGACTCCCACCCACCTTTACCACTTCTTTACTGACACACATCCTGTATTCCATTAACCACGTAATTCACCCCTCGCTGCACTCTTCATTTATTGTAGCCTCTCAGTTAAATGAACTATTTCTATATAAAGCACATCATTAATGAATTTTATTGACAGTTTGCTACTGAACAGCCTAGAGCAGGAGTGACTCAGAGTAGGAAAGGCTGTGCAGCATGCAACTCCCTGTGCATGAATTTGCAGAGATAAGGAGCCTCATTCTGATCTTCTGAGTTTAGCTCCACGGATTTCGTGCTTTCCACTGGTGCAAGTCAGATCTGTGCTGATGTCTCTGAGGCCGCCCAGGTTAGACTGTGGTGGTGGGTGCTGTGAGTTAGTCATGGCCTTATTCCTTCTGAACTCTCTGACTGTCTGCGACCGATCCTGGATGTGAGGAAGAAGACGATGTTTACCAGTGTGGTTAGAAACTGCTCTCCCTTTATTCGCTCCCGTCTCACCCTGTAGTTTGCAGGAAGGTATCTCTGCCCAGAGCTGCTTGTGTGGCGTCACTCTTAGCCGCTGCAGCTGTGGAGCTGCACAATACTTTTGCCAGTCGTATACAACTGTGACAAAAAAAAAAAAAAAAAAGAGGAAGAAATCCCCTAATGGTTATGGAAAGAGTTATTACTTGACTTTTCTAAGTTTTTTATGTATCTTTAATGTTTTCTAAAGATAATCTGATTATGTAATCTGGGAAAAATATGACCTTTATGTCTGAAACTTAAAAATATATTCAAGAATACTGTTGAAGTGTCCACAATCCTGAGTGCTCAGATACAGGCAGGAAGGTAAAAAAAGAGTTTTATTTTTTTTATAATTACTGAGGTGAAAGAAGCCCACAGCTCAATCTACAAGTGTAATTGTGAGTCCACGAAAAGTTGTATTATCACTCTTATTACCGGCGTAACTTTCAAAATAAAATAACAACAGGAATGCATATGGCTACTATGTTGTGAAGAATGTAATTAGAAATAAATGGGAATCATTAATTTGGTTAATTTTGTAATGTACGGAACACTGTAGTTTGGACCATCACTTTTAGTCTTTTAACTGACAGCAGAAGAGACGCAGTTAAAGATGTGGTAAGTTTACTTGTGATTTTTTTCCTGCATGTCTATCTCTGGTTGTATTAAAATCGTTTGATACTTGATATTTTACATAAGTGCATTCAAAAGCAGCAAAACGCATAGAAACCATTTATAATTTTGTTCATATAAATTACTGTTCATTTAAATGCTGGCACTACCTGTTGGGAAAGTTGAAATCTGTTTCCTGGGATAGTTGGTACGGAACAAAAGTCATACCTGGCTGTAGTCCTGATGGGTTAGAGCGTGAGGGGTTACGTGAGGGGTTTGTGTCTGCCCCGGCAGGCCCTGACGAGCCGGGGAAGTGGAGCACCCAGAGCCTGTGCTCTGTCATGGGCACTACCCCCTGCTGCTCCAGGCGTGCCAGGGAGGAGCCGCCGGGGCCAGCTCACTGGCACTGGGCAGGCTCTTGGGCTCAGAGCATGGCCCTATCCACTGTTTTTGAAACCACTTCCCTGTAGGTCCTTTGAATTCTGTCACTGGCTGCCAGACCCATAAGGCGCCTCTGGCCTCTGTTACCTCAGGGCCAAACTCCACTTGGTTTTTTTCTCTTTCTGTTACATTTTCAGAGAATCCCGAGGGTCCTGTTTAGTTGCTCAGTAGGAGAGCAGAGGGTGGGAGAAAGCTTGCAAGGTCAACTCTGTTCAGAAGCCCTCCCTTGGCCTTCAGCCCTCCCCTCAGCAGCTGGATTTCAAATGGCGAGGGAAGGTTTTGTTGATAGGACCCAGGGGAAAGCCCCTGTAGCGTAGAAGGATCTACAGAGTCCTTGTCACTGAGCAGTGATGAGGAAAGCTGCTCCCTGCAGGGAAAGCTTTGTGTTTCTCTCTCTGGGCATGTCTGTTCTCCCATTATCGCTGGTTTTGGTGCCATATTTACTTTTGCCTGCTTTGAGATAGGTACGGTATATAAGTGCTTTTGTACTAGGGTAGGGTGTGATTCTGCTCAGTTGGAGTCTGAGGGTTGGAAGTAGATAGTTTACTAACTCTGGGGTCCCAGAGGGTGTGAGGTGTGGGTCTACCCCTGCTTGTGCTATGCTAAGTGGTGATTACTCACCAACTTTGAGGCGACTTTACTAGCAAGGTCTAAAGTAATCCTGTTTCTGTGGCTTAAAGAGTTAAGATGTGCAGCTGAGTCACTGTAACCTGCTTGATGCTCACTCATAGCCTTCCCTCACTGCCAAAAATGCTTTAGCACAGACTATCTTTAAGCTAAGCTTTTCTTTTTCAGTCACGAGTGAGAACTGGGTATGGTCGTCACACACGTGACAAGCAGTAACGCATGAAGCCATAGTAACTTGATTGCTTTGGTTATACATGTAACACATTATTTTAAGAATCTCTCTTCCGCAAGAGAGAGAACTATTTAATTTCTTAACAATTTGGGATCAAATTTATCCCAATGGAATCTATACAGGGTTAATCAATAGTGCTAAATTTAAGAAGGAAAGAATAAGTAATTTTTAAGGAATAGCCAAGGAAAATTCTTCTATTTTGAATAAATAATCGAATCATTTTTTCATGGTAAGACTTGGCGTTCAGCAGAAAAAGGTGAACAGCAAAACTTAGTGGGTAAGGTGTTTAGTGGGACAGGGAAATTTCAGTGTTTTCAGGTGTTTGTACTATTCGGCTTAATCAATAAATCCAGTAAAACCCTTTTTTGTCCCATAGGTGAAGGGTCTGTATTGAACTCAAGGCCTCTGGGAGGAGGAATAAAGTTCTGTGCAAGTGTTTGAACAGGGGGGGTGAACTGAGGGAAGGACAAGAAAAAGGTCAGCACCCACAGAACTGTTACAGCCACCCACACAGCACTATTGGTCTTTGAGTTGTGGTTATCAACCAGGATTTCACTATTTCCAAAGCAAAAGTATTAAAATACAAGAACATCAATTAGAAAATGTTGACAGTTGGTTAGTAGAGGAAAATGGCAGGGGGGGGAAAAAAGAAGGAAGGATGAAATAGCAGTGAATGAGGTCAGGGAGATGTTGCAGAGAAGCAGCACATAGACCTGAGCTGACATTTGAATGTGCAGAGAATGAGGCAAGGAGGGAAGGGGGCAGTTTGATTCCATGGCACAGTGGTGGGACTGTTAGGCATAACACTGATCTTCCAAATGTCTTTGTATGTTCGCTTTAAGCTAGGCTTTGAAGTGTGGATTGAAATGATGATAGGAAAATTTTAGTTTCTTTAAAAATGAAGAAAGTAATTTGAATTGTGTGTTTGAGGACAAAGTGATAAGTCACAAGTTTGGAAATGACAAATGCTTGCCAGAGCTATAAGCATGACCTTCAGTGGTTGTGCTCTAGTACTCGGAGTATTTACACAACCACATGCATTTTTCCTGTTCGAATAACATACTTGGCAGTAACGTACCATTTCTGAGCTATGCTACCGTGTGCATAGGTATATCTTCAGATGACTGAAGAAAAAAACCCAAATATTACCAAGGTACAATGGGAAATTAGTTCAGTTATTTAGTATCGAGTTTTTACTTTTGCATTTCACAGCATGGCAGCAAAAGTGTGGCAGATTTTTCTTGGAAAATTAGGATGCATTCCAGCAGAAACTGATGCAGAGATTAATCTTTTTCCTGAAAAATAGCTTACACTATTCCCCATAGCTAAGTACTTAGAGCCTGCAGGATCAGGGCCTAACCAGTCACACATCCTTCTCACTGTTTGTTTTTTCTTTTCCTCCAGGAAAACAAAGCGCTCTGTCTCCATGTTAAAATGATTGGAAATTGAACTTAGGGGGATCTAGCATGTGATTACTTTTTTTAGAGAGGATTTTCTTCGTAGCTGAATTGGACTGAGTCTTTTTTTTTACTCCCAAACCAGATGGTAAGTGATTCAGTACTTTTAGCAGTAGAAAAATGATTTGTTTTCTTTCCTCAGTAGTTGGTGTGAATGTACTTTTCTTTATCTATTTACATATTATGTAAACACACGTTACCAGCATTTATGTACATCATTTACAGTCCTAATCCTGCAGAGCGCCCTGTGTAGGCACGTAGAAGGAGCTGACATGGCTTACAGAGAGCTGTTTGCATGGAACTCATGGCAGGGTTTTAACTGTATTTGTATTTTTTATGTATACACTTAAATTTATCACACCGTACGAGGATGCCAACAGAACTGCAAGTCCACAAAACGGTTAAGTAACTTCGCACGCTTTACTTTTTTTCACCTGACAGAGTCTCTGGGGATGCCCTGGATCTCTTCTGCTGTCTTCCTGTGGTAGGCTGTAGTCCTTGTGACTTTTAAGGCTAAAAGCTTTTATCCTTATTCTAGAGTGTTGGGGTGAGTTCTTCCTGGCGTGCAGGGGGAGCGAGGGCCTCCTCTGTGTGACATTTGGACTTGTACTGATGCTACTAGGGGGACTTCAGAAGGGTTTCGCATAGTGGTAAGGAGTATTTGGGGGAGTATTAAAAAAAACCTGCTTTCACATGTGTACCTGATTTTTCAAGGTTATCTGCATCTGTGTTTGTGTATATATAGTGTTAAAACTGAATGCTAATTGCAGCATTGTTCCTTGTTTTGTGCTAAATAAAACATACGTGTAAACCATATCTATGCTGTGTCAGCACATGGGTATTTGGGGCAGAACAGAAGGATCCGAAGCTGATACTAGACTGTGTTATAGGGAAATAGTACATTACAGTGTCCAGCCACCGATTCCTTATTCAAGAAGGTACAAACAGAGTTGCCCAAGCAGCCTTACAGTTGTCCTTTCCAAGCAGTTAAGAGCTGTTTTGTAAATCTGATGTGCTTTTACCCTAGTTTGTCTGAGAATTAAAACACTGAATGCATAGAGTCGTACTGCTGCTTTACTGAGATGATAGTACTCCACTTCAAAGATAGTGACCAGTTTCTCTGTTTACAAATCTGGCTGTATACAGCTGGAATGGGATCATCCGATTCTCGTCTTGGTTCTCGTCTCATCTGTGCACACTTCAGTTGAGTCATGGGGGGTTCGTGCACAGGAGCTGGCCCCTTGCCTTGTTCTCCAGGTTTACCAGGGGGTTGAAACCCAGTTCTTAGCATCTCCCACTTGAAAAATCTGACACTTTTCTGCTTCTGTGAACTCTAGTAGGGAAAAAAAGACACATGAATTAGCATCAGTGCTGTGACATGTCAAGTTTTTCCCCTCAAATTATTCAGTGGAAAGGTGGCAGAAGAGGGCCCTTGAAACTAGCACTGGTTTTTTGACATGGATCAGTAGTCAAGCTGGGGTGATTTCACTGTGCCCTGTATTTGTGTGATAAATTGCTTTTCCCTTTATAGAAGGGGAATTGTTTGGGGGAGTTTGGATCTCGGACTACGTAGCAGTCACACAAGGTGGCAGAAAAATGCATCCTCAGAAGGGGACAGAATTCTGCAAGGTGCTGCTGCAGGGGGTGGAGTGTGAATCCCGTCTGAGGTCGGGTTCCCTGCTGGGAGGAATGAGAGCTTGTTTGGCCAGTGCTCTCTGTGTGTTACATACCGAGGGCTGTACCTCTGGACATACCTCATCACGGTCACAAACAGTCACGTTTCTTAAAACTGGCAATTGCTTTGTTACGTTACCAGAAAGAAATAAAAGTACAAAGCAACTGTTACGAACTTCTAAACGCTGTATCTGTAGAAGAGCAGAACTAACTCCTAACCCAGCTGTTGCGGGCATGCAGGGATTAAGATTTCTGTTCTCTCAGACTGTTGCTGTGCATGCCCTGCGCTCATTGTAATCGCCTCCTGACTGGCAGCAGAGTGCTTGCTACCCAGTGCCCCAGTTCCCGGTGTCCCCTGCACCTAGCTGCCTGTCCCTCGCTGCCCAGGTGTTGCACTGGGAATGGTGCCATGCCTGGGAGTGTGACAGTGGCTGGGACGGGTAAAGCAAATGAAGGCAGCCTGGGAGAAGTTAAACCAAGTGATCTGTCAGGGACAATGAGCAAAATCTGCCCTCAGTGTGGAGGGCTCTGAAGAAACAGGGTTGGAGACCAGTTATTTGTTACCTGCTGGGAGCCCCAGGGAGTAAATACTGTGGAGAAAACTTGACTCAAAGCTTTGAGGACTAAGTAATTGCTGGAAGCTCTAGGTTACTTAGGGCATAGGCATGCATTTATAAGCACTGGAAGCACAGAAGAGAGTTTCTTCTGGTTTCAGTTAATAATAGGGCACGTTGTGTACACTTTGTTTGCTTGACTGGTTCGTTTTATTGTGCGTAGATACACAGTAGAAACAATTTTGTCTTTTGTTCAGTGTTACTCAGCTGGCGTGCTTCTTGTAAATCAAATGAATTAAGAGGAATAAGTAACCTGCTCTGGTCGGTCTGTGGAACAAGGTCCATTTAAAATAAAGGCCTGCGAGGGATACGGTGGGACTGCAGAGGACTTAGAAGGACTGCGAGCAGAGGAGGCATCATGTGCAGCAGAACAGAAGCCTCCAGGCCGGGTGTGCCACAGGCACAGCAACTCACTGGAGATGCTAGTTGCCTCAGTGAAAAAGGAGTTCTGCTCTCCCGTGTCTGGTACAAAACTTAAGCTCCACTGATCTTAGTGGAAATGACGTGGTTTTGTACTAGGGCAAGTGAGAGCAGAATCTGACCAACTGTTAATAGCTTTTTGTATTTGGGGCTGAAATAAAGTGGCTGTGTATGCAAATAATTGTGCAAGCGTGACTTCTAAGTGACTTATAAAAGGAGAATTCAATATTTGTTGGAAATAGAAACTGTTTGGCACAAATCTCCTGGTTTGGCTGAGCTGTACTTGACCTGTGACAGAGAGAGCAAAGGTGATTTTTAAGTCCTGGGATCCAAGGGGCCAGTGTGCAATGTAATTCAGGGCAGAGTCAGTGCATTGGCTGCTTTGTCATTACAGATGCTTATTTTGTTTACAAAACCAGTTGATTCATTATCTTTTATTTCCTTTATCTCATCTCAATCTTTATGTGTGAACCTGAGCTATTTTACTTCAAGGGGGTGGCATGTAACTGGCATTAAAAAAAAGAGGTTGGTAACAAGAAGTTTGTTGTTTTGATATAAAGATGTTCTGATGTAACCAAAATGATAAAATCAGTTAAATCTATGTGTAGAATCTGAAGACTTTGTGGGAAGCCTAACAAGTTGAAAATAACCTTTCTTCTGCTCTGTCCTGCATTTCTTGCAATATTTTGACCAGTGCCTTGGAACAAAGATAGTTTAGCTCTTAGAATATAAAAGACAATTAGAGGCAATCACGTTGCTGTAGCTTAACACAACTGTCATTCCTTGGCTGTGCTTCAGGAACTCTGCTCTCATGTTCTGTGGTGAAATGATACCTGTTGGCTTAAGTCATCTTCATGTTGTTAAATTCTTAAACTGTGGTCATCTCACCACAAGTTATCAGCTGTCCTAGAAACGTAGCCATCTCCTGAGAGCAGGGGATGTTTTTTCTGAGGCCAAGATTTAAAAATGCTTTTACCTTTCAGAGAGCCTCCAGGATCTGACAAAGTAAATTTTACTTATACAAGCTTGTCACCCCTGCCCGCCCCCCCCCCCCCCCCCCCCCCCCCTTTCTCTCATGTAAAAGTGACAGTACAAGTGTGGATAGTGTGGAGAAGCATCAGATTTTGTTGGGACATAAGTGTGAGCCCAGAGCTGATGGGGTATATTTGAAAATACTTCCTAGCAGAAGTTGTACTGGCTGAGAATCAGAAGCTCCCATCCAGTTGACATCACTGGAAGATGCACACACAAAGTGAAAGTACTATGTGGCCTTTAAGCTTCTGTTCTTGTGGGTCATGAGGTTTTATACTACACGGAAGAACTGAACCATTCACTTTTCTGGGCAATTGATAAAAAATGGGTATCTGATCTATTCCAGTCTGTTCTGTCTGGGGTATGCCTCCAGGACTTTAATGGAGTGCTGCGTATGCACAGCAAAGAGGCTCCCTGGGTGGAAACACTCTAATGCAGGACTCCTTAACTGATGATAATTTTTAAAGAGATGAGTACAACAGTTGCTGCTCATCTAGATCATAGAAATAACTCGAGGGAATATGTTCATCAAAGTGAACTGTTCTCTGAAATGCTTGCTGACAGGTTACCTGTGCTTATTTGCTCCAAAAGCAGTGTCTTTTTCTCTAAGCCAAATGGAAAATTAGATTTTCTTCTTATTTAAGTGTATGAAGAGTAACTGCGAAAATTGTTTGGGTTACACAAATGTTAAGTGTCACCAGTGGAAAATCAGGCCCAGTGCTTTTTCTGTGCATTTGGCCAAAGGAAGGGGCATTTACATTTTCTGTTGGTGATTGAGTTCCCCTGTGATCTTGTCTGACATACAGAAACACTGAAACAGCATCAAGAGTATGGTTTTTCTTGTGCCCTACCACACAGAAAAATCAGGCAAAGTTCCCCATCTGTGTGTGTCTCCTCCCTTTGCCAGTCCTTTCAGACGTTGGCTCTCTGGGACAGGAGCTGTCGGTCGATGTGCTGGAGCCTGCGGGCACTGCTGGGACAGAGCGAGCAGCTTTCCTTCCGCTCCTGTTGGGGTGTGACTGAGGGCTGAGCTGGAAGGCTGGTGCGGGGGGTGGCTGCTGTGCTTTTCTGGGTGAACCCAGTGAAGCAGATGGATTGCACGAGGAGTCCTGCGTCGCTCTGGCTGGCACCGAGTGTGGCTGGATACGTCAGAACCCCCCGAGCTGCTCAGCTCTAAGGCCTCGCTATGCATCTGCAGCACCAGTCGCCAGGGAGCTGAGGTTACTAGATCGGAGGAGATGAATTGCATTAGAAGGTCAGTCCCTGGGGGTTTAGGAGCGATAGCAGAATAAATACTTACAACTGGCTTTCATGTTGCATGGCATGGGACTTGTTCTTCCTTGCAGATGACTTCTCCAGTGCTGCTTGGACGTGCCTGCTGTTCTGTGACTGCTTCTAAAGCCTTGATTTGACAGTAGCCTCTGGCCTGTTGTGGGCCAGCAGCTCTGCATGGCAGCAGGCCCCCCAGTCTTCCTGCAGAGAGTTAAAGGAGTTCTGGAGAAATTGAGTGATTCAAAAATTTGCTACTCTCTTCTCTGGCAGTTCCCTGGATTTGCAGTGTCCCTCGTCTCTGGCACAGCTGGGGAGCAAAGCAGCACTGGTTTTACTGTCTTTCAAATGCTTGGGCCTGCTGATGTTAGATGCAATAAGTGTAGGGTTTTTGGGAATTGCAGGTGTGGGAGAAGCATCACTATCAGGTGAACTGGAGGGGTGGTACTTTGACGTCTTGGCATACAGGGCGGGTTGAGTACAATGAACAAGATTAACAGAAAGAAGATCCTCTTAATCTGGGTAATGTCAGCTTGTCATCGTCAGCTTGGTAGTTATATAGCTGCAAGCCTACTGCTGCCTGCTTGTAAGGGGTAGGTTGTTAGCTGTAAGGTAAAGAGCAGCATGCTTAGTGCTTTGAGGTGTTGACAAGCTGATACTGCCCAGAAAAACTGCAGAGAGCATGGTCATGGCCAACACAAGGTACAGTTCTAAAAACTGAAAAACCCTGTTATCCAGTGTGTCACCCTTGAAGACCACATGTGGCATACATGCTGAAACATAAAACTCTCTCACTTTCTGCCTCCCCAGCAGCTTCATACATGCATTCAGCTTCTCTTTAGTGTGAGCCACAAGGTGAGAGTCAGTGCAGCAAGGGGTTGGGGGAGCTTTGGGGTTCCCTAGGCCAGCTGGTTGTGCAGCAGTCCTGTTCCCCTGAGAAGCTCTGGAGCACCTGGGTAGTGGTGCTGGGCAGGGCAGGGGGGGCAGCAGGCACACTGCTAAGGTGTATCCATCCCTGGCAAGCCCAAGAGCCCACTGTGGGATGTGGAGGCAATATTGTGGGTCAGAGAGCGTGGGACTGAGTTAGGTGAGCGAATGTGAGAGCACGCTTGCTGTACGGCTGCTAAGCAGAGAGCAAGAAAGGATTTTTCTGTTTGTGGCTTGAGGGATGCAGTGAGGCGTGATGGATCATATAGAGAAGAATCTGGTTGGGCTGTGGGTAATTGTACAATATATCCAGAGTTTGCAATTTATCCCAGACCAAACTGCAAATGTTCTGGTGTTCTTCAGTAGTGCTCCCAAGCACCTGATAATCACTGTGCTGGGTACCTGACTTACTGCCCAGAGCACTGACAGTTTGTCCCCTCATGTTTGTCATACACACCTTCAGATTTAATACTTTTTTTTTTTTTTTTTTTTTTGAGAATACAGCACTTTCCTGTTCTGTGAAACAATGCTTCTCTTTTGCCATTCTCATGGAGATGTGGTGTGATGATATCACTTCCTAGCAAGGGGCTGGTGAATCACTTTGTTGGTGTTCATGAATCACTTCTTTGCTACCAGTTTCTGCACTGGTCTTAATATAATTTCCAAAAGCAAAAATCATCATTTCAGAGACTTTTACTTTTTGTTAAACAGACAACACTGGAATTATCTCGTTGCATACCATACTGAACACAAGCTCCCAGCATGCTGCAGAAGAGGTCTCCCAAATCTGTTCGTGTAGCTGCAGGTATGGACACCTATCTGTTGATCCCTCCCTGGCAGTGAAGAGCTTGCTCGCAGCAGGGCTGGGAGAGGGAGAGCATGTGTTGGTCTCACAGGCTCTGGTGGGTAGTCCGATAACTTAGCTTAAAGTTTAAAGCTCTGCTGTGGGTCTGATAACCTGCTGCATGGGAGCAGAAGTGCTCTGAGCTGTCTTGGCCAGGTCTGCAAAGGTTCTTCTGCTAGTTCTGCACCTCAAGTGGTGAAAAGAAGGCAGGAAGCAGGAGTAAGTTGGGCCCTCAGAATTTCCTTGTCCAAGGGGAGAACAGATGGCAGGCTGTGTGGTTGTACTGAGGCGATGTCAAAGGTCTTTGACATGCATTTTCTGATGCATTGGCACAGGGCTTTTTCCTGGGGAAAAAGGAGTTCCGCATGGTGCGAATATGATCTCGTGAGGGTAAAGAAACTTCTGGTTTATTCTTGGCAAAGCCCGAGGCTGCTTTAAAGTTGTCTGTATGACAGCACTAATCTTCTGGCAATCACAGGGTCAGGGAATTACATGAGAAGAACAGAGGTGTCTTTGCACATGACGTTGTTTGATGGGGCAAGCATCCCTCCATCACAAAATCCAACCCCTTTCTCCCACCAAGCACAACACGTGCTCTGGCAAGCCTGCTGCTGGCCTTGGAGAGTATCTCCCTATTGTTTTGTCCTGACCATTACGTCTTTCCTTTTCTCTGTGATACATTGCATGTTGCCAGCTGGTATTTGTAACACATTCAGTAGAATTTTAAAATGAAACTTCTTTGGAGGAGGTCAGCGTGCCGTGCAGGACACGGCCCGCGTGTGGGCAGCATCTGACAGATTCCTGTCACTGATACCCAACAGACTTGTCAGAAATGACAGCACCTGCCTGTGGACTGCACTAACACAGTGATACCAGCCAAAATGGAAGCGTTAATGGTATTGTTTGCCCCACGTGTTCATATTCATAGTCCCTCCCCACTATGAGAGGCGCAGTGTAAATGTCTGGATGGATGGTTATGTGTGTTAGGATAATGATACCAGATACCATTAAGTTCTGAGCAGCCATTGTGTAATTATTGTTGTAGAAAAGCAGCATAGAAGATTGCTTAAGAGTTTTTCAGTTATCAGTGACTTTTCTACACATAGGCAGGTAAGGAGGGAACCTGTCTAAAAGATTTCTCATTCCAGAATTAGTGCCAAGGATCAGATCTTCCTGATCCATTGCTAGGAAGCTCTGTTCTCACATTTATGGTATGCCTACACACTGGAGATTTTTCTGTTTAATTTATCTTTTGTGATGGATGGAATCACTTGAAATCTGTTTTTTATATTGACAGGATATTTGACTTTTTTCTGCCTATGTTTCAGCCATTAGTGTGTTTCATGTATGTTATAGCGCTCTGCAGCAGAATGCTGTTCTGTGCCCAGTAGGGATTCTCAAAATAGTCATTGCTTCAGCCTCTCTCTAAGCTTGTCTGCAGTCCAAGCTGCTTAATTTTCCATGTGGTCCACTGTCAGCCTCCCATTGTAAATTATCTGACCTTGTAACCCACAGCCTAATTTTTCTGACTCTCTTCAGTGGAACTACTGACCACTGAGTTTAGCAAATCGGGTTGGTGTTAAGAGAATACCTGTGAGAATTTTCATGTTACATGATTTGTACTTATTTTGTAAGTTTTGTAAGGCTGTTTGGTTCCCTGCTGCCCTGATCTCAAGTGCGTGCCCTTGGAAGTCAGTTGATTTGAATGTCACCTTTTTTTTCATTTGCAGTTCCTGGAGGATTGTAATTGTAGCATTGCCTTGTGACTGCACTGAACTAAGAATCGGAGCCCAGCTGAAATTCCCAGACCAAAGGATATGATGGCTACTAGTAATGTTGGTGCCTTAGACCAAAGGATATGATGGCTGCTACTAACCTTGGTGCCTTTTTTATGCTTTTTTTCTAAATAATATCTTTTTGCATAGTATGTGGTGAGTGGTTTTGGAAAAAAATACTATTTCCTAGGTACTATTAAAATTTACGAAAACAGGGGGTCCTCTTCCCCCTTATGTGCACACCTTCTCCTTCCATATGCTTTAGTGTTGTAAACTGATCATCTCCACCGTTATGGGAAAACATTTAAATAGCACACCATTTTATAGACAAAGGAAGGAAAAATGACTGAAAGATGACTGACATCATCTACCTAGACTTGTGCAAAGCATTTGACACTGTCCCACGTGACATCCTTGACTCTAAATTGGAGAGACGTGGATTTGATGGATGGACCACTCAGTGGATAAGGAATTGCCTGGATGGTCGCACTCAGAGTTGCGGTCAACAGGCCAAAGTCCCAGTGGGGAGCAGTGAGGGGTGCTGTTCCTCAGGGGTGGCTGTGGGGACCGGCGCTGTTTAACATTTTTATTGGTGACAGGGACAGTGGGATTGAGTGGGATTGACACCACTGTGTGTTGTCAAACAACACCGAGCTGTGTGGTGGGGTCACACGCCGAGGGCAGGGATGGGCCATCCAGAGGGACCTGGACAGGCTGGAGAGGGGGGACCTGCAAACCTCATGGAGTGCAACAAGGCCAAGGGCAAGGTCCTGCCCATGGGTCGGGGCAATCCCCAGCACAAATCCAGGCTGGGTGAGCAGTGGATGGGGGGCAGCCCCAAGGAGAAGGACTTGGGGGTGTTGGTGGATGGAAAACTGACTGTGAGCCAGCAACGTGTGCTCACAGCCCAGAAAGGCAACGGTGTGCTGGGCTGCACCCAGAGCAGGGTGCGCAGCAGGGTGAGGGGGGGGATTCTCCCCCTCTGCTCCGCTCTGTGAGACCCCCCTGCAGTGCTGGGTCCAGCTCTGGGGCACCAACAGCAGAAGGACATGGACCTGCTCGAGTGGGTCCAGAGGAGGCCACAAAGATGCTCAGGGGCTGGAGCCCCCCCTGTGAGGACAGGCTGGGAGAGTTGGGGGGTTCAGCTGGAGAAGAGAAGGCTGCGAGGAGACCTTAGAGCGGCCCCCCAGGGCTGAAAGGGGCTGCGGGAAAGGGGGGAGGGACTCTTGATCAGGGGTGTAGGGATAGGATAAGGAAAGAGGCTAGATTTACATTAGACAAAAGGAAGAAATTTTTCCCTGTGAGGAGGGTGAGGCCCTGGCACAGGTTGCCCAGAGAAGCTGTGGCTGCCCCCTCCCTGGCAGGGCTCAAGGCCAGGTTGGACAGGGCTTTGGGCAACCTGGGCTAGTGGAAGGTGGCCCTGCCCATGGCACAGGGGCTGGGAGTGGATGGTCTTTAAGGTCCCTTCCTATCCAAACCAGTCTGTAATTCTATGAAAATGCAACAACTTTGTACTCTGCTGGTAGGAGCTTTTAGTCTAAGTATGGCAAAATTAGCAAATATGAAATGTAGGCCAACAACTAAGGAGAAGGCATTGAAGTTATAGATGCTAAAAAAGACAGGATGAGATTGTTCGAAGAGTCAGGAGGAAGGACAGAGGATACTTGGAAAGAGAGATCCAATGACAGAGGTCAGCTTTACTGTCACTGAATCTGAGTGTTAGCCCAGATTTATGGAGATATGACATCCAAAGCCTTCCCAGGGAGAAAGATCTTAGCCTGGAGGGCAGCATAGGATAAGGCTCAAAGCATGGAGAAGAAAAGGAGACATGCAAGCACAAAATTAATAAAAAGTAGAGGGAGCAAGAGGGTAAGTAGGGAGGAAGAAAAGTGGAGGGGTTGAGAGCAGTCTGGGATAGAACTGTGTAAATGCAAACTGGGGTCCTGAGCAGAGTCAGAGGGAGTTTTCCAAAAAAATAACTGGTCTCCAGCCCTGCACAAGAACTTGAATTTGACCTGAAAATAGAGAGAATTACTGCAATTCTGCTGTGTGTTAGGTCTGTGTTTGGAATTGTTGGAGCGAGGGATCAAAACTGTGTTTTCAGCATGTCTTGGTAATGTGTGTGAATCCACAGAACATACCTGAAATTTGATCTGTGTTCTAAGGTTTGCTCTTGTTCCACTTGTGACTTTTCCTCTCTCTTCCCAATTGTTGTTGCAAAAATGTCAGAGAAACCACAACTGAGCATTTCTCCCGTTCCCACCTGTGCTTTGGGATGCAAAAGGAAAACATTAGCACACAGAGACCTTGACTTCCTCTTGGATGCATCTGGACGATTTTATTAGGAAGTCCACTGTGCCTGTGAGCAGTCTGAGAGCAGCTGATGATGAGCATCGCCAAGATATGGTACTGGGCTGCTGTTCAATTTTGTGTCTTTCAGAAGACTTGAAAAATTAGATTTGTGAAACATCACTCTCACAAATCACAGCCTCACCATGAGGACATTAGGGCAGCCACGACTGTACAAAGTATCTTCACCAGCAATCTTTCACCCCCTGACAAATCTTTTCTTCTTGAAGGTAACTGTGGGTGGTCTTCCTTTGTCTCATTTCTGTAAATTTGGTACATCACTTTCTAGTTATGCAGCTGATACTTGTGTTTATATGAATGGCTATTTAAAAAAGGAAAGATCAGATGTTTGTTGTTTCATTTCAACATAAATCAAACTTTGTACTCACATAGCAATTCTAGTTTGGCCCCAGGAATAGCTTTAGTATTGCTAAGTGTCTGGAGAGTATTGACTATAGAGACATGATTTTAAGCAGGCTATAATAGTTTCTACAGCTGTTAACAGTTCGTAGAAGAAAGGCAGTATTATTCATCGGTGTTTAAAATGTGCATGACTTGCATTGCACAGAAGTCAGATTGGGAGAATGTCAGATTTTTTTTTCTGAAATTCTGCCAGGAAAGTCTTCAATAACTGGAGAAATTCTTTTCACTGGTGAAATCAACATGCAGCACATTGTGTTATTATAATTGCTTATAGCTCACCATGAAAGTTGTCTTTGTATGTGTGGATGTACGGCTTGTACTGTTTTGTTTTTATTTATTCTGCATTCTTTATTATAATGTTCTTTCCTTTTTTCCAGACCAGAAAGATTGTTATTGAGCCTTCCACAAAGCTGAAATAATGCTGTGTGTTAAAAAAATGTTAACAATTTGAAGAAGTTATAAAAATTTATAAGTTGACTGAATACTTTGGAAATTTCTGCATATTTTAATATAAATAGGTAATGCAAATGTTTGTTCTTTGCATTTAGAGGTGGGTCTCTGTTTTCTAAAGGTCTTGTATATAAATTTGAATCTTACAATTACACTAGAACAAAACCAGTATTTTTTCAGATTGTATAATAGGAAAAAAATATATTTGCAAAAGACACAGAACATACATGTTTATCTCTGAATGTCATATAGTCATGAAATTTGACATAAATACTATCAGTTGTTTGAATGACTTCATTAAATGCATTTAGGTGACAGCCTGTTGCAGTCAGCTGAGGTCCTTCCATTCAGTTCCACGGATCCTGGGTAGGCCCACAAAGAAAAAGCCCATGCTGTGGCTAACTGAGAAACAAGAGGAGATAATTTCTCTATAGATAGTGTGATGCTCCACATTTCACTGGTAGAGCTTGAATAGAAATTCAGTCACATAAAATCACAAAAATCACAGAAGACAAAGGAGTTATTTCAGATTAATTTGGTATTAGCGATGGGTTTGAGCTTTAACCATAACTAAAATCATAAAACAGAACAAGAGTCCAAAAGAAAGAAAGGAAGAGTAGAAACAGGTGAAAGGGAAGAAGTGAGTGACAGAATACTGGCAGGGGAGCAAGGACTTAAATTATGACAGACAGTTTTAACAAAGACTAGTCCAAAATTATAACAGTTGTTATGATCCACTGGAGGTGCTGGTTGGGTAAATAGCTGACAGGCATCAAGCTGCTTTTTTGGGAGAGCGGAGGGGAACAGTGTAAGTTTTGGGTGGTTGTTCAGAGTAGAAAGGGTTTGTTAATTTTCCCTGAAGGAGAATGAATGAAACTCCAAGGCAATTTCTCCACAAGCAAATATAGCAGCAACTAGGAGTGGACCTGGAGAGCTGCAGCCCTTCATGCTGTGCGCAGCTGGGGTCTTTGCCTGTGCTGCCTGGGTCTGTCTTCCAGCTCACTATCATCTGGAAGGAATCCAGTCTGTGCTCGGGCACTCCTCCAGGATGCAAAACACAGTAAGGCGGGCACTTGAGGGGCTGACTTCCAAGGCACCCTGCTGCTCCAAACTTCAACACTAATATAGATGCACCCTGACAAACTTGAGGGTGGGATTGGTGACATGGGACAGGGCAGAGGGAATACTCAGCATGCACTAGTTCGTGTTACAGGTGCTGGCAGCATGTGGAGCTGAGAGCAGTGAAAGCCCAAAGGCATACAGCACCTGAAAAGGTCACCAGGAGCTGCAGTGCAGGGTAAGCCCTCCAGGAAAGAGAAAAGGAGAATGATGGAAGGCTGTAGAGGTGTGTTAAAAAAAATAAAAAAGATGCAGTTTCCCTAATATACATCTTAAAAGGAGGATTGTGGGATGGTTTTCTCCATTGAAACAGTATTACCCAGTGAATAAGTTCCCTCCAGAAGGGACAAAAATGCCTTTTATTAGACATATGCAAGGTGTCAATGAAGTTAGCTAGAGCTCTGCATTGTCTGGCTTCTCCTCAGGATAAAGAACTCTTTGGGAAAGTTGGTGCCTATCCTAAGTTTACCATAATTTAGTATTTCAGGATGGATTCCCTCCTGACATATTGCCCATGAAATTTTCATAGAGCTAGAAGCACTTTGTAACACCAACTCCATTAAGAAGCGTGCAAAACTAATGCACAAGAGTCCCAGATTTTTGATGTGGAGTCTTTATAGATCTTCTCAAGACATCCTGGAACAGGCTTTGCTGTGTTGAAAGGTTTCCTTGGTCATTGGGACCAGTGCTATGAAATAACATTGCTGCTCACCTGGCGGTGTGCTCTGTAGAAAGCTGCTTATCATTTTCAAAGACTGTTTTCCAAATGAAATCACTATGGTAAATGAACCCTTTAAAACTTATACTCGCAAAAACTGAATTCAGTTCAGGAAACTGTTGATTCTTGTCTTTTGTGAGTCACTTCCACTGTAACATTCTCTGGAATCATTCATTTTTGAGTGTTAAAAATGACTCGTTGGTAATATGGAGTTATAGATTCGGAGGTTATTTCCATGTTCCCTGTCAGTGTGCCACTTTGTACTGTATTTATTCTCACAGTCTGTTACATAAAAGTACCATTTTACAGAGCAGAGGCACAGAGAGAATAAACGATGTAGATAAGTCTGTGTAAGGAGATATGTTACACAACTGATCTTGGGTTTCCTCAACTGATGGTGTTTAGGCACTGGACTAGCTGTCTTCTTGTTCTGAGTACAGTTATATTCCTTTCTCACCACGGCTCTTGGTCATCCCATCCAGCACAGCCAGAAAGGCTGCCCTGGATACAGTGATCTGGTGAGTCTGAACGTTATCAGAGAGCTGATAGGATTCTTATTTTTGGTGACAGGATTATGTCAAACAATGTGATTGATTAGCTGAGACAAATGTGTTTATTAGTACCTAAGTATAGCATGTCTATGTATGCCAGTACTTTGAAAACAAGGAAAGCAAAAAATGTATGGGCAAATAGGTTATTGTCAAAAACTGTTATCCTTGCTACAAGCAATGGGCATACACAACAGTTTGGCTTTTGAACTTTGAGAAAATGATTTGCTAATAAGATTTTGGCTTATGAAAGACGATGAAATGCATGAGCAGAACACAAACATCTTTACTAGATCTTGTCAGCAGTTGTGAAGATGAATTTTAACAGTGTTAGGATTTTCCAGGCCTCTTTCAAGATGACTGTGTTGCCTTGCTAAATACGCTGATTGTTGTACGTCTTTGTCCAAGAACAGTTGGCTTAATTGCTTCTGAGCAATATTTCCTTGGAAGCTCTCGGATAACAAAAGGCAATCCAGAGAAGTCTGAACGAATCTCTACTTAGAAACTGGCCGTGTTCAATCTGTAAAGTATGTCGATTTTTTTTTTTTTTTTTTTTTTCCTGGGGAAAGGCAGAAGAGGGCAATAGGTGCAGGATGTGGAGGGAAGAAGCAGTGCCATGACCCTACAGCATTTCTGCATGTTGAGTCAGGGAGTGACATTTAAACAAGTCTCACTGCACCCAATATGAAAACTGTGATGCAGATCAAATTGTACTCAAAGAGAGATGAAGGGGAAAAATGTCAAGGCATCTATCTATAGGTAGCCTTTCCTGTGTTTCCAATGTTGGGAGAGCTTACCAGCAAGCCAAAGGGGTCTTTAATGCCTTTAAAATTTTTTTTTTTCTTTTACTTTTTTTCTTTCTTTGAAGGGAATGAATGGCTCCGGACTTTCCATCTTTAGAGCTGGTGGTTTCCACACCACGGTGATTCAGCCAGTATGAACTCTTGACCAAATCCCAGTTTGTTTCCTGGTTTTGTTTTTCTAAAATATTTTGCATTTAGCAGGGCATAAAGGCCTCCCTACTACGTGACGGTGTACGAAGGAGAGCCATGCTCTTTTTACTGGCTGGCTCTCAAAGGACTGCTCTCTGGGCTTCTGAAAACATGAAGCAATTGGAAAGGAATCACTTTTTGACTAAAACTAAGACCGAATTCTTACATGCTCCTGGCTTTTTGATGCTGTGTGTTTATGTGGAATTTCTTTTGAGGTTTAATAAGGTCTGATTTTTATTTGAGAAATACGCCCTGTCTGAAATGTTCTAAGGTTTAATCAGTGTGTTATTGCCATAGGAAACTCATATACATTTGTTTAGTTGCTAGATAAATGGATTAGTATTGACAGTGAATTCAGAGCATAGTAGGTTGTTAAATTAATGTGAAGGGCCTCGTTCCTTTGCCTTGCTGGACGTTTTTTGATGACTGAATTCTCTGGGGTGCCTTTTTTAGGGAATATGCTGGTGGTTGTCCATGTTACTGTGTAAGTGGTAGGCTCAGTAAGGTCTTAGAGTAGCTTGGTTTTGGAGTTCTAAACACCAAGAGAGAGAGATGCTAGACAGGAAATCTATAGCCTGCAAAAGCTACAAATGAAAGAAACTATACCCTGAAAATTAAAAACATAAAATGTTCTTTCAGAAGCTCATACATTTATGTAGATACATTATCCCAAATGATACATCATATGAGTAAACAAAATATTGCTGTAATAGATTTGAGACCTAAGATGGAAATGTGTTAACAGTTTACCTCTGTGAAAATACAGCATTACTCCCTTCACACCCTGTGTCTTCTTGTTGTTCAGCGGATTGAAATATTGGTATGTACAGGTTTATTTGAGTCCTTTTCATGCAGTGACCCCCATTGTCTGCTTTTTTTTTTTTTTTTACACAACTCTCATATCTCCATAATTTTCTTCCTGTACTCCAGTAAATCATTGTCTCAGATTCTGCATGGGTTGCCTGAGGCTGTTAGCTGAGGTGAACTTGTTGCATGGGGCCATCACCCTTCTTTTCAAATACCAGTATTTTTAAAATGGTACAGGGCATCCAAAATGCAGGACATAGATGTATGGGTGTACTAATAACATTACATCTGATTAACAAATATTCGGATCACCAAATGTTCAGAAACTGAAGTGTCTGAACCAATGTTGTCTTTGCAGTGGAAGTTCAGCCTTGTTTTGCATATGTGTAATGAGACAAGGTTTCATAACATGATCAAATAGGATGTTTTTGTTACTTTCTGGTACAGCCTTTGGGTAGAGCAATAACGAGGGAGCTGGTGCAGCCATTTCTACATGCGTAAGTGACTTGAAGAGTGGCTCTCTGCATTGTGACTTGAAGAGTGGCTCTCTGTCCACCTCCACACGACACTAATACTGTGTCACCTTGGCCGTGCTTGAGGTTGAGTCTGGTCACAGTGGACATACTGCATGTGGAGCCCATAGCGGGGCAGGTGAGTATCCTTGCTGCTGCTGCGGCTTTGGAGTTGTTGATGACAGATTGCAATGCTGAGGTCAGCGATATATGATCAATGTAACATCCATAATAATTTCTGAAACCTCAGATTTTCACATTTCAGAATGTAAACCACCTTTTTGCACTCCACTTTCTAATGTGACTGGCCCAGTTTGATTGTCTTCTTCTGGAGTGGGAAGCAAGTGCTGTACCATATGTGGAGGATACTATATAGTATCCTATATTCAAAGATATAGATTTCTTCCTGAACAGGGCCAGATGAAAAGGAAAGAGAAATTATTTCAGCTAAGCGAGTAATTCACGAAGAATAATATTTCCAGATCCAACTTGCTCTTCTGCTTGCATCACATCGATGATGCAATTGCTGTCCTCTGGTATTTATGTACCTTTCAAAATTTCCATTACTTTAACTCCGTGGATTGATGTGGGACAGTGTTCTGTGAGATATCGTTAATCATGGTGTTGACTTGGTGGGGTTTGGGTGCTCTTATTGTATTGTTGGTGCTTTCTGTTTGGATGAAAGTACAGACACTTCCAAAATAAATGCTCCTGAGCTAATATAAACTTCAGTTTTCCTGAAGACTGTTCAGTGAAGCTCAGACACTGGCTTTCTTTAAGTGCATTTGCTGGTACAACTCAATTGCACAAATGTTTGCAATGGTACAAAGGAAAGGGGTGCTAAGGAAGCTTGAGGCAGTGGAATGGAGGAAACAGTCTGTAGCATAGACTGTAGCTCTTAAAGGGTGCAGAGCTCTTTGTGTGCTCAGAGATGCTTATTGTGCAGAATCTTTGTACTCATCACAGATGAAAAGTATACTTAGACAAGTGCCAGAAGAGTCACTGCTCTGTGACCTGCGTGTCTCAGATAGCTTTTTCAGTCTTGTACCTGTTAGCAAGCGGTTCCTGTTATTCAGACCGCTGTTACCTGCTCCAGCAGATAAGGATGGTATGGAATACTGTAGTGTATGAGATGACTGTTCACTATGACTGCTTCCTTCTGCTGATATCAAAAGACATTTTATGCTTTTTGCTTCCCTCATTGATCTTAGGGCTCAAACTTCTGAGTGTTAACTGGCTTTGTTTTTCATGCTTTGCAGAATCGGGGATTTCATTGAAAGAGTGTATTGCAAACTGCTTTTGAGAAACCTGATGTTTGTGTCAGGTGATAGATGATATTACTAAATTGACTTGTTGAAAAGGATCCTGCGGGGTACAGTGCTGTCACTGTGTTCGGTGGTATGGCCACAGGTGGGACTCAGTTGACACTGGTGCAGCGAGTGCCTGAGCCGGCACAGCAGAACACCACAGGCAGCTGTTAAAACACTGCAAGGTCCCAGATTAACCAAGGTGTAAATACTTTGCTCTATTACAGCCTCACTGTGGCTCCCAGGCAAACAGCACAGGCCTCGTGTGCTTCTAGCTGCTCAGCCTAGTCTGTTGAAAACCAAACCACCCAGCCTGAGGAGGGTCCTGTTACCATATTAGCTGCTTCCTCTGTCTCCCATTCCTCTGGCCTCCCATTTGGGTGCATGTAAAAGCATCTTTCAGTCAAGAAAGGGTGAGTAATCTTGTCCAGCTTCTTGGCATTTGTCTGCATAGAGTTAACCTTACATTTCTGAAGGAGGTCATCCATCAACTCGGGGATCCAGTGCTTTAGGGAATGGGTGAGGCATGACTGGTCAGGACATGGTTAGCTTGGTTCAGAGGCAAGGAACTGGTAGGAGACACCTTTGCACCAGGACAGTTTTACTGCTCCCTTGAGGGTCAGGGGAAAGGAGGTAAGAAGAACACAGACCTTCAGATGTGGAACTGAAACAGGGAAGGGAAGAGCCAGGGGTCAAGGTGTGGGAATCTGTCATGAAGCTAGGACAGAGCCAGAGGTTTCAAAGGTGTTTCTTGAAGTGGAGTGATGTTGAGAGAGATGATTGGAGAGGCCTTTGGGAGTCAGTGGAGGAAAGAAGGGCACCAGGCATTTGCAGGACTACAGTACAGTATATGCTATCTGGTACCCACTTGTCCCTGTAAGGAATAGAGAGATTCCTGTGTAGGTCTGCAGTTTTGAAAACATCTATTTATTTTGTCTGCCTCCATGATTAGGAGGCCAATTTAGGGCTTATCTATGTGGGGAAATCCCTGCAAAATAGGCTAGGGTATGAATTTACAGCCTACTTAAAGACCCAGCAGTAAATGCAGTGTAAATTCACACTTCAGCTTACTTCACAGGAACTCCCCCGCAGAAACAAACCCTCAGAGTCACCTCTGTACCTCAGTCTGGTGCTAAAAGTGAGTGGAAGCTTCTCAAAATGTGGGCCTCCAATTCCATTTTTATAGCTGGGTTTTTCTGTCTTCTGGGGCTTTTTGCAGCTGTTATAAATCACTGTCACTTTGCTGAGGTTGGGGAAGCTGGGCAACTTTACACTGCTCAGGATCTGACCCTCTGCCTCAAGTAACCTTTTATTGTTAATTGGCCAGAGGGTATTTTCCTTTTTACTGGCTTTGTTATTAAGCTTGTTCATTCACTCCCACCACTGCTGATGTCTTTTTTCTTTTTTTTTTTTTTTTTTTTCCCTGTGAATTTTGTGTTGTGTCTTTCCTCCCATGTAATTTCCTAATACTGAACTAGTGACAGAGTGGGCTGCTGGTATTTCATCTTGTGGCTGAAGAGGTCAGGCTGTTTCTGATACAGACAAACACTCCATTACAGTAAACTCACAGAAAGTTTCCTTTTCAACCTGAAAGGAGAAGGAAACGAACTCTCCACCAATGGGCTTTCAAGAATTATTTCTGTGAGCTGAACTTACACTAAAAGCCAGTTTGGTAATGTTCTGTATAGAGGAAGGAAAAAAAAAAAAAAAGAGGAAGACTTACTATTTCTTCTTTCTCTTTGGTGAGATTTGGCTCAAGTCTTGGCCCCTTATCAGATTAGAGTCCTGCAGTGAAAACACTGACCCTTTGCACTTTGTGTTACTGAAGAAATGGTCATTGTTGATGTCCAGCTAAAAGAGCATAAGGATCTAAACCTTCAAAATTCTGTCTGATTCTGGTATTTAGGAAAACTTGCTTCTTGGCAGGAAGAACTCAGTAATAAGGGAATCATATAGTGCAGTACGTTTCTTGCTGTACTCTAGAGCAAGACTAACAACACCGCCCCTGTCTATTTGATGGAAGTTTAATTTAAATCTATTAAACTTCTTTAGGGTGTACACAGGAGTTTAATCCTGTAATTCGTGGTGAGGGTGTATGTACCCAGTATTGCAGTGTTCCCTGTGCATGGAATAATTTGGCATAAAATGTGCTCTCTAATTCTCAGGGGAGAGGCAAATGTAACAGAGGATTGTCTTACTACTCACTACTTGGACTTAACTGAGTTGCCCATTATTAGAAAGACATGAATAAAATTAATCTAAGTGTTGAAGGAATAAGAGCTGCAAGATAATGAATATTTATATCCCAAACTTGACATAGTATCATAAATCAATAATTTTTGAAGAGATTTAATTTTTCTTTCTGCCTAATTACTTGATCTGTGGTAACAGTTTGCTTAAATTTGTTTCTGTGGTAACTTGAGTAATTTTATGCTTCTCCCTTCTACAGAAAATTTAGTATTGATTTGCTGATTTCCTCTTTAAATGCAGACAAAAATCCCCTGTTTGTTAACTTAAGAAACCAATAACATGGAATGAAAACATGCATTACATTGCATTGCCTGAGCTCTGTGGTTTGGTGACTTTGACATGTGCTGTCAATTATTAAAATACAAGTTTGTATTAAATGTATAATGTTTTCTTTTCCCTACCATTCTGGTATTATACCTATATGAAAAATCAGGTTAAAGGGTAGTTAAGAGTTTGGTTAATTTAAGTGTGGAGCATATTATCAATTAAATAATGTTATTTGAAAGATGACTTTGTAGTTGAAGCTGTTCTGTTACTTGAATTAACATTGCAAAATCAAATGTGGACCAAGTGAAAAGAAAGTCAGTTGATGTGTTTGTGCACCTTTGTGCTGGGTGTAAGTCATGAATGCTGCGTAAACTTGATATTCTTCTCCCATCTTTCATACACTGATTTTTATTATTTATTAAATACTTGCAGGGAAGAGACAGTGTCCTCTTGCTGCTCTTTGTTTGTGGTGTATCTATCCACACCGCATACAGAACTTGGTCTAGACAACCCAGCTAATTTATAAGCCTTGGAAACAGGATCCTATAGGGAGTTGTACAGGACAAACTGCTGTAAGTAGTGCTCTCAAAGTGTTCACTTTATATTACGTAATAATCATATTTCAGTTGGTGCCATGCGCTTGAATGTGACTGGTGTTTTAAAAGCTGTTGATGAGGGATGCTCTCCTAAGCCTGGGGAGCCTGCTGGAGCAGTCAGTGCCTGGCTGCCGACGCTGTGTGCTGACTCAGACAGAAACCCTTTTTCTTTCCAACTGTAGCTGACATAGGCATTTGCTGTTCTGCCTCAGCCACAGGGTTAGGTACAAGCCTAGCCAGATCGGTATCTCACTGCCATTGCAGTCTCTATGCAAAATCTGTGTTTAAAGACGTCTTCATTACTCTGGTCAAAATTCCCATTTATAAAAGAATAGTTAGAATTTTTCAGAGGGAGAACAATCCACAAGTCAGTCATCAACAAAGTGTTAAATGAAGAATGATGTGTGTCTCTTGCAGTCTTCACACCTACAAGAAGCCTTTTCGGAGCCTGACTGTGCCATATTTCATCTAGCTACCTGCTTTATGTGTTTAGAATGAAAATGCACAAAGGCCCATTCCCCCCAGGAGATAAAGGGCTGTGTCACACCACACAGCTGGGTGTTTTAGAGCCACGCAAACACTATCCAGTCCCTGGGCCTATTCCACTGGGACTTGAACTGCTCTCTCGTGGGTACGGCAGAAACCCCCCCTTGCAAAACAGGCAGCTGCTCCGAGATCACTGGATCACAAGGTCACTGCGTGCAAATCTTATACCTCTGTATGATGCTGTGGATCACTTGGGTCATTTCTACTGCCTGGCAATGCTGCTACTGCTGAGAGAAGTCCGGCAGCCTGCCCTGCCTTGTGTGTCCCTGCAAGAGCTTTGAAACCAGCACAGGAGAGCGTCCAGCTGCTTTCACACTGACAGAGCCTGGATCTTCCCTGCCTCTTCCCCAGCTATGCAGCTTGGGCCCAAGCAGACTCTCTACAGAAAGGTTAAAAGTACTGCAGAAGCCAAGCCAAGGAAATAAATCAAAGCTGTGTTTAAAGGGCAGGGTTATAGGTGTTTGCCTGGATGGAAAGTTTCATACAGGATACCAAGATCATGCAGAAGGAATCTCATGACCTGGTTTCCAAGCCCTTGGGCCAATGGCTTCTTCTTCTCTGAAAACATACACACCATGTGATTTGGCAGTGGTCTTCATGTTGGGCATATGTGTGGTACACACCTACGCACAGGTAGGCTGTGGCACACTTGAGTTTTATGTGGAACAGCTGTTGAATTCTATGGGAATCACCTTTTGTGTTATTATCATTAATATTAGTGTTGTTTGATTACTACTTTCATGATGGTTTTATATGGTTATTGTGTCAAGAAGCCACGGTCTGAGTTCCTTTTCATTTGTCTTGACCATTGTATACATTTAAAAGAAAGACCATTCAGGCAGGATATATCCTATCCTACTTGAGCTGTCTGAAGGCTAGGTATCTAGTCTAAGCAAAGTGTATGGGCGCTCTCTGTTTGTCCCTCATCACTGGAGGTAGCCAGAGTGATTCATCAGGTATGTAAAAGAGTGAATCATCTAGCAATACTGTCTGTCTCTGTGGGTGATGGAGAGAGCCGGGATCATTAGCCTAGACTAGGCATTAACTTTAGGCTAAAGGGGCATGTTTTTCTTGCTCAGAGACAGGGAAGTGTGAATTTAATTTCCAATTAGCAGTATTTAGATGTGAATGAACATAAAAAGAGCCTGCAGCCTTGCATGTCTGCAAAAGCAGCTGTTACCCACAGACAGATCAATGTGCTGCAGATGCCTGAGCATACTGTACATGCCCAGGGCTCCTCTTTGCCACATCTCCAGTGAGAATCTCTTTCATGATGAGACACAGATAAAGGTTCCCTTTTGCTGACTCTGCAAGGGCAGCTGTAACTTCTGGCAGGATGTATGTAGACAGAGTGGAAATATCTTAAAGTCTAGTAGAAGGTGGACTGAGTTAATCTGTCAGAAACCTCACTCCTGGTTTCCTCATGCCAGCAGCATATCTAGGTCAGTTAGAGGCTGGAGTTTTCTTTTCTGAAGCACTTTTCCTGTTGGGAAGACAAAAGTGTGCTGGTGAGAAGATGCTCTTCACTAAAAGTCTGTTCCCCTTTCTGTGGGACACATTAGCACTTCTTAGATCAGTGTTTTATTCATACAAGGCAAAGCAGGGACCACCTCAGAGTTAGAGACCTTTCATGTTGCTAGCACGGTGCAGGCAGGCCTTTGTTATAATGAGCACTGGAACATAATTAAAAATATCTTTACAGTTTATGGAAGATCTCTCTTTCTCTAGGAAAAAGAGAGCTGCTGTGAGTCTTATTCCACTGTGGTCAAGTTATTTCTAGTGCATAGTGTGAAAAAAAAATTAGGAAGTTTTAGATACCATCTTCTGAAGAGAACAAAACTGGATTCAGTACAGCTGTGTGTAGAAAGGTAAGGTCTAGCAACAACTGCAGTACACAGTTACTGTTCCAGTTGTCGCTCTTCATCATCTTCTTATACATATATAAATACGGTCTTAGATTATCTATTTTATCTAGCTCAGGCATGCTTTAGTTCCAGTCTTGGCATTCAAATCTAATTCTGGAGATAATCTGAATTATTTCATAATTATAAAAAATCCTGGGGAGGTATCTCTGTGTTTACAGAGGAGTATCTCGCTGTACCACACTCCAGATTTATCAACGGAGCCAAATCTCCTTTTAGTATATTATAGTTTAATTACCTCCACATCTTGAGTCATAATCTGTTTCTCTGGGGCTGAAGCGCGCGCACACACACACACACACACAAAAGACAAAATGCAGAATGTAAAGAAGTAATTGTGATCTCTGCCACTTGGATTTGGTACCATCTGTTAACATGACTTCTGAAGTCAGTTTCAAATTTGTTTGTTGAATTGGAGTTTGGTGCTGTGGATAATATTTCCCTTCATTGTGAAGCTGTCAGATGTAGCTCCCCTGAGAAAATCTCTCTGCCTGTCTGAGATCGGGGGCATAATTGTCTCCTGCTCAAAATTGCCATGCTTGTAGAAAGCAGTGGTGTTGTTTACTCTGGCTGTGGATCTACCCCATAAAGTCCTTCAAGAGCAAATGCTAATTGGACAGGGAACTACAATGTCAACCGAGAGAAGCAATTGCCATAAAGATGTTGATGGAGCTTCCCCAGATGTGTTGGAGGTGTCTGGGCTTCCCAAGCCACAGATCTTTCCTTGTCTCCTCTAGAATATTACTCCACCATTAACTCGGTCTGTTTACCCCTCTGCCACAAGGGTTGATGTTTCTGATTTTTCATCTTCTTTTTCCACTACCTCTGTCTTCCAATAACATAGTGTTGGAGGGACTTCAAGAGCTGATATATCCAGACCGGCCCAGGCTGTGCTTTGGAAATGTATGTAGCTGTTGAGTGTTTCAAGGGTGCCTCTCATGTTGGGACAACATCATATACAAAGATCTCTGTGCTCACCAGGGCTGCTAGGTACTCTGGTCTCTGGCTGTGGGTGGAAGTGAGCTAGACTGCTACATCAGCATCTCTGAGATGCCCAAACCATCTTGCTGTGGAGACATAGGGTCTGGTCAACCTCTCCTCCTTGCCAGTTTCTCCTGGACTTCCCCCACCTCCCAGCTCACCGAGATAAGTGGTACATATCTCATTGATCTCAGCAGTGTGAAGACTTTGATATGTGGTTTGTTAGATTGGTTACTCCAGGGCAGTCTGTCTCTCTGTTCCAGTGTTACTCCTGGATCTGTTTTTACAGTCCTCCACTTCGAACCCTCTACAATTAACCTCTCCTGATGCTTCACAATCACCTTTTTGGGAGATTTTCCTTGTGTGTGCACTTTTCCACATGTTGTTTACCATTTCTCATGCTTTTCTTGTTATTCTCACTGGTGTGCAGTCATGGCACCACATACGACAACTCTCTGTCACTGTCATTGTTAACCAGCAGTCACATCTCAGTCATCTTGCCCTTATAAGCTGCAGAGGCTAATGGCATCAGGCTGTATTTATTCTTTCTGGTCCCATTTCCTTTCTTGGTCATGTGTTGATCAGTCAAGAACAGGAAGAGAAGCAAGAAGCAGTTAAATGAGATCAAAGTGTCTCTTTGGAAACCTGCACAGAGAGTAACCACCATTCTCTTAGAACAGGAGCAAAAAATAGCAGCTTGTGTCACTTGGTGTGATAATGATTGCAATAAGAATGGGAAATAGTACACTTCCCTCGTGTTTTATGCAGCTTCAGGAGTAGATGAATGATAATTTTGGTTCCTTCTCCTCAGATTGAGGAGTGGATGACTAATGTCATTGTGACTGGTGCCATCTAATTGGCTCAAAAGAATTTTCTGGTTGTTCTCGTGATTAGCATCACTTCCCATCATGTGCAAGCCATTGGAGAGCAAAGATCTCTTTTTGAACTGTCATGGTATGAAGAAGATATAAAAGTACTGAGCTCCTGAAGCAATTCAATGTATATGAAGTATGTATGAATCAGTATCCTGATCTTTCTGTGTAGCAAGTCATGATGACTGATCTATTTCTACAGTTGCTAATTATATTATGTTAAAAAATACTTGGTGTTGAAGTGATTTTTATGCAAAGTTGAAATTTAAGAAGGACTCACCAGGAAGGTATAACTGAAATATTTTGCTTTGAGTCAGTTTGATCCATTTCAAAACAGTTTGTTGAGCTGGATTGCTGCGTGTTGCTTAATACTAAGTCTGAACCATCTGCCTGAACTGCTGTGGTATTTCTGGGACAGGTAGGATTGTATCCCGATTATTTCTTACAGCCACCCCACCTCTGCATTACCTAACCAAGGGTGTGTTGCAGTCTCCCTTCTTACCTACTGTAGTGCTGGATCATGGGAGAAAGCTTGGTCAGAGAACCTCACTCTGGACGGATGAGACAAACTCATATCCAACTGGATCAAACCAAAATATTTTGCTTTGATTCAACTCATTGAAATGAAATGTTTCAATTCATGAATACCAAGCCACTTCATTTTTTCTTCAAAAGCATGGAAATAAAATATTTGGCACTTACTAATGTCAGATTTTGAAAGTAAGGTATGAATTTCTCAGGTGTTGTTGACAGGAGATCCTCCCTTCCACATAAGAGCTTATGTTCTTACACAGGCCTGCTGGGGAGAAGTGGAACTTAGGTGATGAAGAAACAGGAGTCCATCACATTGCACCATACACCAGCCTAGTGAAAAGAGGGCTTTATGCTCATTTTGAAAGAGGCCAGTGCAAAAGTTACCTAGGTAAGTAAAAATTAAGAAACACATAGAAGAAAAACATTGGAAAGTTTAAAAGAGCAAATATTACAGTAGCACCTTTCGAAGGTTAAGAGGGCAATGTCAAGACAAACACGGGAAAAATGGAAAGGACGTGATGTTGTAGCATAGAATCAAATTAAATACTTAATAGACTTGTTAGAAATTTGCTGGGATAAGCTGCAGGACTGGAGTACAGCTCCTGGAAGGACAGGCTTGGAGAGATGGAGAAGCATTATCCATGCTTGTTCTGAAGCTGTGGAATAAATGAGGGACAGACTTGTCTGGGTGAAGTCGGAAGGAAAGAACAGAGCCTCTTTGACAGGTGAGTGTAGTTTAAGCCACCTCCCTGGAAGGAGTGAAAAGATGTTTTTGAGTGATTCTTGGAAGCACCTAGTCGCCAAGCCTCAGTGGCAACGGACACTCAATCTGCATATTGCTTGGGAAGGCAATAAGGCAAAAAAGCTCACTGTATCACCATCTTGGAGTATGTTGAGGCAACTCTGTTTCACAAGGTAGAGGTTATAAGAGAGTTATTTTATCTGAGTCTGACTAAAGAGGGCTTGCCTGTGCATAGAATCAGAATGGTTTGGGTTGGGAGGGACTGTTAAAGGTTGTCTGTCTAATCCAACCCCTGCCCCTGCCACGGGCAGGGACACCTTCAACTAGATCAGGTTGCTCAGAGCCCCGTCCAGCCTGACCTTGAGTGTTTCCAGGAATCTACAACCTCACCAGGCAACCTGTTCCTGTGTTTCACCACCCTCATTGTAAAAAATTTCCTCCTTATACCTAGTCTAAATCTACCCTCCTTTAATTTAAAACTGTTACCCCTTGTCCTAGTGCAACAGGCCCTACTAAAAAATCTGTCCCCATCTTTCTTATAAATCCCCTTTAAGTATGCTAAAGGAGAATGTTAATGAAGCTGAAAATATGACTTAATCCACTTAAAAAAAGAGATTTGGGTTCCTGGACAGATAGTGGACCAGACTATCAGACAATCTATACAGACCTGGATTGTAAAGTGTTTAAAAAATATAATTGCCAAGAGTAATTAATGTTAAACTAATGTAATTTCCCAGTTTAGAGGGCATCTAGCTAAGGAAAAAAAGAGTATGCAGTAGATATCATACAGATATTCTTCTGATCTTGCTATATCTCTTGATCTTGGCTTTCAACATTAACCCTCATGATATTCTCTACATTATCAGTCAAAATCTGGGTGATAAGACGTGGGTAATTTGACCCAGTCAAAGTTGCCCAGTTGGACAAATACCCTAATGAGGTAAAGAGACAAGGCTCAAGCATTAGGAAAAATGTTCTAATTGCACGAGTAGTAAAATCATGGCACAGGTTACTTAGGAAGAAAGTAGAATTTTCTTGACTGAATTTTTGCAAGAACAAGGGTGACAAATATTTTTCAGAGGTGGTCTAAATTATGTATCTGCCTTAGAGCAAGGAAAGAGACTAAATAATCCCCCCAGATCACCTGTAGGCATGGATTTTTAAACTTCTATTAAGTGGGCACTTTAGAACTTTTAAGATCCCTGTTTCTCAAGTGCACTCAGGACAAGGATAAGCACTATGGAAATTTTCCTCAGGGCAGGTGTACATACAAGTACAGCTTTTGGGATATACTGTAAAGAATTATTCTTTGTCTGCTCTGCAGAACTTTAGACAAAGATGCCCAACTTCCCAGGTTGAAATACTGCCCATCAGACCAGCATAAGCATTTCTGGAGGCTACAGCAGATTATCTGAAAATGTTTTTGCATTAACCTAATTCTATTAAACAGTTATGCTCCAATGATGAGAAACAAAGGAAGGGCATGTGATGGAACTGTGCAGCGTGAACAGCACAGATTGCTCCTAGCAATTGCGTGGTTTTAATTGGGTAACAGATCATGAACTATATTTGTAAAGATTATTCAGCAGTTTCAAAAACCAAAAATATTTAAGAAAAACATGCCCTTCTGGAGACATCTGGCAAACGGATAAAGAGCCAAAGTTAATAGATAAGTCATTGCTTCTATGTCCTTCCCCGAGATACCCCCACGAAACTCTTGCTGCCTTGAGCAGGTGGTGGTCAGCCTGAAGGAGAGGGTGGCCTGTCTCTTGGCCTGGCTTTGGCTTGACTTTGATCTCACACTGATTTGTTGGTGATTTTAGGCAAGCAGAGAGGAAAGACTGCCTTAATCAAGGAGGTGCTTTAGCACACTACTTTCTCCCTTTCCCCTTCTCATCCCGTCCCTCTCATCGCTTCTTCTGCTCCCCTTATGGCCAGGGACTTGCTGTCCCTTTCCTGGGTGGTGACCACATGGCCAATCTCTCTGCAAAGCCCTGACTTGTGTGTGACAGCTGTAAAACTTCTTGCCTTTAACTCTCACCACTCCTTTCTCCCCAAGGACCTTGCGCTTGCTACAGGGTTGGCTGCTGCTTGTGAAGCAAGGGGTGATTTGTGAATTATAAAATTGCAGTAATTCTCTGTACTTTTATATTGAATTACAGAAGTACTGATTTAACTGACTGCATGGATTTGCAACCAGCAGTTCAGCAGCTGCTTCATGAGCCATCCTTGCAGGAGGGGAACCTCAGAGAGATGGGTGAGTTGGATGCTGAGAAATGGTAATCGGTCTAGTCATCCCAAGAGAAATCATCCTCATTTGTGAGTCAAAGCCTGCAGCCTCTTGCCTGAGATGAAGGGAATCTCCCAAGGACAGCTAATCTTGCACGGTCTCATCACTTGAGATCAAACATCATGATATCGGGTCAATAGATATTTCTAAAAGTACACGCAAACCTCATTCAAATTCACATTTAGCTCTAGCCAAAACACAACCCGAATCACGATCCAAATAACCTCCTCCTCAGCCCACCTTCACTGCCATTCTGTTTCAGTGGCAGATGCAGTACAGAAAAGATGCCTGAATGCTTAATTCAGAAATTTACTGTTTAAGGCATTACTTGTATGAACACCAGCGTAACACATAGAATACCAATGCCCTAAATTTAGTAGTTTTGTCTGAGTCATTTTCACTATGTGGGAGGGCTGTGAAGACACTCCACAAAGTGGAGAAACTTGCTGGTGGTGTCTGTCCAATGAGATGATTTTTTTTTTTTTTTAAAGTTAGAACACAACAGAACTACAGATATGTTTGTGAGTAAAATGCAATTTTGTTGCAGACTTCAGGAAAGGGATGGTGTTGCTCTCCACCCACTTCAAAAGCTAAAGTCAAGTTTGACTGATATGTATCTCCGATATTGAAACGGGTACTGAACTTTTCATGACAGCAGCACGCAGACACAGGTAAACACCCTGACTGCGTGATTTGAAGGGACATGATGTGGTGTAATCCCCAGATTTGTCTGTGCAATTACATTTTATTTTCAGATCTTCTAGCAATAGCAGCTGAGTTTTTACAATCCTACATGTTACCAACCAGCAGCCAAAAGCTATTCCTGGGTTTATTCACTGAGGGATGAAATGTTGTCCCACTGAAAACCAGGTGACTTTTGCCACAGAAGTCATTGAGTAGGGCTAGGAACACACACACAATTTTTGAAATAGATGTGGGCACGAGTAATTAGGTGTGGATGTGAAGGAGGCTTTTAGACTTGGTGTTCTGAACTGGTGACGCCTTCCTGCCAGTCTGGATTTTATTCTGACTCCATTAGCCTCTCTGCTTGCATGCAGCTGATTTCAAGTTGATATGAATGGACTTAGCAATTCCATTTTGTTGATTTTTCCTGGGACCCTGTGAAATAAAACTGCCCCTCTCCTCAAATGAAAACCTAACTTCACTGCCTAAGTTTAGTCAGAATTTATAATATTTTTACTCTGAATAAAGTTAGTTCTAGCTCAACCCTTGCACTCTGGGTTTGGAGAAGGCTTCATTAGGCAGAGATGAAGCATGTTTTCATGTACTGTATGCTGTCTGATATCAGCCATGGCAGATATCTAAACATGCCAGGATTTGATCCTATGGCCCTGATTCTCATGAGTAGGGCCACTGAGTTCAGGCCTCTGCTCACACGAACTGGAGGATCAGTTGTAATGTGTTTAATGCCAATGAGGTGAACTCTGTTCCTAGAGAAACTCCAGTAAAATCAAAAGCTTGTTAATAGAAAAACTAGTTAGCTGTTATCATAAATGAAGCAAAATGCCAAACAAAATCCTGGTCTGCTATTTGTTCCCATGCAGGCATTTAGCTGCCAGGAAAGACCAGTCTTATAAACATGAAATTATATCCATGGTAAAATGCAAGGTGTGTTTAACTTTGCAGCTTGTTAAAAGGTATATTTAAAAAAAAAAAAAGAAGTGTATTTTACTGCTGAGAAGAGCAATTATGACTTTTAAGTCAGCTATTTTAACTCAGTCAGCCTGGGAGTTGTTGACCAGTGAAGGTAAGGGCCAGAGGCACAGCTCCTTCCTCAGAACACTTGTTGTTGCTAGACATTCCCAGAAGGAATTATTGCTTAAATACAGCTTGTTTTCTTTATCCAGATTCCTTTAACTATAAAAATGTGACAGGTTCACCGGACTGCAGTGAAGTCCCACCTGTGCTATTCTACTATTCTACCCTTCATGAGTGACCAGTGATGGGGCTGTGCAGCTGTTAAGCACGTGCCCTTTTTGGGTAAGTACTGGATTCACGGAGCCTGCTTTTTGTGGTGTAGTATCCTGGGATTATAAGCACTCTGCTCAGGTGCTGTTTCATGAGTCCTGCATCATGCTCAAAAGCAGACGCTGCTTACAGAGTGGGAGAGCAGCTGGAGTAGGGAGTAGACTGAATTAGTGTCTGGGCTGGAAAACGTATTGGGAAAAGTAACTGAAAGATCCCAGCTTGGAGCAAAAGCTGAAGCTGAAAACTGCAGATGGTTTTCTTGTATGTATGATAATGTCAAACCCAAAAAAAGGGAGTTTTCGCACTCTGTTGTCTGTTTAGTGCAAAGTGAAAATTATGTACTGGAAAATGAAGGCCCATGTCTGGAGAAAACAGCTATGACTGTGCCTATACAATACCATGCAGGGCCCTCTGGAAGTTGGGCTTGACTGCTTTTGTAGATGTCTCTGAAGCCTTATGTCTCTTTGCCATGGAGTGGAGGGAGGGAAAAAGAGCAATGGGATGTCGCCTCACTTTTGATGTATTAGCACCTGCATGGTAATGCCACTCTGAGTGAATTGTGCGAGGAATGACCTCTAAAACCCAGAAAATTCATCTCTAGGGGCAGCAGAACAGCCCATGGTGGATGTGAGGGAAGCGCCAGAAGTCACAGTGGCTACAGCTGGATCCCACAAACTGTGGTGGAAAAGAGGGTGTTCTGGTAGCTACTGTCTTGTGTGTGTCTTGAAGTGAAGGGGCTGGTGGATGCAGTAGCCTGGGTGTCTGGCTCTGAAAGGACAGCAGCATCTTTGAAGAATATACATATTTTTGCTGTCTTCCCTTAGATGTCCCTTAGGGTTCGGGGAGGAGGGGGCGGTTAAGCTACACAGAGGTGAGACAAAGATGATACAAGGTGCACTTTGTGTAGAAATTCAAGAACACATGTACTAGCACGTACCTCTCTTCACAGAAAAGTAGAAATAGTTTATCAGCACAACCTGTCCCCTCACTTGGGTAAATCCCTACTTTACTAACAGTCAGCATTGTATAGGAGAGACTCAGACCTATCTCTCTAGCCAGACAAGGAGGGTTGGGTTGTGCTATGCCTTTTCCACTTTTGTGAAGTGGACACAGACTGTCTTCCAAGCAGGGTGTACGGTTTGACACTGCAAGACCCAACAATGCCTGAGTTACTGGAGGTACTGTGTTCAGGCTGGGGAGGATGAAGAGTGTCTGAGATGCCTTGCCACTAAGTTTCTCACTGGTGCAAGGGGAGAGAAATGAAGCACCAGGCAGTATCAGAATAACATCCTAGGGGCCTGAATCCACAAGTAACTTTTTACATTACTTTTTACAGTGAGAGTTGTCTGTTCCATCATCTTTGAAATACTTCAGATGCCTGAAGTGAGAGCCTAGGATCCTGAAGTACCTAATTTTGCAAAGAAAATGGTCTCTCTTTATGGGAAGTTTCCTGAAAGGACTTTAGTGGTCATTCTGTAATGAACTTTGGATTCTACCTTGGGTGGTGGTGTCCGTGGTGGGATAGGCATAGCTCAATCTTGTAGAGGGGTCAATGCAAGGCATATCTGCTGTATCAGCCCTGTGGGTGCTTGGCCTTTGCTCTGGATCTTAGATCTAGTCATGCAACTCTTCTCCTTTTTCAGGATGATAGTATCTTCAGACTTGTCTGCTGGGTTCTTCCTGCTTTCATGCTGAAGAGGTGTGTGGGAGAAAGTGGCCAGGCATGTTGATAGTGCAACGACCTTTTACTGATGGAGGCACACTGGTGGTGCATGCTGGCAACACACTTCAGCAGTAGATGCATCTATTTTGGCAAAGCTGTGCCTCCAACTAATTAATCTCATGCGAGTAGAAGGAAAGAAACAATACTTGGAGAAGTCTAGGTTGGAGGGTCGTGTTGTATGTGTAACAGATATGCTAGTGGACACCCAAAGTGGGGGTCCAGTGTTAGCCATGGGTTTTAGCCTTTCACATTCTATTGTATATAACCATGCCAGCAAAAGTCAGTTGTGTGCATGTAGCTGGGAAGTCTTCTGCCACTTTCATTTCTGCTATGGGAAATCTCATTAAAAAGGTCCTTGAGTGCTGGCTAGGAGAACTGTGGCACCCATGTGGACACACTGGGAATCACAGACCCCATTACCTCAAGGACTTTCTGTAACCTTAGCAGACCTCAAAGGAAGACCTACAGCACTTGGGTCCTGACCTCAGACTAAATGCCTCTGTCAGGTGTCTGTGAGGGGAATTTGATAGAATTTTCCTCATTCCACCATTAAGTGCCCACTGGTGGGTTGTTCTGTTGACAAGACAACAAGACCCACTGAAAGGCTATTTTTCCATGAGGTTAACTTCAGCTTACTGGTGACAGCTATGGTGGGTGGCGATTGAACCAAGAGTGTCAAAGCCAACATCTAAAATGACCTTTATGCTGTTTACTCAAAGCAGTAACAGACTCGCCCCCGACTTCCTGATAGGGGCCATCACTTATCAAGAAATAAGAAGAGCAAGTGGCTAGATATGGAAATCATTGTGGGAGTGAGCCTGATTGAAAACATACAGCATCGTACAGAGGTAATATTAATACACTGGTAACCTTTACCTCTTCTGTGGAATATGTATGTAGAAACTAAGCCAGGAGAATTACTGGAAATTGGGGAAAAAGAAATATATATTAAAAGCCTCTTCTAAAACAAATAGAAAACCTTTTCTTGGGCAGGCAGATGTGTATGTCCCTAAGGCTGTGCCACATGCCCCGTGATTCTTTTTCCTAGCTGTGCAGTAAAGTGTCAGAAATCAGTGATTTTCATCTCACTTGCATGAAACTTTTTAGAAAAGGAGTCTAAAGTAAACTAAGGGATTAAGTAGACACTAAAAATTCAGTAAGCTTTTAATTTGGTAGCTAGATATGCAGAAAGCTAAGTATTAAGTAGAAGCCAATGAGACTGGTCTCCACCCTAATTTAGAAAGCTAAATTAAGTCCTTACTTTAAAAAAAGTTTCTACATAATCATAAGACAATCAAACAGATACTTTAATACACGCTTTAAATATACTTTTAAAAGTGCTTGGAATTTTAATGGATTTACCTCGATAAACTATATTGTAGCATTTCACCATCTCAAACTAAACTTGTTTTTAGCTAGTGTTTACCTGGTTTTGTTCAAGAGGTTGTTTTTCTTTTAATTAATTTTTCTGTTAATTTGAATTAGAATAACAGCACCATCTAATCCCACTCTTGTATTTGCTATAAAATGTCTAGACTGGCTAACATGAAGGTTTTCATCCTGGAAGGTTTTAGTAAGATGCTTCTCCACTTGGTATATACGTCACATAAGTAAGTACTGAAACTGAAAGTTTCAGATGCGAAACAACACCTAGTAATAAACTGTTTCTACTTTTTTTTTTTTTTTTAAAGGAAAAGAAACACCATCTTTTGGCAGTGTTTCCTCCCAAACCTCAGAGACTTGCTGATCTGCCATGTAGATCTGTACTGTGGTTGCAAAATATCAAAACAGAGCTAAGGATTTTTATATCTACTCTTCCCACCCAGCACTCACAGCTCCTTCCCTCTTCCTTGTCTGTCGGGTAGTTTCTGAGGAGACAGGAAAGGAAGGGACACAGAACTGACCGTTGGACAGATAAATGGACACATATGCCAACAGCTAAGCCTCATTTCTTCAGGAATGTAGCCTGAAAATGCCTTAGTAATTAGAATGGATTGGGAATATTTTATTTCTCATGGAAAACTTCACATTTTTTGAGGGGGGGAAAAAAAGCAAGATAGAAGTAACTGGTTTCCATGTCAGATTCAAGAACTTGCAAATCTTCAGAGCAAATGACCCCTTCTCTTCCTTAAACTCAGGGCTTTTCAAATGTGAATGATGGTTTCCCCTTGTCTTCTGCTGTTGTGATACATTGTGGGAACATCTTGTAAAGATGCACACCGGACATGGAGTCCAGTTGCAGCAAATGGTTCATGAAGGATAATGACATCCAAGGCATAACTCCAGTAAGTTACTGGGATGTTCAATTTCTTCCCAAATTTTAGAAATTTCTCTGCAATTTTCTATGCAAAGCAGGCACTTGGAGTGAAAAAGGTCATTTTGATAAAAATCCAACTTTTCACTAAAATCAGTTCTTTTCAGCACACTGTCCCAAAATCTGTTATGTTCACAGTGTTCCAGAACAGCCTTGCCATCTGTCAGAAGCATTTTTAGGTAACAAATTATTCAACCTAACTGTGCCCTGTCTTCGCCACACCAGTTGTGCGTGTGTTTGAAGTTCCTCGGGATAGATAAGCCTCTGAGGCTCCCCAGTGCCTGCAGGAATCCCCAGATGCTCAAGGGGGAACCCCTAGAGCCAGGAAGCAGAAATATCCTGAGGACATGGGTGTTTCTGAAGCACCAGGCATCTCCTGGGTAGAGATGTCCTTACCTACTACTGCAGAAAGCAAGTGTGTTCCAGCAGGGAGGCAGCGCTGTTTCAGAGAGGAGCGTATGTCTTGCTCTCCCTTTAAAATGGATCCTCTTTTGCATATTGTGTGTTCTGGTAGGAGGTGGGAGGTCACACTCAGACTCTTCCTGACAAGATCCAAATTCATATTATCCACCCCCAGTTACTGCCTAAAACATATGAAAAGTCCTCAGATAAAGGATTCATCTCTTTTAGCCGTGTGTCCTAATCACTAGGCTGAACATTCAGCCCTTCTAGGATCAAAGCCTGAATTTTGGTTGCATGATTTCAGTAGGATAAGAGGGGAGTCCCCTATCCAAAGCCCTGTGGTTAAGACACTTTCTGAGGAGGTGAGAGACATGGGTTTGCACTGATAATACGTATCTTCTGCTTCCTTTCATGAGCATGTTAATTACTAGACTGTGATATGAGAAGCAGACAGTGTTGCCACCATCAAATCAGTTACTCAGCCTGGGTTTTAAAAGAAAGTGGCCACAGCCAAGTTTGAGAGCCCAGCCAGCCCTGGGTCAGGGTGCTCATAGCCGTACTGCCTCTAGCGTGGGAGACAGCCAGGCCTTCTGGGTCTAGGTTTCAGTCTGGATGTGAGTTCAGTCAAGTCTCTGAGGCTGGGGGATACCCTGGGCAGGTGGGGGGGGATATGGACTCAAATGAGAGGTGGTCAGAGGGCACAGGCATCTCAGGCTCTGGTGGAGAGGCAGAGGGGAAGACTTTTCTAGCTATAGTTCTAGGCTTAATTTTCTCCAGATGCTGAGATGTAAATGCAACGTGTCACTATGAGAGCTGTTGACTATTTTGTCATGAGACCACTAGTGAATTTGCTAGCCACCACATTCACCAGTTGGTGGAACAGATTTACCCATCATTTCTGAATTTTAAGTGAATGGGACTTCACTCGTGGTTAAAGGTTTGGTGGGGGTTTTTTAAATGCCTTTAAGTATCTTGCTGGACTGGAACTTTTAACAGTGTTATTTTGTCTCCTCAAGTCTCCTTCAAGATAAGGTTTTCTTGTATTCTGAAATGATGTGGCAGAAGGCAAAAAATAATCTTGTGACTCATTAGGAAATAAACAGAGGCATAATTGCCATCTGTGTTTCAGTCCGTTTAATCTTTTCTCTCTCCAGTCATGGAAAAAAGTTAATAAAAAAAAGTTGAGGTCTGGTTTTGTGATATTTTTGAGAGAAGCTGGCTTAAAAAAATTACAGAAAAGAAAGGAAAAAAAACCCCCAATACTGGCTCTATACATTATCTTAGACAAAATGGATTAAATTTCTGACACCCTACTCATCAAATTCTGACCTTGATTTGACCCCATTGGCTTTTTACTGTTTGATGTTCTCAAACGATTTGGTGCCACTTTTCCTTAGTAGTGCAGTTAATTTTGAGTGTTAGATAGAGATCAATAGTCATAGCTTGAAATTGGCACCTTTGGAGGAAAAATATGTTGTGTGGCAGTAACATAGATTTGATAGTACTTCAGTTAAGAAAATGGTGTACTCTTTCATTATTGTTTTCAATGACAGTATCCAGAGTGTTATTTCATTCTCCTACCAAGCTTCTGACAGTCTCTTGTAATATCTTATCTATCAAAGAGTTTTCATTCCTCTCCTTTCATGCTTGGCTTCTGGAGTGGAACTTTATTTAAAAGGTCCCTGAAATTAGAAAGAATGACCATGGCACTTCTGCTATCAGGCTGGTCAGTAAGAAATAAACCCCCTTACTTCTAGACCTGCTTCTGGCTTGCTTGCCCACATTGGAATCTCTTTTAATCTGCTGGCTGTACAATGGAAGCTGTCGGGAGGAGGTGAGTGGCCTGTTGGATAAAGTCTGATCTTCTCACAGGTTTTGCATAGTGGCATTAAAAGGAGGGATGGGAGTGGCATCCCTACCTTTATCCATATGAAAGTGCCCTGTGCCTTGCTTTCAGCCCATTGCTGCAGTGAGAGGTGGGCCTCCATCTGCAGGGGATGGTTGTTCCTGCACTACTGCTTGAGGAGCCGCCTCTGGAGCACACAGCTGCTCTGGAGTACAGGGCTGGGGCTGTGCCAGGATTTGCCTGTGGTCCCACCTCAGAGCCCCTGGTACTGTGGAGGTGTGATGAAGCTCTTCAGGCTTACAGCAGTGCAAGTGCTGAAGAGTTGAGGGAGCTTTCAGTGTGCCACTCAAATCCAGCCTCCAGTGCAAGTGTGCCCTTCCTCCTGTGTAACTTTGGATATCCTGACTATCATCGTTTCATTTGACAGGTGGTTGGAAATAACTTTTTGATCACTTTCAATGAAATTATGTACGTGGAGGTAGGGAGGAAAATACAGATATGCCCAGGAGAGGAGAGGCTGTGGAGAGGCACTTGGGAGAGAGATGTCATGGCAGTCTCAGGTACAGGGAAATGTCAGCCATGGCCTGTGCCTTCTTCATACCAAGGAATCCAGCCTTTGGACGCAGATAAATAAGGAACCTGGCTGCAGCAGCCTGCTGCTCCTGGAGCTATTTGATTAATTTTCACGTATTTCCCAGGAAAATCAAGAGCACCTCTGTTCCGCCCACTACTTGAGAAACATTCACCTGACTCCCCCCCAAAAAAGAAGTTTTCTTCAAAGATGAAGTAAATTTGTTTGTCAGGTGCCTTCTGAAGAGCTTTTTAAATGTCAAGTGCTAACAATTTCAGATCAGCAAAGTATTTAGTTTCTCTTTTAACTTGGAACCAATGACAAAGATGACCTGGATGTGTTTTTGATTAGTGGTGATGATAAAGCAGGGGAGGGTGGAGCTGTGTGGAGAGTTACTCTCCTGTGCATTATTTAACCATTTGAATAACTACCCTGTAATCTGGACAACTGTTCCTTTTATAACACCAGCCTTGTGGCTGCTGCCTGGGAGCAGAAATAATCTTCCTCTCTGCTGGGAAACAGTCCATTCAGATGTAGTGATGGGATATTCAGACTTCTAATTCAGAGGAAACAGAAAGCAACAGAAAACCTCATCAAAGTGACCACCGTCAGTCATAGCACATGCAGCTACTCTTTCGAAGTGATCCCACTGGTCTGAGTTTGTGATTATGGGAAACAAATGCACTTAGTAAGAAAAGACCACGAACATGGTAATTCAATACAATTTATTTCTATGTGCTTCACAAGTAATCCAAGAGGATTTCAAGAACTGCCCCTTTAGAAGTGTTCAGCTCATTGCAACAGCTAGAAATGAAGGAGGAGTATTATCAAGCGAGTCCTTTCTACATGCACAGCTCTTTCTTACTGCATTCCACAGAAAGGAGTATCAGTTTCTGGTTTTCACCCTCCATGGCCTCTTCAGGCTGTTTACTGGAGAACCAAATGTCCAAGCTACAAATCATTTTTACACTTTGGAACTGAAGATACCCAGTTCAAAACTGTATCAATTCTTACTGACTTTGTTCTCTAAGTCATGATGTCTAATCTTGTTGAGGAAAAGAGTGCACAATATGCAAAGCAGTGTCTTGGATAGTATGCAGGGTCTCTGTGTGGTATAAATAACTGCCAGTCCAAGAAATTCAACAGAGCGCTGTCCATTTACAGTCACTGAAGATCTTGCCCCACGCTACTGGCAGTGAAGTCTCTGGAGCAAAAAGAGAACAAGGAGGGACTTCCAAAAGGCAAGTTTGTCTTCTTTTGTTAAGAAACCTGAGGCATGTCATTATCAGCTCTTCCTAGCCAGCAGTCAGGAGTTACAGAGTCTAAATGCAAATACATACTACAGGGAAAGTGAGAGGGCAGCCAGGCCCCATTTCCAAGGGATTCCTGCATCTTTGAGTAGGCAGCTCAGCAGAGGTGGCTCTGAATGGAAGCAGTTTTGTCGGGTGCACCATGATCCCTTCATGAAGAAGTGAGGACATCTGTAACAGGGACAGACCTCTGAAAGTGGTAATATTTTCCCATCTGCTTTCTTGACTATTCAATCTCTGGAGAGCATGTGCAGATAAAACGGGGAAGAAATATTTCTCCATGACTTTCTGACTGTTTAGCAGAGGAGCAATTGCAGAGTGATAGGATAAAGACTGCTGAGAAGGGATGGATGTTGTAGATACTCATGACTCACGCTCCTTACCTGACAGCACCTCTGAGGCCTGCAGAGATATGAAAGGGAGTTAGACCTTGTACCCAGGAGCTTCATGCTTTCATCCTCTGACTCAGTCTGCAAATGCTTTGTGTACTGCTTTCCTGACATTTTTCACCTCCTGAAGGCAATTGCTTTTAGTGTGCTTTTCAACAGATCTCTCTTCTTCCAGCCACAAGCCCCAGCCTGCAGTCAGGAAGGTTGGGACCTATCCAAGCGATGTTCTCCCAACATGTGACCTGAGATTAATCTGCAGCTGTCCCGAGAGGTTTTTCCTGATGGGAACGCTGCGGGTGGACCGAGATACCAACTTCTCAGATGCGTGGCTGGGGTTCATACACCGTATTATGTAGGAAAGCCTATAGATGTGTGTGCACTCCAAGGGGAGAACTGACAACTCGAGTTCCTTTCAAGGATGTTTCTTCGTGGCAGATTCCTGCTGTAATCAGTGAGCTCATGATAAATCCTAAAGTCCTGTCCTAGAGACAAAGCCTCAGTGGTGCTGAGTCCCAGCAATTCCCACTAGTTTTAGTGGCAGCTGCAGGTGCTGAGTGTCCTGGTTATATCTGCGAGACTCCTCTGCAAGGAGGGGCCATACTTCCCTTACTCCACAGCCAGACTGCATCTGGATACATGCTGTTCTCCTTGGCTGGGATTTGTTACTAGGGGAATAAAGTTACCACACTGCTTTAAATCCAGTTGAACAGCAGGAACAAAGATTTAGTGAAAACAAACTTCATCTTAACTGCGATTTTTACCATCCTCTGAAAGTTGTTTAGGTAGGTCAGCTTCTTTACATGCCCTCTGTGAACTCCTGTGGGTCCCTGAGCAGCTGCCTTTCTTCCCAAGATCAGTTTTAAACCTGAAACAGGGCTTAGGCCTTGCCTCCCAACAGCCATTAAGTGTGTTTTGAAAAGCAGTGGCACTGTAGCAGCTTCTGCTCCTCTTGTTTACGCTTTTCGTGACTGATACGTTTCAGTGCCAACCTACATTACTCTTGAGTTATTCTAGAACAGCTCCAAAGCTGTGCCAGGGAGTTTTCCCAGTTTATGGCACCAACTGTACAAAGAGGTGTTTAACAACCTGCTTGACTATAGGTTTAGGTGATGCCATTGATTACTGAAGCCATGCATACACTTACAGGTAAGACATGTTTAAAAATATCTTGCTTGGTCAAGACTGGAGCCCTTCACCTGCTCTGCGTGCTGCGGTTCACCAAGAAGGCTGGATTTGGTTCAGCAGGAGCAAGAGCAGACTCCAGACCACTGAAGAGGTGAATAAGAGTAATCACTGGAAGACTTTGCAGATGAGATTTGATTGCCTTGCTGAATCTAGAGATTTGTCAGGGATGAGATCTGTGAGAAATCCCTGGCATGCTGCTGATTACATGAAATTGCTATTAACAGTGAATTATTTTTAGAAAGGAAGCCAACATATTATCATTTGACACTTTTACAATGATATGATAGTTGGTATATGTCATGTGCATTTGCAGCCTGGATTGTTAGGCACTTCTACGTTTGCTAGAAATTTCAGGTACACCCTTACTGCAACTTTTAGTGTAGGCAAAATACCCAGCAATGCTTAAGTAAATGAATTGGAACAGGAATTTCAAATTCAAAAGAATTGTTTCATTTGCTCCATTAAGAGGGACTATACGTGTGCTGAAAGAGCTTGGTCTGGTTCATTAGAGCCAGATGTAAAAATGCTGCCTCCAGCTAACTCCATCCCCTGCAAACTGCCTGCTTTGAGCACCTTTCCTTCCTGCTGCTCATCTCCTACAAGTCCTCTGGTCTCTGCCTGGCTGGTGAGTGACCTCTCACCTTTACAGACCTTTACCCCAAAGTGCCCACCCCCTCTGTGGCTGAGGTCAGAGCCTCCAAGTCTATCCAGATCTACAGTAGCATTTGTCTGGTGTAAACCTGTATTGGTGTGGCACGGCTGCATTCTCTGCATGACTGTACAGAGAGGAGTATCTGAGTATTTGTGCATCTGGAAAGGACCATTTTTGTGGTATGTGTGGCATGAGTAAGAACAGTTATGTTGCAGAGTGAGAGCAGTATGCTGGGGAAGCTCAACAGTCCTGTGATATTTTGGCCGAGCTGTTTTGGTCTAGGACTGAGTTTGAACTGTTTGAACAGCCGTTTTGAACAATGTCTTGCTCCAATGTCCTGGATCTGATTGTAGCAATGGGATAAGAGAATGGATTGTGGGAAACGGAAGAAATGCTGGACTTCAGTGCTCCTAGGAATAATAAAATGTCTGTTCTGCAGTATGTTTAGCAATGCATACAGAAACAATCCGTGGGGTTGCTTAGTGTTTTTCCAAGCTTTTATGAGGATGTTAAAGGTAAAATCTTGGCCATCTTGAAGACAGTAGGAACCTGCCTTTGCCTCTCTTGGGTCAGGATTTCTCTCTCACGTCGGTGCCTGCTGTATTTGGCGAATCACCAGAAATGCCATCACATCTAACCTAGAGAAGCAGAGAGGAGCAAGCATCTGAGCTGTACTTTCTACACAAAATGGAGTGCCTCCAGGCGGTGCTCAGGGGTTGTACCTGGGTGTTGTACCTGGTGTTGTACCCGGGCACCCTCAGTCCCCATGCAGAGGGTTTCCTGGGCAAAGAGGTGGGAAGAGCCATCAGGAAACAGCTGCTCTAAAACAGGGCTCAGAGATAGCGAGGGACTCATGGCAGGCCAGGGGCAGAGCTGGGAAGGGACCCTGTTGGCCTGACTACTCTGACTGTAGCAGCCTGTATGTGCAAGGAATTCAGATAGTATCACAAGTAAGCAAAGTTACATTTCGTTAAACGCATCCCAGAAGAAAGCAACTTGTGCTCCAACATCCTGACAGACAAACAAACTGAAAAATAACCTCCTAGTAGCCCAGAAATCTTGCTTATAATATGTATTAGTGTGTGGAAGTTCTCCAAATTTAAGTGACAAGTGTTTGGAGTTGGAGTATGTGAAATGGTACTGTGCCTCATTTCTGAGCAATGCAAACCTGGACCAATTTGACCACAGGCACCTCTCCTCTGATGTCTTAATTCTGAGTAGATAGATTATAATAACTCTTCCCACTCAAATACTGCTTTTCCTCTTTTGACCTGAGAACACTTTAAAAAGGGGATAATGCATCAGCTCAATCACGGGCTAGGAATTTCTGTACTGAGTTTTAGCCTAAGAGCAGTTACAACAGCCCAACATATAAATCTCTCAAAGATTTTAAAACGATGCTACTGATCTCCAAGTGATAGCCTCTTAGATATTATTACTGAAACTTTCTGGAAGTAGTGCAAACCAGGAGGGAACAATTAATCCTTGGAGTAACCCCATTTACTCTAGCAGTTTGGCCCTGAGGGAGTGGGAGCACTTGATGTCTGACAGCAGCCCCAAATGTCAGTATTTCTCCCCTTGTTCATTTGCCTGCTTGCTGTGGTAGATTTCATGCCGTTATAAGCTGTTTATGTACAGCCTGATCAAAGTACTTAATGACAGGGTTAATTTCTACGTATAATGAGGAAGTCAAGACAGGAGACAGGTACTGTGTAATCGAATTTTTCATTTTGGAATTTGTTTCTCTTCATGTAGGGCTTAGCTTTGATTTTTATTTCCATTAATGTCTGCATTTACTGTTCTTTCTAGTCTCTCAGCTGAGCTAAACCTACTCTGGAAATAGCGGAGGCACTGAATTGTTCCAACAGCTTCCATGAAAGCATGATGATAAAGTAAAAATAGTCTATAACTTCTCTGCAACAAGACCTCAAGCTGCATTTTGGTTGGGGGGACAGTTCCTAATACAATTACACTGCTTAAATAGTCTACTGAGACATCTAATCCTCTTTTTATGTCTCAGTAGGTATGTGCATGGGCATGGATGCTTAGGTATGTGTGTACATAGCTAGAGAAAGAGACAAAGGTTGCGTTAAAAAAATCTGGAAATCTTACCGTTTATGAAGTGTGTGTCTTCGGCAAGACCTTAGAGACATAAATGAATCCCCACAGCATCCCTTTGAAAGAGCTGATGGTGAAAAAGATGCTAACAGTCCTCGTTTCTCAAAAGATGGAAATGAGATCTGGAGTACTGGATTTGCCCTGCTTATTCTAGTTTTCATTTTTAGATGCACTGAGCACTGTGAACGTTTCTGGACATTCAGAAATCTAGGGGTACAGAAGTGATGGAGGCCTCAGAAAATACGGCTCGCTGAGGCAGCCAGCTTCAGGAATCAAGCTAGAAGAAGTTAGATGAAGTTAAATATGGACGTATCTAGCTCACCCTGCATCCGCTGTATTTCTCTTTTTCTAGCACTCTTTAATTTTTAAGAAAACAGGGATTTAAAAGTTCGCGTGATGCTAATTTCTGTGAACCACTGTTACCCAAGTTTCCTCATAGCTGAGATAGAAATCCTTCTTTGTGAGGAGTGTGCACCTCTATTAGCACCACTGTGCAAGCTGTAGTTTGCAAATGCGGTGGGAGGCTTTGCTCATGCTAATTTGGGCTCAGTCATGCACCTTCTTTTCCTCTTTTACATGCAAATAGCAGCTGTGTCAGTCTCTGGGATGCCTGCTTGTTCCTTTAACAGAGAGATTCCAGTTCATACCTTCAACCAGTGCATTTGTGCGTGGGCTGAGGTATAGAGCAGTGGTACAGTTGCTGACAAGGAAAGAGCTGTGATGGAGGCTGGAACAAGTTAGTGAAATAGAGAAGTTTTGAAAGAAGGCGGCTGAGCTTTTCGGGTGTGTTTTCATTTATTAAAAAAAAAGGGGGAGGGAGGAGAACAGCAGAGGACTCCATAAAAGATAATCCATGATCCTGCCCGCATAAAAAAATGCTCTCCCAGCATTTTCCATGGTGGGTGCAGCACGTCTGCCCTGCTGCAAAGACAAGGAGGTTCATGGTGCTTGCGTGGGGCCAGCACCAAAACTGGGTAGAAGCAATTGAAAACAAAGCATGTTGCATGATGTTATTTTCTCCTCTGACTTCAGCCTTCACCTCTGCTTTACAGTTGTGGCTACCTGAAGCCAGCCACTACGTTACTCTTCCTTTTCTGAAAGGCTGTCCCTGCTCTTGTGTCACAGAAGTCAATGCAAAATGGAATCAGATAAAATAATCTCCATGGCATCGCTTTGGATGCCACTGAACTTACTGAAGGGAGTAGGCATTAGTGCCATGTGGGCTATGCAATGTAAGGATCTGTAAAAGGGTGTTTGATTCAGGGTGCAAGGATTTCCAGGAATTTGGGCTGCAAAGCTTTCTAGGAAGGTCAGCTCAAATAAATATGATGTCCCTGTGAAGTGCTCAGTTGAGTCCACAGGATTTTCAGGTGAAAACTTGCCTTTCAGAAAGCCCTGGCTAGTGTTTGTCCTCCCTCGAAAAGACTGCCTTGATGTCAGTGCCACAGCAGGACCCAGTGTACAGCCAGGACTCGGTGTATGTCCACCTCTTCGTGTGTCCATGGACGTCCTTGGAGGCTGTAACATAACTGTGAAATAACTGGGCTTCAGCTCCCCTCTGACCTGCTTTATAATCTTCTTGAATATATCCCCTCTGTGTGTGTAACTGGCAGAGAGGGGGCTAAGGGGAAGAAACACATGTACATGCCTTAATCATACTGATCAGTGAAAGTGATGCCATCTTTATACAAGGAAGGCTCTTAAACACCTCTCCAGCCCCTCCACTGATCTGTGGGGAAACAAGGCTGTGACCTTCAGGGTTTCCATTGACTTCAGATTTGGCAACACTAAATTAAGTGGGTAATACATTGTGGCACAATAGGATGAAATCCTGACCCCAGTAATGGCAGTGGATTTTGGTATTGATTTTAAAGGTATTTTAGGATTTCAGCTGTAGAAATTAGTGGCAAACCCCATGATGAAATAATCTAGTTATTTCCTGTCAAGCAGAGGTTCCTCAGCAACATGGATATTACAGAAAATACTTTACAAATGGAAATTTATCCTGTTGCAGAGAAACACTTTGAGCTATTGACCCTGCAAAGTAATACATGCGTATAATAAAGTTATTTCCTGTCTATTTAAAACTTCCTTTTAACAATGTGGGTAGATCCAGTTATGCTGTTCTCTGCCATAACAACAATTTATCCAAAGCACTTTGTTGCCAGGCCTAAATTTTGCAAAAATATCTGGTCTTTAAAACCTTTGAGAAAGGGAGATATTTGCACCTGACATGTCTACAAGTAACTCAGACCAGGTTATTGATCGGTCCTGTATATGTTGCTTTCCAGTGGGAGGATGAGATGGAGAGGCCAATCCATTACTGCAGCTATCTACCACTGGAAAGCAATAGAGCTAATGATACAGGTTTTCAATAGCTGATTTATATTATCCTGTAGTCAATAAAAACTCATGATTTTGTCACTGTGTTGTTTAAAGCAATGCTCCCAAATGCTGGCTGGCTCAAAATCAGATCCTCTGTAACACGGCTGCTGTGTTACAAGCAGGTGAAAACTTAACAAAATCCCACCAGTCCTCCAGAGTATGGTCTGGACAAGCTCTTGGCTCGCTGAGCAGTGGGTCCTGTGAGCCCTGAGCTGGTATGAGGGTCATTCCAGTGAGTGATTCCTGTTAAGACCAGCTATGGCTCCCCCAGCTGCTCCCCTGCACCGTGCCATGCAGCAGGGAAGGATGAAGGAGTTACTCTGGTGACTCTGGTACTCCTTTCTCTGGGCAATTATTGCACCTAGAATCTCAGTGACTGACCACTAATTTGGTGGTGACTAACAAGAAATACGTGTCGATGGCTATAAATGAGAGGCAGTAACTAGCTCTCATCTTGTTCCTTCTAGTGATGCAAGTACTTTCGGCACCGCAGAGGAACTGCCCACTGAATCCTGCATGGTGCAGAGCTCCCGAGGGAGAGGGTGGCAGCAAAAAGGAGCTGCATTTGCTGGAGCAAGGGTTTGACCAGCCATGTGAGAGCCAGCCTGAGCAGTCAGTAGGCACAGTCCCATCCTCTCTTGCGGTTGTGTTTGAACATAAGACCGGTCACAACAGAGTGGACATCGTCGCAGGTGAGCTCAGCCAGGCTGGGGACTTGCCTCGGGACACGCTGGTGGTCCCCAACAACATGTGTGTGAGGGAAAGGCTGTGTGCAGAGCAGCCGGGCACCCGAGGAGAGTGTAGATGCAGCGTGGAGGTTTTGCACGTTCAGGTGGGCTGACCTGCAGGGATAATGAATGTCTTTTTGGACTTGTACACACCCTGTTTTCATGCAAACATTTCATGCAGATTTGTAACATGTGATAGCTGCCAAGCATCTTTTACACAGTCACAGTCTAGTGACTGAAGGATCCACTAATTAAGAAGCCCCTAATTAGGCTTTTAAATGATAAACTGTAATAGCTCTAGTGCAGCTGTTGTAAACTATAGAGTAAATTATACCCAGTTGCAAGAGATTTTAATTACGTATTTATATAACAGACTTTAAGGACTTTGAAAGATAAAAGAATTTTTAGTATAGGCAGAGAGTAACAATAGAGCTCTTAAACCAATGAAAGCAAGGAAATTCAGAGTTAATCTGAAAGGCGTTCTAATTTTGGGGGGATTGTTTTTGTTCTTTTTTGTTTTCATAATGGATGAAATAAAAGTATTGTCAGCTAGGAGTTTGTCCTCTGCTCTTGATTTCCTAGCTTTTATAGGTCCATGTACAGCATTAATGATGCCTCGGCAAACTTTCTGTAGTATCATTTTTGCAGAAATCCTAACAAGATGACCCTTATCAACCAGGTATTTTTCTTGCATCCTGATTTACAGAATGGTTAGTTGTACACATGCCTTTGTGAAGTCAACAGGAGCTCAAAAACTGGTTATGTTGGGCCCTTGGAGACCGTGTTGAGGCCAAGTCTAGCCTGCACAGTGTTGGTGCAATTTTGGCAGCCATTCACCATGCTGTGCTTACCAAGTGGAGGAGAGGTGTGGGTGTATTTGGGACTATTCTGCTATTTGGAGATTTGCACTCGGGGCTTCTTTTTTACAGGGCTCAGACCTGCTCCACTGAAACCGAGGGGAGTTTAGCCCTTGCCCACATTTGGGGCTGGACCAGACTCCTGTCTGCCTATCCTTTAGACATCAGCACTGCTTGTCTCTGCCCATCAGTGCCTCTCTTGGTAACCTCACCAGTTCTGTCTCCAAATCGCAGCTGCCCTCATCCCCCCTCACTTACCCAGCCCTGATGCTGCCCTTCCTTGCCACCTCTGATCACAACTAACGCTGATGCACCGCAGTGAACCTCTTTATAGAGAGAAGGGAACATCTCTGATGTGCCATCCATTGTCTGATGGCTTTGCTCATCTGTTGCCAATTCTTTTTGTTTCTTAGATTACCTCTCCTCAGGACAAGGGCCGTGCTTTTTGTGTCTGTGTGCTGCCACCACAGAGAAGAAACAGATATTGGGCTGTGATGTGCAGAGGGCTCAGCTCCTTTAGCTGCTCTTAGGGACTGGCCTTCACAGCCATAGGACCGAGCAGCCCATGACAGCCAAACAAGGTAGGGCTTTTTGCTTATTCCAGCCACATCCAAGTATTTTCATCTGGAAATGTCACAGCAAGAGAAATGAGGAATACAGTTCTCATAGTTAATTTTACGGCTGATTAATTAGCCCAAAGAGTATTAAATTGTGCTAATGTAGTTTGCCTCTTCGATGCTGTCTTTTGACTTCAATGGAACTAAATGCATGCTTAAAGTTAACTACATGCCTAAGTGCTGTGGTGAATCGGGGCCTAGGGCATTAATTAGAACTTGGCTCAGATTTACTTTCAAGGCTTCCCCCCCCCCCCCCCCCTTTTTTTTTTTTTTTTAACTCTTCAGCACTCAGCAGTTTAATTGGTATGCAGATGTTCCCCTTTATTGCTGGCAGAGGCCTCTGTCACTGTTCTGAAGGTACTCAGACATCAAGGCTGGTACAGTGGGCAGGAAGAAACCCCCCCTGAAGCTTTCAAGCTTTGTGGGAAATAATGATGTATGAGACAGGGATTCCTTTGGAACCTGAAGGGAACATGACAGACAGAATAATATGGGAGGAAAACATTGTCTTCACAATTGAGACTGATGGTCTCATCTTGTCTCCTTGTTATTGTTACCAACCAAGACTGAGATGAGCTTTCTTATGAAGAACTTCATTTCTTGGCAGGTTCTATATGTTGGACACACTGCGCTCAGTGGTAGCTTTCCATCCAAGGTACAGATATTGACAGGCTCTGAGGAACCCTTTGGGGTGGCGTTTTAGCTTAAAACCTAAAATTCCTTCCAGCATTGAGATGCATTTTGTCAGGAATGACAGTTGCAATTTGATAATCTTTTACCACTTTGCCTGCCTATCTCCAACAGCTAGCTGGAGGGGAGAAACCCAGAGTTGTTGGGCACCGGAGTGTCAGCTTTATGAATTAGCTTTTCTTGCACTTTATTAATTTCACTTTCCAGTGGTTAGTGCATGTTTGGAAGACACAATTGATTTGTACGGATCTGTGTAGGATGAAGCAAAGCTGGAAGTAAAGGAGTGCAAGCTGACAGCAATGCAATAGCTCTAATTGATAAATACCAAAGGCACTCTTTAAAGAAACTTTTCTTCTCTGTTTAGGTTAAAAATGGCCCTCAGTTTGTCCTCCAATTGCCATGTTCAAAAAGAAGTGTTTTCATGCATATTCATTTCAAATGGATTAGCTGAAATATCAAGTGCTCATTTTCTGTACTTGTATTTTCAAGTTAGATGATTCAAAATGCTGTTGTGCAAGGTACAGGAAGATGGCTGTTTCTTAACTCCTCCAGAGTAAAAGCTGTCTTTCAGGGTACTCTTTGCACATGTGAAATTTGTGTTAGTATTTTTTGGCACCCACAGTTTCATCAGAAATGCATTTCAGCTAATGGGAGGCGGAAGGACTAAAACACATGCTGCATGTTGTGGGTGCAAAAATGCAAATAAAAATGACACCCACCATGGAAGGGTCTAGGAAAATGTACCTTCCTGGATGTGAGCAGGGCAGGTTAGGAAACATCATCTTCCTTTTACAATTGGCTGTTACTCTTTACATTTCTGGAGAACTGGGATCTTGCTGTTAATCTTACAAAAATAGATGCTGTGGTGAAGCCTCAGGCATGAATAAAATTGGATGATAATCTTAAAGCAGATTTTTTACAGCTATGCACTCAGAGCCAGTGAATCCAAATGATTTTGGAAACTCTGCGTTTGTTACTTATTTAGATCAAAATGCCATGGAGAAAGAGGTCAGTGGCACAGGTACATATTGTAACATTTGGGGGTCCTTAAAGTTGAGCAGATAAGCACAGCAAACATTAAACATCTCTGGCTTGACACAAATAATAGGCAAAGCTGAAAAAAGCCTGCTGACAAGAGGAGTAGGTGTTGGTGGGTGACTTGCCGCAGTTTTAGAGCTGTTAAGTGTAGGTTTTTTAGCATTTTCATTATTTAAAAGTGGAGTGGTAGTTTCTTCACTCCCTCTGAAAAGTTACTAATTTACTCTGAAATACAGGGTAAGCCACAATGATTTAACAGATTTGTAATGTGCTTTAGAGTGATTTCAAGTAACAGACACCCTCCTCTCCAAGCTTCCCACTGTCTCAGTTCTGCCCTCACTCCTTTCTCTGTGTACATCTGCACTGAAATGCAGAGCAGTGGCTTGCCTCTGTCTAGCTCCAGAGTCAGCAGGTTGAGTGGCTTTGACCACTGGTGCTCGTGCAGGTTTGCCTCGTTCCCAGTGTTCAGAAACAGAGGCTGAGTTAGCCACGTTCGGATGTTGGGAACGGCATCCCAGAGCATGGAGTGGTTTAAAAGCTGCTGCTCTGCAGGTTCTGCTGCAAGGGGACAGGCCTTAGAGTAGCCCTGATGTGCAGAGGCTGCCTTTTGCCTAGTGCGTGGAAAGTGCCTCGTGGAGCTTGGGTAAGGACTGTGATTAAGGTCCCAGGAGTACAGGCAATGTAAAGTAATCTGCAGTCCTCCGGGTCTGATTCAGAGAAGGCAGCTGGGTTCTGTTCTCAAGGGTCCAAGCAGCCTGCGGGGGTGGGAGGTGGTCAGGGGATTTTCTCTGGTTGTCAAGCTGAACAGGTCTTGGCTATCCCACACTCCAGCCGATTTGTGCCCCCATATTGCTGTGCTGAATAACCATGCCTATGGCGGGATGCTTAAGCTGGAGGCTTTCATGGATGATACTTAAATCTGATGGAGCCTCGTTGAGAAGGAGCTGGCCTTGCTTTTAGTCAGAGAGGTCTCTGGTGGTTTGTGGTCAGGAATTGGGACCTGGGGCTGAAGCCACAATCTCCAGGAGCAAACCACAGTATTTACACAAGTGCCAAGGCCTGCCCGTTTGCCTTCGCAGCTGAAAGTCTGTGTTACCACACATCTGCTGCTTTTCTGTCTGCTCTTGTCATTGCTGTTTGAGGGAAGTATCCATTTTGTTCAATACAGCCGTGTTGTCTAGCTTAGTTTATTTTTATTAGCTGCTGCTGCTTTGTTACTATTCAGTGCATCCATGGGTTTATTTAGTATCAATAACCAAGGGTAAAAATGCTTGAATAGAAAGCTAGATGGAAACGCTGAGGTTCTGGTGGACTCCAGGGTTTCTTTTACTCTTCTTTGTTTCCGTGTTCTAGGGGGCCTGGAGAATACTCATCATTCATAACAGAAACTATTCAAGATGCATGGGCCTGAAAGGTCACTGTAAGTTTCTGTTGCTCTTCTGGTGTGACTGGTATAGATCATGTCTTCTAGCAGATTTTAAGGAGGAAAACTTTTGTTACAAGGAGAGATGGAAAGTTTGTGCACCCAGCCTCTCTTTGGAACAATATTTTGTTGTGAAACCTGTCTTGTGAAACCAGAGGCTTGAGCCAACTGCTTTTGATCTCGGAGCTTAAAGTGTGAGTAAGTGGTGTCGTATCAGGCTGGATAGATGTCACCGTCAGGGATTTGCGCACGTAACTCTCCTTGACTTGAACTGGAGAAGGCCAGAGTTTATTCACTTTCACTTTCTGTCACTGAGAAAAATGAATGCCTTTCTATAGAAGACAAAATTTTTTCCTTTCTTCCCAAGTAGATGATGACTAAAGAAGGCCTGAACTGAGTATAGATGTTCTTACATTTACTTGCAATGAATGTAGCTCATGACTCTTATTTTAGCACCAATCTGGAACACTACTGTGAACAGATTTACAATGTCTGCTTCTTCCTTACCTTGGTATTCTGGCATTTATGCTCATTCTTGCACTGATACTTGGGAGTTAAATGAAGCCAAATGTCTGAAAGGTGAGTAGGTAAAAGGTAGACACTTTCATATACAAACCTATTCCTTTTGTGTGCTCCATAATCTTCTTTAAGTTCTTAAATATGGTTTTATTCTTCTGATACTAAGGGTCTCAGCATGGATTTTTGTTCCGGTATGTGTGTCATCAGCAGAGTTATTAGCTGTGTTCCAGTTGCATGGTCCTTTGTTGCTGGATTGAAAAGATCTACTAACTTCAACCGTGTGTTTTTGGAGTAGACACTTACAGAAAGCCTTTAGTGTGTTTATAGCAGAGCAGATTTAATCTGGAAGTCATTGAGTGAAACCAATAAAGAACTTCCTTGATGTGATTTTTGGAGTTACTCTGTGGAACTGAATTGCATGTTTTCAGGTATTGGACATAAGGGCGCTTGAAAGCATAAAGAAGGTTAAGTGTAGATGATAATAAAAATGTTATTGGTATTTATAGGTCAGTCAATAATGTCAGTATATTAAAGTGATATGAAATATCTCTTTGATTTCATGGACAGTGCCTTACTCTATATAGTTTACTGTAATAACATGATCCCTGGTATACATTGATGATAAGTTTAACTTTATAAAATGTTTGTTAGTAATCCAATTGCCCTGAAATGCCTTATGAAAAGTATGTTTATTACAGAACACATACAGTTGCTATCTGCCTAGTGTTGTCTCTGCTACAGCGACCTAAGCTAAGCAAACACATTTGGAAAAAACATGTGCCAAGCAGACATGGTTGGGGGGTTTTTTTGTTAGACTTGCTGGAAACATTCATCAATAGTTGGAGATGTGGTCTTTCAACTAGATTTCTTTCACCCAGATCATACGCAAATTGCATGATTGTTCAAGTATAAAGTCATATGCCAGGGGTATGATGTTAGCATTTCTTTTAGAAAGAATAACTTTGGAATAAGTACCTTGTGTGGTGAATTACCTTCCTTGTCATTCATCACTGCGCAACATCTTTGTAGAACCGCAGTAACTGGAAGGAAGGAAAATACTGGAAAGTGTTTCTGTAATTGGAGCTGAGTTTGACAGAGGGTTCTGCCTTTCTGGAAAAGAAATGCTGATTTTGGTTCTTTACATTGCCATCCTCTTGTTGTGCTGTTGTGTACTGGAATAAAAGAATAAAGGTGAGCACTAGATAAGCAGTGAATTCCCTTTGGAGTCTCTTCTCCAACACACATTTTGGTGTTATTTTTTCCTGGGGGACTTAATTCACAAAATCTCAGAACGTATTCTTCCAGTGAGATTTCACATAGTTTGATAAATGTTTGGATAAATTTCATACCGTCTTATCAAAGTAGGCACAATAGTTCTTTCTTGCGGAACTGAGCTTAAATGAAATGCTCAGTTATGTTGGTGGGATAATAATTAAGACTACAGATCCAGATCAGTGGTTTGTTATTCTGTTGCTGGAGTAGGCTGAATCAAAGCTTCTGTCAACAACTAGAGCTGAAATACTGAATAAACATACCGAACAGTAGCACGTCAGGAGTATGGTCTTCTACCTGGGACAGTGTTGAGGTGTGTCTTGCCCACAGAAGCTCTGGAAACGTTGTGAGACTTGGACAAACACAGCACAACCCCGGACTGCAGGGATGTTGCTGCTCTCAGAGCACTGCACACTCGGAGTGTGTTCTTGGCTGATGGAAATCTGCCCACTATTGGGGGAGCTTGGTGTCACGGCTGCGCTATTAGGATGGCTTATCGTTTTCTTGTGGGGCAAGATGCAGCCTCTGTTCTCTTTTGCACCTGCAAAACTGGTATAATATTAATTAGATTGTCATTAGTGAAGCCCCATAAAACAACAAAAAAAAAGGAATGGCTCTATAGTGACTCTAAAACTTGATATGTCGTTCATATTGAGTGGGTGAACAGAGATCAGTAGCCATGAAGACACTGCTTTTCCAGAATTATGAAATATTTAGGTAAAATATCCAGGTAAAATCTGAACAGAAATTTGATTACTGCCTGCTAAAATGGTGATGTCTTCCCTTCTAAATAGGTTTGGTTCTCTTCTTGATGAGACTCCTGCACCTTCACCTAAATTCCTCCCTGGGCAGCTGCTGTGAATGGATCTGACCACCGAGGGAATCTGGCCCATTGAATTCCTTTTCTTTCTGTGCAGTTGAATGAAAAATGTGTCTTCTGAAGACCAGTGACTGAAAGAAATATTGATGACTGCCAGGGCATCTACAGAAAAGGATAAGAAAATTACTCTACTACAACAGAGAAGAAAAAGGGGCTTTGTTAACTCTTTCTTGTAGGTTGTATTTATTAATAGTAACAACTAAAGTTTTGTATTTTTTCAGAGAAACACACAAGGCTTGGAATTGTATTGTTTTAATTGCAGCTAACTGAATGAATTAAGTGGAAAACTGCACACAGTACTTTGATTGTCTGACTCTCTGTATGTGAGGCTTTGGGAACAGTTTGTTATTATAAAAGAACAGCACTAACAAGAAATCAACCAACATATAATTGCTAGGCTAAGGGGCAGTTTGGGGAAAGCTGATATTTATTTATAAATTATTAAATAAAATCATCTCTGTGGATCATCTCTCACTGCCTCCACACTTCATACATTACTCATCTTCCTAAATTTCATGTTCTCCAGGACATTGCTTCTTGTAACCAGTGCAAGCATCAAAACCACCCACATCAAGCAAAGGAGATGCCTGTGCATTTGTTACGCTGGCAGTTTTGGTTATGGGCCTCATCTAAGAACACGAGCCTTCAGTTCAAGGAAAGGAGTCTTGATGAGGCCTTTAAAGGTTGTTTTCTGTGCCTAAAATACACATGAGCACCTGGGATTCTGTTCAGGTAGCTTAAACTCTGGCCAGTGTTAGCCGATACCCTAAATAGAAGGGCTTAAGAGCAATTCAGGCATTAAATTTAGCAGGGTTCTCAAAATAAAATTGTTTATATAGTTCCCATAAGTTTTGGTGAGAATGAGGTAACTCCTGATTGTCCCATGTGGGTCTCTCTGCACGCTTAGTGCCTTACTGCCATAAGAAACACAGCCACTTAGTGGCTGGACTCACCAAGAAAGGGGAACGGCACTTCATCCTCAATGTTTTTGGCTACTATTGATTCCAGCTCTCCTAAGAAATGGAGCTGCCCTTCTTTCCTTCAGCATAGATCTGTGGGCTTTTTTCTAGAAGAGGTAACTGTTATCGTAGGCCTAGATCTTCACAGCCGTACACCGTTCCCTCTCATTTGCACGCAAGAGCCAATAAACTGAAATTATTAGGGATTAACCCTCTGAAGCTCTCTAGCTGCATGGGAAGAGCATTCTCCCCTCCACCTTTCCCTTGGCAGCTGAGGAGATTTCTGGGGACACACAGAGCCCAGGGTCCCTGCTTTGCTGCCCTTCTCGAGGGACAACAGCAGGTGCTGGTGGATGTGGCACCACAGTCAGGTACACGGGGCAACCAATAACAGTCTCTATTTCAGAGACCAAATTGCTAACCGGGTGCACTGACACATCAGCACTTCCTCATGTGCCCAGGTAACAAGGGGGTGGCTCCTGTCCTGGCCTCACAAGTGACATACGCGTCCTGCAGACAGAGAGGCCCTTGGCGTTCTGCGGCAGAGTCTGGGGATGGAAAGGTGGTCGCTGGCACTGCCGGACACATCTTTGGACTCACTGTGCTGCTATATACAAATGATGTTCGTGCTGTATAAACAAATCACACTATTAAACCACTCAAACAGTGTTTATGCAACTTTAAAATGGTAGAGGCATAATTATATAACTTCACCTGCTGGCTTGTCAAAACTTACGTGTCCACACTGAAGTGATGTGAGGATTGTATCGCTCCTACTCGATACCAGCTTAGCTGATGGGAGACTACATAGCGCAGAAGGTGCCTAAGAGATGGAACTGGACAGAGTTTAGCTTTGCACAGCTCTTGCCAAGAGTGGCTTGGTATCCCTGTCACTGGTTTTTGAAGTCCAAAAAATATTTTCCCCCAAATAACCTATTTTTCTACAAGAGAACACAGCTGCATTTATGAAAGCTCTTGGCTCTTACAGTAAACCTGGTGTGTATAGTTTCCTCTCTATATGTATGTTGCCTGCGTAATTACCAAATCATAATGAAAAACACAGTTTTGTTACATGAGCTTTCAACAGTGGTTTTCAGTAATTTAGAAAATATTGGAGCTACTTCCAACAAAGGAGAAAATCAAAACAAAGCAGCTTTGAAAATATTGATACACTCAGGGAAATAAATCTTCATTTTTAACCCAGTTCTATTATTCTCCCTCTCTGATACTAAAACCCATACAAAGCACTATTATTTTCAACCAGCTCAACAAGAGATTACATAGAGCTTCCGCCCCACTCTCCCCTGCCTCAGGGAGCTAAATCTTGCCATGCTCTAGCGCAGCCTTTGGCTGGGCTTTGTGGGACAGCCTCTACTCAAGGCTTGTGTGCTCTGCAAAAGCTGTCCTCGCTGCCAGAGGTAAGTCGCCCTCACCACACCTCTTTTTCAGCAGGATGTGGCAAAGTTGCTGGATTAAATTCTCCTCAATCACAAAACTCGTTGTATTGGAGGCACTCAAAATATACGGCCTTTCAAACCCTGGTGAGTTCACAGCATTTAAAGATAAGAGACAGTTTTGCCAAGAAATGTGTCTTGTTGAGGGCCACAATTAACTTTATCAAAAGAAGGAATCTTATTTTTTCTGGCTGTGGATAGAGGGTACATCTCAAAACAGCCTAAAGTTAAAGATAGATACAGCGTCTGGTTCAGATCACGATACGAAGAAAGAACCAGGTTAATTAGTATTTATTCTTAGTTTATAGATATTCCTTTTGGCTTGAGCTAACAGGCAGGAGTTAGAGCCCCACAGAGTCGTTTCTCCTGGGACCAGAGGTGAATGAGAGCGACAGTCTCCGTGGTGAAAATGTACTGAGGGATGGGGATGTCACTAAGACAGACTGGCCATTGCCCTGGGCTACATCAGCCTGCAGGAAGGATGCTCTGAGAGGCGGCTCAGTGCTGGCGGGGAGGAGCAGGTATAGTCATGGACCAAAGCATCCCAGGGGGCGGTGGAGAAGGGGAGGTGCCCCAGGTCCCTCCTTGACCAGGTGCCATCACACCTCTGTGCCCACACAACCCCCATCCACTGCCTGTTGCCCTTCCTGGGTGTTTTTGGCCACAGGGAGCGGTTGCACAAGGGCGATCAGCAGCCTGCAGAGAAGGCAGCTTCCCAGAGCCCCTCCAAGGCTTTCAATTCCCCTTTCTTGACAATGTTTTCTGCAACACCACATGGGATCTCCCAGCAACAACATCAGAGCGGGAGTGCAGCTGTTTATCTTACATGGAGCTGTTTTTATCCTGGGGGCTCCCCACTGCTCCCACAGTTGGAAGGGGCCGAGTGAGGTGCCCACCCCCTGGAGACCAGACCTTCACACTTTTGCAGCTCCCATTTTTTTATACAATTTTCCCCCCTGTTGGTGTTCGGGTGGAGCTGAGATGCTCCTGGCAGGATCTCCTGTGTACTTCAGCAGAGCGCCCCTTTAACAGTGACCGCACAGACCGTTTTATTCCCTTAGGCGCTTGCAGGAAAGTTAATTTCTATTTTAGAGGGAATTCTCTGGTTTTGTGGATGTCTGCTTCCAGTGTCCCAGGGAGGGGCAGCCCCACGGTGGGCGGGCTCTGGGCTTCCCGCCCTGCAGCCATAGGGCACCTCCGCTCCCACTCTGTGACATGATTGGCTGGCTCCTCCCAGCAGGCGGGGCTGGTGGTATAAAAGGGCTGTGGGGGCAGCTCTCCTCTCCTGAGGGGCTCAGGAGATGGTGGTGGGGGCTCAGGAGATCTCTGGGCTGTCAGCACCGCTCACAGCATGGTGTGGATGTAGCTGAGCATCCTTTGCCCTGTGGGCACTGCTGGAGGCCAGGCAATGTATGTAGATTTGTGACTCTCCCTTGCCTTCCTTTCTAGAAATGTTTGCTTTAAAGTCTCAACAAGACCTAAATTCAGATCTGTTAATGTGCTTTTGGCCGCCCTCCTTTCCCATCTGCCCTGTGGAGGAGCTGGGGTGGCACTGACCCCTTCTAGCCACCTCAGGCAGGCTGCTGAGGGGAGACTGAGCTTGTGGTCCTCACCAATGCTTCTGTCTGCGAGGGACCTTGCTGAAGAGCTGTTGGGTTGATTAGTCATAAAAGAGGATAAACTATGTTTTTGAATGAAAGTTTACTTGCAGAAAGGTGAGTAAAGGTCTCCCAAACTCACACATAAGTGAAATAGGTGGTAATTCAGCCTTGAAAACACCATGGTAGTCTCAGGGGAGATTACCAAGCAGCAAGCTTCAGCCTCTGAGCACAGTGCTGGGCCTTGCAAAAATTTGGCATTGCTAGTTCCTCAGCAGTCTGCAGGAGCCTTGGTAGACAGGACTCATTGCTTTTAGCACAGGAAAATCCTAAGCTTAAAACAAACCATCTATAATAAATGCTAAGAGCACTCATTTCAGGGCTTCTTATGCCATTACAAAGAATCTACTGGAAAAAAAGAAAAGCAGAAATATGCTTTGTTGCTCACTTAATTGCAGAAGTTTTATTATGTCTGGTGATAAAGGCCTACTATAAAAGCTAAATCCAAATTAGGTCAGGTGCTTTCCATGTCACTGCAATCTTGAGCATCAGCTGGTTTAGCTGCCCAACAAAACATTTGGAACAAGCAGCCCAGTTCCTTGAGAATTTGCCCTTGTAGATATATAGAATCACTACTGATTTGGCCACCACCTACTGTCAGCATGGCATCCTTATAATGCTCCTATGTATGCAAAAGTGTGGACAAATGGTCTTGGAAATTATTAAACCAATTTAAAACTGGCTTTGTTTCCCCTTTTCCTGATCCCTTCCCTTGATCTTTAATTAAATGACCAAAATATGTTTTCAATAAATACCTACAAAATACCTCTGTCTTTTGTTTGCTCCCAGAAAGAAAAGAACTGCACTCCTACCTGTTACCTCTGTGATGGAAATGTGAGGACAGCTACGAATCTGCAGTGATTTTCAAGCTGTATAGCAACTATAGGTAAGCTCAGAAATTAAGCTGTTACTATGGAAAGCACAAAGTTTGGAAGCAGCTTGTTATTCCTCATCGTGTTTGACTACCTGAAAGTGCATTCTGGTTTATGCTGTGCTCAGATACAGTCTTTCACACAGGCTAAGCCTTCGGCAAGTTCACTGAACAGAAGTGACTTTGTGTTCTGGAGATGTGCCGAGGCTGGATGGGCAGTTGTGGTAGGTGGGGTTAGGTGGATCTGCCACCCTGGAAAGCATTGGAGCTGGATTACACTTGTGAGACGCTAGAGTTGAAAGTTTTTAGTGTGTCTTCCTTTTCCTTTTCTCTTGTGCTTTTGGGCAGGTGGGTCTTGAAGTCTAGGGGCTTGGATTATTAATTCCTGCTCTTTGTTGTGATGGTGGTCCTCTTCAGCCCTTGCACTGAGTCTGAAAGCTCTGAGTGAGCACAAACCTGTTCCAGGGCTGAACGTGGACATCGTTGTTAGTATTAATGTCTAATTATTATAGCTGGTTTTCACAGTGAGCCTTTCTTTTAATATGAAATGTGTACTTATATGCTTCTCTGAGCTGTTGTCTCAGGCTTTCTGCAGATTCAGGAAGACTATATTGGATGTTGGTAAGGACATACTAAAGAGGATGTGGTTGAATACATGATTTTGAAATAGCTCTTCTACCACAAGGATTAGTATCTACTGCCTTTCTTTTAACTGATGGCTTCTGTTCTGTAGTATAAACTTGTGTCAGTGTCTCTGGAATATGTTTGTAAATATATTTGCTATAATGTATTTGCCAAAGTTATATATTGAATAATTCATCTCTTTCTAACATGTCTGAAATGAACACATACAGAATCTAATTAAAAATGAACGTGCTATAGTAATTGCATGTTAATATCAGCTTTTTACTAGGAAATACTTTTCCCTGGTTTACTGCATCTTCTATTTAAGTTAATGTCATTGACATGAGAAAAATAAGCGTATGTACTGAAGGAGACTGGGTAAAACTATTAATCTGTGTTTAGAATGTTACTAAGCATTTTCACACTAGAGGCCATTACAAAAACCAAGCAATCCAGTAGCACAGGAAGCCCATAGTTTTCAAGTATTTGGTGTGTGTGGAAGGGAAGAGGCTATAGAAGAGGCTTGTGGGAGATAAATGAGGGGAAAAAGGAGGTTGACTTTTTTTTTGCATGGTTTATTGACTGGTTGACAAGTCAGACCACATTTATTATTCTGTGTTCCCATGGCTAGCCAGGATCAAGCGAAGGATGTCTTGGAAAGGAAGGGAGGTGTCTTGGCTTCTCAAACATGATGAGTTTCTTCTTGGTGATTATCATATACTCAGCTCTGTAGAGTGCTAAGTCTTTGGTTTAGTTTCCCATACAGAGAAATGGAACACCACTGAAGCTGAGATTTACACTATGACACGTTTCAGAAAGTCCATGAGCTTTCAGCAATGCTCTATACAAACACAGCCCAAGTGCCAAAGTATGTGTATTTCTTGAGGTAACACTTCACAATGTTATGTTAATTTCTGAACTTATATAATTACTAAGAGAGTAAAAAGTACTTGGAAAGCATATCTTTTTCTGAAAGGTTTCCTGCTGCTGGTTTTGGTTGAATCTACCTTACTGTACGGGCATGTTTTTGGCATGCACTCTGCGTAAGGAGAGCACTCCCTAATAAAAAATTTGCAAGACACAAGGGGATCTCATGCTCTCCTAGTGTTCATGTTGCCAGCTGCCCACCAGACAGTCTCTCTGAAGTGGATGGCTTTGTCCAAGAGTGAGAAATTTATTTATGAACCTGGCAAATTCCTGGTATGGGGGTTATGTTTGAAATTACATCTTCTCGGAAGAGCTCTCAAGCAGCATGTGCCTGAGTTATCCATGGCTGTCCTTGCCCTCTTCCTTTAGTTTGAACTTTCTGCCATCCTTTTTATGTGTATTTCTTAATACTTAGGAACTGAATGTAACTTTTATCTGTTTATGGGTTCTGCAGTATTCATTAAGATGACCCTTTCCCACTGCGCTGAATGCCTTCCCATTCTGCATGAATGGTGCACACAGTGTTGAGCTGTATATATTATTTTTCACCAGAAATAAGTTTTACTCCATGAAAGTGGCCAATTGTAGAGAAAATTTGCAGATTAATGCAATTTAGGCAGATGCGTGACAGAACAGTAGAATAAGTATGTGCATTAAAATGTTTCACTTTCTTTCTATAACCCTCCTTTTATCTTTGCTGAAATTCAGGCTCTCAGCATTGATACCCTGTTTCCTTTGCTGGCCCTTCAGATTCCAAGGGTGTTTAGCAAACTGCTGAGTGCATTTAGGAAGGTGGACGCAGTGCTGGTGTCATGGCAATCTGAAATAGAATGAAAATCACTTTTGGACCAGTATGCTCAGTGTTTCTAGGAGCCCCTTGTAGTATAAGGAGTGGGCAGATGCTGGAGTGGGCATGTAGCTTAAGTAATGCTCGATGGATCTTCAGATAGATGAGGCTACCATAGTGTGTGGGCTATAGCTACAAGCAGCAGTCCCCTTCAGTGCTGTGGGCCCTGCTTTGTTTGGAAGGAGGTCGAAGAGAGGAGATGGAACATCTACCATTCACACCCAGGCTTTCCTCTCCTCAGGGAACCAGCAGAGCAGCCCGTTGCACTCTGGTGTTGCCAGTACACCATCCTAGAGAAGGTGGGTGTCTCATTTGAAACACACTGCTTTCTCTTCTCAAAGCTCTCTCTCCAAGCCTTCCAGACCATATGCTTCTGTCCTCACCGAGGAACTGCAGAAATACCCAACCATGCACTCTTCCTTTCCCTCTTCATATTCCTGGAAGAACGATGGACAAACAATTCTAATAAAGCTGCTCATGTGCTTTGGGAATCTGGCTCTATCTGTCCAGACGTCTCTGTGAGACCAAAGAGCCAAATGCCGACTCTTAACACTCCTGGGGCTCCTGTGTTTCTCCCTATAGACCTTTCAGCCTGGTAAACTCGTCTGCGAAAGGGTCCTGCTTTTCCACTTGGAGGTTGTGGTGTGCCGAATGGAAAACTTCATTTAAGTGTTAGAGTAGTCATTCCATAGACATTCACAGAGCTCTGAATCCCTCTCTCCAAGTCAAGTCACTTCTCCCAGTTCTCTCTCTCTGCCAAAGCAGAACCATTTGCTTCAGCAGATCCTTGACTGCACTGTCTGTTGTGCAGCCTCTGTTCCAATACAATCTAAACTGTTCAAGGTCTTCCATGAATTTTCTTTACTCACAACAGTTAGAGAAGTGATACTTACAGAGAAAACCTCAAAGCAGCCAAAGAGCAACTGAGGCTATAGAGCACACTGAAGGAACATTGCCACCGCTGTCCTGGGTCCCCAGATGGGATGTCCTAAAAGCTGTAACCACTTTCCCATCTTACCTTAACTCCCTGAAAAAGGGTGGAGAGGAAGCAAGAAGAGAGAGATGTTTCTGCAGTGATTGCAACACGCTGTGATATGCAGATTCCCTCTCCCTGCCCTGTGACAAGCATGGTGTAGGCCACAAAGTGCTGCAATCCTTATTGGGGCTTTTTGGGCCATTTTTAAAAAGAATTCCATCTTTGCTGTCACATCTTCCTCCCTTGCTGAGGAGGGGACTGACTAATTAACAGTTCAGTGGCGGATGCTATTGTGAAAATGGTTTGATGGTGATCTAACTGGGAATAAAATCCTCTTAAAGGTCCAGGCAAACATTTTCTACCCTCTCTATGATATGAGCTCTCTTGGCTGGTGCACGAAACCAGCCCACTCAGTCCTGAAAGGATGAACCCTGTTGCTCACAAATGGCTGCTCCTCTTCCAAGATGATACCTGTGGGCCTTATAGTTGCGTCGTGCACTAGTACTCGCCGGTGTATTAAAAACAATAATGACATTGACTGTTTGATATACCCAGTAACATTTTCTACTAGGAGAATAAAATGCCAGGGTTGATGGTAGTTATCTGTTTCACTCCCCCGAACACAGTTAGCGTGCAATCAACATTGGTTGTTTTCTTCTCAGTCTGAAATCACACTAACATTAGTCATGTAAAACGCTATACTGTTTTGAAATAAATATTTATCAACATATCCTATTGTGGTTTATTTTTAGTCTGCTGATGTGTTTGACTAGTATCTCATATGACCATGACATCTGTAAACAGAGTAGGGAGGGTGTGTCAATGCCCTTTAGGTTGGTATTTTCCTGATAATTATGATCAGATTGTGATATTCGCATGTCGAACCCTAAACTCTAATTGTATCGGTGCAGACAGGAGATCTATAACTTGAGTTCTTGCAGTTACCAGCTTTTCCGGTTGCTTTTAGTTTGATTTGCAGAGGGATGATTCAGGGGCATAAGCATGGAGGACTAATGCCATTTGAGGTGCCCACACATGTAGTGCCTGAACTCCGGCTATTGCTGCGGAGGAGCAGTGACCTCCCAAGTGTCCTGTGCCACGCTTTCAGCCCTGTGAAGGCATTGCTGCAGATGCCCGGAGGTGGCTAAATTGTGTTGGACAAATTGTGCAGGTAACTGACTGTCATCCTAGGGTTCTGCCAGCTGTTTCCCATGGGTGTCACTAGGGAGATACCTTCAGCACACAGCCATCTGCTGACAGCTTCTGAGGAGATCCTCGTGCCTCCCACTGAGCAGGCACAGGCTCAATCCTCTTAGTTACTCCCTAGCTACTGCATCACTCACTGCAAGCTTGGTGATTTGGGCAGCCTACAGAGAGAGATGTACATACTTTCCCCCCTCGATACTATTTGGGAAAATTTCCTTACATGTATGAGAAAATACAGTTGCCTTGCCAGCTGAAGACAGGGAAAAGCCTGAAGAAAATAAGTTAAAACTGCCATGCTTGAAGGTGTAATGGCTTTTTATACATAATTAAAATTTAGATATGTAAGCCAACCGTATCTATTGGTTTGAGGCTCATGCAGCTATTGTGCAGAAGATCAGTGAGTAGTTCAGAGGCGTGTGGGCTGCAGCTTGGTTAGCAGTGGTGGGCTGTGGGAGGTTGCTGCAAGACCCGAGAAAGCCACTTGGTCTCTTACATCTCTCCTTGTTTCTGATGATGAACTGTAGAGAGAGAAAGTGCATCTCACATTTACTGGCTTTCTCCATAGTAATTTCTGCAGCTGTCACAAGAGTGGAGTGTGATTTGAGGTTGTGGGGATGTGTCCTTTATCTGAGGTGATGTTTGGGAGTTAGCTGGCAGATTTCACGCCCCAGACAAGAGGCTGGGGACAACATTTGTGTGGTCATTGCACAGTATTGGACATGGTGTGAAACTGTCAGGCCTGTCTGAAAGACACAGGTCTGACAGTGCAGCATGGGCAGCTCTTAGGTCCTTCTCTCCAGTCTCACCAGTGCCCTCTGAGGAGAGGGACAAGGGCTGCCTCAGTGGGGATGTCCTGTGCCTGGCACCGCTGCCTCCCACTTGTGCCATTGCTCACAGGTGCTACTGCCGACAGGTCCTTCCAGGCTGCTCCCATGCGTGGCCACGCTGCCCAGGAAAGTTTAACTGACCATGGATGGTATTTTCAAAATAAATTAAGGGATCTGTCCCCACTCATCACTATTTCCATCCTGCCAGATTGCTGCACACCACCTCAGCTGTGTGAGCACTCGCAGGGGTCATCCAGGCTGCGCTGTGTCAGAGTGCTTTCTGTGCCTTTCCTAGCCTGGTGGATTTTGGCAAAAGCCTGCCCAGCCACTGCATCAGGGAAGTTTAAGTTCCTAAATCCCTTTGGCTGCTTCAAAAAATCATAAGCTGCATAACTAGAAAACCTGGTGGATGGAACTGCCAGTTATACAGCTAAGAATGAATGAAAAAAACAACAAAATGTAGGAAATAGAGTCGATCAGCTTGTTGCCTAGGAGAGGAGAATTTATGGGATGCCAGAGTTCCTGCTGCCTTAAGAAAATGCTGTGATGACAGGCCAGCAAGGCAAGAGAGAGCTGGAGGGCCTCGCCACACTGGTGGCATGGTTCAGACCTCAGCTGGTTTGAGTGGGTGGTGTCTATTGCTTTTGCTTGTCAAACTCTGGGTCACCAAATAACGAGGAGACTGTTAAAACCCTTCAAAGTATTTTTACAGGGCACACATTTGTCCATGTTCATTGTGTTTTTTCAAGGCAGGGGCGCTCAGGCTGTGTCTGTCTTGGGAGGGAGTTCCTCCCAGCCCATGGGAGTCTGGGGAGCTGTGCGGAGGCCCCTGTGCTGGCAGGGAGGTTGGTGCTCGACAGACAGCCCAATTTCTCTTGGTTCTTAGGCCATCACAACTGACCCTCCTGCGGTCCCATCTGAGCTGACAGCAGAGTATGGCAGGAGGAGCCCGGCTCCGCTCTCCACCTTTGGTTTTATCCTGAGGAATGGAGATTTTAAAATTCATAAAGTCGATGCCTCCCATCAGCCCTGCAGAACTAAAGATAAATGCTAATTGCCGAAGCCTTTCTCAATATGAATGGGCATACATCAGCTCCTGAAAAATGCACTTGCTATTTTAGTTAAAAATAAACAAATCAATTCTTGGGCTTTTGAGCATTTAAGCTTCTTTAAGTAAGCAATAGATTTTTCAGAAGAAAAAAAAAATTTTACTAGGAGGCAATCCAGTGAGTCTCATTAAGAACAGGCAGGAGCACTAGGAATCAAATCTTAGTTTTGCCAGCGTTTCCCAATATATTCCTAGAAAAATCAACTAAATCATTTGTAAGACAAGAATTATCTTTCAGTGTGTTCACAATGTACTTTTCTGATAAACCTGGAGCGATGACATGTTTGTTACAGCAGGAATAAAAATCACCTTGCTGATGGGGTAATGTGATAACTAATCAGATAAAATGTTTTTGTGGTGGTTTTGACCCAGGGAAAGGTAGGCACTATTCACTGGTTGCCTGAAATCACTGAGGGGAAAGCATGTCTCGAAAGAAGCAATTGCTGAAATGTCCCTGTAGCTCCTTTGTATTGACTGAGTGAAAGGATGGTGCTGTCCTCATACTCTTAATATTTTTCTTACCTGTCCTCAGTGAACTGAGAGAGATGATGGAGGCACTCACTGACCACTCCTGCCGTACAGTGAGACTTTGGTTACTACGGGGAGCTTCTTCCCTGCCATCCTGGTAGCAGGAGGAAAAGAATAAGGAAGGAACTCAGAACTGGGTGCTGGAAGAAAAGAATGGGGAAGGTCCCAAACAGAGACACTTCTTTTAAAACAAACAAACAAGCCCACCATAGTGGTTTTTTTCAGTTTGTGACAGTGGGGCAGCCTTAGCATTTGTTTCATGGAAACCTCTGCACTTGATCAAGACAGGCGATGACTAAGATCGTGCTCTGCTCATGAAAGCACCTTCTTCCAGAGACCACTGCTTGCTCCTGATCTGCTGCTAATTAGTCTCCGCCCTGTGATACTGAGTCATTATATTCTTTGCCCTTTTCCGTGGCTGCTTTTGGTGTGGAAACTGAGACAAATATTGCTCCCCTGCTGGAAATCATCATCATGTCATCAAATTCATAAGTACCTGTAAGCCCAGATGAGAAGGGAATAGATTTTTTTTTTTTGGTCGGCCAGTGATCCCTGACAGGAATGTTTTGAAGTTCAGCCATGCTATATGTTATGGTGATGCACTACGTACACATCTGGATAGTTTCTGTAATGTCACAAATTATTTTATTTGTTAAAACAGCAAAGCTATTATGCAGCCTTTAAAGCTTCTGTCAGGAAAAGGTGTGAGGGATTCCACACGTGAGGCTCTCGAGTGTTTCTGTCAACAGCAGGTGTTTGTGCTTGCCCATAGCTTGCCATGAGGTGATTTGCCTCCAGCCATGACTTCCCAGTTTATTACAGGATTGTGTGGAATGTTGCCCTACAACGTTCCTGTGTCCCCTTGTTCCATGCATCACTGGATTAAATGCTTCCTGCCTTGATGTGTCAAGTTCTGTTTTGCTTTTTCTTGGTGGAGGAAGAAGGGCACAGGTTGCCAGGGTCACCAGTGTCTTTCCCTGGTATGACTGACTTCCTTGATTTGGCAGGCATTACTAGCACTGGGCTGTTCTTGAGAACGTGTCCTTCTGCTGAACTGTACTCGACTGGGGCTGGTTCAGGCTTGGTGCTGTGACTCAGAGGAGCGGGATAGAGACCCTCAGGACTTATGGAAGCAATTAGTTTAAGATGACCGAGTTGTAAAGTTGCTTAGTGGGTTACTGTAGCAGATGCACATAATCATCCCATTACGCCTTAACCCCTGAAGTGAGCCAAGAGTCTCCTTGCTGTGTCTACTGTGATGCATGGCTGCAAAGCTGTAGTGGGTATGCCTAGGCAACAGGAGAAAAACTGAAGTGGGTCACCAAAAACTTTAATTAACATAGTAGGACAGAGCTACCAGTTCCCCAAGAATCCATGTCTCATGCTGTATTGCTCCTTCCCCTATTATCTCTGAATTGGGCATATTACTGGCTGGAAAACTGACTGTGAGCCAGCAATGTGCACTCACAGCCCAGAAAGCCAGATGTATCCTGGGCTGCACCCAGAGCAGGGTGGGCAGCAGGGTGAGGGGGGGGATTCTCCCCCTCTACTCTGCTCCCATGAGACCCCCCTGCAGTGCTGGGTCCAGCTCTGGGGCACCAACAGCAGAAGGACACGGACCTGCTCGATTGGGTCCAGAGGAGGCCACAAAGATGCTCAGGGGCTGGAGCACCCCCTGTGAGGACAGGCTGGGAGAGTTGGGGGGTTCAGCTGGAGAAGAGAAGGCTCCGGGGAGACCTTAGAGCAGCCTCCCAGTACTTCAAGAGTCCCTCTCCCCTTTCCTGTAGCCCCTTTATCACGGGGTGTAGGGATAGGATGAGAGATAATGGTTTTAAACTGAAAGAGGGGAGATTTAGATTAGATATGAGGAAGAAATTCTCCCCTGTGAGGGTGGTGAGACAGTGGCACAGGTTGCCCAGAGAAGCTGCGGCTGCCCCCTCCCTGGCAGGGCTCAAGGCCAGGTTGGACGGGGCTTTGGGCAACCTGGGCTAGTGGAAGGTGGCCCTGCCCGGGGCAGGGGGTTGGGACTGGATGATCATTAAGGTCCCTTCCAACCCAAACCAGTCTATGGTTCTATGAATCCCCAGTGTCTGCTGTTTCACTTTCTTCAGCACTTTAGGGCTGGGTGGCATTTTACCTTTCCAAAAGGGCTTGTCAGTTGAAAAATGTAATTTGCCTGGGTAGCCACCATGTGCCTCTGGGTTGGCAGCTGGGAATTCTGTGGTGCTCTACCTGGTCAGTTCTTGGTGGGGAATAAAAAACCCTAAAACATGGCTGAGCCTTTCTGTCTGGGCTGCTGGGTCTAGTCAGTGCAGGGAGTGTAAGGGTGCTCTCCTGGGCGCTGGGAGGAGGCTGCTGAGCCCTCCCCACTAATTCCTGTTTTTTTTCTTTGCTGTGTTCCTGTGGGAATTAGGATGGATGTGCCATGCTGGTGGAAATAATTCCACCCATTGCACATGTACTGCACTGATGAGACTGATGGTGGCTCTGTCAGAAAAGGCTGAGTATATGGTGACAACTGTCAGTGACTAATTTGATGGAAGGATAAGAGGATCATAATAAAATAATTTTTTCTGTGGCACAGCAATTTTAAGAGTCGGAGAAGTCCAAGCATCCAGTAGCACCGCGAAGACTGAAGGCTTTTTCTACTCTTTCTCCATGTCCTTCTCTTAATAAGCATCTGTTGCAATAAAAACAAAGATGCAGGAAGACAGGAAGAGAAGAACCATCTGCACTCATGTGAAATGTTAAAATAAAGGCAGCTTTTTTCAAGCACGCTTGGTGAAACCGTTCTACGGTAACACAAAGAGTTATGAAAGGGACAAATCCTCATCACTGAGTATTTGTTCCTTTTGCAGCGAGCCTTGCTAAAACTCAAATAGTCTCTGACCTTACAGTACTAGTTTACAGTATCAGTAGTTTCCTGCCATGACTCAGTGGCTGGAACAGTAATATCTGACAGTCATTTTTTTCCTCTCTCTTTCCAGATCTCTTTTGAAGCTTCTCAGAGTGGGCGGGGGGAGACGAGTGACAGATATAGTCCTGGTTCTTGCCCTTCCTCTTGCCCCCCCTTTTTTTTAAAAAAAATGAATTAACCTGTTCCTTTCAGTCCTTTTCCTTTTAGTCCTCTTATCCATCAGGCTTCCCTTTCATGCATGTTCTTGACCAAATCTTACTTTCCTTTTCGTTCCTACTGGTGGTGTAGCTGTTATGGCCTGCTGATAATGCCTGGGAAATACTGAGCTCATTCCCTCCCTGGCTTTTTCCCCTCATTGGTACTTTTCTACTCTCCAGGTCAAACCTCTTTACATCCTCCCTTCCTCTGCAGTTATCTTGCAGAGCCTGCACTGCTATAATAAACTCTGCTACCAGCAGAGGTTGATTGAGTGTTGTATAGTCTGGGCTGGATATGGTCTATGGTTAAGGCTGGATTAAAAGTTGGCTGTAAGATTGAGGGCAGCCTGGCCTCGAAGGCACTGCTTCATCTTTGGGTCCTCCTCCATAGCTGGGATAATGAGTGATAATGGAGTAAGACAATGGCAAGCCCCACTTGTGTGGAATGGTCTTATTTCTGCCCTGTGGCCTTGCTGTCACAAGGTCTCCCTCCCTCAGGACTAAGAAGCAGAAAATGATGTTTATTCCTGTTAATTGGCAGCAAGTGCTGAGACCTTCCCAGGAGCCTAGAGTGAAACCTTCCTGCTTCTGCAGCCTCCAGCCTAGAGATGGCTGACCCAGCATGAAGCACTGGCTCAGGGTTAGGGTAACTAGGAACAGGGAGGGTGTTTCATTACACCCACAGGGACAGCCCTTCACCCTCCCTACAGAAGGTGTAAAAACCTACTTGTAGGCCTGACTATGCCTCTGACCCTACTTAGCCTTTCAGTTAAGAAAAAGACTCCAGAGTCTTTGTGTATATTAATTTAGCTGACGTAGATTTTTCCAATACTGGGTAGTAATCTCAACTCTGCAGCTTCTCTTCTGGAGACCCCTAGTCCTACACCTCTGAACAGCACCCAGGGAACTTACTTCAGACCGAAGTTAAGAAGTCCTTTGAATTTGCAAGTGATGGCCATGAGCCAATCTTCTAGATTGGCAAAATTATTTCATCATTTCAGTTCCGTAGTTCCTTCTCTGCTGAACTTATCCCTTGTGTAGGCTGTGGGCTAGAAGCCCATCTTTACAGGAAAATACAGCTTGCTTCTGAGGTCTTGGAGTAATAGTTATGGCCCTGCTACATGTATTCAGGAGGTGTGAATCTGGGAGACGGTCAACAGATAGGAATCCGTT